>NC_064771.1:11992378-12617378 GCF_011397635.1 Epinephelus fuscoguttatus
ATAAAATAAGATTTGAGCCCAGTGTTTATCTTATTGTACTTCTTTGGAAGCCAATGCCACTTCATATAACTGAATGTTTTTTCTTCCTTCATACCCACAGACTGTTGTAAATTTAGTGTTGTAAATTAATTAGTGTTATGAGAGAAGCTGGGACTCTTTAAATGGGATCACAGCCAGCATACACTGGCCAGGACAGTAACAGCTGCTGAGCACACTTAAAGCTGATGTATAGTTGTGCGTAGGCTCTACACAGAGCCTATGCTGTAGCCTACAAAAGTGGCCTACACTGTTATGAGCAATTTGTGCAGTCGTGTCTGTGTTGCTCTGCAATTACAGTGGCCACTAGTTGGTGGTGTGGCAGTGTTTCTGTATGTCATTGTGTTGAGTTTCCGTGAAGTGCAGTAAAGAATGATTGATTCAATTGACACTCCTAAAACATGCATAAAACGTGTATTTATAGCAACAATATTTTACAAAAGTACAAAATTCTGCTCCATTATAACTCACAAGGTTTACAGACAAAACAACACATGCTGCTTTTGCTTTTTAATGATTATAACAGTGAGAAAAAGACTGACCCTGCTGTACAGGAACCAGTGAAGGGAAGCAGGGAAACTTTGCTGATATTGAACCAGCTGTGTGTCATCACAGTGTGTGCAGATGCACGTTGTTTGCCTTCCCCTGATCCCTGCCCATCTGATGGCAGAGGTCAGGTGCTGCCAGCGGCACGGGGCAAAGCCAAACACCGTTCATCTGCACACACTGTGATGCCACACAGCTGGTTCAATATCTGCGAAGTTTCCCTTTATATTCATTGTCTTCTGAGGCGATCAGCAGTGATGTGGTGGTTCACTTTTACACTGTGATATGTAGCCTAACGTTCGGCTTTAGCTTCTAACTATCTTTGTCTTTTTAACCTGTTGTTGCTGCTGAGTCAGTTTGACATCCTGGATATATCCTTCAAATACATTTTGTAGACTCCTCTGTCTGCTTCTCTTTGGAATCACTATTTCATTTTTCTAAAAGTATGATAATATTTCTTCAGGGAGTGCAGTTAGTTACAGTGTGGGCTCCATGCTTGCTCCGACAGCTTGTCGGACCATCACAAAGGGGCAGGGGCTTAGTGAAAGGTCAACTGTCTTTTGCTAGACACAGTTTCCCCACATTTATCACATGCTAACGTTATTAGCATAAGCCTATTACATTTCGTGTTGAAACTGGCGTAGTGGCTAGCAGACTTTCCTCTACTCACATGATAAATCAGGCATGATAAATCACACACAAAACTAAAAATGCTGTTTTGTGGAGGCATAATTTTCTTCAAAATTTGTTTTTTGATTGTTTTTTTTTTACCTAATAATAGATAAAGGCTTCATTTCCACTGAGGGAAATGGTTACATTTTCGGGGAGGTGCGTGTCAGGCTATTGCGTAGGGTGCATGTCTTTGCAGAGCCCATGCCTTAGGTATAGCGTGGATTCAACAGAGAAGTATAAACCCTATTGTACTCTTCTTAAAGGCATAACCACGTAGAATCGTGTGTCAGTACTTGTCAAGAGCATGTAACAGGTTATAGTTTTTCATTGATTTGCCCAGACTTTCTCACGAAACTGCTGTTTAACTTCTGTAAATGAAACTTTTTTTCTGATGCTTTATTTTAAAACTGAATTCAACAAAGTTGTACACTTTTTGTATGTAATCCATGGCACTCCCTGTCTTTTTGTAATACAGACAATAAGTGGTATGCAAGCACTCCTCAGTTCAATTACCAACATGTTAAATAAGAGCTTAGCAGCATGTAGTGTTTAGAGTATGGCGCCATATTGATGGCACTTCACACAACCGTATCAGACAGCTTGGGGTAAACAGATCAGCTATCGTGGTTTCCTGCTTGGAAAACCAACATTTCTGTTCCAGTGCTGAAGACAGTCTGTGTTTCTGTCTTTCCAAATATCTGTGGAATATAACAATTCCCAGAAGTGAACCATTGCCTAATACCTCTGCAAATACATGAGCTACTGATTCACAGTAAGACTGTGAGCATGTAGGCTTGTACTGACCTGTTAGCACTATTTTATCTGTATCATTCCACAAAGGCAGAAAAAATATGAATTTAAATGAAATGATGGACAACAGGGAAGAAAATGTTGATAAAGCTACCTTTAGGCACCCAGCAAATAAAAAGAAGCCAATTTGTCACAGAACTATGACCAAAGGGGTGTAACATTAGCCTTTTATTTATTTGTGTGCAAAGAGAATTTAACACAAAGAAATAAAATGCAAGGAGAGGGGTAGTAAAGATTCTCTCTGTCAATGACCCAAATCTGCCTCGCTGAGGTAAATTTCATCTCCAGGAAAGAGAATCCTACAAATCTTTGCCAACAGACAGACAGACATGGACAGAATGGTCCCATCAATGGGCCGTGACGGCTGAATTTCAAGTATCTCTTCTACAGCAAGGGGGAAAATATAAATATTGTTCTTGAAGAAGCCTGGACACTTGACTATTTCAATCCAAGCTAATTCTGAAGCTCTCTGATGTTGAGGAAATGAACTCAGAGGTTCAGGAGTTCTGCAGAGCGATTTGTCAGCGTCCCATGAGAACGTTTGTATTGTACTGTGCAGCTGAAATATCTTTCAGTTGGCAAGTAGTAGTAACTCTAACTTTTAGAACTTTTCAAGGACTTTTGGGGCAGCGGAGAGTAGTTTGGGCCATAAATTTTAGTAGTCATTGTATAGGATATGATCTTTGAGTATTTATTTAATAGCTGTGTTGTTCAATGTTGGACAATAGGATGACAGAATCTAGGGCTGTTGTACTCGACTGGGGCAACTTTTTTGAAGTATTGCACTTGTCTTGGTCTTGTGCCTTGTTTGGCTCTGAACTGAGAACTAGTCAAGTTGTTCCTGGCTGCTAATGCAGGATCAGTTGTATTGAACAATGCCTGTCTCTACCGACATGATACATGAAAAAACAAAACAAAAACTTCCTCCACTTTTTCGTTGGTCAGAGTAACACTGGCTCTGAGCTCACACAGTCTGCAGTGACATCACTTACAGGAAGTCATTAGCTAGCAACTTCAGCTAACGTTAGATGGTAAAATGTCTGCAAACTCTACCATAATTAAATTTGATTTTTTGAATACGACTCCACCCGCTCTGGACTCGGTCTTGACTTGGTCTTGACTCGGACTTGACTGGACCAAGTTTTGGACTTGACTTGGACTGGATTTAGTTGGGTTTGACTTAGGGTTGTGCCGATGGGCGATCCGATCACCCATCGGGGATAGAAGGGTTGTTTCACGATGTCTTTTTTAAATGACGATGCAATCGCGAGGTGTGGGGGGGAGACTGCACGTGTGTGGAGCATGCTGACAAGATCGAGGCTGAGTGAGAGGAGACAGAGAGAGGCTGCTTAGTGAGAAAGCGGAGGGGGTGGGGGTGGGGGATCAACGTCTCCGCCCGATGGACACAAGCATACTCCTGCGTACTATTAGCGGAGCGGACTCCGCGAGGAATGTCCGCAGTCATTCAGACTTTCATAGTCGAGCGCACTTCCACGTTGTAGTTTCCTGTAAAAATGTCCGTGAAAAATCCCCACGATGTGAAAAATACATGCTGAGCAGTCAATGGTGCGCGGAGCGGAGTCCGCGCGGTTGTAAAATCTGAGCTTTGCGCGCACAGGGCTTGCGGACGTCCGCTTTGAGTCCGCGCGGACCTCCACGGAATCCGTTCTGAGTATGTTCGGGCCTTAACGCGCATGTCGCAGAGCGGTGAACAAACCAAACAACACAATGTCAGGAGAAATTGAAAAGATATGCCATCTATGTGAAGTCAACTTGGCAATTAAGGAGCCATTACATGTTCAAGAGCATTATAATGCTGCTCAAACGCCAAAGAGAGGCAATAAGTGAACGTTTCAGCGGCAATTTCACTAGATGGTGATAGGACGATAGGATATGGACAAGATCGCCCAACTCTAGTTTGACTGACAGAGTCTGTCAGGAGGTAGCCAATAACCTGCTTTTATACATTCTTATACTTACAGTGTTTGCCAAACGAGACAAGAGCTTATTTGTCAAAATGTGTAGCCACACCAGGCTATAAAAGGGGCGTGCGTTAGATGAGAAGATCAATAGTTTTATATCTATCTGTTTATTGTAAAGCTAAAGCCAGGAGACTGTCAGCTTATTTTAGCATACTAAGTGGAAGCTAAAAGAAACTGCTAGCCTGGCTTTTGCTAACAGTAAAAAATCCATCTACCACCTTCCAAACAAGTTGTGGTTAACAGTGGGTTAATGTGCTTGACTATTTGCATGTCTTGAGTTACAAATTTCCTAAGCCTTAAGACTACAGCACTCTGGACCTCCTAAATTCTTTCAAAAGAGCCAGGCTTGCTGTTTTTGTAGCTTCGTATTTAGCATACAGACATGACAGTGGGATCAATTTTCACATCTAGCTCTTGGTAAGATAGCCAATGAGCATGTTTCCCAAAATGCTGAACTAATCCTTTAAGTATTACATTAGATATTACATCATGTTATGCTATTGTAATTGCTAAATGACTCAAATCAGGTGAATTGTATTATCAACAGAGTCTGAACAGAATAAGCTTCCTATTAAATATGAGAAATATGACTGCAATATAAATTATGGATGTCTTGTAGGGTTAATGCTGTATTTGTAAGGAAAAAACATTTATGTCAGAAGTAATTATTGGACATTTGACATGTAGGGATTGCTTGCAAGTGTGAAACTGACTTATGCTGGCAATCCAAAGTAAGAAAAGTCTGACTTGATTTATGAATTCATTATGAAAATGATTGTAGCTCATTCAAACAGATCACAAGAAATGAGCAATACAGCATTAGATTCTGACATTTATATAAAGTGAACTGATATGTGCAGTACATAATAATGACTTCTTTTTTTTTAAACCATTTTTTTTAATTAATCTAAAGTGTCGAAAATGCTATTTGTCTTTGAGGAAACCTAAACGTTTACATCACCAGGAGCTCTCAGTCTCTTCGTCCATCTCTCCCACACCCCCACCCCCCTACCCCTCTCCCCAGCGTCATTTGTCAGTGTGACAAATATGACTTTTAGCTAAATGTGTCCTGTTGTCCCCAGACTGCCCTAAACACCAGTCATGAAAAAGTCATTGCTAACAGCCAGACATCCTGATCCAACTCCTGTCATGGTGTATGCATTAAGCTTCCCTGGCTGCCTCCTCACCCCTGTGGAGAGGGGAGCGTAAACAGGAGGAGGTGCAGTCGAGAGGGAGAGAGGTGAATGGATGGGAGTGAAAGGTAGAGAAAATGAAGGAGGGCAAAGTTCTCCAGAAAGGGAGGGTGGGCGCTGGAAAGGAGCTCTAGGAGGAAAAACTAGCAAAATATGAGGAAGACGGATAGTTATTGAGTGAGAAAGACGGCTGAAAGAGGAGGAGAGTGAAGCAGACATGTTGGATTGGGTATAAACCGAAGCGGGGTAGCACACTGGGGGGTGTATTTGAGGGTACCTGTGGGACAACCTTGCAAAGCAGCTCGAAAAGCATCCACAGCCCCTGATGCTTCCAGCAGCTGTTCCAGAGGAGCACTGCGTGTCTCGCTTCTGGGAAAAACATTTTCCCTCCAATTGTGGGGTCTCTCTCTCTCTGTCTTCTCTCCCATCATGGGTAAAACATATCAAAGCAGTGTGGCGGGACATCAGGAACACATTGGCCCACAGGGGTCACTTTGAGAGGTGATTTTTTTAAAACTTTTTTTTTCACCCCTTATTCTAATTTTCCTACATCCGTCTCAAGCACTCACTTTGTCATCCAAAGCTGCTGTTAACGTCGACCGGAGGGCTTATTAAAGGAAAGTGTTAACGGAGAAGCAGTTGTCACGTTAAAGAGAGCAGAGCAGTTCTCATCGTGACTCATTGCGTGAGGAACTATCAGTTTTCTTCTTGTTTCATTCAGATGGAAGTAACAGTGTTCAGATTGTCTGGTTTCCCTGAGGCACACCTGTCAGCTGAGATATGTCTCTTTTAAAGCAGGTGCTAATATATGTGTGACACAGCTTGATCGATATGGGTTGTTAAAGGCTAATACAGATATCTTTGAGAATGAAGTCACCTGATATTTAAACCCGGGTCTTTAAAATGTACTTACTGACTATATCAGTGTTTCCTCATGTGTTTTTCTTTATCTAATGCATCAATCAGACCAGTGGTCCCCAGCCCTTTTGGCTTGTGACCCTTTAAAATGAATTAATGTGTACAGTATTTGTGCCCACTGACCACAGGTGATGGCCTTAGTGTGGACAAGATTTGAATATAGTTTAACCAAATAGTGAAATTGTCCTTACTGAAATTAGGACTGGGCAATATAACGACTATGTACGATATATTGAATTGATCCAAACTACATGGATAGAGGCCCACTTGATACTTTTATACTCATGTTATAGTTACGTGGCCTGTGCTGCAAACCTTTTTCCTTTCTTGTCCCTTTAATCATCTGGTGACCCTTCGGCTTTACTTGTCTAGATTCATTTGAAATTTATGTTATTTGCCCAATTTGTCTTGGACATTACTGATTGAAGTCGAGACACCAACCAGGTTGGGAACCACAGATTCAGACCATGATAGGATGCTCCTTAGTCAATAACGATTAATAAGTCTTCAAGCTTGTGAAATTATGTTCTGAAATTATTTGAAGGCCATTGGTTGTGTATTGTTTTTAAATCTGTGCAAAACTGAGAATTTCATGTTTATGAATGTGAACAAAAGACTTGCAGTTGAGAATCTGTGTATGAAATGTATTTTCTGAAAGGGTCCAAGGAAAAAAAAAATAACTGTGATTGTGAACATTTGAGTACAGATTCAAAGCAAAACTTGATAAAGACACCAACCTAAAGTTAAATTAACAAAATGCAAAGATTTAGTCCCAGAATACAAAAAGTCAAGCATGTGTGACGGGTCAAAGGGTCCTGTTTGAAAAGAACAATGAATGTGAAAACGTTTGGGACAATAGAGGAAATACTAAACTTAACCAAACAAAGCTGCAAAAACATCACTACCAGTAAGTCTTAGCTCAGGGGGAAAAAGGGAAACTAAAGGTCATTCCTAAAGGCACGATCGTAAAGTTGGTGTACAGCCTTTCTATCCTGACTTTTCACATCGTCTGAAATAATGTGGCACATTTAACGTAGTGAAGTTCATGTGAGGACTCTCTACTACAGTACAGTACCTGCACAACTGGAATATGGCCAGCCCATGTAGACTTCATTGTGACAGCTGGGGTAAAAAGTGCTGTAAAGGACTGGGCCTTTGAGAGATAGTAAATGAAACTCTTTAAAAGAAGCATTTAGATTTTTTACTTGAGTAGAATTTGCAATACAGCAGTGTAGAAATACTCCATTGAAAGTAAAAGCCCTGCGCTTAAAAATATCATCAAATACACTTCAGTTACCACAAGGTAAAGTATTCATTATGCAAAATGGCCCATTTAATAATCATATTATTACATTGAAATAAGTGATCCATAACTGGGTATATCACTTTAAGTGTGGCAGCTAGTAAAAGTAAAGCTCATTTTACTCTATACACTGCTTGGTAGATAAATCTGTCATTAATTAATCATAATTTGTCAGTTGAAGTATACTTTAATTCATCATTAAGTTTACAAATAAATGTAGTGGAGTTAAAAGAACACAATTGCTTCCAAAAAGAAGTGGAGTGGAAGTATACAGTACCATAAAATGGAAATACTCAAGTAAAGTACAAGTACCTCAAAACTGTACTTGAGTAAATGTACTCAGTGATATTCCACTGCTGCTCTCAACATATACATAAACAGTGTTAAGCTTTTCTGACATCTAGCTGCCCTCCTCAGAAAGACTTGATGCTGATCAATAAGCCAAAATGCCTTGAACACTAATATTACAGGCAACACTGCTGATTACAAATTTTTCAGCCATGGTACAGAAGAACATAGTCTTTCTGTTTCTGTGACTCAGTGAACGTGGACATGGTCAAGTGATAGCCAGCAAAACCTAATTAGAAATCTGTTAAGGTTACTTAGCAACCTCAGACGCAACCTGTCACCATGCTCTTGAAAGCTGGCACAAAAAAGTCACAAGAGTAGCACCCACAGCCCGACCTCGCGTTTTTCAGGCAGTAAAAGACAGCATGTGTACGGCATCTAATTTACAGGGCTGGTACCTGCGGTTATCACACAGGCTAACATGTCGGGCAGGAAATCCAAAGTGTGGAATCATTTTGAGAAGGTGAAGGAAGAACCCAAGGTGATATGTAAACTCTGCAGGCAAACATTAGCCTATCATTCGTCAACTACAAACATGACGTATCATCTGAAACATGTAAGTAGCTACATGCCCATTAGCCATGCCAACAGTATAATTAACAGGTAGCTCGCTCAGTGTGTGATGTGCACACTACGGTTTTGTATTTCTCTGTAATGTAGCACAGTGTTAGTAATGTTACTGATATTATTCTTTCTCAGACCTTGAGCTCAATCCGTTGGGTTGCCCTGCCCAAAATATATGATTTAGTAATTAAATTAATATTGTAAACATGCGGGCTACTAGTCTAGTCGACTAGGAAAATTCTTCGGTGGCAGTCCTGCTGCTCAATTCAGATGACATCTCCGCAGATTTGTAGAAGATATATATGTATATTTTCTAAATAGATACTGTCTATCCCAAAACAAGCAAAAAAAAGACCCAAAGTTCTATAGATTGTCATTCTGGGTCACCCCTGAAAAAAAAAATCTCCAGATTTCATCAGGGTCAGCTTATACCCCATTTACACCAACCACTTCATGCATCATGGTGGGATTGGATTGCTGTTGGATAGCTCAAAAATCAAGTGTAAATGCAAATAAGATGCATAAGGATGGCTGACGTCTGTGAACTGATTGCCCAAGGTAAATTTTCTCCTTTAAAGTCCACCTATGTGTTAATTTTGATTGTGCTAAGTTAGTTGTTAGCTTCATAGCTTACCTGTTACTGTTGTAACTAAAACGCTAATGTGCACGTCATTCTTGTTGTGGTGTTTTTGTCAGTTACCAAACTGGTGTCAGTGCATGATCGCTCATCTCTGGGCAGGAGAAGAACCCACTCTGTTTTGCATTTAGCCCATGAAAAGAAAGACAAATGGAATCAGATTTGTAATCTTGCTAACAGAAGTGCATTTATGTGTTTATGAGATGCATGAAATATGAGTATAAACAGGGCAGCTTTTAAATGGTAATGTATCTTTGATAGGAGAGTGCAGAAAAGATGACAATGCAACTATATTGTGGAGAAGCAATAAGAATGCACCATGGATGAGAACAAAGTGATGGTGTTGTAGCTGTGGGTCGAGGGCAGAGAAGTAGCTCTGCACAGAGACTGTTGAATCAAAGTGTTGACATGCCAAACACAGAACACAATAATTGGGGAGTTAGTAATTGGACGCATTCAATTTTCCTTCAAGAGGGAAATGGGTTTTGAAGAGTGGTGAGTAATAGAGGTGCACCACTGTGGGGAAAGTGGATCAGTAGAATATGAGATTTTTTCCTCCAAAGCTTTTGCCATGCACTTCAATTAAGCCACGCTTGGCACCACTAACAACAACATGTCATCAAACTGCTACCTCAGAGATTATTGTTCTTTCCGAGGTCTCCAAATATTACAGCATGAAAAGCTAACGGTAAATGTTAGGCTAAGTAACATGCATTTTCATAACAAAGCCATGGATACGGTCATACCTTTGGCTAGTCAACAGCAGATATGACTCATAACTCATCCTGAGGGCTAATAGCTAATGACTTGTCATGGCACAATGCAAGAGATGCATTGAATTAATGTTTTCCCAGACTTGAAGTCTCATAGTTGAGCACTGAGACCAATTTAGAGTCAGGATTACATGTCAGAAGCCATGACTTTGCAACCTTCATGGGAAGTCTTGCT
This sequence comes from Epinephelus fuscoguttatus, assembly GCF_011397635.1. Lineage (NCBI taxonomy): Eukaryota > Metazoa > Chordata > Actinopteri > Perciformes > Serranidae > Epinephelus > Epinephelus fuscoguttatus. Next base: position 12,002,336 of record NC_064771.1, read on the forward strand.
GCCAGCCAGCCGGCCAACCTGACAACAGCGGCGGTCAAGCTGCTTCATGATTTCCCTGTCAGCAAGGTGAGTCAGGCCGTGACTAACCAGCGAGACTAAACCACTATCGAGCGTCTACATCTATGGCACGAGGGCCAGCAGGCATGATGTGTAGCACAGGAGTAACTCTATCTATTCCCCCCTATTCTCTGCTGTCCCAGAAAAATAAGCCACGCTTTTTCTTTTGGTAAGAGTGGGGTAGATTTGTTCCTTTGCTGGATCCTGACATGAACCTGGAAGCTTTGGAGCCACAGGGGCCAAATGTCTGGGAGCTACCCAGTCCTCAAGGCACACAGACTGGGGAGCGAGTGCCAAGAGGCTGCCTCGTCTGGACCCGATGTCTCCCCAGGGCTTGGACTCAAGAGCTTCGAGATGAAGGGTGGAGGAGCTAAACATGGACATTAGCTAGAGCCCATACTATAATTTCAGGTACATTATGACCCAGAATTTGCCATGTGTGGACAGATATGATGTTCTTGTTATTTCTACCAAAATCATCAAAACACTGCGGATAGTGATCCACTGGCATCGGATTTTACAAAACCTCATGTAGAAATGTGGAAAAAGCTTCTAGTGGTGTTAACAGCAGCTTGTCGTCAGTCAGATGGAGGAGTTGGCTATTGACTTTTCATTCCGACAGCAGCTCCATTTAGACTTCATAATTTGACCAAGATAAAGAAATATACTTGTAGCTGTGGTATTACAATATATATGGGGCACAATTATTAGAGGACATTTAAGTTAGCAAGGATGAAAGCTGTCGAGCAAGCGCTTGTTCTCTGTTAGGGTTTGCTTTTTCAGTACCACAAATTTGCAAAGCCAGATGTGCTCAGGCCACACTTCGGGGGGTCCTGGTTCATGTTCCTGCAAGTTTTTTTTTTTTCCCATTTAAAGCAGCTATGTGCGCTATTTTTAAAGCCATTTGACAAAATAAGATGCCCAAAATCTGTACGTTATATGGGCAAAACATGATAGTTGCCAAGATTTATATTTCACTTTTCTTCAACTGTCTTCATCAATCTGAAACTATAACACAACAAACGCTGAGGACGACTAATTTTACTCCTGCCACCTAAGCCATGTTTTCACTGAGCAGTACAGCACGGTAAAGTTCAGTTCGGTACGCTTTTTTCCGTTTCCACTGTGAAAAGTTGTGGATGGTACCAATGGCACCATTCTGTACGTCCCCATTTTTGGTCCCCCCTCTGTTGGGGTACCTAGCACACAGATCTGGTACTAAAAGGTGGAGCTGTGAACACTACAGTCCGTTGATAGGTCAGTAGCGTACGGTCACTCTGCTCAGGGCTGAGTTGTAGCTGGTTTTGAGGCTCGTGTAACCACCGTTCGTACTGAGGAGAGTTTTACATACATTAGTAAACTGTAACTAGAAAATGAAAGGATGTTTTGCTGCGTCGTGCAGCAGCTGGAGTTGACGACGTGAATCCATCAGCACATCCTGAATTTCATTGTGACAACTTTGACCGTTACTTTACCGTTAAGTTTTTATTGTCTTTCTTGAATGACAGACTTTTAGTAATGAGTGGATCTTCAAACATTTAAAAATATATATCAATTTTGACTGGGTTATGTGAACTGCACATATTCTAACTCTCACTTGGAGAAAAGAAAAAGCGTTGCAGAGCATTTTTCCTGTGGGCTACAGCGACATTAAACCCCTGAGCTTGCCTTGGAAGGACTAAATGCCCAAACCTGCTATTTCCAAATATCCCACAGAGACAGACTGTCACTGCAGCCTTTTCTTTTTTGTTCTGAAAATGTTGGCGTGCAACCTTGTTCTCTGGATGATAAACGAGTTGCAGACTTCCATCTGCATCACCGGTAATGAGGAAATACAGTGAGTGCTGGACGGAGCAGTGAGTGATCACAACCCCGCCCACATGAAAGAGTACTGTTTGCGGTGGAAATGCTAAGCAGATCTAGGGTCTAGGTACCATATCTAAAGGGTTACTTTTGGTTTCAAAGGTACCATACAAAAAGTGTTTGGTAGAAACACGGCTCCAGAGGCAGAGGCAACAATTGTTTGATGTTTCTATATTTTATTTACATTAGAAACATAGTGTTGAAATTTGGCGTAAACAGTATTACTGATCTTGAGACCTATTTTTGTTATACTTTGCTTGAGCTCACAGAATTAATATTTTGCTTACAAGTCTGGTACATTTGAATCCATGCCATAATTCTAATTGCCAGTCAAGGGTCCCAGACAATGCCAAGTAAATGTGGTCCTCCTACACTAAATTATATAGGGCCAACAGAAGAACATTTACCCAATTATATTAGATTGTTTTAGGGAATACCGTTGGCTTAAGCTTTTGAGAAAACATTCAGGGCTGGAGCCCATAGAGGGACCTTTAGCTTTAAATATTTTCACAAACTTTAAAGTTGCAATTAGCAATATCTGAAGTGTCTTTTAAGGCTTAAAGTATATGTTTATACATTTACATGCATAACTAGGACTGTACTGAATAGTTGGAAGCTTCAAAGTGTCATTCATAATGTTGACGTACAAAGCTTTTTTTCTATGTCTAATCACTGTTTAAACCTGGTGTTTCCGAACAGTTGTAGACAGGTGGCGAAACAGGAGCCCACAGCAGAAAGTAGACTTGCGGTGTTTTTCTTACAACTTGAAAAGTTGACCTTCAAAGATTCATTGTATGTTCATCTTACCGTTTTTGCGGTATTACAAAGGTCATTCAATTTTTACTCAGAAAATGTGCAGATACTCTGATCTACTGTAAAGGATGTATTTGGCCCAAAAAAATATCCATGCTTTTATCAATGTCAGTCACATTTCACTGCCACATTTATTAAGTAAATAAAGTTGATTGTTTAAAAAAAAAAAAAAAAGTCATTACACACTGAATCTGATGCATTTCTTTTGTTCTATGCATTTCGAAAATTCACAAGATGAGGAAAAAAAAGAAAGGACACATTTGTTCCCTTGCTTCTCTCCACTGGAGTTATTTATTTGTCACCACTCTTTCTCCCCGTGTTTTGTATTTGGCACCACAGCTGCATAAAGGGGCCAGGCTGTCCTCCGTCTCTGTCTTCACACTGGCTTTCCCTCTCTGTGTGCAGTCGACACCTTCTTCCTACTCATCATCATCATCATCCACCTGATTATTACTATCTGACCTGTTGAACGTGAGCTATCTGAGTTATGAAATGATTCTGTGCAACCCGTTCCTGTGTCTTGTTGTGGCTGTGTCCCACTGCCACATTTTCTTCACTGATTCTTCGTCTAACATCTCTAAAGGCTTCTGACGGAGGCAAAAAATGCAGATTATCAAACCTGTTCCAAAAATGTTAATGCTGGACGTAAGTTTCGGACTTAATGCGCAAACGTGATTGACACAATGTGAGGTTGTATGTATTTTTAGACATATGATAACTTTGGATGGAAAAAACTCTTTGTACAAACTGAGGATTTTGTTTGAGGATTTGTATATATATTTGATGAAATTATATAAAATGACGACAGACAGATTTGAATATTAAGAAAAATGGCCCTCTACAGCCCTAATAACTACAATGATTGTGTTGGGTTGTGAGTGCTGACAAAACAAGAACCTACACAGCATAATGTGCCTGAATGCATCTTTGGGCTTTATGGGACTTAAAGCTTTTAGCGTTGAACTCAGAAACAGCTTTAAGCAATGAACCTAGCTTTTCTTGGTCTGATCTGTTGTTTAATGATACATTTTCATACACCTGTTGATAACTTGACAAAAGCAGTGTGAATGTGACATCAGGTTTTGTCACTTGTAGAAGAGGCCAAGACATAAAGTCCAATCCACGGAGTAAAGAAACCAGAATGCTATGCAGCAGCAATGCAGGTTGTGCTTTTAGAAACTAGTCCACAGCTAAATGCAACATGTACTTGTCTTGTTAGGTAAAAGTACATGAATATTACTGACTGATCATATCTAACAATGTGAGAGAATTTTCTTTGATGTTAAAACTCAGTCCCTGCACAGGAAATTGGGCACTTTTCATTCAAAGCATAGCAGTTTGTACTTGAGCCTGTGTTGGTGTGTTTGTTTGTTGTTTCTAATGCCTACACTGCCGACCACATGACAGGGAGCGGCGAGAGCCAGGCCAACCACCCAGACATGATGTGGAATTAAGCAGCCTGACCGCACCAAGCCAGCCAATCAGAAAGAGACTAATGGGCATACACGGGACCTGGGTATTTAGCTGTCACAGGGCCGTCAGCGGGAGATGGAGAGGCGACCGCGCTGTGGTGCCGCAGTCTGTGATTACGCTCTGCCGCCAGAGGAAAATCAAAGCGCTGATTACACTCTGCAGCTTGCTGTGGGCCTGGCCTCACAGACTCAGTGGTCAGAGTTGACTGACACTCAAATGGCAATGGAGAGAATTAACAGTTTCTGCCTTTTCATGTAAAGCAGCCCTCCCTTACTGATCATCAGGGATTCCATTTCACTGTGGGAATCCCATGAAATGTTGATACTACACTGCGGTCAGCTCCCATTGTGTTGTTTATACACTTCTTCCAAAACTACTGTCAACCATGCAAGTCTATAAGAGATACTAAAATCCTCTTCACACTCATCTCTGCCTCCGCATTGATGGAAACACTGATTACAGTGTTGCACAGTGTGGGATTACTCTGACGACCACATGCTGGTCAGAGGTGGCCGACGTTCAAACAGTAATGGAGAGGGAGAGGGAGCCGTTTTCTTTTCCAGAGTGGTTTTGTTGTCACATTTACTTTTAGTTTTTTCAGTTTCGTTCTCTTCTGTTGTTCTTCTGTACCTTCCAAATCTAACCAGCAGTGGCACGAAGTATGCCGCTGATGTTCTATTTGTGCTCCTGTTCTGTTTCGCTGCTGCTAAACCAGGTAAAACTTTAGCAATGTCCTCTATTCTCATAAAGTGATTTGTGATGCCTTCTAAAGGTTCAGTGTGTATGATTTAGGGGGATATATTGGCCGAAATGGAATATAATACAAACAATATGTTTCTTTAGTGTAATCGCCTGAAAATAAGAATTTGCTACGAATTCATTACCTTAGAATGAGCCGTTCTTACCTACATAGGGAGTGGGTCCTTGTCCATGGATATCGCCATGTTCATCACCACCTTTTTACAGTAACCCAGAATGGACAAACCAAACTCTGGCTCTACAGTCAATTGGACCATTCACATTTTTGCATCGACCATAGTTAGCAGCCCCTCCGCGACAAGATTTTGCTCCCAGCAAAAACCTCCTCTGGATCTTCAGTTGGAAGAGAAAAAAGGTGACCACAGATTGCCCCTTCTCCGACATGCCAAACTGCACAGAAAAAAACACCGATTTGTAATATGAAACTGCTGCATTCAGTGTTTTCACCGGATTAACTCACCGGTTCGGTTTGTTTTGGAGAAGAGGAGACCTCTGCGAAAAGTTTAGTTCCCAGTAAAAACAGTGCAGTTGCCCTGTTTGCTCGGTTGGTAATCCAGCCCTGCTGCACTGTCAAATCCAGATTATGATGGTTTTAGATTAGTAATGTGTAACCTTTCTTGCTGCTTGCAACATATTAAGCAGGATTTAAATTTGTGCGTCAGGTCTATACAGAGCCTACGCTGTTGAAGGCGTTGATTCAACACAGCAGTATAAATCCCACATTACATTACACCTATCATCAGTTTGACAACACATAAAAGAACCGCACAATAAATAGATATTACATTGATATTGCGATAGGAGACTAGATTTCATCATAGATTTTGGATATCTTAATATCACAAGCGTTGTCTTTATCTGGTCATATTACAGTAAAGTGATATAGTTTTCTAAACTAACCAGGCTGTTGTACCTGTTCTAATTTTTGCCTTTATTCATTTAGTCCTTATATCCACAATACTTATGTTTATTTAGCTAAAATCTTAATGTGTTAATATTCTATGGAAACCAATACCATTGCAATATGGATATCAAGGTATTTGGTCAAAAATACTTCATATGATATTGATATTTGATTTTCTCCATATTGCCCAGCAACACATTATAAGCTTCTGTGATTTAGAATGCTGTTTGTGTCTTACTTTTGTAAAACTCCCATTGAAAAACAGTCAAACGATTTGTGTGACCCAGAAAACCAGAAACAAAAAGAAACTCTAAATCCAAGGTTTCAAAATCTAACCTTCAAAAATCAGGAAAAGTCCAGGTAAGGCCGATCTCTCGACAAAGTGTAGATCCCAGCTCTTAATAAGGAGAAAAAGGAACTCCTGAAAACCCCCAAAATATGTATCTAGTGTATACCACTGCAGCATTTCTTCCTCAATAAAAGAATAAAACATCCCATACTAGCATATTTGGATCCAACACCCAGTGTTTCAAACAACTCCCCCTCCGAATTCATTTTACTGTTGCTGACCACCCCTCAAACATAATCCCTCTTGACCCATCCACAGCTGGTTAGCAACCCGTTGCCAGCCACCTTTAACCCCTCATCCAACATAGCTGCCATCTCCCACAATTATCAGCAATTGGTCAGTTATTTTCTTAGGCCACTGAAATTACCATGTCGTCAAAGTAAGCAGGCGATAAAATGTAAACGCTTCCATTCGCAGATCAGAGAACAGAGAGGTGTGCGCCCTCACACATGTGGGTAAACAGCTTTGTACGTGCACCAAAGGACTTTCTTAGAATTAGTCCTAAGTTACCCACTACATTGTAATCCTAGGTTTTTGTAGACTAATAATATTAATATTTCTGACACTGCTCTCAGGATGAACATTTTCCTTGGTAAATTCTGTCCAATAAAAGAAGTCGAGGTTTTGAACATGTGAACTTCCCCTGTACTGAAACACTGTAGCTGACTGCTGCCCAATTAAATCCCTATACACACTTTCCATCGTCAGTTCCAGATTTATGACCCTTTCCAAACAATACAGATCCCCCAACACAAGAATGATTTAGTGCTGCAATGAAACTATGATTCCTGCGAGTGAGGGAAAAAGTGAGATGGACAGAGTGGAAGAAACTATAATAGAGACGTTAATGGTGGATATTGGGTGACTGGCGTTTGACAGTGGTGATTACTGGAGTGGTGAAACAACAGCACTTACAGGAAGCTGCTGACTCTCATCCAGGGCTGGATTGCAGGATCAGCTGAGATGGATGTCAGGCATCGGCAGTGAGTGAGGGCTTTGCCACGACATCAACACTGCAGGGTTAGCAGTTTAAATCTGAGTGGAGATGCTTAGATCCTTGAAAAGTATCATTTTAGTCTCTGCATCTGTATTTTAGTCTCGAATCTTCATTTGATATTATGTGATGAGTGAGATGAACTAAATGCGTTACTGTAGGAGTATGACCCACTGGGGGAGGAAGGGGTGTATACCAATATACACTTCCTCTCTGATTGCTGAATTTGATGTACTGTAACCTAGTGTTGTTCGTGAACAAAAGAGTGTCTTTTAACCTTACCAGGTTAATTGGTTAACCGCTGAGAAAATTTGAGTGGTTACACATGTTGGTTTATAGGTTCATTTTGCAACTCTCCGGTTAACTGCACTTTGTACTACCCAGGTCTGGTGGGAACTTGCTAACAGCGCTGCTCATTCGGTGATTACCCCTAGGCACAATTTCTTGACCCAACAGCATTGCTGCAGAAACATTGTGCCCACCCTCTCTCCCCAGGTCATCCCAGTGAATAAGCGACTCAGTTTTGAGCAGCAAACCCCCTTCAGCTTTGTGGACTACCACTGTTGGCTCTTGTAGCACAGTGAGCAGTGTTAGCACGGGTAGAGGTGCTAACATAGTTTACAATGCTAAAGGGGTTTTGTGGTTTAAAATACAGCCAGTTACTCAACAGGGCTGTATGGGGGGAGACCGGGGGTGGCTACCATGTTTCTGCAGCAATGCTGCCTCAATGGAGGGGCATTACCAGCAGTATTCATCAAATGAGCAGCAATTCCTAGCTAGCTCCCACCCAACTCAGGCGGTACGCAGTGCAGAGCACCCAAGAATAATGTTAGATAGCTAGTGTAGATGAGAGGGTGGGCAGTCGTCACTGTGTTTCCACATGCTTATGTAGCTAACCGGCTGTCTGTCAGCAAAACCAACAGAAAATAAAATGAAAGGCAAGACATTTACACAACCTCTTGAAATGCAGTGCTAAAGCTCATTAAGTGAATGAAGCCCCACACTAACAGAAAAGACCTCTTATTTTTATTTATTTATTTATTTTTTGTTAAAAGTTGGACGTTGAACTTGGGAGTGTTGAAAGCAAAATGAAAAAACTGACATCCCTAGCAGCAACAAATTGAAATGACACATTGAGTCGAAGCATCCAACCAGTCTGAGAGATTATTAGATCTACTAGTTCATTTTCTAGCACTGTGAAATTAGATCAGAGTTCAAAATTGTGAACGATAAACGTGAACTACTTAATTTCCATCTCTGTGAACTGACCTTTGAGCGAGCCCTTATGAAGTGTGAACGTGTACAACACTGATTCTGACTTGTCTGTCAATGCTCAACATTTGACATCGTGATTCAGCAGGATTCTGGAAATACAGACTCAACGGCAGTGATGCCAGTGGCTTATTTACTTATTTGCTTGTGTGTGTGTGTGTGTGTGTGTGTGTGTGTGTATGTGTTTGAGAGAGCTCCTTATTAGTCTGTGTCTGTGTTTATGTTGGGATGGAACTCCTCATGGCGCCATTTTTGCTATTTACGCAACGGCCTGCATTGCGTCATGTTTGTGTTTTTGCTGACAGGGCACGGCAACTGACGCACAGGAAAAACAGGTCTACGTGCCTCTGCTCGGCTTATTTTCCTCAGTGTCTTCTTTAGGCACCAAAACATGTTCGGGGGACTCTCGAAAAGCAAAGCCAGAGGATCTGAGTCGTTTTTCCATGGAGGGCCGGTGGAGACTAATCCAGTGATGTCACCAACACAGTTCTTACCTTTTTCACTGTCAGCTTCTGCAAATACAGTAATTTTCTGAGTGATTGACGGAGCCATGATGTAAGCAGCACCTCGTACATTTGCTTGGATAGTGTTGAGGATTATCTGCCAAGATGGTGTCATTTGTTTACAAAGCTCATTCCTAATACATACTGTATGCTCTAATGCTGCACTGCTGTACAGTTTCCATCAAACTGCTCTCACAGCATAATGTTCAGGTGAGCAGAATGACATTTTAGTGATAATTTGAGCCACATTAGTGCCCATTTGCCCTGTTTTTCTTCCATCTCACCAGAAAGAGTCAATCTTTAAAATTTCCAAAACGTTCAACCCCGATTTGAAGAAATTTGGAAACATGTTCAGGAAACAAAACACATAGCCCACCATTCATTTAGCCTCTGTTGCCATGACGATGTTGCAGTCCAGTGGATGCGCATGCATGCTTGCACCCCGGTGACGCTGACTCACGCAGGGGCTGCGGTCCATGAGCCAGGCGCCAATCAAATACAACTTGTGTGCCACTGAAACCGCCGAGTCCATGCCACCCTGGCCTTTCTCTACAGCTGTCACTGTTTGGCAGGCAAAAAACGAAAGCAAGAAAAAAAAGAAATAAAGAAAAGAAAGAAATGTCTCGCTCTCTCAGGCAAGTGACAGGTCTCAGACGTTTGGCAAAGAAACCAGAGAGGGCAAAAAAAAAGAATTCCTGAAGAAAAAAACCAATCAGGACAGATTTTTCATTGCTGTTCTTGTCAATAAATCAAGATCTCTGACAAGAGGTTTGAAGGAGTTTTCGTTTTTTGTTAAGCACGCTGTCCCTCCCTCTCGTGCATGAGAACAAATGAGAGGCAATGAAAGGAAACAAAGTGGGTCTAAATAAAGTCTGAAGGCAGAGGAAATCAGAACGGAGGAATAAGACGGGGCAGTCGGCTTTCTCTGGCCCTAACAAATCAAACCACGTAAAATTGTCCCAGGGCTTACAGTAGATGTTTGACATGAGCGCTCTCCACCCAAAAACACACACTGACGGAAACGTAGACACACACATACACACTTATGCGTGCATGAGTGTACACACATAGATGCCGAGATTGCGAGCATGTCTCGCCTCAATAGCAGTAGAGTCAAACAAATTGCTAAGGTCTGTGCAAACAAGAACAATGTGTGGTTAGATCTGTTCAACCTCTCTCTCTCTCTCTTTCTCTCTCTCTCTCTCTCTCTCTCTCTCTCTCTCTCTCTTTCTCTCTCTCTCTCTCTCTCTCTCTCTTTCTCTTTCTCTCTCTCTCTCTCTCACACACACACACACACACACACACACACACAGTCCCTCGCTATTCTCCCTCAGTTACCTATATTTATTCCAAAAGAGTAAACCACCCAACATCATGTACACGGTTTGTAATAACGCTAAACATGGAATGTTACGTATCATGTCTTTTTTTTTTTTTTTGACATTTTCCAATCATGTATAAATCTTGTGACCAGTCACGGAGCAAAGCGCTTCATCAAGCTTTATTTAGATGTGTCACATTCAAACCTGCAGAGAACTGTGGGTCTACCCTGATTACCAAAAATAAACATTGGGGAAAAAAAGGTCTGACTCATTCATCATTGCATCATATCGACTGGCGTTTGATGTTCTGAGGTTTGTGGATGTAAGTGAGAACGGGGAGGATTTTCCTCTGCATTACTCAGCATCTGTACTGTGCATTCAAGCTTGTGGTATTAAACCTTAACATAATGCATTGGAATAATGCAGTGTTGAGGGTCAGTGGTTAAGTCTGTTAAAGTTATGTCTTTAGAGAGAATCTGTTTAAGCATTGCTCGTACTCACAACTGCACCCCTCCTTAATATCAGCGCTGGAGAAGAACCTTGGTGTCCACATCACCAAGGGCCTTTTCTGGGCGCTGCTTACTGATTAAGTGATAATGTTGCGTTCACATCGCGTTACTCATGCAAGTTTGAACATTAGAATATTAAGTGTTGACTCACTTCAGAGGTGCGAATAACTCACTTCATACGCGTGTGAAATCGCTGAATCGATGAATGAACTTCTGCCAGTACATCCTCGGTGTCATACATCTCTGGAGGATTTCAGTGCGACTTGGCTATCGCCGCACAAATTGGTCACCAAAGTTCAGATTGTTTAAAATCTCACAAATAAGTGTATGACGTAAAATCATACTACTTGCTTCATTTGCACCACTTGCACTGCAGTCACGTCATTCGCATTGCATGCAACGCATCTATTGAGCCACCCGGGGGGAATTTGCATTAACATCACATCTTTACAATATGTGATTTACTCACGTAAGTTGTTTTATTCGCGCCCAGTGTGAATGCAATATAAGAACGGCAAGGCAGAGACTTTACCTTGCGAATAAGTGTATTACACGAAATCACACCACTCACTTCATTTGCATCACTTAACTCACATCAGTCGCATCCATCACACTGCCTGGCGGGGAATTTGTGTTTAATCAAGTCTTTACATGGGCTTTTCGTGTAATTCACTCACCCAAACTGTTTTATTTGCACCCTATCTAACCACAACATAAGAAAAGGCAAGGCAGAGACATTTTCAGCTCAGACATTTGAGGAAATTCTGGGTATCCCCTCAAGTACTGAGGAATTTCTAAAATTCTGTCCAGAGCTTCCTGACTGGAAACATCACTGCAGTGGAGGGTATGTGCAGGGTAATTGGGCATACTCACCACTGTTTCTGGTTGTTTACAGTATACTCACCTATCAGCCAAAAAGCTTTTATGAAATATAGGACAGTATTCCTGCTTGCTTCTTGGTACCCATATATGCCTAATAGTACACTCACCTACACACCGCAAAGATCAGCTTCACTGTGACATAATGTTCTGCATAAAACACTTTTCTGGCCATTATAAAAACAATGTCCACAGACAGTGATCATGTACATCAACCAAGGTCACCAGTCATCCATGTAAACTGTTGGGCAAGAATAGTGCAATTACCAATGTCAGAGTGGGACTTAAATGCACAGTATTAGAAAACATGGTCTTTTTTGTTTTCCTGCATTTGACTGTCATAACTTAGGCTTGTCTTAATCTTTGAAAAGCGCTTTGCTCCTTTGCATTTCAAACATATTATACTTCCAATTCTTTTTGGCTTCATGACCTACAGTATTTAATTCTATCAGAAATAAACTTCGGTTTTAGTGTAGTTTAATCAAGAACCAAACACAAATCAAATCACTCACCGACCTCAAGCTATACCATGATTTACTCGAAACATGTGCCTAATGTACATCTGACCATAGGGTTAACCTCAGGCCCTACAAACATTTGTTTAAATCTCCCCTGCAGTTCCACTCCCTGCACTGTAAGTAGCTCAGAATCAAAGCTAGATCCAATGAAAAGCTTTAATGTAAATGTACAACACAAAGCCTGCAGCCGCATGCAAAATAAAGACTGAAAGTATATGAAAACACTCTTTTTTAAACAATATCGTTTATTTTTTCAACCGTAACACATACTGTATATATTATCTTTAAGGCAGGATCTGGTTGACAGACTTTTCTTTAACACGGGTGGGCGGATTAATTAATTAGCATCATTAGACTCCTGACAGTGAAATGAGCCTCATTACAGAGAATTAGATGAAACACACACCAGCCAGTGCAGGCAAGGAGAGGGGGGGTGTAGCTGGGGTGAGTGTGGGTGATGGGGGTGGGGGTTAAAAGGCAGAAAGAGATGATGAAAACATGCAGCTTCAAAATACAACAGCGTCACTGGCATGTGATGCGGTGTGGAGAGAAGTGGATCATTGTTGAGATTCAAACAATAGAAGCAAATGGGCTGATTAAATGAGCCTGTGTCATCAGAGCTGCTGGCCCAGTAATGAGACTCCCCATGGTGGTTTTGCCCCCTCTTGTGGAGCTTCGCTAAACTGTTTCATTCAACAAGTTGGAGTTTGTCCAATGTTTTCACTGTAACAATTCAGTCTTGAGCAGAGTTTGAATTTCATGTGATAATGTACATTCAAAGAGTGATAGACTCAGTTTCTTCTGTGCGGAATCACAATTTCAATGCATTACATCAGCATGTCAGCACTGAGCGACACTCAAAATAGAGCAGTGAGAGTGAATCATTAGAGTGAGTTATTCAGAGTGATTGCTACACATCACTACTTACTCACCAAAGATCACCACTTCTGTATTTGTCTTTCCATCCTCTGCAAGGAAGACGAAAATAAACATCTCTAATCGACGTTCAAACTTAGAGAGCGTGACGCATCTGTTTGCTTCGTCTCTGTATTTACCTGTGGTCCTTATTTAAACTGAGCGTCCAATGCAAGCATAGCGCCAGGCCACACCAGACCAGAGAGTGAAGGCTTATAGCAATAGGGGATAAAGTGGATGAGCAATGTAGGGAGAGGAGAGAAGAGCAGTGAAATGAATTGTGAGACAAGAGAGCATTGGGACCGTATGAGTGAGGGAGAAAGGCATGGAAAGGACAAACAATCTGATGTGACCTTGCATCTCCATAAATCAACAAGAGTAGGAAATTCAGCTTCTTCTGGGAAAAAGTTGGCCAAGCATCAAAGTAAAAAAAGAGTCTGTATGGCATGCTGTTGTCTTAGTCAAGATTCCCAATAAGGGTTACTGCAGCGACACAGTGTTTACTCACAAGCAGATGTCTTAGACTTTATAATGATTTAACCCACAATGAAGAAAAAGCATGAACGCTACCCCTTTCTCTTCATTCATGCTAACACCTATCCCCTGTTCACATCAGTAACTGACTGTAAAACATATCTGTCTATAGCTGTGTGACCAGTCAATGACGGGCAGTCAGCAAGCTTGTTGAAATCCGTCAAAATCCTTGAGACCCATGAAGATTGTTTCTTTCACTGATGTGATTTACTGTCATGAACAACAGTTCTTCATTAGTTCACCATTACTTCATTGGTAAATTCAGCTATACATGTTTGAGCCTCAGTCAGAGCCAGACTCAAATGAGGAGTCTGTTGACTACCACAATCGTAAGTGTAACGTTAGCATCTATTATTTGTTTGTGTTGTTAGTTAGCTTGTTAGCTTCTAAGCTAACTGGCAGTGGCTGACCAAACCTCCAGGAACAGCGCCGGGCTTTGAAGCCAATTTGATATAGTGGCCAAACCGTGGAATTACAACTTCCAGGTCTGTCACATAATGCCATCGGCCCCCAAAAAGAATTCTTCCCATAGACTTACATTGTCTAAAAAATATGTCTTTAAATCAGTTTTTGAGGATCACAACCCCCGTGAAATAACTCATTTATGACTGGATTTGATCCATTTTGTCCGATAACATTTTGAAAGTCTAGAAGAGCCGCACAATTAAATCATTTTATTGTCATTCAAATGAGTGTCGCCCTAGTTTCCTCAACAAAATTCCAATGGGATTTTCCCAAGGCAGGCTTCAAACAACCTATACCACAGTTGCATGACTTCAACTTCACCACCACATAAAGGCTGTAAAGCCGCATTCAGCGTGAAGACGTTCTGTAGTCTCATCAAGCCACTTGTTCGTAACTGACCCGTGAAGGCATCAAGTGGTACATTTACTAATGTATCTAATGTCATAGAATAAAATGTGAATGTTAAGCTTGTGTTGATCACAGACCTTATTTCAAGCATCTAACTCAAAAACCCATTCAAAAACATGACTTTGAGATAAGGAAACTGGGAGTGCAATAATACTAAATCATTACCAGGTTTTATGAGTCACTCCTGGAACACTCTATGCACCCAACGATGCAAAAGTCGAGCGAAGACCCAGGTCATTTTGCTCATGGAGATCAAACTTGTTTGGTTTTATGCGCCACTGAGCAGCTTTCATAGGAATGATCTGGGCCCTGCCTCTGACACTGTACCCAGCACTCTTTATACATCCATTTGGCTGACACAGCATTAGTGGTTCTGGAACATACAATAATATCTGCTACACTGAAGGTATTGGTAGTGGAAGGAAGTTCCAGAGTCCAGTTTACATCCACAAACTAAACACTTTACCATGATGCCACTTGCTGACAAGTCCACTCTGCGCTGGAGGTTTCATCTATCCTTGGTGGCGTTGTGTTGAAGTCTGTTCCCCCCGTCTATGTTTTTCCCATATTGGACAGCGATTGACTTTCGTATAAGTGACGTACCTGATGTAGCTTGCTCAGTGACGTTTGAATTTTAGGGAAGTGCACAAACATCGCCTCCTTCAGTAGAGGAATGTGAAAACACCTCTCTAGTGACAAACTTTGCACAGATACAAGTGAGTATGGTCAAGATCAGACATTTAAGGGGACCTTTACATAAGAAAAACATGTTTGATTGGAGGGACACTTTAAAGGTATTAGTAGCATTTTATTAGTAAATTGAGAGTTTATGGCAATTACTCACGTCTACTAACAAAGGCAGTAAAGAAGACTGCTTGCTTGCAAGTAAACATGGATGTAAACAATGCATGGTTTAATATTAAAATATTCATACATCTGCATTTGTATATGTTTTATGAGGACCAAAATGTAAACCTTATGGAATACATAATGTATTGTGGTGAGAAAAACTGAATGTAAACATGACTTTAGTTTGTTTACAAGAAAACTCCACAGGAAGCCTTTAATTAAGATGAATGCAGCCTAACAAGTGGTTGCCAGCAAACTACGTAAGCCCATTAAAAACACTTTATGTGATAGAAAAAACATGGCAGCAGACATTCTTAATTTGGGCAACATTAAAGCAGTCATCTGCTACGTAGATGAATGGTGGGATGCCAAATTTGCTAAGAACAGAGCACACCATCACCCAAGTCTATTGCATAATGAATGTAAGGTGAAGGTAAAGTAAATTTCCTTCTAACTGCAGTGCAACATCTGTTTCTCTGGTTTGCATGAACCCTTATTCCAGCCAAAAACCACTTTTTTGATTTCATATTAAACCGCTGAACTGTTTCAAACCCTAATCCTAAATTAGAGCCTACCCTACCTTACTTCATTACGAATATAGTCAACATCAAGGCTCACAATCATCCTTCATCATCACCCAACTCCACAAGTCATTTGGCTGGGGGAACAGTGGAACACACTCCATCACATGTGCACACTCGGAGGGGCGTCGTAATTGTGCAGAAGGCCTTAATTGCATCTGATAATTGGTGGCTGTTTTAAGAAAATCTGCCCAGCTATCAGTCACCTAAATGGGGCGATGGAGGGGCCTGGTCTCACGCTCTTGGAGGCAGAGGTAAAGGAGAAAAGGGCCGTGTGTTTTTAAGGTGTTGTCAGGGTCTCGCAGCTTTAACCCAGCCAGCTTCTCTGGTGGTCGGCCAAGAGCAATGGCGCGGCCTCTCGGGGAAGCAGATAGCTCAGTACATGAGTGTGTTTCTGTGCACTGACTACATTCATTTTGCTCTAAACACACTTGAACGTCAATTCAGTTCGAGCTGCACTTGAGTAGGCACTTAATTTCTGAGTGCTTTTGTCAAAGTGGAAAGTAATGACCACTGCTACTGCTTCTCCCAACAGGGACTGACTGATAGTAGCTTTTAAAGGCTGACACCAGTACAAGTGTTCAATTGATAAATAAACTGAGCCAAATGTGACTTCACCATAACACCAGACATATGGTATATTGTAATGTTAATAAAATGTTCATCTGAGCCTCAGCTTACAAACTGGACCAATTGCTACACTATTTTCTACACCACAGTCATTTTTCCTTTTCTGTTCAAACATTCTTTTCACTTCTTTAAAGCAAGTCAATTTAACCATTGCTGATTAGTGGCCACTGCCACCACAAGTTATGATTACAGAGCACATTGAATGTCCCTCAACATCCCAAAATTCTCTTAGGACAATAGCTTTACGGCATTGTCATTAAGTGACCTGACAGAAGAAGAGAAAATGGACCAAGAGCAGGTACTGAAAGTTTATTTCATGTTCTTACTGTTGTGATGAATTAATTGAAATGTTGAACATGATTAAACTATGTGACATGCTCAAACACAGCATAACAGAAGTAGAGAAAACTCCCAATGTTTGTCTCAAATCGGATACTTCCATTAGTACACATTCATGTGGTGCACTGCTATGGACAGGGAAGTGCGTTCTTTAATCAAACCCGGCTGTTAATGGAATTGATGGTCACAAGATCCGGCAGCTTTTCTCTGTCTGCTCTGTAGGGTTGGGTCGGTATGAGGGAAAAAAAAAAAAAACAGTCCAGTTTTTGTGAAAAACCACATCAAGTCGGTAATGCCGGATTTTCGCCACTTGGGGGCGCAGTTGACTCATTTAAAATAAAAAACGACCATAGGATAACAGAGTGACAGTAACACGTTGTTTCTTTTATTCCTTACAAATAAATTTGCAGGTTTAGCTCACTCAATCAGTGCAAACAAGGGTTGCCTCCTTCGTCTGGCTCAAAGCCAAAGTGTTGCCATATTGGCGCATTTTTTGAATTCTTCGAGAGTAAATTGTCCGCCATTATCGACTCCCTGTCACTGTTAAACAAACTCCAGGCTACAGTAGAGGCCTTGGCGCATGCACACTCGCACCCCCAGCTCAGTCCCCGCCCCACCCCCACCCCCCTCTCTCTCCTGCTCGCTGTGCGCTTGGCGAAGAGGCAGACACAGGTGCTCACAGACTCGGGCGTACTATAAGCGGAGCGGACTCCGTGAGGAATGTCCGCAGTCATTCGGGCTTCCATAGTCGAGTGCACTTCCACGTTGTAGTTTCCTGTAAAAATGTTAGTGAAAAATCCCTGCGATGTGAAAAATACATGCCGAGCAGTCTTTTATGTGACACTGGTGCGTGGTGTGTGGTCGTAAAATCTGAGTTTTGTGTGCACAGGGCTTGCGGACGTCCGCTTGTAGTCTGGGCGGACCTCCGCGGAGTTCGCTCCGCGTACGTTCCGCCCGAGTATGACGTATGCGGTCCGGTCGGTCTCAAAAAAAAAACCAAAACGGTCTAAGTCAGAGTACCGAACTGAATTGGTATTACCGAGAACCAACCCAACCCTACTGCTCTGGCTGCTCAGTGTTTGTTGGAGCCATCCACCACCCCTCTTGCCCACCCTACTCGGACTTTTGCCCCCTTAACATAAGTTCTTGTCCCACCACATATCCCCCTGGCACTGCCAAGCACTGTTAAACTTTAACGGCAACTGGCCGTGTCACTGCCCAAGTGCCGGATTATTAAAACCTAAATTATCAAGCACTACTTTCGCTGCCACCCTGAAGACCCCCTTGGGGTGGCGAACCCCCTGTTGAAGACCCAGGGAGTATGGCGTTAGTGTGTCCAGAGCACTGAAGCTATGCCTGCATCAGCTGTTAAATTCATGCTTCCCAATAACTGAGTTGTGTGTCTATTATCTGGCCAATCATATTACGCCAATTTGATGGCTTGGCCATTGTAACCTGACACTTGTCACCATTGCTACGCCAATATGGTCATCCCAACACAGTTTGTTGCTGGAGTTACATCAGACAAATTGTTAAGTAGTTGAGAGGTGTGTACAGATGAGTATATTGATGATAGCTCTTAGTGTCCTGTCACCCTACCAGCAGAAAGGCAGTTATGTAACAGTATTACATCATCTTCTCAGATGGAGCTTCTAAGAACAAACTCCTGTCCAGTGGGGTATCGTAGTCAAAGACATGAAAACGTTTGGAAATACTGACTCTAACTTTATTCCTGAACACCAGCCCTGCCAATAAAATGCAGTGTCACCTCACAATAGTAAATCCCTAATGGAAACTATCATTCTGGTTGTCAGCACCTTCACAGTTGCTCCTCTTGGCTGTGACTGTGTCCCTGTGTGTCTACCTTGTAAGCGTGGCCAGCAGTGGCGGTGGTGGCCGGTAGACAAGGTCTGCCACCACATGTGGAACATCACAGTCACCGTACGGTAGTCAGCCTTGGAGCCAGAGAGTCGCTGTCTTCTGCTCCCACAGGAATCAAACCTGGAGCGGAGAACTGGGATCTCACTGTGAGGGCCATGACTTCATGTTTTGCTCACCTCCTCCTCTTCCTCCTCACTCTGGGTCTTATTGACTCCGTGTCCTATGACAGCATCACTCTTTCTCTCTCTAGTTTACACGCACATAAGCCCAGTCTTTGGCCAGGCTCCAGATAAGGTCTTATTTACATGCACTGTTGATACCCTGGGGATTGAATCTAACCCTGTTGCCATAAATAAATAAATCACAGATAAAACAGCCCGCCGGCAGAACAGTTTGAAAAAGCCGCAGCTGTCATCTACCATTTTTAACTCGGCGCAGGTTTTATACAGTTTAAGAAAAGTCAGATTTAAGACTGTCTAAGACTTTTTTAATACCACTTGAAATGAAACTTGAGGCCAATAACCAAAATTGAAGGGGAAAAAACATGAGCTGGCATCAGTCACTTAGGGTTAGGGACAGTTTTGCCCAAATGTTTACTGTGACATAAAACATGACTTTTTTGTCTAATGGTGGAGACGAGGATAGAACAGAAACGGACAATACCTGCAAGTTTCTTGGTGAATTTGTTTTTCTCACTCTACATTTGGGATTCCACCAACTTGATTCCCAACATCCCCAATTTTCAAAACTCTTTGCATAAAATACACAGAGCCTCGCATGAATGACCTTGTTAACAGTTTCAGTCATGCTGCAAAATCTTGGTTAAATGGCCAGTTTTTCTTGAATTTTCACTTTGCACCATGTCGTCCTGAGTACAGTGACAGCTAGCTAGCAGACAGTTGATCCTCTGCTGTGAGCCTTCTGGCCACCAACAAAATACAAATGTTGTTGGTTCCACTTTCTGATCCACGCAACTTTAATGTGAGAGGCATTTGGTAAATTTAAAGGTCCAGTGTATTGGATTTAAGGGGATATATTGACAGAAATGGAATATAATACCAAACAGGCTGTTCTCAAAAACTGTACATTTTCTTACGAAAAGTAATGCAGCCAAAATCGTACATATTCCACGTATTATTAAAGACTGCGATCACGTGACCGATGCACTGACCACAGTAAACAAGGAGGTTCCAGACTGGAATGGTGGATGGATCTCAAAAACATGGATTTCCACGGGGACTTTCCCTCGGAGATGCGTTTGGAATTTTGTGAACTTTGAGTCATGATCTCCATATGTCTTTTCCTAACCTTTACCACAGTAACTTAACCTGCTCAACCCTAACCTCTGTAATTACATAACTGTACATTAAGGTCCTAACATACAGATTGTTCTATGAGGATACGCTGTTTTTTTTGTGTATAATAGCCTGAAAATGCTGTAAGAATCGTTGTGTATTTGTTTACTGAATAAGCCATTTATATATACATAGGGAGAAGGTCCTTGTGTACAAGGATCACCATGTTGCAATGCCATGTTTCTACAGTAGCCCAAAATGGGCAAACTAAACACCGGCTCTAGATAGGGCCATTTGCACTGGCCACCATATTTAGAAGCCCCTCCACAACAAGCCACAAATTTTCCATGTGCTTTATTCAGTGTTTTTACTGGTTTTAATCACTGGGTCTGTTATTTCAGAGAAGAAGAAAGCCTGCGGATAATTCAGATCCCGGTAAAAACCTCCTGAGCGTCTGGATCTTATGTTACCAAAAAAAAAAAAAAAAAAAAAGGTGAGCAAACATTGGCAGGTGCTAGGCCAATGGTCCATCTTAAACATGCTAAACAGCATCAGAGAAACACTAATTTGTGAAATGAAACTGCTTTATTTTGGATTTTTACTGGTTTTAATCACCTGGGGTCTCATTTATAAACATTGTGTACGCACAAAACGAGACCTGAAAGTAGCATACACCATTTCCCACGCAAAAAGTTGTGATCTGTAAAACTTTGGAGACAGTAAAATTGGCATTGCAGATGGTGAAGTGGAAGCCTGATAGTAGAAATTGTTTAATACTTTCGCCATTTTTGGCTTTTGTCTGTACGTACATTTCTAGCATGGATCCTATGCATTGTTTTTTTTTTAAAATAAGGCCCCTGGTCTGTTTGTTTGGAGAGGAGGAGACCTCTGTGAATAATTCTGCTCCCGGTAAAAAAATCCTGAACAGTGAACAGTGAAGGAATTCTAATTGGGAGAGGTTTTAGCTGGTTGCAATTCGCAGTTCTCACCATTTGATACCACAAAATTTCTCTAAATCTTACAATGTTCCTTTAAAAAAAAAGTGATTTTAATGTGCAATGATTGCAATCATGATTCATAAAATTCTACTTCCCATATCTTAACATGTCTTAAGACTTTTGAAAGAATTATCTGCCATGTTGTTTTTCAACAGAAAACTGATGCGCTTTCATTTTTACTGCTATACAGTAAACTAAAGCAAACAGTATGGAATATTGATTTAACACATTTAAAAGTGTAACTTAGCTTATAGCTTTGCTATGCTACCACAGGTTTAATCCAAAATCCTGTTTGGAAGACACTTTTTTCCTATCTTCTTGTTCTTTTCAGTCTCTACCTCCTCATCTCACTCTGTCCATTTCACTCTTCCTCTCTGTCTCTGGCCTTGTTATCCCATCCTATGCCTCCTTCTTTCTCTGTCTCTTTTTTTCCATCTCCCCCTCTCTCCTTATGTGGAGCAGCTGACACAGTGTCAGGCAGGTTATCCAAGGAGCCAAGGTCCAAAGTGACGGCATTAGTCACCTGAAAACAAACAAACTGCAACTAATCTGAGGACTGTTTACCAGTAAATGTCACCACAGAGGAAACGTAAATCTCTGTGTGTGTGTCATATCCATGGTGACAGCACTACCCTCCTTCCCTACAACCCCCTCACTTCCACTCGTTGGCTAATTTCAAAATTAATCGCAGCACCTCGGGAGTTATTAATGACCTAAACAAATAATCGACGTGGCGACTGAGATGGCGTCTCATTTCCTCGCCAATGCCCCCGCCCTAACTCCACCCCTATACCCCATCTGGAAACTCCAGCCAGGAATATGTAAATGGCAATTAATTGGAGAGCCCCATTTCTGCCTCTTTTTTTTTAGTATTTTGAGTGAAAACACAGTCTTGAGTGCGAGGCTAGCAAAGGTTGAGCGTCTCCCAGGCATGGAGCCAGATCCCCGATGCTGACGGACTAAATGATGCCCTCGTCGGTCGGCTCGGAGAATAATTTCACCTCATTACACTGCAGGCGAGGCAGGTAGATGGGGGAATTCTTTCCAGTGAGCAACTTAGGAAAATAAAACATAAAAAACCAACATGTAGCTCAAACAGTCAGTCCTTCTGGAATTCATGGTCTGATGTCTGCCTTGGTCAGGTACCAGAAAGGCCGCTCTGCCTGAAAACCTTCCACCTGCTTGTTGCAGGATAATTCAAGAAAATGATACACCTCTGCATAAAACCAGTGCAGCACATAATAATGCACATGCACCCTCGCTCCATCCCCAGTCCGCCACATTTTACCTTTCCTATTTACCTTCTCGGCCTCTCTCCCCAAAGATTTATAATGTGGCAGGTACAGTTTAGTATGTGAGCAGTGAGCTGTGCAAACCACGTCATGAGAACTCATGCACCGCCACATGCTTCTGTCTCACACACACACACACACACACACGTGTTGCTGGCCAATCAGAGTTTGGAGGGGGTAGCTAGATTGCTCCCCAAGTAAAGTAGAGAGGCCCCCAGTGCCACACAGATCTGGGGGGAGAGCTCAAATGTGTGTGCTGGTGCATAGTACCTTGTGTTTGCCATGTGTGTGTGTGCGTCTGTGTGTGCTTTTGCATATGTTAGTGTTTGTTAGTAAAGTGGGGGTGACACTGACATATTCGTTGTCATATATGTTAAGACTGCAGGCAAATCACATTTGTTTCTCAAATCAGATCTTTAAGACAGACTGTCTGTGCTGTAATTTCAACATATCTGCATGGGTTGCTGTGGTAACAACAGAGGCATCAGCATCTATGTAGCTATACTGGTGATGCGTATTTCCAATGAGGAAGTATGGGAAAGGAAGGTCCATCATTTTGCCCTCCAAACCATCAGATGTGCTATGCTATGTAGATATGCTAGAGTCATTGAGGGCTTCACTGTGCGGCAAATGGAGTGGTGTCATGCAAGTTAGGGCTGGGCGATATATCGATTTATCCATATATTTTCAAGCAAGATATAGATTCAGACAACACCATGTATATCGATATAGGGTCAAGTTGCATCATATAAGGCATACTAGTGTGCATCTCTCCTCACTCACACTCTCTGCACAGCTGTTAATTAGTCTACAGTGCGACATCCAACTAACTCAGTCTGTGAGCTAGATTACCGCAGCAGCGCACGTATAATACTGTGGACCTTTTCCACTGTCACTTTTGGCCACGCCATGCCACGCTTCACCAGTTAGCCTTTCCATTATCAGTTAATGCGCTGTGCTACGCCTAGCTGCGCCAGAGATGGACCTTCTCCAGAGTAGGTCCAAAAGCTGGACCATCCGCCCTCAAGCAGGTAGTGGTGATGTCTCGCCGACCACAGCTAACACCCCATGACCCCGCTTCTCCCCCTCAAATAAACCGTGTGCGTTGTGAGACACTCCTCACCTCTGTCTGCAGAAGACCAGAGAGGAAGGTGTTTTTAAAAGTCTCTATGTGTTCAACTCTTTGTAATTTTGTAGCTTCTAACTGAATCTCTGAGGTTTGGAGTTTAGTTTTTCTCCTGTGTCCTGTTTGTACTTTAGATATCCGCTTTATTTTACTGTTTATGATCATCATCAGCCGTATTTGAAGTTGTGTGAAGTTGCTGCTTTAAGCCTCGATATTCCCTAATTTGGTGCTTTACAATTTTCCATTGAAAAATAATGGGGAACTTTTATTGTGAAGAATCTCTAGGAAATTAAATGTTTATCACTGCGATGAAACACAGCTGGTTCAATATCAGCAAAGTTTCACTGTATTTATAGTCATTGTGTTCTGAGGCGATCAGCAGTAATGTGGTGGTTCACTTTTACACTGTGATCTGTAGCCTATAGTTCGGCTTTAGCTTCTAACTATCTTTGTCTTTTTAACCTGTTGTTGCTGCTGAGTCAATTTGACATCCTGGATATATCCTTCAAACACAGACTGTAGACCCCTCTGTCTGCTTCTCTCTGGAATCATCTGCACAAATGAAGGGTAAACACATGATGCGGGATATTGGCAGTGGCTATACTTTAAATTAATCCATGACATCACTAACGACCTGCTGGTATCACAATGTCATAGGTGGGGAGAAGGTACAGAACATGGAAACCATCCTAAATCCATTACCCGTTACAACGTGTCTCTATCCTGTCAGTTCAAACACACACTTTATTATCCGACATTGTAGAAGAGCTGCAGAAAAGAAATGATGGGATATGATATGAATTTTCAATATCCTCTGGCATGATCTCAGAAAAAGTGTGAGATGCTCCGGCATGATAAAAGTTGAGGTTGCCTGAATCTGACACAGACTGTAAAGTGTATCTCTCTCTCATATTTCGCCCCCATCACGCTCATACAACACAACTACTGTAAAATCCATATGGAAGCACTATACTGCAGCAAAACACCCCATAAACTTTCATATTTTTCCATCATCTCACACCCGCACACATAACCTCCACCGCATCCCCTAGTATCCCCTCTGAGATGAAATCAATAGCTGTCTAGATTGATAAAAGACACCTAATTCAATTTATAAATTTGATCAGGCAATGTAATAAAATAGTAGCTTTTGCTCGTAGCGCGATGAAACTTAATCTTGTTTCATGCTCTTGTGCCTTCTCTCAAATCACCTGTGTTTGGGTTTCAACCTCCGAGCACTCTGCTGAACTCGAGAAAAATGGAGAGCGGGTTCTTGCT
Source organism: Epinephelus fuscoguttatus (assembly GCF_011397635.1). Taxonomy (NCBI): domain Eukaryota; kingdom Metazoa; phylum Chordata; class Actinopteri; order Perciformes; family Serranidae; genus Epinephelus; species Epinephelus fuscoguttatus. The sequence goes on from NC_064771.1 coordinate 12,027,142, forward strand.
TGGAGAAACTTGACCCGGTCCACTCGCGGTCTGCAGTGAGGGGGGCTGCTCTTCTAGCTTTGACAGGGCTTTAATAGCCTGATTAAAGGGCGATTAATCACTAATTTCTGGACCAAACATATACAGTTGGTATGAATCACTTCAGGGCTGACATGTTTGGTGCAACAGCTACGGTCACACCGGGGTAAGCGATAAATATGTGGCTTAGTCAGTCAAGCAGGCAGAGTCAGGATCAAGCTGTGCCCCAGTGGACTTATGTTCTGCAGGGTGTGTGTTACATAGACCCCTTGGTGTCTGTACAGACTACTGACCCGTTACTGGACTCCCTCCTCTACCACCTCCTAGCATACAGCACCAGGGTGCTGTGGGGTGGACACACACACACACACACACACACACACACACACACACACACCCTCCAGCTCACTAACACACATGTATGTGTGGCCCCTCGCTCACACAGAACATCTTGTTAAAGTTTATGGTCAATTTTAGATGGAAAGAGATATCAGCATGGGTTTTATTTGGTCTGCTGTTGATTGGGCGCCCCCCCCCCCCCCCCCGCCGCCTCTACCCACTCTGCATATACAGTATCACCCAGTGGCACTGTAAGAGATGCGTTTAGTCATCTTAAAGAAACTAACACATTAGAAAATACCACACTTACTTTCAATAATGTGCTCCTCGGATGGTACTATTTCCTGATTCAAGAAGTCATTCCTCTGATTTTGGTACGTTCATGAGTTTTTAACCCTTACACACAAAGAAGATGTGTTGTATTTTATTGCTCAGAGTGTTTAAAGTCCCAGCTGAGATTCATGTTGCTATCTAAGTATGGTGAAACTGAAGCTTTATCTTACAAAATGATTTTGTCTCAGACCTGCACCACCTAAAGCCACTGAAATATAGTTTTGCCATGACTTGTAATCAGGGTTAATGCTAATAAATAGTTTTTCTAACGAAGCTAGGTCACAACAACTGATGGTTACAACCTACGACAATACAAATCACGTGAGCAAAAACTGATATGCAAAACATGAATTAATAAAACGTTTGTTGACATCAGCCTAACATTTGCTTCCATCCACCATATTCCTGAGTAACATGACGTGAATTTGGCAAGTCATGGACCATAATTCTTCTGGCATGGGACACGTTTTCAACTTCAGTCTAACATTCTAACACCCAGTGTCTGAAACTAATTCTTTGACTCACTGGCCAAGGCGGCTGGTAGATGACAAAAATCCACCAGCCAAGCATATAAGTTACAGGCCAAAAGAATATATTGCCTATTTATATATATATATATATATATATATATAAATAGATAGATAGATAGATAGATATAGATATAAATATACATTTGTTTTAATAATATTTATTGGGATAATAAGGTATTATGTTGAATACAGACTCAGAGGGCAGAGCAAAATGTAAATGAAAATGATTGTAATACATATAACAACTCATCACCACAGCCTCAGTTAATAAGTTCCCTCTGGTAAGCAGCCATGCAGTGTACATGTTAAGGGATTTTATTGTGAAAGTTTAAAACGGAAGAAGTGAAGCTAGTGGGCTGCTGCTGACAATGACGGAAGCGATAAAATGTCTCCCATCTTGGTGCAGACTGCAGGGCCTCTGTGTTATCATTTTATTACCTTCATAAGTATGAGCACAGTGCTAACTAGCAGCAGACCAGCAGCGAGTAATAGCAAGGTTTTATTTATTGTTACATTACTCTTTTGGTTTCAACATATACCTGCCAGCGTGACGGACAGTCTGCCGAGATTTATTCACCAAACAGAAAATCTATCTGCACCCGGCACTTTGGGGGGTGTTAATTTCGGACTGTACTCACACCTCTTCCTAAGATCAGTCAAATTCAGATATATTACAATTGTTCAGATACATAACATGCAATTTTGTGTGAGGAGGGGATGATGTTTTTTTGTTTTTTTGTTTTTCTGGCACTGTTGTGATTACGCCCATTGCACACGAGTAAGTTAATTTGTCAATTTTCTGAAGTTTTAATCATTTCTTCAGCCTCGTAGATGAGTCTCTCTTCATTTATGCTGGCTGCTGACTGGAGGGAAAGCAGAAACGTCACTCCCCATTTTGAGGGGTTAACTGTTACCAAAGAAGACAGACGTGTTGTCATTTTTGTATATTCAGTAAATGGAATGGAAACAGGACAAGACCAGTCAAACAGGATTTACAAAAGAATACGTTGCTGCAACACGCTTGGACCAACTAGCACAGTGGATTTTTTTTAACATACAAAGAAAGTAATAACTAAATATATACATTTGCCAAATTTCCAGGAGGTGGAAAAAAAAGAATTTGGCCTAGACAGCATTTCAAAAGGTTTATAAAATTGACTCAACAACTCCCCAAAGTAAGCGATTTCGCACAAAAAAAAACAGTTGAAAATTCATTCATTCATCCCCTCAGCAGTCAGACTCTTTAACGTCAATACCAGTACGACTCAGTGCAGCCCTGTTACGTCACATTACTTATCAGTGTTGGGTAAGGGTTACTTTAAAAGTAATCAAAGTACGTTACTGCATTACTTCATTCTAACCGCTTCATCCTCTTGAGGGTCGCGGGGGGGCTGGAGCCTATCCCAGTTGACATCGGGCGAGAGGCAGGGTACACCCTGGACAGGTCGCCAGACTATCGCAGGGCTGACACATAGAGACAAACAACCATTCACGCTCACATTCACACCTACGGACAATTTAGAGTTACCAATTAACCTAGTCCCCAATCTGCATGTCTTTGGACTGTGGGAGGAAGCCGACTGCATTACTTTCTAAAAAAAAAAAAAAAAGTAACCATTTACTTTACTGCGTTACTCCCTGAGTAAAGTAACTCAATTACTTTAAAAGTACTTCCAACGTTACTCCCTGAGAAAAGTAACTCAAGCACTTTTAAAGTACTTTTGAGTATTCTACATTTCCTATTGGGCAATGGACCACAGGGCGCTAAGCCTACATTTTTTTGTCTCCAAAATTAAAGTTATGGACCACTTGCCCTTCACTGAGATCCAATTCTCCCATCACAGCCGTCACTCTGACCAGTAGAAACACAGAACGATCTGCTGCAGTAGACAACTGTATGACAACACCACCCCAGCATTTTTAATATTTCCTCTAGGGATGTTACCACACAGAGTAAAAGGGGGAAATGATGGTGTGAAACAGCAGAGGCGCTTTGTCAACCCGCTGAATTAACGTTACTGTCATTAGCATCAAGCTAGCAAACAATGCTACATCCTCACGGTCGGACATAAAGTAATAACATTAACAAATAGCAGCGGGGCTTTTACTCACCACAACTGCAGAGGCTGCCAGCTTCATTTGAAACAAACTACATTATAGACGCTCCGTTATTTATTAATCCCTCTGTGTGATTATATATTTACTTTTTATCCGCTCCGTTGTCTTTGTAAAGTTAACATAACGCACTGTCATTTCAAACTCAACACTTGTTTCAAATTAAAAGCCCCTTATAACCTCGGCTAGAGAATCCCTCCATTTTCTAAATAGGCTTTTATTCTGAAACATTTGTCAGAACTTCCTGTGGAAGATACAGTAGCTTGATAGTTTATGTATGGCGCTTCAAATGTAGCTCCTGCCATCTGCTGATGCTTTTAGGTGACTACAACAACATGTCGGCTGGCACATGAACAGACACAGTGACTCAAATAATAGTAAAAGTGATAAAAATAGGACAAGAATAATCCGATGACATCACACATGCCGTGAAAGACAACCGGGGATAATTGGTGAGTACTAGCGTATAGCTAGTATCAGGCATTATGCAAGTCCTGAGTCTAAAATATGTCTGTCAGCGAGTCCTACTCCACCTATTCAGACTCCACCATAGACAACAGCAGCATTTCTCCGACCACGTAGCGAGCCACAAGCTCCGTGGCTTCTTTCAGACTGATAGGTTTAACGTTATCTCCGTTATTAGAACCAAACGACAGCCGTTGCTGTTTCGGAGCTGAAGGACCAGCGTTCTAAAAGTAACGGAAGTAACTGATGTCTTGTTCGAAAATGTACTCAAGTATTTGATTACTCAAACAGCAAACTAACGCGTTAGGTTACTCGCTACTGCAAAAAGTAATCAAAGTACTGTAATGCGTTACACCCAACTCTGTTACTTCCCTTACCTTGTGCAACACAGTATATCTACGCTGTGAATTCCGTGCAATATTTATTATGTGCATTGTTTTTAATTTTAATACTACACACGTGTGTAGAACATCCAATGTGCAATTATCCTATACAGCTGTCCATATATACCTATACATATATTCATATATCAATATCTTGTTTCTATATTTGCAGAAGTAAAAGGTGTATATAGTGTAAAGAGTATTGAGTGTATTGTTGTGTCTAAATTTAATACTTTATATTTTGTATTTTTGTAATTCTGATATTATTCTATGAGTATCTATTGCCATTCAACTTGCTTTTCTATCTGTGCTATTTGAGCTGCTGTGACGTGTGAATTTCCCTGGTGTGGGATCAATAACGTTTTATCTTACCTTATCCTCATGCTTTTGGGCTAATCCAGTTAAATAAAACTTTATAAAATCAAAGTGCATTATCAAATAGATTAAACTTGTTGCAGCATTGCCCACAATGTCTCTACCATTTGACAAATCTCTTAACAATCTAATGGTGTACATCATCATATTGCCCAATCTTACCAATTGTATAAGTTAGGGATGATTGATGGGTGATGTATATTCTGACAATATGACTGATGGTGTTTGGAGACCTTGGTTCTGGTTTTGGAAGAAACTCATTCATCAGCACAACCAGTGTTACTTCTGGGGGCTTGGTGTAACCCTAATAGAAATGCATGCACAGATTTGCTACATTACATTTGTCAATCACCCAATCGAGTGAATGTCTTCGAGCGGTTCTCCCTGCATAGCTTCTTCTCAGTTAATGGTTCCATATGTAGCTGCAGCCATTTGACAAATATTGAGGCCTCTATGACCTTACAAAAAATAGACAGTCGGGAAACAGTCTGTCATTCAAGTGTGTATAATTTGAGATCTAAATTTTGCTTAAATTACCTGAGTGACCCCTCGCTATGAATCCACATTTCCGTCTCATCGTACACATACAGTACATAAGGGTGCAGTGCCGTGATGCCAGACGACACGAGATGTGACTGAGAGAGGGGAGGGGGAAAATAACAGAGAGGCAGAAAAAGAGAGACGGGTGGCGTCGGAAAGAAGCAAGGCTTCAACAGTCCAGTGGAAGATTTCAATTAATCATGGAAACAGGAGTGGCCCACCCTGCTACAGTAGTGACAGACCTCACTTGTCCTCCTGACATACATTCGCAATCCTTGTTCTCCTCCACACTACAGCCACAGCCTCACTCCGTCCATCCTCTCCTTCTCTGTCCATCTCTTTGAATCTTCAGTTCCCTTACTTCCCTTACTCTCTACATCAATCCCTTTTTTTGCTTTCCTCTCCTGTACTTTATCGTCATAGCCTTTTTTCCTCTTTCCTTTCTCCCTCCTGCCATTTTCTCTCAGTGACAGCTGAGCTATGACAGCTTTTTACATTTCATTTTTCTCCGCCACAGCGAGAGAACAGCCGGGCATCAGGGGGCCTTGTTCAAACAAACAGGAGGCCGTGTGGTTCGCCGAGGGTGGCAACACGCCATAACAAACCACCGGCTCCTGGCCGTCGCAGGCACATGTTGCACAGGGCCCCGCTACGGCAAAGCAGAGACCTGCCGTCCTCGTTTCCATGACAACCAGACAGAAACATTAGCCGCAGTGAGGTGCGGAGTGACAGCAGATGGGAGCTGATGTATTGAACCACCTGGTCGGATGGCTTGACGTGCACAAGATGGAATCACAAGAGCAGAACGGGTCAGAAAAATAACATTGAATACAAATACTAACTGAATGATGAATGAAATAAGAAAAGAGACAAAAGCTGAAGAAACAGTGTTATGATAGTCTGCAGGGAGAGGTGTATGCGGTCTTAAACAGCTTTTAGTAATTGTATGAGTCAGGATGTGTCAAGGCTGAGTCAAGTCAAATGCATCAGCTGTATGAACATACCGGATTGTTACAAAGTACTTAATCGGAAACAACAGATACAGAGTGCAGGTCTGCGGATGTGTGATTCAGAGGGATTATTCCAGGGGCCCAGAGCTGGACATGGTCCCTTGAACATGCCACTTGATTACTGTATCAGAGCTACTGAGCTGGGGGACCAAACCTTCCAAACAGCCACTCTTACTGAATTCATTCAAGCCCTGTCTACATATGTACAGATACTTACGTAAACAGATATTTTTCTCTGTTTTGACCTCTCGTCCACACCCAAACTTTTGTTTGAGTTTTAGATCACTAAATTACGTTGTATCATTTTGAAAACGATAATGTAATCTTCTCAATTCATGCATGCCTTTTGTTGCAACAACGGTGGCAGACTACCGGTTTGCTAATGTTTTGTTAGCAACACTTGGTCTAACGACTGCTTCACACATAGACTTAGTATTGCTGCCCCACTTCACAAACAAACAGAAGTGTCTCCTGTGCTCAATATGTTTGCTCCACCTCAGCGTCTGCAGTTTATAGTCCGTGTCAGTCAGCCTGGTCGAACCAGCAGCTGGTAGGACACTTTCTGCATGGGATTGTTGTTGATGAGGGATGAAAGGAAAACTTTATAATGTCCAGAGCTTGTGTCTTTGAGTGAGCTTCTTCATCTTTAGTTTGAATGGGATACAACGGTGATGTTAACTCCAATAGGTGTTTTGAAAAAGGTAACATTAGCCTGTACACTTTACTACCTTCAGGACGAGGGGAGAGAAGACTGCTATTGCCGGAGAATGTTTGGAGTCATCTTTGCGTGCTAGTGTGGGTGTGTTTGTAAAATGAAGGTTGTGTGGACAGAATGGTTGGCAAGGAGAACAAGATCACCATCACCAATGACAAGGGTCGTCTCAGCAAGGAGGACATTGAACGCATGGTCCAGGAAGCTGAGAAGTACAAGGCTGAAGACGATGTCCAGCGTGACAAGAACGGCCTGGAGCTGTACGCTTTCAACATGAAGTCGACTGTAGAGGATGAAAAACTTGCTGGCAAGATAAGTGAAGACGACAAGCACAAGATTGAATGCAGGTTGTGTGTAGCCTAGAGGCTGACATTTCGGAGTCCCACGGGGCACGTGATTCCTGTGGGATTCCAAAATTGAGTCGGAGGAGTTAGGGAAGGCAGCGTTACAAGTGAAAGTGAAGGAAAATGATCATTGACGGAGCTTTTGGGCAAGTCTGGAGTACTAAAGACTTTTTTAAGACTCGAGAGTGACGGCGTTAAATCTTCGTACGCTGCTTGTAAGACGTGTAAATTACTTGTGAAATACAGGAGTGACTCAGGGACGAGTGGCCTTCAGAGACACACCTGTAAATCTGGTGGTGAAAGGCAGCTGACAATCACCTCTTTTGTGAAACGTGAAGTGCCAGTGGCGGTGAAGTCTCGACTAACCAACACTATTGCTCGCATGTGCAGCCAAGATTTAAGACCCTTCGCTATTGTAGTGGGACAAGGCTTCGCCAGTGTTGCTCAGGAGCTCCTTAACATTGGTGCTCAGTATGGAAGTAGAAAATAAAAGGCAATAGACATCAAAACACAACATTAGATGTCATATTTGGGTTTATATTCAACTAAGGTAGGCATTGTGTGATCCATGTACTGTATTTTTCTTTTCTTTTTTTTACCGTAACTGAAACACAACACGGGAGCGGGACGGGACAGGAATCATTCTTGTGGGATTGGGACGGGACGGGATTATTTTTGTGGGAGTGGGATGGGACAGGACTGAAAATCCACTCCCGTGTCACCCTCTAGTGTAGACACGATCTCAAATATATTCTGATATATTCTTTGGTAATATCCTCTCAGAACTCCTAGCTTAGGAGTGATTTAGGAAAATTCTCAGAGCAACTCTGAGCAAGGAAGGGACAGAAACTTTTACCTGAGTGAGGAGGTTTTGATTGACTGGATTGCTAGGTATGATGCATTCTTTGCAGATGTGATTGGTTGTCACAGACATACCCTTTTGTGAGCCAGCAAGGTGTGGACACCCAGTGGAAAAAAGTAGCATTATTTTGTTGGTTGGGAAATGCGTGCATATTCCTAATGAAATCAGCTACACATATTATCCCCGTACGAACTAATCTGTAGCATTTCATTTACCCACTGTGATGCAGTGTTTGGAGAACATTTCTCAGACCTTTGTGTTTCCAACATTTTCTCCTCTCCTTAAGAAACTCATAAGCCTCTTAAAAGTCCTCCTCCCTGCTCCTAACATTTTTTCACCTTAGATCTCTTTTAGGGTCTAAGATGCTTTGTGAATCATTTTTGTCTTTCCAAGGACCTAGTCTTAACTTTAAGGGGAAATTCTGAGGAAACGTCACAATTCTAAAGAGGGTTTGTGGATACGGCCCCAGGTCCATATCAGGGACTTTTAGAAATAGCAAATTCACAAGTATATCTGCATTTCCTAACTGTCATTGCATTAGAAGGTTGTTTTTAGCACTGCAATTAAAAGAAAATTAAGGAATCTGATTAATACGGAATGGTCGAGAAGCTTCACAGATACGGATGCCTCACATCTGCCAAAGTCTGTCTTTCAAGGTAATTCAACTTAAATTCAGTGTGTATTGCTCTATATTGTCAACACACAGTATTTTGACCCTCAGATGACCATCTCTACCATCACGCAACCATTTGGAGATGTCCGACAGTGCGAGTGCAGGTTACAAAACGGAAGTAAGAGAGAATATTATACTTGGAAATGGAGACATAGAAACAAATGTATGGTCATTAAAAAGTCTGTAGGAAGGACAAGAACCATGACAGAAAGACAGAGAGGGAAAGACATGACTGCAGGTAAAGGCTAAAATCTAGTGACATTTTTAAACAGTCCAAACAGTTTATGCCATGCATCTTGATAAGATCTCCCTGCTACAAATAAAAAACCCATTAGCAGTTTGTTTCCACAAACCTCCTTCGAAACTACTGCTCCCTTCTTGCACTTAGCATAGACTTTCCAAGTAAGTGGGCAGATCTGCACAAAGATTACCCAAATGACCGAAGCTTTTCTCTCCATCTCCCTGACCACTTTCTACCCCCACCCAGCGTTAATCCAGCACTGGACTGAGTGAACGGCACCTAATGACCTCCCAAGTGATGCATTTCCTCTTTTTCTTTCACTCTTTTCTGTTTTTCTCAGGTACATAATTTACGTCTTTCTCTCCCCGTCTCTTCCTTCACAATCACTGGAAAGTCTAACATTTAGACAAAGCAATATGTGCATACGTACTTTTTGGGACTGGAACATTTTTCTTGTCTCTCACTTTCTGTGCTCACCATAAACCCTAAACTTTTACACTGCAGCCACTCTGTCTTATAACCTAGCTTTGCCTTAGTTTCAGCAGTGAATGGTGGGACAGGTATCCATAGTGAATCAGGCTAGTCAGAGATGGAGAAGTTAGATTACACACATTTCTAAACTGATTACTCAAATCAAATTAAAAGGTCACTGGAGACCACAAACCTCAAGCCTGAATGTGATCCTGAAAAATGGAATGGGCTGTACTTGTTAGTTCTTTGTCAATGAAGAATCCATATTTGTGTACATATTTGCTTTGGCTGGAAGCTTGTGGAGATCCCTTGGTGCTTTTAATTAAATGTCTCGTCAGCATCCAGTTCTAGGATAAATACTCTCACAGGTAAACACATTTTTCCATGGACGCTGACCAGTGTAACCTCAATGCTTGGCTGCAGCTTCAAGGACAATTGACCATTCACTAACCTGAATATCAGTTGTGCAATGTAGCTTACCAACTTGTTACATTAAATTTAGCTTGGTAGCAAACACATCACTATGTTAACAGGGGCTGATTACATAGCTAACAAAATGGGTATGGTGACAAAAGCACAACAGCAATCTGCCGATTTGCTCCAGCAAATGGGCGTTTCTGTCTTTGTTGTGATAGTTTCTGACTGACATATCATACAGCTCCGGTGAACTTGACCGCAGTTATTTAAGGACAACAGTGTTTCTTGCACACTTGTTACTTGCTGATTTTTCTCACTGTCACAACTCTGCCCCGTATAGGTTTGACTTTTTCCAAGCTGGTCCTGTCACAGAGTAACCTCATCCCTCTCCAAGCACACCAATGTCATCTGTAGCAGCTTTAGTGTTTTGAGTCATCTTGTTTAGCCAAAAAAAAAATCAGCAAGAGATCGTTCAGTGTGTGCGTGTGCGTGTGTGTGTGTGTGTGTGTGTGTGTGTGTGTGTGTGTGTGTGTGTGTTTTTATTCCCACCCTTACAGTGAGCACTGCTTGGTTCGACACCACTGATTGCACCCCAAGGCACTGGGAACATTGGCAGCGTTGTATGGTGAGGGAGACTCCAAGTCTGATAGATTAACATTAATATGGACTGGGGGAGAAGGCTGGGAAGGAGGGAAATGACCCTCCTTCACGGCTATCGAGGGAAAATGCAACGGGCCATTGACTGCAGGGCCACACACGCATGAACGAATGCACCCACTAACATAGACTCAAGAAAAAAAAATACAAATAGACAGAGATACAAAGATGGAGATGTGATGGCGAGCACATACACTTAAAACAGACACATCCAGACATAGACATAAAGACGAACGCTCAGTGTCATACACAAAATGTGGGTCTCCAGATGAGATGGCATTATATATATATATATATATATATGTACTGCACTGGTAAACTGTTGTGTCGACAGCCTATTAAAAACCCAGTGAATTTATAACTCCCAATCTGGTGATTAGGGATTGTGAATTTGCTTGCTCTTAGCTTCAGGTTCTTGTCACACAGGGCCTGTTTTCTGTCTATAAATCTAACAGCCAAGAGTTTTCTTCTTCTCCCCCACCCTTTTTATGGAGGTGATTGCTCCAGCTAATATAGGATTAAGACTGTTTCATGTACATTTTTCACTGCCTCTGGCTTAATATGTGAAAACTGTGTCTCCCAGGTACCAACAGAACATTTCCATTTGTCTTTGGGTCACTTGTAGAAACATCCATCAGATTTGCTTTTCTTAAAAGTGAATGGCAATAGAATTAGCTATTAAGCTATTTTTCCCCGAAGACATGGCAATGGTAGTATAATTGTTTTGGGCTGGGAGAACAGTAAAACAGCGAAAGATGCTTTATCTTCTGTACTAGCTTTATTTACATTTTATTATAACTAATGTAGCTCCCTGTGCCCGTTTGGATTTTGTAACATTCTCAGGCTGTGTGGCTCATTTAGTTGACGGCCATGAAACCTTATTGAACCTAACAATTTGGAACAAATAATATCTGTCAATATTAAATTGAAACAGCCACCCTTGGTATTTTGTTGTATTTTACAGACAGATATTGGCACTAAGATCATATGACTGACTGAACCTAAGCTGATTGTACAGAAGTTTGATGGGTTCAAATTAATTCAACTTGGCGTGCTCATTGTCTGAAGCCTGAATGCCTGAATGCTCCAATTTTTCATCTGTATTTTTGGCATCTGAATTTTGGATTTTTTTAGTTGTTTGTTTAGTTTGACAAATTGAATTTGGCCAACTTTATGATCTTTTGAATATTGCAATCTCGAATTGTTTGAGTTTATGAAGCAAACAAGGAAAACATAAAAGAAGAAAAGGACACGACATCAGTGACAATGTTCAAATTTTGCATTGGCGCCTGAGTTTGGTGTCAGTTCTATGGGGTCGCCACGGCAAAACACACAATAATCCATCATAGCTTTATTGTTTCACCTTTGACTGAAAAAATTAGCTAATTACCGACTGTTAATGTAGGCCTAATAAACGGCTTAGAACACCTGTGAAGCGGAGTGATAAGTAAAGTTAAATGCCCCAGTGCTGTTGTACTCTGTATCAGCAACCATGGAATGCTTGGTCGGAACTAGTTGTTGTATACTGTACCATGGTGTTTTTTGTTAAATGTATTAAGTGGCAAATGGGCAAGCTGTTTTTTTGTTGTTGTTTTTTTTCTTTCCTAGTTTTCTGATGAATGGGACTTTTTTGTTTTACAAAGATTTGAGCTTCTGAGAGATGGTCTCATTGTTCACAAAGGATGAGGTGAGTCACTATTTAATCAATGGCAAAAGGTCAGTGGTGGCTTATAAAGTAAATGGTATTATCCCCTATCACAAGAAACCTGGTTAGAAATTCAGCCAAACCAATTCAAAATGCATGCTTTGGCCCTTGATGTCAGTATAAGATCTCACACACCACAAAGTTGTATGGTAAGAGGTCATAACATTTGAATGTTTTTTGTCGCTGTTTATTGAGGATCAATGCTGAATTTATGAGAATTTTAACTGTTCCACCTCCACCGTGACTCCTGGCTTCCTTGGACAAGCACCACAGCAAGCTGATAAAGATAATCAGAAACAAGGGAGGAGTTGTCTGAAAGAAGATTCTGAATATACACAAAGTTCTTCATCAGGTAAGTACTTGCTCAGTGCATCAAAATTTGCCTCATATCGCTATTGTAAATAGAACACATTGCAGGATGTACAACATTTCTCTTTTGAGTTTCCAGGGCTTTTAACTAGTTCGCGCAAAATATTTGTAAATCACAATTACTGTAACTCCAAGTATCCATTTGTGCATGGTAAAGTGTCTGTACCTTCAGTGAAGTTGCAGAATTGAACAGTATAATTTTGCATGATGTAAAAGAACCAGGAGGGGAATCTAAAAAAAGAGTGTACTGTATGTTGAGGGGCCTTGTATACCTTGGGGAAGACTTGGACAAACTTATCAGGAAGTATCTGGTAAGTAGTTTTGCATCAAATGCCTGAACCTCAAACAAGTCAGGAGTCAGGTGTCAGGAGTTGTAGCTTCAGACTTGCTTTAATGGGTGACATGAAGTGGGCAGGAAATGCTTCTTAGATTTGATGGAAGAGAGAGTATCCTTAACACATATGAATGGATAGTAACCACACAGTGCACCTGAGAGGGTGTAAGCTTCATTATTTTAATGATTAGAGGCAGAAATCGCAAATGCACACCAGACGATAATATTATTATCACACACGCACAGTCTGAAATTTGCAAGTGATGTGAGTGAGCCAGCTTTCATTGCAGGATATTAGAAGCACCAGGCAGGAGGCAGGTTCCATGCCTCTGTGTGGTGTGGCCAGTTTGTATACTTTGGATAAGCTTTGCACTCCCTCAGAGAGAGGAAACAGAATCAACGAAACAAATGAAGAAAGGCTCAGGAGTTCTTATTGATTGGAATTAATTGTTAATGGCGTTACAGGCAGAAATAACAAACAGGTTAGCAAAGACTTTATTGTATGATTCAGCTGGTTTTACACTCATCAGCAGAGTGTGAGTTTAAGGTATTAGGCATAATGCATGTTTCTGATTTATAGTGTGTGTAGTATATGTGAATTATGGATGTATATTTTTGTAAAGAAAGAATGAAAACGTACTTTTTTGTGATGTGTTGGCTCTTTGCAAATTCTTGTCCTGCGTTTTGGAAGCCTTGCTGCTATTTCTCTTTTGTCATTGATCTAAAAGTCAGAAGCTCCTATGCAGTCCCATTCTCTCTTTCTCCACCAACACATTAGCTAATTTATAGTCCTGGCTTTTAGATATATCTTGTTTTCTTTAGTTCTGTTCCCATCTAAGTCTTGCTTATTTAAAAGTCACGCAGCACATTACCTGTGGAGTCTTACCATTATGTCACCATGGGATCTGGGTTCTGCTCCTGCACTTAAAAGCCCCCTGATGACGGACAAAGACATAATCAAACCAACTCGGAGGAAAACATGCCTGCCTCGCTGTGCACATGCGCTGCACAGTGCAAACACACACAGTAGATGTGTGTTCTTAATACTGAAGCTAAATTATGCTGTTGCACTTTGGCAGCCCCGAGTGGCGGTACGGAGAAATAGTTTGAATGAAGGCCTCATAACACTGAAAACCTTAAGTAGTACGATTTAGTACAATGGTCACCATAGTTTTGGCTTGTACCCATTTTAAAGAGAGAAACTGCCTATCTCTAGTCCCTTTATAGGGGTCCCTGTATCTTGTGAGCAGGTCAACCAAAATGTGATGTTCTTTTCCTAAAATCTTTCATTGCCTCAGTAGGTTAATCTACAGTATTAAGTGTTTCATAATAAACACAGGCAGGTGTTATAGAAAAGTCAGAAAAATTATATGTAATTTGTTCTGAAGAAATAGAATTTTTTTGTGTCCTGTTTTGTAATCATCTTTCAACCCTTCATATTTATCTCTTCACCCCACTGGGGGCCAGAAACCTTCAAGTTGGAAATCACTGTCTTATTAGCTGGTGAAAAGAACAATCTGTGACAACCATTAGTTCTCTCATTTAAACATATATATTGAAATGGGACAATTTTGGGATATACAACTAGATGTTGTCATACACTGTACTTCATAGACAATGTCCCCGAAAGACCCAAATGCACTGAAAGCTTCTGGGTGGGCAGTATACCTATTATTTTAAATAGCTGAAAACAAAGCATTAGGAAGTGCATCGAGAAAGCGCTTTGATGCCCCTTCTCTGATCTTCTATTTTGGAGCGGCAAATGAGGACTCAGAGACCAAAGTCAGTGAGGTAGAGAGGAGAGGCAGAGAGGTGGATGTGCAGCAAGAGCACACACCAGTTTTGGGCCACAGCTGACACCTAAGTTTAGATCAAGAGAGACTCTCACTGCAGCCTGTTCTGTATTGTTCTGAAAACGTTGGCATGCAACCTCGTTCTGTGGACGATAAACAAGGTGCAGACTGATAAAGGAGGAAATACAGTGGAGCAGTGAGTGACAATAGCCCCGCCCACATTTTAGGATACTGTTTGTGGTGGAAAGGCTAGGGTCTAGGTACCATGTTTGAAGGGTTACTTTTGGTTCCAAAGGTACCATACCAAAAGTGTTCGGTGGAAACGGGGCTTTAGAGTCACCAATTAGCCTAACCTGCATGTCTTTGGACTGTGGGAGGAAGCTGAAGTACCCAGAGAAAACCAACCCTGACACAGGAAGAACATGCAAACTCAGCACAGAAGGGCTCCCCCATCCCGGGGTTCTAACCAGGAGCCATCTTTCTGTGAGGTGACAATGCTAACCACTGCACCACATAGCCGGCCTTGCCAAATTATTGCTTGATAATTTAAGTTTAAATTAAAGGTTTTGTGTTGATTTATTTTATTTTTAAAACATTTAAAAATGAACTTGAATCTAACATATTATTAGCAAAGATAAATCAGCCTGTTAATAAAAAAAATTACAGTACACCACATTCTTGTGCAGTCATGTAAGCTAGCTAATGCTAAATCACTCCTTGCACTATTGAAACATATTAGCCAATTAGCTGTATTATGAACAGAAGTGTACTGACATTCTTGTGAGCTACAAAATGGAGCAATTATAACTTCTCAAGCAAGAGACTGACACACAGTCCACCACCAGTGAAAGTGCATAGAGTGAGGCTAATGCATCTAGCCATGCTACAACCAGTGGTGGAAATGGGGGGGGACGCACTGGAATGGAACACCAGTTCCTCTCAGCAGATTTAGAAAATACAGACTGTTCAGTGGTTTTATAGGGGAAATCACTATAGCTGTTTTACAGTGTTTCTAAACTGCAATATATAGTGAACAGAGAATGCTGCAGATAATTACAGCAATAGTTTCACAGCTGGTAGGTAAGTTACTAGGTAATTACAGTTACTGATGTTTAGTCAGCCAAAGCATTGTTAATTAATATTATAAGGTCTGTAATGAAATTACCTAAACTTATTTATTTGCAAAATAATAATTTTGTTTTGTTCTTCAAGTTGAATAGCACGAGACAAGATAAAGAGGAAGTGTGGAGAAAGGAAGAGAGGAGAGGAGCAAGGGAGTGGGGCAGAGGACGAGACGGAAGGTAAGGTTTTCTGTAGACAATTTACTTCCAAGGGCACATCTTTTATACACCTGTAACCAGAGTATATTCAGTTGTATTTGTTTTCTATGTGAAATTGAATATGAATTAGGGTTCATATCAGAATTACAGTACATATGAAGCCTACAAATACATTTGGTAGCCTACAAATAGTTTATTAATATTAACTTTTTTTTTGTATTTGTCTGTCATTTGTCTTTTACAGTGAAGAGAGAACAATGCAGTGGGGAGCAGAGCAGTGGAGAGAACTGAGGAGACTGAATGAGTAGAGCAGTGGAAAGGATGCAGTGTCAGCCCTCTGTTTTTAAGAGGTAAATGACATTTATTTCATGATGAGAATTGCAATACATATGAAGAGTTTATTTGGTAGCCTAACTATTATTTCCCATTCACGCCTGAGAGAAGTTGTTTCGACTCGTCCATTTAGTGACTCCTTTACAGTATAATAATAAGGGAGCCATAATCAATAGATCTTGGTAATCTTTAGTGTAGCTTTCATGGTAATGCGTTAAATCAACTGAGGAGACTGAATGCAGAGTAGAGCAGTGGAGAGTTAATTTGAACAAAGAATATCCTACAATATTGTGTAATGCAAGAAAGCATCATTTGTTTATATCTTTAATGATTATTTTAAATTTCTGAACGTGGGGATGCGGGTGGGGTCCGCGTCCGCTGTCCAGAGCCCATCCACCCATATCCAAGGGTTCCATTAGTAAAATCTGGCCATTTCCACCACTTGCTACAACTGCTGCTGATTTAGCAGCTACAGGCAAACGCAAGCAAGAGAAGACCCAGAAAATATTCAAATGTGTCAGGTGCAACTCAAGTTTATACAGTATATGTAGTCAGCGTCCCTGCTGCGTCTCTTTGAGCTAAGGGGTCCTTGGCCTGAAAAACAGTGAAGACCCCTGCATTAGCATTACAGACCCACCCTATATCATCTATCATACATATTTACTTGTATAAAACTACTTGTCATAAAGATAACTTGTGACATAAACATAAAACAGCAATTAATTAACACAGTATAGAGTTAGAGTACGATTAGCTGTGCTCCATCTGTAATAAATAAAAATGTTGCATAAGTAGTAACCATTTCACAAAATACTGCTGGTTCTGTTGTGTTGGCATTTCAGTGCAGTGCGCCAAGGGCACTAAATGACATGCGTCAAATGAGATGCGTCATTTATCACTTCCGCTGTGTGTTTGGGTCATTGTCCTCCTCGATGATACACTTTCTTCTTTGGCAACATTGAGGATTGTTGGAGCCCTAACCCTGTATGTAATGCCGGCATAGAGGCAGCCCTGAAGGCTCCTGAGCATCAGCATTTTAGCAAAATCATCCTGCACAAAATGCTGACTGAACAAGAAATGTGGTAGAAAAGATATGCCAGAGGCTGAATCAGCCAACATGTCCAGGCCAACTGTCTGACCAGAGTCAGCTGTCACATGAGCTGTTCTGCGTTTATTTTCTACAATGCCAATTAAATACAGTAAAGTTAGCTCAGCAATAACAACCTTACCCGCCTCTATTGCACTGGTTTTATAGGCCGTGACAAAATGACCGTTTTTATCACAAGTACACACAGTAACCACTGGACACAGACATGCATTGGCTTGGTGGTTTGTTGCTCCTCAAGGAGAGCAGTGAAGCTGTTTGCCCAGAGCTACAGCCATCTGGGTGGTCCTGTGTGAGGTTTTCTGGGAAAATTTGTTGTCTCCTCTGTCACTGGTGCATGACTTAAGTTTAAGAAACTGCAGAAAGGAGTAGTATGAGATGGTATTGCATAGTTATGGTACTATCTGCTGCTGATTTTTTTTTTTTACAGAAGTTGAGCGTGTTGAGCTGACTTGTTCCTGATTCATTCAGAGACATAAGCCTACCCCATCCTGTCAATGTGTGTGTTTGCCTCTCTTTAGAGGCTTAGAGCTAAGGTGAATCAGATGTTTCTCTCTTGATCTTTAAGGTTCACAGTGGGATGCTGCCTCACCTCCCTAAAATCCCACTTTACACACATAGTTTTGCTGTTAGAGCTTGAACACATGATGCCACAGTGACTCAAAGGAAGTTAGTGAGGAAACTGGAAATCCACCCATCATCTGACTCAAAGTCACACTCAACACTGTGTGGCTTACAGAAATAATATTTTTTTCAATTTTTGTAAAGCTGCAGCAGAGGTGGGGGACTCTAGTCACATGACTTGACCCGAGTCCAACTCAAGTTGCAAATTTGAGGGCTTGACTAACACTGATAAAAAGAATTGATGAACTGATTAGATTTTAAATTTGGCACACGTTCAGTCGGCCTTAACTATGATCTGATTAGATTTTGATGGTCACAGTTCAATGTAATTAGGACCTTGCTTCCAACTCATTCTTGTGAACTTAGTATCTTAAAAGGAAAGAGTTTCCTCAAATTTAGACTCACAAGTCAGTCTTTAGACGCTTTGCTTAACTAAAGACTGATGACTTTCTCCCTGATTTTGTGTTTAGATGGGCGGATACAATTTCAGAGTTTAAAAAAACTCCCTACGTTGCAGAACCAATAGTAAATCTGCAGGGTGGTCCTTCGGTGGCTCGCTGAACTCTTGTGCTTGTAAACATAGTCCAACTAGAAACACGTGTAGCGGTACAAAATGGCTCAGCCGTGCTTGCAGAAAACGCCGTCAAAGCTCAGTGGATGTTTGTCGCGTTTGCGGCGACAGATTCTCGCCAACTAAAAGAAACAAACATAATCTTTTACAAGGCCATGACTCATCCGTCCGGCCGGACTATAGAGAGAATCGCCTTGTTGTTTAAGTTACAAATACTTCTGGGTAGAAAACCAGCAGAGCTTTTAGCTATATATATTGCCTATCAGCCTGTATCACATTTTTGACATCACTGTATCACCGTTTGGACTAACCCGATGTTTGTAAAGTCTATAAACACAATGATTGAGCAAACATTACTATTTCTGTGTGCACGTTTAGCTGGGCTAACCGTTAGCTGTTAGCCCTGTTAGCCGTTAGCGGTGTCTGTAACAGGTAATAACTCATTAAACGGTCCGTGAAAAAAATATCTTTTCCAGCGGATATCTTAGTTACAACATGATTGAGCTAGCAAAGCAGTTTTGTGTTGCTATGTGTAGTATTTATTCAGTTTTAGGAAATCACGATGTCTAGAAAGCATCAGTGGCTGCAGCTGACAGGGACAGCTAACAGCAGCAAAGGTAACAGGACATCCTCTGTTAAAAGCCTCCCGTTGTCGGATACGTCATGAAACTACTCCAGTTAGCTCAATCATGTTGTAACTAAGACATCTGCTGGAAAAAATATTTTCTTCACGGATGAGTACACGTTTGATAAAACGGAGTTAAATCTCTCAGCATCCATTTTCAAGCTCTCTGTGTGTTTGTTTCCTTGCGGACGAGAAAAGGGGGAGCGCACATTTCCGAGAAGGCGTGTCCTTTTAAAATGCAAGAGGCGTTGCTTTGTTGCTGGCCGTTTTCGCCGGTGACTTAAACACACTTTAGAAAGGAGTGTCCCCAGACTATCAGAAGGCGGAGATCTCTGATTGTCTGGTGGCGAGACTACCTCAAATTTGGCACAAACATCCACTTGGACTCAAGAATGAACCAACTAGAATTTAATGGCAGAAGGTCAAAGGTCAAGGTCACTCTGACCTCACAAAACATGTTTTTGGCTATAACTCAAGAATTCATGTAAAAGGTCAAAAGTCAACTTTACTGTGACATCATAATGTTCTGCAGAAACACTTTTCTTGCCATGTTTGTCATAACTTGTCAGATACTAAACTGGTGACACTAATCTTGGGTGTCCACCTTGTAACTGTGCTGATTGTAAAGATCTTCTGTGCTGCCGGGGGGGAAATGTGTGTGAAGCATCCATGTTTTCACAGACATGGATATAAACTGTGACTGCAACTTGATTGGCATGCGGAGGCTTACAACTGCAAGGCAGTAATTTTACTTTCATTTTACACCTTAAGTACATAACAGAGTGACTTCAGTCTAACTTCAAGTCATGTAGTCTTCGTCTACGATATAAAAATCATAAAGAAGTAAACATTTGTGTTTACAACTGTTAATTCTAATGCAAACTATGGCAACTTGAAGGCAGGCGACTGTGAGACCATCTCAGCTTTTTCCTCTGTCACACACACATATGTACACACAAATGCACATACATATACACACAGTCTCCTTGAGCCCTTGTGCTGTAACAAGAGCCCGGGGCTGTCAGCACAGCACTGGGAAAACAAATTAACCCAGTGATTAATGGAAGGGAATTAGAGCCAGCAGATCATCCTGCTGTGAAGATGGGACACCCAGTGTAGAAGAGCATGTGGCGCACACACACACACACACACACACACACACACACACACACACACACACACACTTGACTAAAGTTGTGAGACCATACGCTTATGCATTTCCTCAGTCCCCAAACCCTGATGTTCACCTCCACCACGACACGACACATCGTGTAAATGGTCAACTCAGTTTCCTCATCTTACAAAACAAACATAATGGAAATAGAAAACACTTACTTTATGTGAATATAACGTATCTTAATTAGGGCTGTCAGTTTCGGGGAATTTAGCTTTTGACAGCCTGACATCCATTACCAGTAACTAACTGGTTAATTTAAAAAAAAAAAAAAAAAAAAAAAAAAACACAAAATTTTGTGAAGTACAGAGGCATTTCCTTTTAGTCCAGCACTCCATTGGCTCATTGACTTAAGAGTTAGTGAGCATCAACACAACATTTAAAGCACTGTTCATTTAGAGGTGGTGAAAATAATATATTTTGTGATGTTAAGCCAACCTCCAATCTCCATTCGTTAGCTAACATTGCTTTGCGAGCACACCTCTCTGCGTGATGATATCAGTGTCTTTTGTACATTCAATAAAGTCCAGTACTGCTACTGAAGAGGCTAACTGCTGGTCCTGAAAATTATACCAAAGTACATTGTGTACAATTAAGGGATATTTCCTCCTCATCCATTATCTGTCATGTGGAAAGAGATTTGAAAAATCAGCATCAAAAACTTTGTACAATACATTTAGGCGCCTGCGTGGAAAGCTTTTAGACAGAGAGAGCAAACCTCCCTGTCCTTCCATTCGCCTACATTGAAAGCCTAAGACAGGGAGAGCAGCAGCAAAGACCCCCCTGGGAACAGAACGGCTTGCAGGGGACGCAGCAACAATAGCAGGCCAGAACAGTTTAAATAGGACGTCCTGAATGAGATTCGCCAATTAGCTGCATAGAAAGGAATCGTGATCTATCAGCTTGACTCCCTTCCATCAATCAGCTGCCCTATTAGCTTATTGAGCTGTTTGAGATCAGTTGATGTAGCTGGGATGGGAGCTGAGCTTGACATCGTGTCTTGCCTGAATTAACGCTATGCTCAATTTTGTTAGTTAGTTGGTTTAAATGGTAGTGTTTAATTGTTTATTCGAAGAAAATTACAAAAAAAGGTTAAATAGTTACTCTCCCAACCCCTGTGCTGTGGCCTAATTTTAAAATGTCAGCTTCAGAGCGAACTCTTGCACAACAGTTGTAATGGTGAGTACAAGACAAGATTAATGTAAGGGCTAAACAGCAGGTCTTTGGTGGCTCTCTGACAAGTGCTAAAGAGTTTTTAGAGGAGCACAAAAGTCAAAACATGAAAATAACCCTGATTAGATGTCACAACACAATGCATATAAAAAAATACATGCATCCTACAGTGCTGAACAGCTGACAATCATTCCCACACACTGTCCTTTTTCCACTGTTGTAAGAGTTTTCAGCTGTGCGCTGACTCCCACACACTCGTATGTTTCTTTGTACCTATGGCAACACATAAATTCTTTGATAAAGACTAGACTTTGGATGGTGACCAAATAAGACTTTATTAGTATCAATCATGCAACAGTTGAATTTGTGCTGGAATCATCAAATGGGGAAAACCATGATTAGCATGTTTGTCTTCGCCCACCCATCATGATGAAAGAATGCGTTCATGTGAACGGAGAATTTTGAGGTATAAGAGACATTATTTGACAGAACTGTGGTTCACAGGATCCTTTAAGGATAAATATCCATGCAGTACACAGAGTTACTAACTAAATATGAGGTCAGTGTTGGCTTTTTATTAAGTAAATAAGAGCTCATATCAGGCACTTACATCATCCTCTGTAGATTTGTTCTTCATTAAAAAGCAGTATTGTATCCCAGAGTTCCTCGAGCATTGAGTAGGTGTGGTTGGTCATGCTGCCTTACAGAAATACCATCACTAAATTTCATAGTTTTCAGTACAGACTGACATTGTCCATGATGATCTCAATGCTGTTTCAGAGGCTTTAACACATTGACAAGAAAGACATTCTGGCACTGGCAGATTATGAGATAATGGACACCTGGGCATGGATATGCAAATGGCCCCACCACCTCTCGTACATAGGAGCAGCATATGCAGACTTAATGGTGGTTGTGCTGCTTTTTATGTTGATGTTTTTTTATCTTTGTAGCCTAGTTCTGAGATAGTTTTGGGGTCATTTTGTGTCTCTTTTTTGGTAATTGTGTATTTTTTGGGTGTTTTGTGTAATATTGAGGCAGTTCTTTTGGTTGTTGTGTGTCTTCTTGTGTTTGTTTTGGCCATTTTGCCCCATTTTCTAATCATCTTTCATCTCTTTATAGTTCCATTGCATCTCTTTGTAGTTGTTTTGTGTCTCTTTTAGGTAATTTAGTGCATTTTTTAATGGTGTTTTGTGAAACCTTGAGGTCATTTTGTCAGTCTTTGTGGTTGGTTTGTGTCTATTTGAGGTATTTTTGTGTATTTTTTGGTTAACATGTGTGTTCTTGTGGTTATTTTGTGTCTCTTTATGGTAATTTGTGTCTCGTCTTGGTTGTTTTGTGTCATTTCAGGAAATTTTATGTCCTTTTGTGATTGTTTTGTGTCTTAATGTACTTGATTTGTGTCTCATTGAGGAAATTTTTATGGTCATTTTGTGTCTATGGCCATTTTGCCCCATTCTCTACTCATCTTGAGTCTCTTCGAAGTTCCAGTGCATCTCTCTATAGTTGTTTTTTGTCTCTTTTAGGTAATTTAGTGTATTTTTTTGTGTAACTTTGAGGTAATTTTGTCAATCTTTGTGGTTGGTTTGTGTCTCTTTGAGCGTATTTTGTTTATTTTTTGGTTATTGTGTGTCCTCATGTGGTTGGTTTGTCTCTCTTTAAGGTAATTTTATATCCTTTTGTGATTGTTTTGTGTCTTTTTCTACTTGTTTTGTGTCTCATTGAGGAAATTGTGTCTGCAGCCACAGACACAACCATAAGTCTTACTGTTTAGAGTGTTAATTTCAGTGACATTTTGACCAGAGACCAGAGGGCCCCTGACACTTTGGCCCCTGAGTGTGTGCCTGTTAAACCTGTTCAGTAATCCATCCATGCATTCTGGGATAAACATGGAGTACTGTTCACTGACTTCAGAATATCAGTGGAAAATAGGTCATCATAAAATCAATCCATGTCCAACAAATTCTACTGTTTGTTTTCAGATTTCACTTCTAACCCTAACAATGCTCCTGCAAAACAGGCAGCAGTGTTTTTGGAGAGACCTCTTTGCCAATACCACACATTAGTCAAACCTAAGAGGGAAATGAGACTGATTGGAGAGAAGAGCTAATTAGATTAGAATTATTTTTCATTAACGTCATTCGTTTGGCGAATTAAGAGGGAAAACTATACAGTGGTGAGAATAATGCTTTCAGCGTGCTCTCTGCTATGAGCTGGCAGCATTTGACACCAAAGTAAAGAGATATCCTTTTCAGAAAATTAGCCACTGGAAGCGATCATCACCAGAGAAAATAGTGACCGCCAAGTTGGATAAGTGATAGGGGGGAAAAAATAAATACATTGTGAACTTTTACACCATACCCCGATACTCTCCATCCTCTTCGTATGTTGAACCAAGAAGGAATGACCAGCCGCGGTTTCCCCCTCAACATTTACTCTGGAGCGATACACCAATTATTTTTAATGGAGCTGAGAAAAGAATGGCGCGAGGAGCTGGTCAGCAGCGGAAGGCATAAATTGCCTGCAGCGCAGTGATGACCTCATACAGGAAGCCATGGCCCTCTTCTTCCCCTTCAGTGTCTAGAAGTGATGGGTGATGGGATATGAAGCGGGCTGATGGAGGATTTGGATCTGCATGTAGCGGGGGCGGGGCTGCACGAGCACTTTGACTGACCCGTGCACCACAGATTGACAGGCGAGGGAGCTGCAGATGTCTCACCTGTCAAGAGGCAGATCGCTAACACAGTGGATGGTGACGGATGGAAGAAGGGATGCATGAGTGGAAGGAAGAAAGAAAGGCACTGTGAAAGAGGGGGGAAAAAAGGTGAGGAAAGGGGATTTGAGGAGGAGAAAAGGTGGAAATAGGAGGATTCTTGGTGGAAAATGACAAAAGGAAACAGAGGCAGGAGGGCAGACAAGTGAGGGATATAGGGTGAGAGGCCTCAGTCCCTCTGGTAGCTATAGTGGATGTAACCTAACCAGCAAGAGCAGTTAATGACATTTTATATAACTATTAAGCAATTATTGAATACACAAAGCCTTTTTATAGCATCCGAGCACTGTGTACGTCGGGGACTCAAACGACGGAGGGGAGCGGAGGGATTAAAAAAATAGTAATAATAAAATCATTCGAACGTCCGGGCCAAAACCTACATTTTCATTTGGCAAAGTAGTCACGCTTGTGCATAATCCACAGCGCACCTCGGGTTTCATATGTGACTGGGGTTCGTCCACAGTGGTCTCAGCTACTCTATTTAACAGGTACAGAGCTCTCTATGAGGCCATATAGCAGACCACCACTCTGCCTGCTGCTTTCCTCCCCTCCAGGCTCCCAGTAGAGCACCATGCACTCAGGTGATGGAGTCAAGCTGCCAAAGAGCTTGCAGGTCTGTGGCAGGATGTTGAAACATTGTGTGGCAAGGGAGCATGCAAAGGAGGCAGAAGTGACCAATTGTTGGGTAACAGTGCCAGTCTTTAGGGGAAGAATAATAGCCAGAGCAGACAGATGTGGGCAGTTGTGGCCCTAGTACACATGCATAAAAAACATGTTTGCTGCAGCCCAACAGTCAAAGTCCTGCACATTTATCACCAAAATGCAAATAAACAAACAAGCTAACAAGCTTTCAGTAACATGTTGTATATGTGTTATAATGATCATATAAATCAGTGATCAATAAAAAAAAAGAAAAAAAATGAACTTGCTCCAAAGAATGAACAATAAAATATATGACACTGTAAAAAAAAAATAATAATGATTTTAAAAAATGATTTTGAAAATCTGAGCCGATACTGATACCAATATTGAAAATAATTTCGCCATGCGCTGATGTTTATATACTGGTGTTTCTTTTATTATTCATTCTACTTTCGTGCCACAGAAACCCAGAAATTTACATTATAAAAAATAATTGAACAGTTTTAAAGCATTCAGTCCTTCATTACACTACCTTTGAATTAGCACAAATTCAATAATACTCATTTATGAAACGTTTATTTTAACCTTCTTTTACATGAAAATATCTTTTTAAAAAAAGCTAAAAGCCTTTTTACTATATCAATCCATCCATCCATCCATTTTCAACCATTTATCTGAACCCATTCATCGTGAAGGAGCAGCAGCTCTACTCCAAGCTCCCTCAGGATGTCAGAGCCCCTCACCCTATCTCTAAGGCCAAGCCCAGCCACACCACAGAGGAAACTCATATCGGCTGCTTGTATCCGCGACCTCATTCTTTCAGTCACTCTCCAGTCTCACTCCGAAGTCTTCGAAATGCAGCGCTTGGGCAGTGATTTGCAGAAACCAGAGACGAAAGGTGTCCTTTAATATCAGCATGCTACGTGGTCGGTTTCCGTTATTGTTAAACGGCACCCATCAGCCAGAGGGAAATGTGGTGGGACGGGATGAAAGTTGCGGCGACAAAGGTCCAAGTGGGACAGGAGGGAGGGGTGGTGGATTGGTGCAACAAACACCAACTTTCACACGAGAGAGCTGTGTTCACGTTCCATAAGATTATAGAATTTCCTGTGAAACAGAAGTGTATCTTGAAAGAAGACAACTTGACATGGTGTCCTAGAACGTCAACAACCAATGCACCCAGGGTACCTTTCATTTTGTATCTGGACTTGCAAAGTCCATGTCCAAAATGTCAATATGTGATGAGGTCAGAGTGAGAATGTGTTGATTGAGACCAAAACCTTTTCTGTACCAGGCTGGAAACGTGTATTTCTGCTGTTCAGTTGGGCATTTTAACATGGGGGTCTATGGAGATTGACTCGCTTTTGGAACCAGCCTCAAGTGGCCATTTGAGGAACTGCAGTTGCTCGCACTTCTGCCGTGGCTTCATTTCTCAGCCCGGGAAGTTGCTGTTTAATTTGTCCTGAAACTCTAAGGATCTAGTAACAACTTTTACAGGATCATTATAAGAAGCCTTTGTTTCTTGTATTTTTTTTTTTCTTGTTTTTTTTATTTATTTATTTATTTATTTTTTTAGAAAGAAAATGGGTGACAGATAAGATGAGGATGAAGTCATGATATTTAGAAGAGAATCAGAGGGAAGCAACTAGATTCAAAAAGCTCTGTCTCAGCTTGGCAGTGTCTATGCATAACCATTTCATAATGCCATAATGTCCATGTGGGCATCCTTTGCTATGATTATGGTTACTTCAGTGCTGTCAGAGTTTCAGGCACGACCACATCAGAGCTGCTCACATAATCACAGTCTCTTGAGTATTATCACCATGTTAAACAACACCTTGAGAACTTTGCGTCTAATTCTAGCTCTAAACTCTTTGCAACTGTAAATCATTTCATTGTAAATATGGACTATTTGCTCTTGGACCATTTGTGAATGTTGATATGTTCCTGAATTAGTAAGCGAGTGTTGCAGTTGTATTAATCACCAGACTTTCTTGCCAGCGGAACGAAGTTGTCAGTAAAAATGTGGGAGCAGAGCCGGGAGTCTGCAGATCTCAGTTATATTTACTCTCTCTACAGTAGCACCATGGGACCTGCTGTGAAAGCAACCTCTGTCTAATCAGGAGAGAATAATCGGGATCACTTAGCATTAATATTTCATCTGCCAGCAGTCCAGTGAAAGGGATGTTTTGCTCAGAGGAATCCCTTCTCTCTGACTCATGATGCTCCTTCATCTACACTGATTAATGAGGACATTTAAATTTCAATAATTGCTGCTATTTGCTTATTAGTAAAGCATAAAAGTTCAGATTCCAGTTCATATCAATGTTCTTTTAATGATAGTCATAATATACTGGGTACAATAGTTTAGCCTGCTAATAACCATATGAAACACAGTGGGGTGTAAGTGGATGTGAAACACCAGAGGATCATCATTCCTCCAGGCTACACTTTATATCGTGTCAGCCTTGTATATTGTTTCTACATGGCTGCATATTTCATGCTTTTCTGAGCAGGTTTTACAGCTTAATACTGATTGTGGCTTTTTAAATGCTCCCCAAATATGAGTGTGTACTTTCCAGGTCATGTATATTATCCTGAATGCCTCGCGTGTTCCATTAAAAAAAAAAAAAAAGAAAAAAAAAAGAGCTACATTCATCAGAAGAAAATAACATATAATTCAACTCACTTTTTTATTATTTACATAGAAGAAATCAGAGTTATTTTGTGGAACAAGGTGCACCATACATGTCAAAGAAATACAGGAAAAAGGCAACTAAAAATAACTGCAAAACCAAATCATAATATTTTCTCAGGGCACTGTACTTGCACGGACGTGTGACTGGCTGACACAAGGAAAATAGACAAGGATGATTTTTAGAAGTATTTTCTTAAGACCTCACTCCATTTCCCATGAAAATATTGTATGGAGTACATGGAGGTGAGTGCATGAAGTAGGGGTGAGGAGCAGGAGGTCAGACACTGGCGGTGTGAGGTACTCTGCTGTTGTAGAAGAAGAAAACTTATCTGTGTACCTGCTCATAAATAGTCGGGATATTAGATACAGCGGATTTAGCATTTATAGGCACTATATAAACCATTTAAAGATTATAACATACTATAATATTGTTGAAAGCAGATAAAAAGTTGTATTATATGAACAACTCCTGTGAGGCATCTGTGTAAAACACCCTTAGGTGTGTGGACTCACTGCTCCATCCAGCTCTCACTGTATGTCCTCATTACTCATAACACAGATGGAAGTCTGCACCTCGTTTATTGTCCACAGAACGGGGTGGCACACCGTCGTTCTCAGAACAAAATAAAACAATCTGCAGTGAGAGTATCTCTCCATGGTATGTTTAAAAATAGCGGGTTTGTGCATGTAGTTCTTCTCAAGCAAGCTCAGGGGTCTAGTGTTCACAGGAACAATGCTCTATGGCGGGATTTTTCACAGTGAGGATTACAATACATTCTGTCACATAAACTGACCGAAATTATTCTATATTAACGCTTGAAGATCCACTCATTAGTAAAAGTGTATTTCATATAAAAACTAAAGATGGTCAGAGTTGTCATATGGAATATTTAAGGTGTGTTGATGGATTCACGTGTTCACGAGTCCCCATTTCTTCCTCCCATTTTGTTTTAATTACAGTAGGATCAGTAGGGCTAACACATTGTAAGGTGTCATACATATATATATATGTGTGCATATATATATATATATATATATGTATATATATATGTTTAAGATATTAATTTTCCCGAGCATGATGTGGACCAAAGGCATCGGACAAGACTGGAGCCTCTAAATGTCTCAAAGTTTTGCAGGTATTTCCTGAAGTAGTCTCTTATTTGCAAGTATCTGAAGAAGTGACTTTATGGTAATTTGTATTTACTCTGTATTTGCACAAAAGAAGCAAAGGTGCCCTCAGTGTATGGATACCTGCTTTATGGATACCTGCCTTTTACCACATTGTAAAAGTATTATCTAGATTAGCTGGTGCAAAGGTGGGGTTTCCAGAAATGGGTAAAACATGGAATATGGGTTCCAGATTAAAATGTGATTCAATTTGACTTGACATATGCAGTGTATTGTGAGTCACTACATTACACTTATATAGAGATTTTTCAACAGTGTATGGTGACAGAAGAATTGCACATTTAGAGTGAGGTTTGCAAGCTCAGGTCAAGGTCACTGTGACCTTGCAAAACATGTTTTTGGCCATAACTCAACTTCACTTATTTGCAGGATAGCCACAGCAAACATTTCTAGAGCAGCTACTTTGTCAAAAAGGGTTTTTTTTTTTGGGTCAGACTATAGCCTCTTTCACACAGAGCGCTATTTTTGCGGCGCCCACCGGGGGGTAGGGCGCAGAGCAAGCGGAGAGCAAGGTGCGCAAGACAGGATTTGGGGGAGTACAGGCTCGTTCAGGAGCTACAGCTCCATGGTGACCGCTTTTGGGTCTACTTCAGGCTCTTCTCTGCTACTGGACACGCCAAGGTGTCGTCACAGCGCGTTGCGAAGAAATTTAAAAATTTTCAATTTGAGCACAAGCTGGCGGCGTGCAGACGCCGTGGCATGCGCCCTCTCGCACGCCGCTCAGCTCGGTGGCAGAGCGGTGCGCTCTTGTGCCGCCGTAGCATGTACACAATGAATGGGTTAGTCGGCGGAGGTCTGCGCTTTGCGCACTCTGTGTGAAAAGGGCTTATGACTTTCAAAGTCAAAAAGGAACCTTCAAGTTCAATGTGTGTTTTGATTAACAGTTTAAAACCAGCTTTTGAGGGATTTCAACACTTGTTTCAACAACTGACACTGTCCCATGGGTTTTTTATTAAACATGATTACAACTATTATACTGCCATATCAGTTATTTCAATCATTCATTTCATTGTTTATGAGCTGTTTATACACCAGTTACAGATGCTTCATGGGGAAAGTTATAATTCTTGATAAATCAAACCCTTAGAATTAGTTCAACACAAACTGTAAAAGAGCAGATACCAGAATATTCAAATGCTTTCATACTGCTTATCAGTCCTAATCAAGGCATTTAAAGCAGAGTTTGATACCTATTTAGAACAGAGATCCAAATGACATTTAATGAATATGTACAGTATGGCTATTAAAATGTTACTTTTTCTCAATGTACGATATCATGGAAAGCTGGTTATTTCACAATGAAGCTGTCCACTATCACTGAAGAGTAAATAGCACCTGATCTGATAATCGTTTAGTCCATGGTGTCTACTCCCCACAGCAATAGTCATTTTGTGTTATGTTGCATTAGACACTGTCTTACTACATATTTTAACCATTGCAAAGGCCACACAGTAGACCTGAGTTGCCATGTTTATAAAACAGCATGTACCTGGCGGGCAACGCTGCCATTCATCCTGACAACTCGGGCGGGACAAGACTGATGGAGTGCTGACAGTGTGGATGGATGGGCGCGGAGGGAAGGAAGGAAAGAAAGACGGAAGGTGCGGAGGCTGGCACTGCCAGACGGGTGAAGGAGAAAAGAAGGAGGAAGGTGTGTAAACTGGCAGCAGATGGACAGATGGAAAGTGCGATGTGGGGTTTGAGCAAGGTGTGTAGGGTCAGTAAAGTAGAGTATAATGGGGTGTAGGATGATGGTGATGCTCGTCTCACGCGCGGCAGGCCTCCCCTGCTCCAATGATAACTTGCGGTTTTCAAAGTGTTTCTCAGAGCCACAAAGAGGCCTAAGAAATGGCCGGCACTTGGCAAGTACTGGACTGTTCCATCACAAACAGGGACCTGGGACCCTCACTCTTGAAGACGGAAATGTCTCTAAACCATGTACCACCCAGTTTACTCTGGCACTGCTCTGGAAACCAAGACTTTTATATGCATAGCTTTAACATCAGCTTTTGGAAACGGAGTAGATGATGGACGAGGGTGGAAAGCTACCTGCTGGTAAAAGGAACACCAGGCTTGTAAAGGGCGTGCATTACCCTTCGTTTGTGACTTGTTATACCAATTAAAGGATTTGGGAATCAAACATGGTGAATTTATTTGCACGTTTGTTCTTATTTGGCTACTCTTTCCTTCTGTTTTGATCCCAGGGAGGCCATAACTTGCGTCTCTGGTACATGCTTGAAACAGTCCAGAACACAATGTGAAAACCACAGATTACAAACACCACTGTAAGGAGACAAAACGAGCCCTGTTAAGGTCCGGTATGAGCTGGTCACGACTGAAGAGGAAGGTAATATAGCTTGTGTTCTTCTTCTGGAACCTGCTAGAGTCCCATCAATACCCATCAGTTAAACTTACAGCCTTTCCTTGTTGCTCAAAAAGAGACTTTGATGGCGTCTTATCATTTCTCTCTTACACATTATTAGCTTTTCACTAAGGTGACTGTATAAAACAGAAAGAATAAAGTATCATAATGCAGATGTTGGGATGTGCCCCTTCTTTGACATATTTGGGAAATTATTCTAGCTGTTTCTTTAACTGATCATCAGATTCTTCTGAACTGTGAACTGTCAACTCAAGACACACCTCTTGCTGTGCTCCAACTTCACGTAGTCCATTAAAAAGGTCCTGGAAAGGTCAACGTTGGGTCCTCCCTATGTCAGAGACAATCTGTAACAATGATCCTCGTCTAACACCTTTAACTTCCCGTCTCCACTATTATTCCTTAACCCCTCCGATCCTCAGTATCACCAACATCTCCTCCGTCTTTCCCTCTGTCCCCTCCCTTCCTCTCCCACCTTCACCCCCTGCATTCTCTAATCCATTCTAAGTGTTTACAGACCATTCCATTTTTCAAAGGGGGTCAGCTGGACTTTCTCAAACAAACATCCACAACAGACGAATAGCAGTGGCTAGCTGATCCTCCTAGTTCAAACCAGTCCTTTCAGGCTATAGTACTCTAAAAACAGCAGGATTGCTAGCGTATATCTCATGTTTTCATGCAAGTTTGACAGTATAGATCACTGCAAATACAAAAGCATCTGCAGTCATGCTTGAAGTTTTGTGAGTCTGTTCATAAACTTCAGGCTAAAATCAGCATGCTAACATGCTCACAGCAGCAACATCCTAATGTTTGATGTGCTCACCATGCAAGTGCAGTATGTTAGCATGCTGCTAATTAGAACTAAACACTAAGTACAGCTGCGGCTATTGAAAGAAAATGTCATTAGTTTTGCAGGTATTTGGTCATAAACCAAAGTTTTGGACAAATCTAAGTTTTGACCTGGTGTTGTGATGGAGGGGCCACTTCTTTTCACAGTATCAGTTTCTTCAAGTTGATACGTACTAATGTATGAAACCTTTTGAAACTTTTGAGTTTTGACACTTTATGCATAATATGGTGTTGGTTACATTGTGACACTTTGTTATAGTGCATGCAGATTCAACAGCTAAGTCAAATATTCTAAACTTAAAGTTTAAAGGTTATGAACACACTAAAGTCATAAATGGCCATCCAAGGAGCAAGTGTAAGCACCATTGGCCTTTGCTCGCGTAGGTTCCAACTCAAGTCCCATTTAATTGGTTGTCACTTGTTCATTCAGTGCTGTTGCTGCACCAGGTTATGACACATTACTGATTCATGAGTACTCAGACGTTTGGCAGGCTTACCCTGTACATACTGGACACTAAAAAGAGTCATTAAATATTATATGTTCATTTTGCCCATTACTTATCCAATGATGGTGCTAGAACCAAGCTATTAAATATCGCTTGTGAAGAACCTGAATGCCTAAATTTCATAACACTGGTCAAACTTCATGGTGGTGTCAAAGGCAAAGTAAGGGGATCAGTAAAACTGCTTTGGTTCATCCTCTGTGGCCCATAAATGTCTGTACAAAATTTACCTCCAATCAGTACAGTAGATCTTGCGATATTTCACTGGATAGGTCAAAAATTTTATTTGCTGGTAGCTCTAGAGGAAAAGTCAGGGGATCACCGAAGTCAAGGATTCACCTCTGAGGACTACGAATATCTGTACAAAGGTTCACATCAATCCATTCAATATTTCATGAGATATTTAAGTCTGGACCAAATTGTAGACAGACTGACCACAAATGCCATCCCTTGCCTAACGTGTCTAAAAATGGATTAATGTTTAGTCAACATTTAACCGGGATATATAAAATTAATGGTAAAGAGTTGAAAAAAGGAGGGGAACTGTGTATAACCATAACTCAAGTACAGTCTTCTTTAATCTTTAATTTTAGAGAGATTTTGGCACATCTTGCATATGTTAGAGTAAAACCTAGCAGTCATTTAATGTCCAGGACCAACACATTCTTAATCTGACCTTGTCACATACTGACTTTTTGGTCATGGACCTTCCACGTCCAGGTACAGCGTACCCTGGGTGTGTTGGTTGTTGACAATCTTGGACACCATGTCAAGTTGTCATCTTTCAAGATACACTTTAGAATCTTACGAGATGCGAGCACCGCTCTCTCGGGTGAAAGTCGGTGTTTGTTGGACCCATCCACCACCACTCCTGCCCGCCTCACTTGGACTTTCGCGACCTTATGATGTGGCTTCTGTCTTAATGTCTACCTGTGAGCCAGCGCCTCACCGAAATACTGTCGATGTACAGCTTTCTAAAGTTATAAAAACAAGTGAATAACATGACACAAGACGTCAAAGGTCAGACAACAGTTTGGGGAATGGGTTGATCGCAGGGAGGAGTGAGAAGTCGTTGGATCGTACAAGCAAACAAGGAATAAAAGGTGAGAAAGGTCAGGTGAGGGAGGGTGAAAGGGGTAGGGGGGCTATCATAGTGTGTGTGTGTGTGTTCAGCTTGTGGAAGCAATGTATGTTTTTCTGTCTGATCTGTGGATAAACGTTGGGACGGGGAGGAGGGAAGAAAAAGGGTTGTCGGTGGGATGGGAAGAGATTAAATGGACAAGTGAGGAATCTGGGGTCAAGTCTAAGATTTGGGTCTTTACCCTTGAACGTAGATCATAGGAATGACCTTCGGCTGGTGGGGGTTGTCTCTATGTTTGTGTGTGCTTTACGGAGAGAAAAGGGAGACACACACACATATTTAAGTATTGTGGGAAGCAAAGTCAAGTTTTCATGCCTTGCCTAGGTACACAAACTTTGCTTGATTGCCTCTCATTTGAACCAGAACCTCCAACACACACATGCACAAACAGACATGCAGAGATACATATGAGCTCATTGACCAGGCGCATTTTGACTTATATCCTACACATCCAAAAACTCCTACACAGCCAAATTCTTTGCATTAAGACAAAGCTGACATACGTAAACATATAAAACAAAGCCCAGAGCTTCATCTCTATTAGTGTTTATTTTTAGAGGACGAGAATTACTCTGGCATGCTTGAGAAGCCCTACATTCAATCATCCTACTACTTAGCTAAGCCAGCTCCCCCTCTGCTGCATCTATCCTTATCTACAACATCTTTCTTTCACTAATATATCAGATAAGACTATCGCTGCTGTCTCTCAATCTTTCTCTTCACCTCTACGTCCTCTCGTCTCTGTGTTGTAATCATTAAACTCTACTTAACTGGCATTAATCAACTGGTGTCCTCCCAGACACTGTGCACTGCAGACCCCCTTAACTCTTGCCTGCCAGGCACAGCAGTGTAATTAATGAGCTGTAATTATGGAGGTGTCAAAGAAACAGAAACAGTCCTGCAGCATAAATGAGTGACATGCTGCATTGGGTGACTTCCTGTTTTTTGCCCCCCCTGACCTTGTTGGTTGACCTATTTCTCTTAATTTAAGGGTACATTGTGACAGCACACCAGCAAACATCAGAATTAAAGTCCTCTGACTGGACGTTCCACAGTGCTTGTTAATAAAGAAAGTAGAATCAATGATGCACTATATTTTGAAAGTTTCTTGATCTTTGGTTGAAAAAATGAACTTTCACAGTTTTCACAGTACTTTGATTACATGAATCTCTAACAAACTCTTTCTTCATAATACATAAATATACATCAACTGTTATCTATATTAACATGATGTGAAGCCAGTATCTAGAGCCAGAATCTAGAGTCATGTCTTCAAGGTACAGCTGCCAGACTTATGGGGATTTTGAATTTCCACTAGGACCATGAATACCAAAAATGCAGACTTATAGTTATCGAAATATTATCAAAATTGTGATATAAGAATCACTGAATAAAAAAGTACAAAATAATTTTCTTTGTTTGTTTTTTAAATAAAGGTAAAATGTATCACAATGTATCACAACCATTAAAGGTGAAGTATTGAGGTGCTAAAAAGATTCCCTCTGCATAAACATCATATTCCAGATGCAAGGGAACGTACTTGTTTCATACAGACCCAGCGTTTTTACTTTTTTTTTTTTCATTCATTTTCCATAACCATTTATCCTCTTGAGGGTCGCATGGGGGGAGGGGGCGAGAGGCGGGGTACACCCTGGACAGGTCGCCAGACTGTCACAGACAACGATTCACACTCACATTCACACCTACGGACAATTTAGAGTCACCAATTAACCATGTCTTTGGGCTGTTGGAAGAAGCTGGAGTACCCAGAGAAAACCCACACTGGCTCCCCCACCCCAGAATCTGAACCCCCACCATGGGTTAGAACCAGAAACCTCTTGTTGTGAAGCGACAGTGCTAACCACTGCATCACCATGCCGCCCCACAGTGATAATCAAATGCAAAATTACCATTCCTTGAAACATCATGAGTCATATCACAGTATCTGTCAAAATAATTACAATATTGCACGATTTTCATGCATATAGTGCAGAGTAACAAACATCATGACGAACATGATG
This sequence comes from Epinephelus fuscoguttatus, assembly GCF_011397635.1. Classification (NCBI taxonomy): domain Eukaryota; kingdom Metazoa; phylum Chordata; class Actinopteri; order Perciformes; family Serranidae; genus Epinephelus; species Epinephelus fuscoguttatus. Next base: position 12,062,908 of record NC_064771.1, read on the forward strand.
TTTGTTACTCTGTTCAATTCAAATTTGATTTTAGTGATTTGTATTAACCGTGTGTTATATTATGAGTATGTTGTGTTTTATTGTTGTATGTTGTAGTGCATGTGCTTTTAGATTGTTTTTTAGCATGGATTTTATCTTTATGTGTGGAGCACTGGACCAAGCAGATTTCCCCTCTGCAGGATAACAAAGTTGATCTGAATCTGATGTTGAAAACTGAGGTTAACAATGCAAACCTGACATCCAAATCATTTCTCTCTCCTCTTTCTGAACTTGCTTTCACAGTCCCTCAGCGAACGCAGACCAATGAGCCAGAGCGCACACCCCTCCCAGGGGTCACTGTCGTCATGGAGGTTAGGATTGCAGACAGGAGGTCTTCCATCGGACGACTGGCCACTGATACAGCCAATTACAAACCAGGTCTTGCAGAAGGATGGCACTGGAGAGGAACATCAAACAGTGGCGGACTGGTCAGGTTGGTCAGTAAGAGTGACATCATTTGAGTATCTTCTTGCTGCTGTTTAGACCCTTCAGTATCTGAGGTAGCAATAATTGCCCATTACATTTCCTTAATAACTCATTTAGGCCTACTTAAGATGTGTGCAGTCACTATTAATAGAATTGACACTAGATTTGAGCCTTGTGTTCCAAACTAAAGAGATAATTCACACAAACTGTTTGTCTTTAATTGTTGGAAATTAGGGCTGGGTATTTCATTCATTCATTCAGTATGCGGAGAGAACAGCACAATTATCTAATGTAATGTACAGGGTTGGAAGCAACAGAATACAAGTGACAAAATTAGGTATTTAAAATATGAAATATGAGTAACCGTATTCTAGTATAGTTACAGTTAAAATGTGTGGTATTCTGAATATAGTTACTGTCTTTAAACTGTCTTTTGTTCTTTGTTTTATTTGCTCTATACTTACTGAATGCAACGCGAACGAACATAATTTCGGTTGCATACCTTTCTATTGGAATGATCCAGCTGGCTGCGAGCCAACACAACACTGCTGTTTTGAGCTGAACTTTTGTTAAAACCACCTGTTTTTTTTATGCCTGTTGCGGTCTTTGAAAGCTCCACAACAGATAAGGAATGACTAATTCGTGAATTTGAAATTAGGAGTTATCTATACAATAACTTCTCATTTAACTGGAAAAACCTAAATACATTTCCCTAGAGATCACTAGGGAGCTGAAAGTTTCTGCTAATGACAATTGCTAACAACGACCTACTTGCTGTTGACTATATTGTATGTCTTTTCCAGTAAATATCACAGCATAAAATGTGTTTTCTGTTTAAAAAGTACAAACATAGAAAGATGTAGAAATGTAGAAAGGAAGTACTTGCTTAACTTTTAACTGCTTATGTCACCAGTCTGCCGCACACATAATAGGTAGCCTACGTGATTTGTGTTCATAACGTAACAGGAGTGCATGTTTAATGGATTTGGTGTGGAAAGAGAGCTCCACTTGCTTGCCGTAAGGATGCGGTGTAATATTAATTTGTGTTTTGCATTTCCCATCAACACGTTACAGACAAGATGCACAGCCAGGGCACTGTTGTGTGTTTTTGGCTTGGAAATATAAGACCCATAAAAATGAGCTCAGCAAGACAATTTTGAAGTATTCCAAAAGTGATCCAAAGTATTTCAAATACGTTACATGAGCACAGTCTCACTCCGAAGTCATCGAAATCCAGCACTCGGGCAGTGACTTGCAGCGTCAGAAACTATCTAAAAAGGTGTCCTTTAACGTCGCCATGATACGGCCGGTTGCTGTTATAGTTCAACAGTGCTCGGCAGCATCAGGGGGAAATGTGGTGGGACAAGAGCGAACATTAAGGCAGTGAAAGTCCAAGTGGGGTGGGCAAAACAGGTGGTGGATGGGTCCAGCAATCACCCGAAAGAGCCATGTTTGCATCCCATAAGATTCTAAAGCCAAACCCTGTTCTTTCTTCTTCAACCCAACCACTTCCTTTTGTTGCCTAAACCTAACCATGTGTTTTTGTTGACTAAACCCAATCGTGTGTTTTTTGTTGAGGAAAAAAAACATCAATTCGTGGCTTTGTATCAATGTAGTGCATTTATTTAGAAAGAGACTCTATGTAAACGTTAAACTTCCTGTGAAAATGGAAGTGTATCTTGAAAGAAGAGAACTTTACACAGTGTCCCAGAATGTTAACAACCAATACACCCAGGGTACCTTGCACGTTGTATGAGGACGTGGAAAGTCCATGACCAAACGTCAATACGTGATGAGGTCAGAGTGAGAATGTGTTAGTTACGTAGTTGAAGCAATCTCCTGGAATACATTACAAATTACATTTTAGGGCATGTATTCAGTAATCTGTAGTGGAATATGTCTTAAAATGAACTCTCATAACACTGGCAATGTATCACAACGTTTATAACTACTCCTAATTTCCATTGCCTGTCCCTAAAAGGGCCATTAAAATAATGAACATAAAACATGATCACAAACAACAAGACCTTTTTTTTTTTTTTCAAATATTTGACTCTATCACAGATACAAAGAACTATTACCAAAACTTTACCTTTTTTGACACTTTGCTATGGGGAATTTAAAAATGTTTTCTGGAAAACCCTAACCTTGGGGCCAAGTGTTTGTCTCGCACTTACAGTGCCCACCTTGAACCACAACATCCCGCTCTGTTGGTGACTGTCAATAAAAAGGCATTTAAAAAAAAAACAACTAAAAACAAATGTAATTTCTAACTAAAGAGGCCAAACTCCTCAAATGTTTATGCTGGCTGAGCACAAGTAGCTGCACAAGATCTGCATCTGTAGTTTCTTTTAGCCAGTGCCAAAAACTATGAAGATGTCATGCTCTATAGGAAGTTGCACACAATCAAAAAGCAGCAAACTGATTGTGAGAGAAACTATTTGATGTTCTTGCAAAAACAGATGCCTAATAAATGTTGAGTTGTACAACGTTGTACTGGCTACCTGTCATGACCTACAGCAACAGTTGTCTGGTCCAAACCTTCACACGGATCATCACTTTGGTTTCATTGTTTTTCTTTCTGTCTGTGGTGAGACGACACACTGCGTGGGGGAGGCAAGAGCTTCATCATTGTTTACCTTCTCCATGCTTGGACTATACTAAAGCTGTGTGTGGGCCAGACCCCCACTGAGACCGGCCGTGGAACTACTGTCAGCAGTGTGAACAACACCAATATCACCTCCCGCTGCACAGACAGGTTCCGCACCATTATCTGGGTGACTTGCTAACCAGAATGTGTCGTGCGTGAGCCGTAAAAAGCCTGTGACGCTTGTCGATTTGTAGATACTTTTCATCCTCAGCACCATGAGCGTATACAGATGTAACCCATGCAGCTGTTGCACATGTTGTGTAGATCTCTTTTGTGATGCAGTCGAAATTTTTGCTTTGCATCTCACAGCTTTTGTTGCTCTCTGTTTTCGCTGACCATTTTAAATCCACTGATTATTTCCCATCCAAGTTAACATTTTTCCTGTTTAAACACTATGTGTCATTTACAGAGTCAAGAGGTTTTCCAGACTAAGCAACTACCCTGATCACTCACAATGAACACAAACACTGACCAGCGGTTATGAGCAGGCTTTGGGTTTGTAGAAACCTGTTGACAGTAACAGAAAGGAGATGGTTAGAACCCATCTGAAGCATCAGAGAAACCAAGAGGGTTCTTAATGTTTGTGTTTATTACATCACATTTACCTCATGTACAGAGATTGCAATATTATGATCTTTAGCAGTGATGCCTTTAGTAGGCAGCATATACAGTTGGTTAGTTAAGGAATCATTCTGCGGCCTTATGTATGCATTATCACACTGAACCTGAAGTAAAAATGTATTTGCTGTGGAGTGGACATCTCAAAGTCAAAGTTGTAAGGTTTATCACATAAAAAGCCTGGACCAAAATCAGTTGAGTCACCACAATCAGTGGATTTGTCAAGGCAAAGTCAGTTTTTGGGACGATCTCATCAGTTCTTGCTTCTCCTGATGCCACTCCTCATGTCAAAGGACATTAAACAACATATATTATCACCTCTTTGTCACTATTGGAAATATACTAATGAAACGAGCACATCATTTGCTAGAGGTGTATTTGTAGACAAGAAGTACATTGTTAAGGCATTACCTGAATGGATATACAGTAGATTTTGGGCACAGTCGCTGAATGCCAGAGTGCACTCTAGCACTAAGTGGACAGTTTGTAAATTCAGAGTGCTGTTGGAATGTATCGTTCGGGTATTCAGAAGATCATATACTCTGAGCAGCAGATCGCTAAGGGGAGTGAATGTGTGATTAACTTAAACATGTGTCAGTTTGTGTAGAAACAGAACGCTCAGTTTTTTTGAACAACAAGGCTCATTGAGTAATTTGAGCATCACACTGGATTCATTATATATTCTCCCACTGAAATCACATATCTAATACTATATGAATATAAATAACAGGTAGTTGTGGATATTGCTCAAGCTTACCATTTATTTGATTTTATGTTGTTGACTTTTTTTTTTGCAGAGGAATCATAGACATTAACCAGTGTCTTGCATCTGTACAATTGTAATTTATATAGGGGAGATTGGGGTTGGTTGCCACACTTTTCACTGTCTGTTGAGTTTCTCTGGCACAATTTATCTATTTATCAATTTATCTTTTATTTTAATCAGCAGAAAATGGAAGGTTAAGATCTCTTTAAATAAATGTGTTTTTCAAGTACCTTTGTTCTCCATACAAGCCTACCTGCTTCATCAAGGGTTTGGTTGGTACAATGTCAACATGCTATAGTTACAAAAACCTGAAGCAACTAATACATACAATTTGAACATTTAATTTAAACAAGCGCCAGAAAGCATGAACATATAATAGGATAGCTGTCCATTTAAAGCCAGACAACATTTTTAGGCAATTCATCAGTAGGAATGTAATTACTTTTGCCAACGACCATTCAAAATAATAGTAATCAACTAACAATAAAAATATTGCTTATAATCATTTGAAATCATTTTATTCTTTCAACATACTGTTATAGTTACAACTTTTTACCATTACAATTGACCTTTCGCGAAGCCCCGCCCCTTTTTGATGGTCTGACAAGCTGTCAGAGTAAGCATGGTGCCCACACTGTAACTAACTGCACGCCCTGAAGAAATATTATCATATTTTTGGAAAAATGAAACAGTGATTCCAGAGAGAAGCAGACAGAGGGGTCTACAAAATGTATTTGAAGGATATATCCAGGATGTCAAACTGACTCAGCAGCAACAACAGGTTAAAAAGACAAAGATAGTTAGAAGCTAAAGCCGAACGTTAGGCTACAGATCACAGTGTAAAAGTGAACCACCACATTACTGCTGATCGCCTCAGAAGACAATGACTACAAAGGGAAACTTTGCCGATAATCAACCAGCTGTGTGGCATCGCAGTGTGTGCAGATGAACAGTGTTTGGCTTCACCCCCATGCCGCCACCAGCACCCTAACCTCCACCACCGGACAGGCAGGGATCTCCGGAGGAACTGAAATAATGTTCATCTGCGCGTTCATCTTTTTGCATAGGTGTAAGAAAGGCAGAGAGGCCCAATAACAGAGCTGTACCGCCAAATATAATACAATAGAAATAAAGTTTTCTTTGAGTTAAGTGTTCCTGACTGAACTAAATTTTTGTTTTAACTGTATCTCAACTCTAATTTATATCCTCATACTTTACTACCACATACTGCATAAGCAGATTTTCTTAACCTTGATGAAAACTGTGCTAAACACTTTTTTTTAACATCCTGTTTCAAAGACGAGTCCTCACTCTGACCTTATGCCGCAGAACATGTTCAGGATACCAAGAACAACTCATTACAGGTTCCATTAGTAAACCATCCTCGTTTCAATAAATTTTTAACTCAGCAACAGACCATCCAGACACTGTAACCCGGGCCAGTTTCAGGCCTCAGATGGTGGTCTCCCTCATTGACTCTGTGTTCGCTAATGACCCTGGATCTGGATTGCCATTATAAAACACAGATAAATGTTTACTGTCGAGAGATGACATCACAAGACTTAAGGTCTGTACAAATATACAGGTGCTCCACCACCCCTCTGCTCTCTCCACTTCCTCAAGTCCACATTTCTTTGATAAAAACAACTCCAAACGCCAACGTCCCGTGCTCACATTTGCTCTGTTTCATTTATTTTGTTGGCCACTGAAAACATAAACTTTTACGTAGCTGTGTGTTATTAGAACGTAAGCTTTTTTCCGTAGGGGAGGTTGGGGAGGGTGTGTGTGTGTGTGTGTGTGGGCATGTCTGTATTTTTGACCTTCGTTTTCCTTCTCTGTTCTGTCACTGATTAAAACTCTGTATCCAGACACTTGTTTTAAATGGCATTACATAAAGCATTCAAACATTAATAAATCATTGGCATGTTAATCTGCATATATAATGTATCATGACTGCAAATAAACAAAAATTTTGCTGAAGAGTCTGGCAACCTCTAACTCTATGTTCTAAGTAGTCAGAAGGTGGTCTTGAGTGTATTATGTCAATGTTAGCGTATGTCACAGAAATCTACATTACCCCCTCTTGTCTGCAAATCAAATGTGAGGGTGGATAGATAAATAGAAGCATGTAGCTGGAAATAAGAGGGTTTATGGGAGATGTGATGTCATTCTAAATAAGCTTTGTCATCATCTGGCAATTTTGGCAAATGTCAGATGGGCCGGGAAACCATTTGGGCAGCAAGACCACCACAATCTAAAGAACACCCAGCCAGCTGCGGCCCATTGATGTTGGAACAGCCCATCTGATTAGGGGTCACATAGTCCCAAAATTGTCAATAGATTACCTATACTGTAAGGCAGGTGTAGTTGTCATCAACTCCTCCTACCCCTTCTACTGGAGCGGTCCATCAGGTAATGTCAGAGGTCAAGCAGGAGAGGCTGAGCTGGCATAAATGAAATCAAGGAGGTTGGGGGTGTCAGTGGGTAGCACTGGGGCTCGTCTCTTATTTACATGGTATCACAGTGGTGGTATTAAAAGAATTACTGATCTTTAAAAAGTCTTTAAAAAGTTTGAATTGCCTTTTTGCTAGCTTGAAAAAACAAACGCACTAGGGGAATTCAGCATTTTTCTGGGAAGTGTGGTTTTTCCCTTTCTTTCAAAAAGTGAAATGACAGAAATGATGCCACTTTTATGTCACTGTGTTACGCATGAAACTGTGGTCTGGATGTGTTGTTGTGTGTCGACTTGTTTTCTGACAGAGCCAGGCTAGTTCTTTTCTCGGGCTTCCAGCTTACTTGGTGTTTGAGTTTTGGTGCGAGTTGCCAATGTTGGAGATATCGAATGTAGAGACATCTGCCTTCACTTGGATATAATGGAACCACACTTTCTTGTTACTGAACCAAGAAGGAAGTGTGCATCTACTCATGGACGAGAGGCTCGTGCTCGTGATAGTGCGAGATGTAAACATTAATGGCGTCCTCCACAGCTTAGCTCTAGCGATGGCTAGCTCAGTGGTGCTAGTTGAGCGAGCAGTAGATGCTAGCGTCCTTCTGCGCAGTGATACGGTTGATGGGTGTAGTTCGTTAGAAAGAAAATAGTTCCTACATGAAACTGCTTGCAAGATGGTCTGTAGATTATTTGAGGTAACTGGGTCATTATTTCTGGAAAGAGACATTGCTGTTGGGATTATCAATTGTATTTATTTACTAAACTCACCCTAAAATCTAGATTGATAAATAGTGCTGCAGGTAAGAGTAAAAATATGTAGGCCTACTTTTGATTTTGGGGTGAACTGTCCCTTTAATGCACTGACAGTGTGGTATTAATCTCCTCATCTACCTCTTTGAAAGAATGTGCATAAGCATACTTCATTAAATTTTTAAAGTATTAATTTGGAAAAACATGGTGCAGTTAAAAGAGGGCATTTCAGTCATTTGTAATAGCTATGTCATTTATTTATTTACTTACTTATTTTAAGTTTTCAGATAAAACACAATTTGAACCTTTCTGTTAACTTTTCAAGCAGTGATGCCACTGGACTTGTCCTCATTCTTGTCAAGTCAGTTTTATTTTTATAGCCACATATCACGCCTCAAGGGGCTTTACAATCTGTACAGTATACACCCTCTATTCTAAGACCCTATCATATTAGACGCTATTACTTCTTCTCTTACTAAACTTTTGTAGAAATCAAACTTTGAATTCTGTTCAGTTGTTGAGTCAGTGATGCAGTTGTACTTCATTTTCAATCTACAGCATGTTTTATGGAACAAACTTTCCCCTTTTTCCACATAAATATTTCAAGGAATGGCTGGGTAAAAACTTTTAGTTTTGTCTTGCAGTACACTGATTACCTAATGTAGCCTGTAACACCACGCAGAAGTGCCCCCGTGGGCTAAGAGGGGGACAAACTCATAACTTCTAAACTGGCTACTACTGTGTACATAATCTTTTCTGCTGAGGTTTCATTTTCCTCTGAATCTCATTGCTGTCACACCCGCTTCTCAAACAAGACTGACATCCTCCCTCGTTAGACATTCAGCAGCCACACAGTAACCTGAACCCCGTGCATACACATACACACACTTATATACACTCAGGGTCACCCACTGCCACCACACTCCTATCACAGCCTGTCTACCATAGATTGTGTAAATGCATAGTGTGTCTATGTACAGACAAAGCCCCGTGCACACATGTTCCTCAGCTGTAGCCGACACTCAGTACCAGCCCGGAATCTAATATCCCCCCCATTGGAAACACATGTGGAAGTCTGACAAAAGCCGGCATGTTCCCTGTGCCGTATATGTCAGCAGTCAGTCAGTCTCCATGCTGTCTGTCCTGTTGGCTGAGCAGTCCTCTGCAAGGGCTGTAGCACTGTAGCAGGTTTTACAATGTGTGTAGGAGAAGCGTGGCCTCTCTGCTCTTGTGGTTTCCCTAGAAGGAGCCTGGCTTTTTTTTTCTCAACAACGTTTAACATTTGCTAAATGACTGTGTCATTTGTATGTCTTTGGATGATTGTATGTACTATAATTCATGTTTTTTATGGTTTGATGTGAGCCATAATAAGGCAAGAGTCACTTTGACCGCATTTGCATGCTTGCTAAACTGCTATGCTAATTTATCCACATCCTTTACAGCCTGGTCACACCAGAAAGTGGCACAGCAAAATATATTTCTGGCTTTTCTCGTGCTCTGTTTGTACGTCTGCCCTATGAAAAGTAATGCTTAAAAAGTCGTATATATCCCACGTAATGATGAGCCAGTAAAACATAAGCATAACACATTATTTTTGGAAGGCTGCGATTATGTAAACAATGGGCTGACAGTAGTAAAGAAGGACGCGGTCATGGGTTGTCCAGTTAGGAGGCAGGTTGGGATGATGGATGGGTCACAAAATACAGGACTCTCCATAGTGTTTAGTGTCAGTGTTTAGAGCTGCATGAACTTTGGTTGAACTTGAGGTCATTACAAGATACATCGTCAACATGTTTCTCTTCCTAAACCTCACCACAGTACTTTTACTTGCCTAAACTTGTGCTACATAACTTGACATTAATTACATAACTTTACATTAAAGGACAACTTCAGTATTTTTCAACCTGGGCTCTATTTCCCCATGTGTATGTGTGCGTATGATTCATGGGTACCACTCGTTCTAAAATTGGTTCAGTATTGAGCCGCAAAACGAGCTAAAACGGTAATGGGGGCAAATGCGTCCCGTATAAAAGTGCTTTTTTTCGCCACTGACCGGTTCAGATCGCCAGTGCTATCTCTGTAAATAGCATATGGTAGCGGCCCTGGGGCAGTGGTGAGTGTGAATGAGTGGAGTCAGCTGTCAGTCAGTGTTGGAGCTGAAAGGCGGAAGTTGACCCCGCTCGGTATTGTAAATGAGTATGTGTGTGTGAAGTGTGTGTTTTTTCGCCACTGACCGGTTCAGATCGCCAGTGCTATCTCTGTAAATAGCATGCTAACTTAGCCTTTCCCTTACCTCTGGGCTGTGTGATGTCACGAGCTTTGCTCCACTGTGTCTGTAGCTCTCTCTACTCTTGGGACACCCGTTTTCTTGAGGAAGAGGTGTTTCGGGATTGGATGTCTTCTCTTCTTCGGCTGGCAGTAGTCATCTTGGGAGAAGTGAGCACTGCAGACCCGATGGTCTGCAAGGCGCAGTGTCTGGACAGGAGTGTTAGCATCCATTTGTAGCACAACTAGCCACAACTTCAGCATCTCGCTGTCCGACAAAGGCAGCCTGTGAAAGCTGTACGGGGTGTTGCGCGACATCCTGTTCTTGCGTTCGGGAAAAAGGCCCGTTTATTTGAGCCCTCCAAAAATTCCGGTAACACTCCAGGGGGTAGCACATAAAAGACTCCGTCCTCTGACTCTTCTAGCGTAACACACACTTCACACACACATACTCACTTACATTACCAAGCAGGGACAACTTCCGCCTTTCTGCTCCAACACTGACTGACAGCTGACTCTGCTCATTCACACTCACCACTGCCCCAGGGCCGCTACCATATGCTATCTACAGAGATAGCACTGGCGATCTCAACCGGTCAGTGAGTCACTTTTATACGGGACGCATTTGCCCCCATTACGTTTTAGCTCGTTTCGCAGCTTAAAACTGAACCAATTTTAGAATGAGTGGTACCCATGAATCATATGCACACATACACATGGGGAAATAGAGCCCAGGTTGAAAAATACCGAAGTTGTCCTTTAAGGAGGTGATATCACTCGTCATTTGTTATTTCATAGGATATCATACAAACTGTTGGGTGTACATTTTCGTAGGATGTCTTACAAACCATTGTATTAGTGTAAATGTAAATGTAAATAATTACATGCAAGCTAACTGCTAATGTGCTAGCTGGGAACGTGCTAGTCATTTGTAATTGCCAATCAAGCGTATTTTCTCACTGAGATTTTGCTCTCAAGATTGTACATCATTATTGTCAATAAAAAGTTGTTTAAGAGTGGGAAAATGTTAGCCAAGCCAGTGGTGCCACCAAGAGGTGGCCAAGGGGGCCACGGCCACCCTGATACAATGGTTGGCCCCCCCACACGTTTTCAGGTTGCACATCTATAATCAGTGTTGGGCAGTAATGTGTTACAGTAATAATATTACTTTTCCCAATAACAAGTAGTGTAACAAATTACTCATGAAATTTCAGTAATGATATCACAATTACTCCAAAACCAAACAACGTCTTACAATGTTACATTTGTTATCACATCACTGCTAACTTGAAATACAACAGTCACATCAGCTGACTCATTTTAGTAATCGTTGCGCTGCGTACGCACGTTATAAAGCAGCAGGCTAGTTGGAAATGCTAACCCTTGCGGCTGAAAATATTCCCATTACTTTGATTTTGTCGAGAGCAAAGATGACACGAACACTGTAGCTGCATGTAGTCAGACTAAAACTCTTTCCACTGCAAAAAAAACACATCCTCCAACCCTGTTCTGAAACACCTTGGCTACTACGATTAACAACACAACAACGTGAAGCTCCAGGAAATACACCCGACCAAAGGTGAGCCTTCTGCGGCCAGCTGTAGCCCTGGCTAAACAACCAAAACTGGATTTCAACTGTGCACAGCTGAAGCTACAAAGAAGCGATGAAGCTTGTGGCTGGATTTGTGGTAAATCCAGGTAAATAGAAGCTATCCAGCCATAGCTACACTTAATGGCAATTACCTTGCAATACCAATTTTATGGGATGCAACGGAAAAGTAATATAACAAGTAGTGTAATGAATTACTGTTGGCACGGAGTAAAAAATAAAGTAATGTTATTACTTTTGTAAAGAGTAATGAGTAATCTATTACATTTTTAGAGTAACGAGCCCAACACTGACCATAACATAGGAGACCTCATTGAGGTGTTTTATAAACTTGAGTAAGCTTGTTCCCAGGAAATGCTTTGTTCCTTACTATTTATGTATTCCTTCGAATTAAAGTTGTATATTTGTCTTTCGAGGAAAAGGACAACCAGCCTACTTGAAACAGTTAATTTACAGGAGCCTCCATCATTTTTGAGTCTTCATTGCAGCAGAAAACTTAAAAATTCCTTAATTTGTCAGACATTTCGTTATTTAATGAAAGCTGCTGTCCACACAAGGTCTGTAAAAAATAAATGACCGCTCTGTTAGTTGTACTTTTTAGATTCCGAGCAGCTACAACAACAAAAATGTGTATTTATTCAGACAATAATTGCTATTCATGCAAAATGTTGCTGGGCACACGTGGAAATAAAATGTTTTCTGTAACAGAAGTGTGACCTATTTAAAATGTTGGCCCAAATAACACCAGAGTGTGCTGGTTATAGACACCGGGCAGGTTTGTTATATTTGAATAAAATTGACATAATTTGTTAGTTTTAGACCAAGTAATCCAAAATCATTTTGCTGAGTGTACAGTGATGACAATGTTCCTGCAGGGAAAGCAGAGGTAAGTGGCTGCTAGGAGCTTTCATTTCTACCTCGAAACCTTGCACCTTTCCAAAGTGCCAAATTTCCGCCCTGGTCGGTGCAGGCTGGCACTCCTGTTGCTGGCCTCTGAGAGATTGTGGTTGGGCTTTACTCAGCTGTACGGACGGCTTGTCTTTAGCCACAGTGGCTCAAGCACACCTAACCTGAGCTGTCTCCATTCTCTGTCTACTGATTTGAATGACTAAATCATTCGCAAACCATTCTTGACGTTCAGTTTTCTCAAGCGGCTACTAATCAGCAGTCCCTCAGTCGGAGGAAGTAATCAGGTAGCGCAAGGAGTTTTTGAAAACCAGCGCGTTGTGACAATCTGTTTTGGCGCTTTGTCAGAACCTTTCTTTTGTCACCACCTCGAGTTTGAGAGCTAATAGGTGGTGAAAAGCCTGGTTGGAGGCCCAGATGAAGCAGATTATTTTATGAAGCGAGGCAGGAGAGGCATCCAAGCATTAGCATGTGCGCTAGCCAGAGTCAGTCCCAGGAGGGAAACCCAAGTCTGGCCACGGTGTCCCAACGGACATCCTCTGCCGAGGTTAGCATATCCCTGTTTTGGCTGAGTTGCTGAAAGTTGTATGTGCGAGTCTGTGTATATGTGTGTTAGGGTTATATGGTCTGTGTATGTGCGCGTGCGTGTGTGGCTGCTGAAAGATTTGTTATTTGGAGCAGTGAATTTTAATGACGTTTGTCAACTCTAATACTCAGAGCTGCCCAGCTGTGGACGAGACTGAAGTTTTCTCAGCTTGCTTTGAGTTTATTTAAAGGAAGTGCCGGTTTTCAAGAGGGCTACTGCAACTTATTCCTGGAATAAATATGTGTTATTTATAGAGAGAGACAGAGATAGAAGCATAAATAACAGATACATTTAGGTTCTCAGTGTCACCTGGAGGATTATGTGTTTTCCAGGCACTGCAGGAGAAGACCAGTGAGCTGTCAACACTTTTCATCAGATGAACTCTGCTAGCAAACTGCTTTCATCATCACTTGCTGTTAGTTTATTTAATAACCCGACTCAAGGGACGTTTTTCAGGCTGTTCTCATGCACTGTTTATAATTTTTCGGTAACACTTTTTATGAAGACCACGTCTACAATATGTGATGAGGGCATTTATAGTAAATTGCATTAATGCTCTATGACCACACTATTAAACACATGTAATGCTTACTGATGCACTATATCAACAGTCATAAAACATATGTGACTTATGAATACCTATACACACCTATGCACACATCAACAATCAACTGTAGTAAGGACTCATGTTATAACAGTCCATGTGGTATCATAATTTGTCATTATACGTGTTAAGTAAAATAAAGAACATATTGATGCATCTATAATGATGCATGCTTCATCATAACATTTTATTGTTGGTGATGTAATGCAGTTTTATGTATTTAAAAATCTATGCTGCATTACAAGTGATGAATACCTGCCATGCACTAGAATACTTTGAAAAGACTCAAGTCTGACACACTCTCACTTCTAAAGACCATTGTCTAAGTGAGAGTGTGTCTCTGCTGTCACGAGTCAGACACTTTTTAGGCCATGTTTGTACAAAAACGATCTGCTGAAAATGGAATAGTTCTCATTTTTCTTTTAAAAAAGGTCCGTTTTCAGACGACAACGTTTTGATAACAATCGCGTGCACACGGATCAGCAAAAATGACCAAAAACATTGTAGTATACATGCCAGGCCAGTAGTTGGCAGTGTGATGTAATGAAACAACACGCACCTGTGCACATGCGCTTCCTTCTACAGAGCGGTGATGTATAAACAAACAAAATGGCAACCGCACCAGCGTTTGTCTGGATGGATGATGAGGTGGAGTTGCTACAGTTTGCTGGAGAAGCGTTGATAAATTCAATAGGGTGAGCAGCATGAACAGAGCTCGGGAGTCTGCCATTGTTGTTGTGATGGTCGACTTTCTTGCGCATGCCTAGTGACAGTATTTAAGAGGAACTGCATATTGCAAGTGTACATGACAACACTCTGGAACCTGTTTTCAAAACCTTGCCATTTTTAGGCACCCAAAACGCTGCTGTCGTGTGAACAATCAGGCAAAATGCAACTTAAGTTTACTGTTGTCGTATAAACAGGACCTCAGTCACAGAATAAGATTTTGCAAAGACTGGGGATTTTGCAGGGTCACTCTTTGCAAGACTGTTAGCTTTAAAAAGGAAAGAAAAGTAGACATCAAGTATTGCAGCCTTCAAAATCACCCGGGAGTATGCTATATGTTATAGCTAGCTGGTACAGGGTTGCGGATGTGCTGGAGCCTATACCGGCTATCACTGGATATGAGGCGGGGAACACCCTGGACAGGTCGCCGGACTTTCACAGGGCTAACACATAGAAACAGACAACTTTCGAGCTCGCGTTTACACCTTCAGACGATTTAGAGTCACGAGTTAACCTGTGTGTCTTTGGACATGTGGGTGGAACCTGGAGGAAACTAACACTGACACAGGAAGAACATACAAACCCCACACAGAAGGGCCTGGGCACCTCTTGTTGTGAGGTGACAGTGCTAACCACTGAACCACCGTGCCACCTTTAATTTAGATAAATCCAACCAGATGTCTCACTTCATTCACAGATTAATGAGGCTTTTTTAAAAGGTATCAGCAGCAGTTATCAAATCAGAAATTTTATTTAAAACCAAAACAAAACTGAAAACTATCCACATATGAACCTGCAAACTGTTCCAACGACATGGGAACCTGGAGACACTTGCCACAGTTAACTCTGCTGCATAAGGCTGACTGCATACTTCTGAAACCCAACAGTCTGTGAAACGTTGCCCCGTCAAACTGCGAATCCCATAATTCAGCAGGACGGGCTGACAGCACCACCTTCTTCTCTTCCCTCTCACCGTCCAGACTCATCAGCTGCCTCCATCCATCCTCAGCTGAGACAGACCCGTTGTGTTCACAGCTCATCATCATCATGGAGTAAAGACACGGTCAAGTGGCTTCGCTGCTGTCTGTATGTACGCTTTGCTGTTTGTGTGTGTACATGTGTGTGTGCACTGTATTTCTTTCTCTGTGATCAGATATAATGTGTTTATAAAGCGCTGCAGTGTGCCAGCTCTGAGCAGCCAGTGTTTCTTTGTGCCAGCGAGGCCTGTCAGATGGTTAACACACATAATTGCTCCCTAATTCTCCCGTCAGTGGCTGGGTAATATCTGATTTACAGCTAATGAGCCACATCCCATTCACCAAAGTCCCGCCTACAGTATAACTCTGTCTCACTGTATTGTTCCCTATCTTTTTTTTCTGTTTTATACTTAATTAACCTGTCTGGGGGTTTTTTTTCAGCACAGAGAAGGCCTAAAATGTTACTCTACATTTTCTACTTTGGTAGCCTATTTATATGAAATAATAATAACAGTCAAAAAGATATTCAGCTCTTTTGTAAAATGAGAGTCAAGACCATGTATTAGTATGCTTAAGAATGGAAACTAAGGCAAATTTAAGGGAAATACACACCTCCAGAACAGCTTCAGTTCTCGTTGGTATTGATTATGCAAATCTGTGGAACTCAGCTGGGTTGAGATCTGGTGACTGCATATGATTCATGTCATTTTCATACTCATAAAATCGTTAAGCAACGACTTGTGTTACTGAAAGTGGCATTGTTGAAAGGTGCTCATCCCTACTTGAACAAAATGTGATCACTCAGAATAACTGCAGCTATTTGTGTGTTGAGCATTAATGGGAATTGTGTTATGTAGCACTCCTTATTTGTCACCTGTCTGTATAAGTACTTCATCTCTGTCTGTTGGAGCTCTGTTCTAGCTCACTGTTTCTTTTTTGAAAATTGTACAAAATGCCACAGTCAATGAGAAAAACAGGTCAGAAACAGCGCTACAACTTCTGGTGTCTTGGACAAACTGATGGTGGCCAAAGATTACATAATGACCTTTTAATGCTGTCTACATCTGACGTTGTTAAAAGTTAGTTGTGATAGCTTTAAGTAAACGAAGTTTCGATAATCTCGTCCTTACTAATTCCAACAATTTCGAAGAAATGTTAAGCAACACATTCAGAAATACCTGTGACTTTTGCATCAGTATCAGCTGAGTCCTTTTCTTGTTGATTCTCGCTCAGTTTTTGCTGTAAATGTTGGGGAAAATGAGAAACAAGAGGGCATAACACAGCCACTCTTGGATTGTTTAATACCCCGTCTGATAGGTTTATAAGCTTCAGCGGCAGACCAAACAGCAATTTTTGACGCTGTAATTGCTCAATTTATGAGCCAGTGCTTAGATATGAAAAGTATTGTGCTCCATATTTATGCCAAAACAAGTAAACTAATCAGATTTAAGGCCCGATACAATTGCAAATGCATAGTTTTCATTTTGAATGATTTATTTAAAAAGAGATGGAGTGATATTTTGTGATGGTTGAAAAAATCTGTCAAGCTGAAATCCCTTTCCAAAGAAAAGAATGTAGTTTTCTAACCTGCTGATTTTTATGTTTAGTGTAGACGTACTCAGTATTTGTACATCTCTATGTGCTGTGTGCATGGATGAGTGTGTGTTTGCATGCATGTACAGCTATGCCAGACTGGATCTGAACTCTGCTCTCGTGCCACAAAAACAGTGCCTCCCCTTGTGTGGCGCTGAGGCCATGAGACAATAGTATCATGGGAAAGACTCGAGGTTCAGGACCTCTAGGATTGCTTTTGAAAGAGTGCTCCAAACGTGTTAAAGTCCCTGGCACAATTAAACAGGGCGCTGCTGTAACTGACTCTCTCTGGCCATTGAGCGTTAAGTTGATCTTGGCTGTTTTCTGCTGTTGTGCGCAAACAGGGAGAGGGTATAATGAGAAGGAGATGCACAGAGGTCACGCAAATGAGCGATGCTCTCACATCCCACCTGACATTTGTACAGAGAAAGCATGTAGGAGGGGATTTAATGTACATGTATGTGTGTGAAAGTCGCCAGTTACTGTTGTTTTAGTGAGGTCACCATGTAGAAGGGCTGGTTAATATTTACAGTGCATTTAAGAGATTACATAAGTCTTTTTTAAATGTGATTTTGCAGCAAGGAGGCTAACATTGAATATACTGTATCGTGTGTTATGTGTGACATTAGCATTTATTTGCCCACAGACATTTGAAGTCAAGCAACATTTTAGCAGTTTGACTGCACTCATCAGAATGCCATCTCTGGTGCTCATGTGCAACTTTTTGGCCAAGACACAGTGATGTGAGGCAAGGCAGCAGGGTGCCTACATTGCCACTAGTTCTCTTAAGTTGCTTTGGTGTGTCTGGGCCTGAAGACCAAAAAGTTTGAGCAGCTACAGTGCACCTGATGTCTTCCAGCACTCTTTCAGCCTCTTTATCTTCTACCTGTCTTGGGTTTCCTGTGGTCACATTACAGGATTTGGGGATTTTTCATTCTTTTAATATTTGCTTCTTGGAGCTATTAACACAAGGTTGCAAAGAGCAGCTTTAACCTGCTACAAAAATGTGACAGGACTTTAAAATGGAGCATTTATTTTACTTTACCTGCTAGCATCTTAAAACTCAAATCACTAGAAGCTCATCCATCAAGATATTAAAAGTTATTCAAGCTTTTTTTGTCTTTTGTCTGAGCCTGGCTTCCAGAATGCTGCAAAGCGTGACAGGATGTCTGGCTCTTGTCACGTGTGTGGCGACGGAGCTATTTCGGAGCCTTCTGAAAACCCACCAACCTGCTCCAGCCGCTGTGAGCTCTGCAGAAAGTGAGCAGCCCTTCTGACAGGAAGAGCGAAAGATAATATATTTTATTTTATGTGTTTTGGGAGGAGAGAATGTTAGTGTGACTCCATATATTAAACATAAACCCATTTAAAGCTAATTGAATACAAATACAGGGTCAGGGTATAAAATAAGAAAAGTGGGCAAAGGGACATATCAGGTATTAATGTTAACTGTTATATTTTTCCTCCGAGTAGGTGAGATATTCTGTGTCCAGACTATTATAAGAAGTGAGGCCCCCTAACATATTTTTCTTGGACAGGGCCCACACACTGCATATACACCACATACGCTCACAGACACACATCCTCCATGGAAGCTCAGCGTGCTTGGAGAGGAAAGGCGGACGTTTCGGGGCACGGGGGCTACATTATACTATAGTAGCGGCCTTTATGAGACAGACAACACGCCTGGCTCCAGCGGGAAAACCTCATGATGGACAGGCACTTTACCTGAGCCAAGAGCAGGCGGGCTGGGAGGAGGGAAAATGAAATAAAATCAATACTCGAACATAACTTTTTAAATAAACATTTGCACTCTACGGACATTGTTGGCAGTGGGAGCCGGTAACCTGTCCCTATTGGTGGAACTCAACACCAGACCGTTCGTGGAGCACTGGCTCCCATCGAGGTGATGGCTACTGGCAAGATGTGACGTGAATAGCGGGCTATGTTCTGTTTATCCAAGGTAAAAGAAGAGAGTGAGAGAGAGAGGGAAAAAGAGGGAGACTCAAATCCTGAGGCGGCTCTTTGCCTGAGCAAGGGTTTTCACGGGTTGTTGATCATGCTAAAAGCTGCCTAAACCTCTGCAGGAGCGAGGCCTGGTCACTTTAAGCTACAATTTCCCACCAGGGGGGAAGAAATGAGATTAAACTGTTTCAACTGCAGCAGTCATGTACCTCCCCGAACCAATGTGTGATTCAAGTACAGCTTTTCATTTGTCGTGAGAATAGAGATGCATTTACCGGCTGAGACACCAATGGAATTTGGGTGTTAGGCCAACACTTCATCAACTGAAGGCAGTCATTTGCCAGGGCTAGTGACTTTTGGGAAAAGTCCTCAATATTTAAATGGGATATATTGTGCTTGTTTTTAGGTTCATAATTGCATTTGGGGTTTTACAAGCACATTTACATACTTAGGTTAAAAAAAAACCTCTTTATTTTTCTCATACTATCTGCCTGAATATATCTGTATTTCCCCTATGTCTTAAATGCTCTGTTTTAACTCCTGTCTCTTTAAGCCCCTCTCCCAAAACAGCGCTCAGAGTCTGTTTTGATTGATTAGGTGTCACAGTGGGTGCTGTCAACTTGCCATACATGCCATTCTCTCAGTTAACCCAGTAAATTTCCACTAACCAACCCTCTCCACCACATCCACCTGCCAACCTATCACCTGTCCACACATCTCCCACTCCTGCCTGTCCACCACACCTACCTCATCAAGCCAACTCTGCTCACCTGTGGACCATTACCTCCTGCCACTATAAAGACTCCAGATTGTTCTTTCCAGCATTCATTGTCGACTTCACCTGTCTCTGACTCTCCTGCTTCGTCTGCTCCCCGGTAAACCACTTTTCTGTCCCAGGCTAAGAGCTCTGCTTCCACCTTCCGGGTTTCTGTTCATCTGTTCCTCTGTGGCTGTTTGGAGAGATCTCCAAACTCTCCAAAGTGAGTTTACTGGTTCGTCTGTCTGTGGATCTCTGTGCTGTGGATTGCTTTGTCGTGTGCCTGCACATACCACCTTTGTGTGTACACCACCGATTCCACTCATTATCACCACTCATGAGACCCTCATTGCCAGCTCTACACAGGTGTGTTGGCTTCTCCGGTGTGTACTTCTGGTTCTGGACTCCCTGCTTGCCTACTCCCTCACGGTACCTTTGCACACATTTGAACTGTTTTCCTTTGTGTGCATCCGCCACACGCCACTGACTCACCTGCTGACTGTAGTACAGCACTTTCTACCATAAAAAAATCAGCAATGAAAGCTTCTAAACCAAAATCTTCACCATCAGACATGCTCCAGCAAGAAAATCATGGAGAAATAATCAACATCGGTTACCAAGATTACATGTTTCCCTGATGTTAGCATGTAACTACCTTTAGCACTGTTTTTAAGCTAATGTTAACAGTTGCAGTACTGTGCCTGCAGCAGATGACCATATAAAGAAATCCATCAAGAGCTGATGTCAGCTTGTCTCAGATGTAGAAAAACACTGTAAAACAGCATACTCAGAATGGTCTGACACCTGAGGTTTTTGCTCACAGGGATTACTTTTACATGTGTTTACCTTATTTAAATCTTTGGCCACATTTAATATGAACATCTGACAGCGTGGTAGGTCCCCATTCAAGAAATTCTACGAAAGCTCATCTTTATTCAACATCTGGTTAGGATACAAAACACCTGCCATGCTGCACAAACTAAAGAGACATCCATCATTAATTCCAAGTTTCACTGCTGCCAAAAGAACAATGCAAATCAGCCATAAGACACTAAGGGGTTGTTTATAAGTTATTGATACTGTTGCCATTATGATAGCTGATTTTGGAACCAATATCTTTTTCTCTTTTTTTTGACATCTTTCTTAAACATATACAGTCTTTTTTCTTCAAAGACCTTTTCTACATTTAATTGAAAAAAGCAGCTCTACAAGAACTTTGTCTAAATAAATACCATCTAAAAACCCTAACCGCCAACATTTGTAGCTTTAAGAAAAACTTTTTAAGAGAACTTTTCTAGATTTTTTTTTTTCAATGAAGGTGGTTATAATAGTACAAGTGTTGCTGAAGTATTTCCATATTTAAGTCACATCTAGGTCATAGGGTTTAAGTTGCCACATCATCCCTAATAAAAGGAATAAAATGCCCACAAAAGGGGTGTCAGTGTCTCAGTGGATAGAGCAGCGGCCCAGGTTTGGCTCCAGCCTGTGGCCCTTTGCTGCATGTCATTCCCTCTCTCTCTCCCCCTTTCACACTTGAGTTTCCTATCAATTAAGGCAAAACTGCCCAAAAAAATATCTTTAAAAAAAAAATGCCCACAAAAATGTTTAAAAAGATTATTTACCTTCTCCGGCAGCACCGTGATGCAATGGTTAGCATTGTTGCCTCACAGCAAGAGGGATACTGGTTCGAACCCCAGGGTGAGGGAGCCCTTCTGTGCAGAGTTTGCATGCTCTTCCCGTATCAGAGTAGGTTTTTTGCAGGTGCTCCAGCTTCCTCCCTGAGACCAAAGACATGTAGGCCCAATTCCAGTCTGATCCCTTACAGACTCACTGACTTAGAGGGGCGTTCATGTGAAGTACGTGAGTGTGTGAGGGCTGTCCCATTGTCAAATCGTGAAGTCAGTGAGTCAGTGAGTCAGTGAGTGAGCCCTTTATTCCCCCTTACCGTAGGTCAGCATCGATGCAGACTTACGGTAAGGAAATTACCCACAGTTCATAGCGTTGTGACGTCAAATACAGGGGTTGCCCTACGAAAACATGGTCGGCAGATATGCAAACGGTAACGTTATGGAAGGAGAGTGGAAAAAAGACAGATAAACAATGAAACATTACATTAACAAGGATTTAAGATGGTACATAAACACACATGAAGTCAGAGGAATACCAGTGGTTATGTTCCATCTATATATGGTTATATGTGGTTATATTCTATCTATATAGATATATATTCTTTGTGTGTTGACTATATGCTGACAATAACCGATAAATGATCACGCCCAGAGCTGCCAGTGTCAACAACATTTTGTAGAGAGGGGGATAAGTGCTGTCCCATTCCTATTTGTAGCATCCGGAGCCCTTTCAGACTCTCACACTCAATCACTTACAGCTGACATCAGTTAAGTCAGTGAGGGTTCAGGGCTTGAGTCTTTAGGGGCCGGGTTGGAATTGGGCCATAGGTTAACTGGTGACTCTAAATTGGCCATAGGTGTCAATATGAGCATGAATGGTTGTCTGTCTCTATGGGTGTACCCCGCCTCTCGCCCAATGTCAGCTGAGATAGGCTCCAGCCCCCCTGCATGTCGCACGTTTTGAGGGAGCGTGCAATTGGCATGCTGACTGCAGGTATGTCCACCAGAGCTGTTGCCCGTGAATTGAATGTTCATTTCTCTACCATAAGCCATCTCCAAAAGCATTTCAGACAGTTTGGCAGTACATCCAACCGGCCTCACAACCACAGACCACATGTAACCACACCAGCCCAGGACCTCCACATCCAGCATGTTCACCTCCAAGATCGTCTGAGAGCAGCCACCCGGACAGCTGCTGCAACAATCGGTTTGCATAACCAAAGAATTTCTGCAGAAACTGTCTCAGGGAAGCTCATCTGCATGCTCGTCGTCCTCATCGGGGTCTCGACCTGACTGAAGTTCGTTGTCGTAACTGACTTGAGTGGGCAAATGCTCACATTCGATGGCATCTGGCATGTTGGAGAGGTGTTCTCTTCACGGATGAATCCCGGATTTCACTTCAGGGCAGATGGCAGACAGCGTGTGTGGCGTCGTGTGGGTGAGCGGTTTGCTGATGTCAACGTTGTGGATCGAGTGGCCCATGGTGGCGGTGGGGTTATGGTATGGGCAGGCGTATGTTATGGACAACGAACACAGGTGCATTTTATTGATGGCATTTTGAATGCACAGAGATACCGTGACAAGATCCTGAGGCCCATTGTTGTGCCATTCATCC
The DNA here is from genome assembly GCF_011397635.1 of Epinephelus fuscoguttatus. NCBI lineage: Eukaryota > Metazoa > Chordata > Actinopteri > Perciformes > Serranidae > Epinephelus > Epinephelus fuscoguttatus. The sequence continues at coordinate 12,085,837 of NC_064771.1, forward strand.
ACAACCATCACCTCATGTTGCAGCATGATAATGCACGGCCCCATGTTGCAAGGATCTGTACACAATTCCTGGAAGCTGAAAACATCCCAGTTCTTGCATGGCCAGCATACTCACCGGACATGTCACCCATTGAGTGTGTTTGGGATGCTCTGGATCGGCGTATACGACAGCATGTTCCAGTTCCTGCCAATATCCAGCAACTTCACACAGCCAGAGGAGTGGACCAACATTCCCCAGGCCACAATCGACAACCTGATCAACTCTATGCGAAGGAGATGTGTTGCACTGCGTGAGGCAAATGGTGGTCACACCAGATACTGACTGGTTTTCTGACCCCCCCAGACCCCCCCAATAAAGCAAAACTGCACATTTCAGAGTGGCCTTTTATTGTGGCCAGCCTAAGGCACACCTGTGCAATATTCATGCTGTCTAATCAGCATCTTGATATGCCACACCTGTGAGGTGGGATGGATTATCTTGGCAAAGGAGAAGTGCTCACTAAAACAGATTTGTGAACAATGTTTGTGAGAAATGGTCTTTTGTGTGTATAGAAAATGTTTTAGATCTTTGAGTTCAGCTCATGAAAAATGGGAGCAAAAACAAAAGTGCTGCATTTATATTTTTGTTTAGTGTAGATATTTGTAAATCAAAAATAGATTTTTTTTTAATTATTTCTATCACTTTCTCCATCTAAATACACCCATTCTCCATGTGTTGAACAGCATTCTGGGAAATGTAGGTTATTAGAGGAGCAGGTTGAGGTAAGGTGGGTACACTTCATGTCAAATTAACTCCTGGAATGCAGGGAACATTGCAGACTGATGAACAGTGTAAGAGAATCTGAGGGGAATTTTTCCTTAAAACAACAATAGACAGTCTGGGACTAACAGGCCGCAGGATAAGCTGGGTGGCCTGGCCTGGCTGCCGCTGCTGCCCTGCGCTGGCCCAGGTGCTGCTGACTACGGTGGAAAAGTCCTCTCACTCTCCTCACAGCTGGGTAGATGGACACACACATACACACACACACACACAGCTGGTTCCTGCAGTGGCCCAGCTGCAGCAGCTGCCACAGTGAGCGCTGGATGGACTGGGTCACAGTGAAACACCTGGAGACAGACGCAGTCAGGCTGTAGCGAGACTCGGACTGACCTGGGAATAAAGAAATCCATCTGGATCAGATTTCACACGTTTGAGCTGTTAAATGTGCACTTGGATTGTATTTTTCCCTCTGAAAAGAAACATGACTCCTGAGATAAGGAAGAAAAAAAATGTATTTAAATTCCAATCATTTTATCAGATTATCAAGTTATCTAATTGCATCCTAAAGATTACTCCCTGGAGGAAATGTATAACAAAAGAACTGCAGTATGAAATTATAAATAAAGTGAAATTGTGTATTTTTTTAATTGGTAAACTCCTACTTCCAAAAAAATATGATGGAGATGATGGAGGGGCAGCAACAGGTGATTGCTGACAATCAGTTGATAATCAGTGTTGAAGGATCACCTCAGATAGCCGTTTTCCTCCTGCTCTCTCCAACTGGTTATCACAAGCCAAGACAACATAATCCTGTCCCCACTCCTCATATTTTACCACTTGGGCCAGAGCCCCACAGCAGTGGTTAACATCCAACACTGAGACATTAGTTTCACACCGACACAGCTTGACTCTGTCGCTAAACCTGTTAATAACCATTGGATAATGTTCGCCGTGTGATGCTAACAGTTAGCATTGTTCCTGTGTGCGTGTGTCACTCTGTCCCAGGCACAGAACCCTAGCCCTGAAGTCTCAGGATAAGCAGAGGGAGGTGGGTAATGGATCAGTAGGCTGCGGTGTTGTAAGTGTATGCGACCGATGGCACTTGAAAATAGTCAAGATCATGCCTTTAGGTTGAAACCAGGCTTGTGGGGGCATGGGTTGCTGTATGAATATAGCTGATCTCTGTTGTTTTTGCTTTGATTTACCCATTTTATTCAGGAGTTTTACCACTGACCCGACTCTTTGGGCTAATCACCTAGCCTAAAATATAGTCAGGTGTTAAAAACTAGCTGTCTTGAGTATGAGCTGTCTTGAGTAGTATACGTGTGAGTTACATTTCTTGTAACTGCTTGAGTGAAACCGCAGTTGACTAGCCAATGAGTAAGCTTGGATAGCACGTGTGCTGGCGGGCTTGACGGGATCGTACGTGACAATTGAGACATACGCAGTGTATTTGTTTTCTCGATTTTACCCCACCCCCCTTTTACGTCTGTTACTGGAAGTGAGGGCCGGGTGTGTGTGTTTTAACGGTGTCTGACATGAGGCCAGACACCGCTGTGAATCAGACACAGTGTTGTGAAGATAGATGACACTGCTCATGGACATGCTTCATCTGCGGTCAGCAAATACACTTGGGAGGACACCAAATAAACAGTGGATGCTGGCAAATGCACACCATGGACATCTCTTTAGACTCACTTCACATCATCTTCCTTTCTCAGCTGATTTTTAGGCCATTCTTTCTTTCCTCCACACAAACATCCACCTGCTTTACTCAGAGTCGATGCAGTTTGACCTCAGACAGCACTGTATCCATGTGCACCGCTCTGTGTGAGCTACATTACAAGGAAAAAAATATCCTTAAATCTCTCAAAACGTCATGTTCCATTGAGTCTTTTCTTATTAGCTGCCTCAGGTCCTACGTGTAAACACACCTGTCACATGGGATGATCGCTATGCAGAGCATGACAGTGGATATACAAGTCTTCCTGGAAAAGTAAAGCGGGCAGAAAAGGGGGAAATTTAACTGGGATGTGAATGTGATTAATAGAAATGTCGGATTTGAATTGCTCAGGGTAAGATGCCAAGAACAGCTGCGAAAACCAGGCTGGTGAAGTGTGTGTGTTTGAAGGAAGTGTGTTGCCCTTAAGCAAGGCACTTGCTCTTACTGCTCAGTGTCCAACAAGAGAGGGCTGTGGTTACTGGGCAGCTCCCAGGTGCGAATGTGCGTAACTGTGTGTGTGAAGCAAAGTGAAATGAAGCATATTGTTTTTGAAGGGAGAATGGGAGGTCCACTTGTGCTGGTGACAGAGGCTCAGAGCACCACAGTGGCTGAGACAGTTATTTGCACCAATTTCACGCTTTTTGACAAAATTAAAAAGTGTGTGAAAGCTCACAACAGAGCTTCATTTTGTTTACAAGGGAAGATGATTAATATATGAAGCTTATTTCATTACTCAGTGGCATTATATGAAAATGGATACAGCATCAAGTAACATGTACAGAAAGATACAATGACTAAAATACAAGTAAACGTAAGAATAACAAATCAATAAAAATAAAACACACACTCAAGTTAGATCTGCACAGACATAATACTTAGACATAGATATGTGAATATAGAGTTGATGCAGTCCATCCCTTTAACACATATCAGCATGTCTTTATTGTCAACTGAAACTCAAAAAATTTTATTTAACCCCCCAATCTGTCATCAGGTATGGTCAGTAGTGCTGAAACAAAATGTGTATCACTTTAAGGTTAGTCAGTTGATTTTCTCTAGTTTAACTTAGTGATGTCTTGGGTCCCTATCTCACACCTGCGGCGCACAGTGCAGCGCCATTGTCATGGCTAGTTCTCTATTGACACAGTTGTCATTTTAACAGCCAGCGCCCAGGTTGTGTAAGTAGCAAATGTACTAACATTCATTTGTGGATCCATGGGCATCTTAAAATTAGGTATGGTCAGGTGCATTGTTGGCACATGGCTATTTTGAGGCAGCAGAAAGCAACATCGACCAAGAATTGCACGGTATTTTCCTGCTATTTAAAGGGTGCGTTATTGAGATAGCAGATTTGTCTACTTAGGCAGGTTCGCAAATTGCTTACATTCTGATTGTTACACACACAGGGATGCACAGATGAGGAAACAATTAATTACATTTCCTTAAAATATGAACATAGCAGAGATCAGAGCAGAGCTGATGTCAGAATCCCCATTAAGAAAGACACTGTGCGCATTTAAAGGGAGATTTATTGAGATAGTAAGATGTGCCTACTTAGGCAGGTTCACAACACGCTTACACTCTGCTTGTTACACACACAGGGATTCACAGATGAGGAACAGCTTAATTATATTCCCTTAAAATGTGAACATAGCAGAGATCAGAGCAGAGCTGATTTCAGAATCCCCATTAAGAAAAACGCTGTGTGCATTTACACACAAGGAGCAGCATCAGGGGCCATACACATGCCTTCTACTTGGAAGAGCACAGAGGCAAGTTGCATCTGAGTTTGCTAAGCGACCATAACCAGCACTGTATCATAGCCTACTTACCAGAAATCTAGAGGGTAGCCCTGCACTAAAACGATCAACTACTCCCCCATATTTACCACAGACTGATATTTACAGAGAAGGGGAAAAACATCTGCTGGCTGTGATTGGTTGTTCCTCATCCAGTGACTTATGGTGTGCACTGTTGCATTCCAAAAGATGAAGAAGAAGACACTGATTGGTTGAATTCATGTTACACCAAAACACACCTATTAGGGAACTAAAGACAACCCCTTGTGCCTTACTTTGTGCCCAGATTATGCGCTGTTTAACTAGCAAATGTGGAGCTGGACACGCTCTAAATGCATGTTTGCCAAACACTTCAGACCACACACTATAGATTGTTTTAATAGGACCTTTCGTCCCATTTTGTGCATTTTTATTTGTCTTCTTCGCATTTTAGGCCATGGTTACAGATGTTGTACTCACATATCACAAAGTCAGAAGCAGAAAGGTTCTGTCACTTGTTTATGGTAGACCATTATGGTTTGATGTTTTGATTTTATTTTAGTTTTTTGCATGAATGCAGCTGGCAGGACACATTGTTCAGACAAATAGCAAGCAGGGCTGACTCACCATGTCATATCTGGCTCTATTAATACATCCATAGTCCAGCCCTGTGAATCACAGCGAGGTGGATATATTTGACATTAATAAATACATGTTTTCTTATTGTTGAAATAATATCAATTGCCAAATCAAACAATTATAATGTGGCAGATTTACCTTTTAAAATTCTTGGGCATTTTTGAAATGAAGCTCGTGCAAAAGTTCAGTCAGGAAGACAATACTTTTCATGCTCAGGCTGTAAGTTTCTTTCTCACCCTGCCATTCACTCGTTGCACAAATGCTCACTCACTATCTCTCTCTGTCATTGTGCGGGCTGTCAATTGAGTCATCAGCTGATTCACAATCAACCAATAGCACAGTGACACACCTTCTCTGTCAGACTATCATCTTACTGCTCCTCATTTTAAATATGGTTCTTTCTCTGCCATAGTTCGTTCTTGCTGCAGTCTTGTGTGCCTGCCATCACCACCCAGTTTTTACGGTTTCATCAGCCTCATCTGCCTCAGCAGTCAGCAGCCTCAGAGTCATCAGCCGCCACCACCACCGCCATTAGTGTCTGGACTCCATGGGGGGATTTATTTTGCTACTTAATCACAAAATATCTCCCTCTGGTGTCCAAGCACCAAAGACTTCTGTTAAATCTTAATCAACACCAATCATCTGTTAATCTGTACACTCACTTTCTGTATTGAATAGTATCTTTACTTCATCCTTCTGTCTCTCGTGATTGAAATAATGTGTTAGATCTTTGAAGAAAAAGACAAAAGCAGGTGTCTTATTTTTAACTGTCAACCACAGATTCACCAGTTGCCAGAAGTTTTGTCCCTGTCTGAGTATTTTGAGGCTCCAGATGTTCGCATTTCTGATATGTGCAATTGCCATAGTTACAGGTGTTGTACTTGCATATCACAAAGTCAGAAGCAGAAAGCCTCTGTCACCTGTTTATGACAGTAATATGACTGTAATAGTTTGATGTTTTGATTTAATTTTATTTTTTGCATCACTGCAGCTGGCAGGACATATTGTTGAAGCAAATAGCAAGCAGGGCTGACTCACCGTGTCATATCTGGCTCTATTAATATTTCAGTGGTCCAGCCCTGTGAATCACAGCAATGTGAACATAGCGGAGTTTCAACACAGTGACTGGATCCAACCAACTCTTACTTAATAATGCCCAACTGAAACGCCTCATTTAATGTTAGTATTATGGTTTAACATGACCAAGGTGTTTATAAAACATTTAATAAAAAATAAATTTCTATTGAGAGTTGAGAACTCCAACCACAGTAATAGAATTAGTATCTTCTCTATAACGTAGGGACAATGATCTCTCCATATTTTAGGATATAAAGCATCTTTGATATCCATTTTAAGGCTAAATCTACCACTCCAATTCCAGAAAGGATGGGACACTGTGTAAAAGGTAAATAAAAACAGTATGCAAATCCTTTTTAAACCTATATTCAATTGAATTCAGTCCAAAGCCAAGATAGTCAATGTTCAAACTGATAAACCTTATTTATTCATGTATTTATTTTTGTAAATATACATTCAGTCTGAATTTGATACCTGTAACACATTCCAAAAAAGTTGGAATACGGGAATGTTTACCATGGTGTGACATCACAGAAGTTTGGGAACAAAGGACACTAATTGTTGAAATTTTGAAAGTAAAATTCTTTCCCATTCTTGCTTCATATACGACTTCAGTTGCTCAACAGTTCAGCGTCCCCGTTGCCATATTTTGTGCTTCATAATGCTCCACACAAAGGGACAAGGGACACAAAGGGAGACAGGCCTGGACTGCAGGGGGCCCAGTCTAGTACCTGAACTCTTTTACTACGAAGCCATGCTGATGTTATTCATGTCATCTGGATGGCAGCATATGTTACTCCAAATCCTATATGTACCTTTCATTCATGGTGACTTCGCAGATATGGGAGTTACCCATTATGTCATGGGCACTAACATACCCCCATACCATTACAGATGCCGGCCTTTGAACTCTGCACTGGTAAACATCTGGATGGTTCTTTTCCTCTCTAGCCTGGAGGACGTGACCTCCATGATTTCCAATAACAATTAGTAATATGGGCTTGTCAGACCATTGTACGCTTTTCCACTTTGTGTCAGTCCATCTCAGATGAGCTCTGATCTAGAGAAGTCAGTGGTGTTTCTAGACATTGTTGATATATGGCTTTCACTTTGCATGGTAGAGTCTTAACTTGTATTTGTAGATGCAGCGACAAACTGTGTTTACTCACAATGGTTTTCCAACGTGTTCCCGAGCCCATGTAGTAATATCCTTTACACAATTATGTTGTTATGTTTTTAATGCAAGGTCAAAGGTCATGGCTATTCAGTGTTGGTTTTTAACTTTGCCCCTTACTGTATGTGCAGCAATTTCTCTGGATTCTCTGAATCTTTTGATGATATTATGGATTGTAGATGATGAAATCCTAAAATTTCTTGCAATCATTCATTGGGAAAGGTTGTTTTTAAACTGCTGCACACAGGTTTTCACAAAGTGAACATCCTTGCTTGTGAACATATAAAACGCATGCCCCTTTATACCCTGTAATGATACTTTAATCAGTTGACAAATAACCGGTTACTGCTGAATGTTTCAAACAGGTGTTATTGAGCAACTTTCCTTGTCTTTTGTTGCTCTTGTCCCTTGTTTGAACGTCAAATATCTTGTCTCTGTACTGTATTCAGTTGAAATCATTGCATTCTGTTTTTATTTACATTTTACACAGCATTTCAACTTTCCTGGAATTTGGGTTCTGTATCATAAAATTTAATTATACCCTGTGGATTATTTAATCTAACTTTAAACAGGTGAGAAAAGAAAATACAATTTAATTCCAATGTTTTATTTATTCTCCCACACAATCATCGTTGGTAAACCAGTTGTTTACAGTCACTTGAATGAAGTCATTCTGCAGTCATCTGCAGTTTGAGACTTGCCGAGGCCCTGAGGAGTCCTACCTCCAGGCAAGCCAATCAGAGAGTTGTGGGAGAGGACGCGTGGCTGGCAGCGTGGCGGCGGAGACCACAGCCACCTCGCAGCTTATGAAGGCCCCCATTCACCTCCATTCACACAATATTCATGCAAGAGAGAGACTTCCCCAGCGAAAACAAGCCCCGTTTAAAGAGAAAACAATCGGCCCTCCCCAACAAATTCCTGCTAATTTGCCAGGGCCGGAGAGGCGAGGGAGGAGAGGAGCGTCGCGAGTGATGGACGCCTGCCCGTCTAGCTGCTGAACGTGTGTCTCTGTGTGTATTTGATTATGTGTGTGTGTCCTTGTGCTACTACATGCCTAAAGGGTGCCAGCTATTCCATCAAGCTCAGCTTTGACACATCCCTGATGCATCCTGTTCTGGAGTTTCACTCGTCAAACTTCCAACAACCCCTTCCTCCAAACACACAGCTCTCTCATCTGCCTCCCCATACCTCCTAGTCAAAAATAAATGTTTTTCTTTACAGTTTTTCTTGTTTTATTTCACTTGTTTTATTGTGAGTGAGTTTGAAAGCAGATCGGAAAGCCTAAATTGAAAGGGTGTTTTCATCCTGTTTCATTAATCACAACTCATGTGAATGACTTGTTATTGTGTGACCATTTAACACGCGATGCAATATGACTCAGAGTATAATTTGGCTTTCCATATTTGTTTTTCTGGCTTATTAGAAATAGTGCTGCTTGTTCAGCAAAGGACTGTGAGGGTGCACTGTGCTGCAGGAACAAGTTCCAGCCCATGGGGGAGGAAACGTGGGGGAAACCTCGTCTCACTTTGTGTGTGAAAGGCGCTCATGGCAAGTGTGTGCACTGTTAATATGGGTGTTCATTAATTATGTGTGTGTGTGTGCGCGTGTGTGTGTGTTATGCATGCATATGTGCTGGTTACAGTAGCCAGACTGTCTGAGCGATTAGCAGGTGGGTCTCGTCTTTAACACTCTGGACGTGTGTGTTTGTTTGTGTGTGGGGTTCAGGTGTTATGTGATGTGAGACAGGGAAATGGAGGATTGGCGCAGCGTGTGTGTGTGTTTGTGTGTCTTGGGTCGGAGGCTGAGGCTGGTGGTAATAGTATTTCATTGCAGCATCTTTAGGTGTTACTCAGTCTGTGGTGAACCATAAATTTAGCTGAACAATATTTGACTGAAAATAATATGTTTTCGTATTTTTGTGGAAATAATCCGTGTAAATATGTTGTGGGTCTAAAGCTCTAGACAGTTCAGGGTTCCTGAAGCTTGAGGCAAGTTAGATTTAAGACTTTGAAAAATGTTTTTAATGCCATGGAATTAAGTTGAAGACCAATTTTACAATAACCGAAATTACAGACAATACTGCCCAAATGTTTATTGTAACATAAAACATGACTTTTTGTGTCATGGTGGAGGTGAAGGTAGAACTTGGGAAATACCAGGCATTTTGTTGGTGAGTTTTCTTGAAATTTTGTGTTTCTCACTCTGCATGCCAGTTTGCTTTGCTTTGACTCCCATCATGCTGAGTCTGAAAAAAACATTTTGCATAGAATACACAGAGGCTTGTATGCAGTGCCTTGTGCCAGTTTCAGCCATGTCAGAATCTTGGTTAAATTGCCAATTTTGGTTAACGTTGCACTTCCCCATGTCCAGGGTCCAGCTAGCTAGCAGACAATGGAAACAAAGTCTAAGTGTTGATGATCAGCTATCCTAGTTAATACAAGAGGCATTCAGTGAATTATTAAAATTCAAAAACAATAGATGTTTCCAATTATTTTGAGATTTTAACATGCGTTATCAGAAAAACAAAGGATTCATAAAATTGTGAAACCTATGTCTTCATATTTTTGAGACATTATACTACTAATTAAGGCCTTATTTTTACATCAGTGAATTCAGTGCCTTTTAAGGCCCTGATCACAGCTGAAGCTGGCTTTTTGTAATTGTTTTTAATGAGAATGAAGCTTTTTGTTAGTAGTCTTTTTTTACTGTGACATGCCTCGCATTTTTTCCTGCCATTTTTGCTAGACCACTCTGAACTCCCATCAGGGTATGAAATTAAGAAAATTGGGAGGCCATGGAATAAATTGCAGTTAGAGCTTGGTCATTTTTATAGATTAAAATGCACAGTGGCTTCTGCCAAGTTCCAATGCAAATAAATGAAAAGCATACCATTTCTTTTTCAGAGAGAAGTGTGCAAGTAGTAGCTATGACAGAAAGCAGGAGACAGCTGTAGGCAAACTATTTAGGGTTTATTTAGCTCTTAACAGCCTGTAAATATTACACAAAACCTTAAAAACAGTGCAATGCAAACAGATTGTTTCTTTAGAAACTGTAGGTCTATTAAAATAAGATAAACAAATTCTTTTCTAAAAATAAGCACATGAAAAGCAAAAACAACTACAATAGTGTCTTTACTCTACCACCAGTTTCTCCTCCATTGTTAGTAACAATGGAGGAGAAACTGGTGGTAGCGGTTGCTGGATACGCAGAGATTTACGTCCCGACGATACACAGCAGGTTGTCAAACTGCCCTGAGTCATCCTAAAATATGCCCGCAAATGGCCATCATGGAGATGAAGCTCCTGGACCAACTGGTGGTACTCCATGTGATCCACCCTCTTTATTAGGGTCTCAAGTAGCCACACAGATCTCTGTTTCCCTGTGCCCAACAAACTGTTTACTGACAGCCTCTCACCCTCAACCAGAGCTACAGCAAGTACCCTCTGCCTCAACATTTTAGGAACTAGATACTAATTACTGTGGGAAAAAAAACAAAAACAGTAGATTGATTACACGGGAAGATTAGTGTAAGGACAAGATGGGGAGGTTGCCTGGCAACAATAAAAATGAAAAGCTAGCATTTTAGTAGTGGCATTCAATTAGATAAAAAGCAGTGCATTGCACCTCACGATTTGCATCTTTCAAAACATTTTCTGTGTGATTGGGGCCTTAGACCTTTTAATGGTCCGCAGCAGCCCTGCAGTTTACAGTAATAACGTGGCAGATTTACCTCACAAAATTCTTTTTCATGTTTGAAACAATGGGTCTTTGATTTTAGAAAGAAATAGACAAAGCTGCCTTATTTTTAGCTGGCGGCCATATTGCTATAGAATAGCTATAGAATGTTTGTTCCATTAGCTGGTTGAAAACATTGACTTGGGCTGTCCTTTTAATATGTACAGCTTAATCGCTTAAAAATACACACCCTATAAAGGACTTTAAATACACACTTGATGGCTGCATACATGATATATATACCTCAGACTAGTTCTGACTGTCCTTTGGGCCCTTTTGGAATTGGTAATTCAGTGGTTCCTATCCCACCAGTTAGGAACCACTGAATTACTGTTATTGTTTGGATCCAAGGCCAGATGCTTAAAACTCAATGTTTGTAACCACCCTCTCCTCTATCACTCCCTCTCATCCCCCGTAAACTACTCAGCCCCCCCCCCCCTCCTCACTTTAACCCACCCAGCCCTCTGCACTCTCCGGGCCACTCTCCTGCCCTCCTCTCTTTCCTCCTGCAGTCAGCTGGCATGGAGAAGAAGGGCTCTTTGACTCATGTTGAAGGGGGGGGGGGGGGTGATGATGAGGGTTGGGGGGTCCCGGTGCTCTTGGAGTCTGATAGTCTGGCTGGTCCGCACAGGCTTTTCCTCCAGGGTTTTAAGCAGTTGAGGAGGCAAGGAGAGAGAGGAGATTTCTGACAGCACATCTCCACCATGTGGACTGCTGACAGGGCCGCCACTGAAACTGGCCAGAGAATCACTGTTGATATTGTGTGTGGTTAAGAATAAGTTGTCTTTCAAGGGAGTTTCACATCTCCAACAACACTCAACACTAGGTCATTCGATTGCTATTGTCTGTCAATCTGAATTCTTTTAATGTGTGTTTTAGTGGCGAGTCATTCAAGTGTTTTTCAGCCAATCACACCCAGTCATGGTTGAAGTTACTCTCTCATCCCATTTTAGCTTCACCCACAGGTTGCCCCCTGTTTGGCGAATTTTATAAACATACTCCAGCCATTAAATAACCCCTCAGCTGGCTACAAGTGAAGAAATACAGTGAAGTCTAGAACCAAGACAGCCACTGTCAAATCCCAGTCAAGTCTATGTTTTGCCAGAGTGACACTATCAGGATCATAGCAGCAGATGCAACAGAAGCTGGAAAACAGATGTAGCTTTGACATTATGTGGGTAGCTGTAAACATTACACTTGAAGATCTGCCCATAGGTGGACTGTCAAAGTACCTGTATTACATTTACATTGAATGTTTTTAAGCAAAGCACTTTATGTTCTTAACATAAAGCGCTATGCTTCTGAACTTGGCCTCAAATTCATACATATCACACAAAATGAAAACTTGTATCAAATTAGGCATCAAAACATAGTGTTTGTTTATTACAGAATTTCTCAGTTTAAATAAAATGATTATTATCATGTAATGCTGTCAAATAGTAAATTTTGATCAACGGAATATTCAATAAGCCTGCAACTACTGATTATTTCCATTGCTGATTAATCAGTCAGTCATTTTCACGATTAATCAATTAACTGTTTGGTCTATAACATGTCAGAAAATGGGGATAAATGTCAGTCAGTGTTTGCCAAAGCCAAATTAGGACTGGGCAATACATCAGTATGATATTGATACTGTGATATGAGATTAGATATCCTCTTTTGGATATTGTGATTTTGTGATGGTGTCTTTTCCTGGTTTAAATGCTGCACTACAGCAAAATGTTGTAATTTCAATACACTGTTCTAGCTGGTCTACTGTTTGCTTTTACCCATTTATATCCACATTAATGATTATTATTTATTAAAAAAAATAGATCTCATTGCATAAATATTTTGTGAAAGCACTAATAGTCAACCCTACAATATCATCCTGATATCAAGGTATTTGGTCAAAATATTATGATATTCGATTTTCTCCATATTGTCCAGCCCTAATCCCAAGAAGACATGCTGTAATGTCTTGTTTTGTCAGGTACCCAATGATACTCAGTTTACTGTCTCAGAAGAGTAAGAAAACAGAAATATTTACATTTAAGAGGCTGGAATCAGGGAGTTTTGACTTTTTTATTTCTCAAGTTAATTGGCATTTAATAGATGACAACTAATCAGGTAGTTCCTCAAGATTAAACATAAAGCTCTTTATGCTGACGTCAAACTTTGTAGAAAAATCTATTTTAACTTATTTGATACACATACTGTAAATATGTGTATAAAATAACTTTTCATACATTAAAAATGCAACACAAAGTGCTTCACAAAATAAAAACATACACAAAAAAATACTACAGATATTGAAAACATTACAACAATATGTGGCATAAATACAGTCATGTTAGGGTGCATAAAATAGTTTTGTATTAATGACCAGGAAGAGTTTGACTTCCGGCTGACATCTGTGAAGTCAGCGGGAAGGAAGTGAGTTGGAGAAGGAGTGGGATGACAAGACAGGGTAGAGCAGAGAGCAACAGGTGTGAGAGTTAGTGCAGACCATGCTGTGGTTATTGTGTATTTTTACACATATTGGACAGTGAACTGTTCGCGGGTCAAGGTGCTCTGAAGTGCGTGAGTTTGGGACTGTTTAAGTTACTGCTGTCAAGGTGTTTTTTTCTCGACATGAAGCAAATTCAGCTGAGTCAGCTAGCCGGAGCTAAGCTAGCTGCACTGTTGTTATCCTCCTGCATGGATGTCGGAAGCTTAAGCGGACGTCGCAGCGGTTTTCCCCAGTCGAGGACGCCTTTAATGTCGTTAAGGAGACTGCTGTGTATTGCTGCTTTGCTGCTGCTGACTGTAGGAGCTGCGGTCCTGTTTACTCACACGCAGAGCTGCCGCCATCTTGTTTCCTACATACAGAGGTGCTGCTGTTATGTCTTCAACATATGAAGGTAATAACGTTCCGTTTTCTTCAAAAGCTCCAACATTAAGCGCGCCAATGAAACCTTAATGCAAGTTTACTTAAAGAGCTAACTAAAACAGAGAAAGTTTGCTTAATAGGGTCCACAACAGGCAAAAATCTAAATTAAAACCCCATTTAAAAAAGTATTATTTCCCTTTATTATTTTTCATATTGTGTTCCCTGTGAGTTCATTGGAATTGTTGAATACAAAGCCAAACTTGAGATACTTTATTTGTGGTTTTATTTATCATACACTGTAAACATTGAACTGGTGAAATACAGTACAAAAGCCTAAAGGGGAAAAGTAATATTACTGGAATGATATATTTGGTCACCATACCTGTGTTAACTCCTTAGCTTCTAATTGGATTTTAGTAGAGTGAGATCATATATTACCCTAGACAGGTTTACAATACAATAAGGTGTGTTTCACCATTTTCACTGCATTTTTGTGTTTATAGGGTTGTAGATCAGTGCATTAAGTCTTTATCCTATTATAAGCTGGTGATGAAAGAGTTACAGTCCAGAAGATATAGTTTTCTGTCTGTTAATCTCACTTTGGTCATTTTTTTGCACCAAAATGTGGACTGAAAAAAGGAATTGATTTTTATTGTGCTAGTTGGCTACCAAAAGATTAATTTGTATTTGCAGTATTAATAAATTCATATAATAATATATTGATACTTGGCACCCGTACGTCAATACAATATTGCCACACAAAATATTGCGATACTATGCTGTATCAGTTTTTTCACCCCACCCCTAGTAAATCACTCTTGCACAACTCATTCACTATCCATCCATTCAGTCCATCCATCAGCAGCGCTCAGCACCCATCCTGCCCTCCAGTAGCTGTAGACCCCCAAACTGACACCTAATCCCGAGCCTCGCTACCATAACATTTTCACAAGGGTCGCGAGCCGTGCGATAACAGCTCCACATGAATTGGTGAACTGCTTCTTTATAAGAGGTACGACACACACAATTAGTGTTCACTGGTGGTAGCCTGCCGCCACTTTTTTTTCTGTGTATTTTTACAAGAGTTGAATATAATCCTTAAATAGCTTGTATCTTTAAGAGAGACTGTGTGTGTGTGTTTGAGTCTGTTCTCTTGTCTTGAGGAAGTGGTGGTGTGTTTGTGCACATGCAGGACTGAGGTCAATGTGCACCTTCTAACCTTTATATTATGTATTTAGCAGAAGTTAAGTATAAACATTAAAAGGATAACATAATTGGACTTTTTGCTTTATCAAAATAGGATAATGAGATATCCACTATCAATATGTAAAAGATACTTAGGGTAAAATTGTGAACCTGAGGTTTAAAAGAGGAAAAATCCCCAGTATACCTTTACAGCTCCAAGGAATAAAACCTTTCAAACAAATATTTTTGACAAGCCAACTCAGACGTCCTCTCTCTGGCTAGCAGTAAAACTAATGACAAAATTGGAACAATCTGCTTTTTGAATGGCCACTTTTATTCCTCAAATGTAGCGATCTGTGGCCTAATTTGTCCTGTGGGACGCCACACGCTCCCCATAAAGCCACATTAGGGCTGCAGTAGCAGGGATAATGAATATGATTCAGACAAGGTGCCCGGCAGCAGCTCCGCCTCCTCAGGACACAAGGCTGCAGCAGCTGCAGAGGAACCAAGCGAAAGCACATACACACACACATTTTACGACTTTTAACATCAAGGTCACTGTAATTAATCACCCCAAAATAATCATTTTCATCTCCTTTTATTGAACTTGAATGCAAATGTTGATTGTCATTACTGAAATTGATTGTGACATCATTTATTGCTTTTCTGTCCATTTAAATATAATTGATTTCAATAATGTTAAAAGCTTTAATCAGCTCTTTAATGAATTACTGAATTACAAAGTTTAAAGATGCATGGGTTTGGATTTTATGTAAAAATCCATCTATGTCATCAGCCTAAATCAATAGTTAAAGGTACCATTTGGAATTTTCTTTTAAACAACCCAGTGGTGCTGCAACGGGGGCAACGACCAGCTCAAATCAACCACTGCACCCCCCCCCCACCGAGACACATATGTATAATATGGGAGATAAAGTTTTGTTTCATACAATCAACGTACTCATTCAATTTAAAGCTGTATATTCGTCTTTTTAAGGACAACAAGCCTTTTTGAAGTTACCTAAAACATAAACGGATACATAACACAGAAAAACAGGATTGTTGTGAGACTCCAAAAACTGTTCCAGTATTAGTCTGTGCACATCAGTAATTAGTAATATTAACCCTTTAAAAACAAACCTCCCGGGGAGAAAAATCTTTGCCTCAGTGTTCTTTATTTTGTTTCTAACTGCTGCAACCATGAAACAAATAACTGCCGCTTAGTCTATTAGCTCGATGCTAAGACATAATGGGAATTACCATTAACGCACCACCGTAAATTAGTATCTTAACAATTTTATTTCACATGCTTGACAGAAAATGGAGTGTGCTCATACTTACATGCTACATGGAAACAAACTAATACCTGCTGACTTCCCATTGTTAGCCCAGTATTAGCCCATTTTTAAGCATTTTTCTGTCGTTATAGCGTCACCCAGTCTCTCCAGTCACCTTGAGGCGTCTGTTCTACATATCTACCAAGTTTAGTAAAAAAAAAAAAGATATGGCGGTTAGGCCTAGATAAGAAATTAGCTCCTCCATTTTGTTTGATGGGGTCAGTAATGGAGGGGTCCCCTCAGATTATGTGTGGTATGTTGCCTTATAGAAGCTCAGTTTTAGTAAGTTTTCCAACTTTTGCCAAGAGGGAACTTTAGATATTGGTCCCTAGATTATGTTCACCGAGTTTCATGCAGATCGGTCAAACTTCCTAGGAAGAGATCGATTTGAAGTGTTTTTCAAAAACTTCAAAATGGCGGAAAATCTATATGACCGGAAGTTATGGGTTCTTAGGCAAATTTGTTCCTCATGAGGAGAAGCATCATGTGCAAAGTTTCACGTCTCTACGACATACGGGCCATGAGATATGTTCATTCAAAGTTTGCAATTTCAGTCGGTTGCTATAGCGCCCCCCTTTGGCCAATTGATGTAAAATTGCTTCATTCGCATCCTCCCATGACCCTCTACTACTGTGCCAAATTTCACATGGATTGACCAAGTCAGTGAGGAGAAAAACGTGGAACAGACACACCCACAGACAGAGTTTTTGTCATTAAATACAGTATCTCACATAAGTGAGTACACCCCTCCCATTTTTGCAAATATTTCATTGTATCTTGTCATGGGACAACACTATAAAAATGACACTTTGATATAACTTAAAGTAGTCATTGTACAGCTTGTATAGTAGTATAGATTTACCTTCCTCTGAAAATTACTCAAAACACAGCCATCAACATCTAAACAGCTGGCAACATAAGTGAGTACACCCCACAGTGAACATGTCCAAATTGTGCCTAAAGTGTCAATATTTTGTGTGCCAACCATTATTATCTAGCACTGCCTTAACCCTTTTGGACATGGAATTCACCAGAGCTCACAGGTTGCTTCAGGAATCCTCTCCCACTCCTCCATGATGACATTATGGAGCAGATGGATGTGAAGACACCTTGCGCTCCTCCACCTTCGGCTTGAGGATGATGCTGACCATGACCATGATGCTGCCACCACTATACTTGACTGTAAGCAAGGGACAGTTGTCTTGGTGCTCTTTCAGCATGTGTGGCACCTTGGTGAAGAGCACCAAGACAACTGTCCCTTGCCTACAGTCAAGTATAGTGGTGGCAGCATCATGGTTTGGGGCTGCATGAGTGCTGCCGGCTCTGGGGAGCTCGGTTCATTTAGGGAAACATGAATTCCAAGCAGAGCATGATCACCCCTCTTCAGAAACTGAGCCGCAGTGCAGTTTTCCAACATGATAATGACCCAAAACACACCTAGTAGAAACTGTCTTGCTGAGGAAGCTGAAGGTGAAGGTGATGGACTGGCCAAGTATGTATCCAGCCCTAAACTCACCTGTGCACCTGTGGGGCATCCTCAAGCCGAAGGTGGAGGAGCACAAGGTGTCTTCACATCCATCTGCTCCATGATGTCATCATGGAGGAGTGGGAGAGGATTCCTGAAGCAACCTGTGAGCTCTGGTGAATTCCATGTCCAAAAGGGTTAAGGCAGTGCTAGATAATAATGGTTGGCACACAAAATATTGACACTTTAGGCACAATTTGGACATGTTCACTGTGGGGTGTACTCACTTATGTTGCCAGCTGTTTAGATGTTGATGGCTGTGTTTTGAGTAATTTTCAGAGGAAGGTAAATCTATACTACTATACAAGCTGTACACTGACTACTTTAAGTTATATCAAAGTGTCATTTCTATAGTGTTGTCCCATGACAAGATATAATGAAATATTTGCAAAAATGGGAGGGGTGTACTCACTTATGTGAGATACTGTAGTAAGATATACTGATCTAAAATAGAAACTGTAATAGATAAAGCATTCATGCTTTTTGCAGCAGAAAGCTAAGACTTCTGTCTTCTTTGGCATCATGTTGTACACTCGTATTGACGTCATTGTATTACATTAGAGGAATGAATGATGGATCTATCACGCCTTTGCACTCTGCTCATAGAAACACACACCTTAGGTTGTACAGTTTGTAGGGATATAAAGCATATTTAGATACTACAAAAAATGGCATCACTATTAGCAGAAAATACCAATTTGGTGGACCATTTCTCAAAGATTATTTTTTTGGGCATTTCTGTTGTACAGTTCAAAGGGTTAGCTGTAAAATAAGAGACCAACGTAAATCATACATAAAGGAGCATTACATTAAGAGCAGTCATTACTTCACAATTTATTTACACAGCAAGTAGTGCTTTGCTGCTGTATTGTCATTTACAGCACCTTTAACTCTAAAACTGACAGTTTTAACTAGCCTATATCGCTACAACAGCATAATTGAATTCCTGAAATTCACTTATGGCTTTTGGTCTTGGTGTGCCACCCCAAGACTTTCAGTGGTCCCATCTTGCACCACTGAAACAACTGCATTTATGTTTACATTCAGAGCCCTATTTTCGGGGTGGTGCAACAATCATTTCTGATATCCTGAAACTATTTTAAATCCAAGTTTACATCAGTTAGCAGCCCTCTTCTTCTCTGTATTTCGTTGGTGCATTGCTACACTTAATGGTGCATTACTGCCACCAACTGTCAATTGGTGAAGTTGCTGTTCTCTCTCCTTCCTTTTCAGGCATGTAGGTGAATCTGTGGTGGCCCTCTCTCGAGCCAATGCTCGGTTTGTCTTTTTAATAAAAACACCACAATTCATAGTTTTATGCGATCATATGAAAACAATTATGAATGTTGTCTGCCAATAGTCCCTCTAAAGGCTACACACTGCTCCTTTAAACATACCCGTCATCCTTTAGCACCTCTGGCCTGTACATCACTCAGCATCCTGAGCTCAATAATGGCTCAGTAATACTGTCAGTGTCAGTACACACACACAAACACACATAACCAATTACATGTTCGTGACAGACGCAGGTTTATATGATCTCGATTATGAACCACTTTTTTGCATGTGCACACACACAGAAACCATCTGTGCACACAGAGAGGGAACATCCATCCACACCCCAGCGTGTGCCAGGGAGTTATGTTGTAAAGATTTATATGACAAGGTGGCAGACAGACAGTGGCAGGGCTGCGATCCGGCCCGTCTCACTGATGATGTTGACAGTGTTATTGCTCCAGCTGTGCATGTGTGTGTCTCTGTCTGTCACACACACACACACACACACACACACACCATTTAGCACCACTCCATCGGTTGCCTTATCTGACTCTTACAGTGCTTGCTCCACTCCCTCTGATGACTGCTTGAGGCTGTTACCGTTGGCCCAGCTCTGCCCACACATAGAAAGACAGAAATTACTCAGTAGTTAGTGAGCAGGAGCTCTGATTATCTCTCCTGCAGGCAGTGCAGGCTTGGCTGCAGACTTCACTCCATCCGTCTTCACTTCGGTCTCTCTGTATTCTCAACCGGGGTGGCTCGCTGCCCAGTCATGACTTGCTTAATGCAGAGTGTAGCGTAGAATGGATACACGCTGCCAATTTTTGTCTGAGTTCATACTGACCTGCATGCTTTCTCCAAGACAACCTAGTAACACCTTAGCATTCACGAGTAAACACATACTCATAACATAGCAAACACTGATAATCAGGATTGACATCTGATCATTTTCGGCTTACATTTGCAATTGTGGATATGACATGCAGATTACTTCCTTCTTAACTCCCATCAGCATAAGGAGGAAGGCTGGGGTGCCGGATGGGTCACAAAACACAAAAGAGGACTTTCCCTCAGGAGACTGTTTTTTGGGGTCGTGTGAAATTAAGCGAATTTTGAGTTATTTAAGGTACGTCGTCACCATGTTTCTTTTCCTAGTCCTAACCAATGTAATTTTACGTTGAGTACGTAACTTTACATTAAGTACATTAAGTCATTTGTGGGGCGCTAATTCATCAGGTGTCTGAACCGTTGTATGAGGATATGTTGTTTATCCCCGCTGTGGCAAGAAGGTCAGGCAAAAAAGGTTGGAACACCACTGATGTATCATGTTCCAGAGGATGTCAGCTCTACAGCCGCTACATCCTTTTTTTTATTTATACACTTTCAAGGACTTCCACTTCAACCTACACTTCAATTCATGACCTACAATTCAGCTTACACTTTAACAGATTTTAGCCCTTTTACTTCAATTGATATTTCACCTTCACTCAGTTTGACTTGCCATCTATAAATGCCTTGATTTTTTCTCAGAAGTGTTTTCATGGGTAGAAGTCTCTATTAAATCATAACTCAACTCAGAAAGTACTCATATCAGTGTTGACCTTCAATTTCCCATATTGGCTGAGCTGCAGTAACATTCGTGCCTGCTGGTTTCTTGTGCATGTGTCTGTTTACAGCGTGTCAACGTCTGGCACATTTGAATTGGCACAGAGCTTGCCCATAAAGGAAATCTCACCATATGACAAACCTTTCAGCTGCTTGTGAAGTGACATGTTACAGTGAAAGAGGGAGAGATGAACTTATCATAAAATGCACAAACACACACAGACATAACTTCATAACAGGTTCTGGTGTAGCCGTAATGACTGCTAATGTCTTTCTGTCAAGTAGGAGCTAAGCCTGTGAAAGCAACATGAAAGGCGACTGCTCTGGGTCTTTCTGCAGTCCTGCTGCAGGCTGATGCCAGGACTGAGCCACAGGCCGAGTCTGGCTGGCAGAGCAACATGACTCTGTGGTGGTGCTCTGCACAGGTCTGCAGACTGTCTATCTGACTTCACCTCTGTTCTGTACCAAACCACAATTTGAAAAGCAACAACCCTCCAGCTTCTCATAGGTTTCTCCTAATGTGATTCTACATGTGTACATGTTTCTATATTTTCAGAATATACAAGAGGTTATAATAAGATATTCACCATGTGGAAGAAGGAACACATGCTCTGACACCATGATTGATGGTATAAAAATAAAATAATGATCTTTAGAAGAGATACAGAGTAACAAGTTCTTCGTGGGCACAAGCCTAACACTTTAAAGAGTGGAACCTCTATATTTATGACAGTGTGAATGATGATTTTCCAAATTATGGTCAAATACTTAAGGTTTCAAATATAGAAACAAGAAGTGGCTACATTTGAAAACGCACATGGTCACTGCTGAAATTTTACAGTTTAAACATTTAAAATAGCCAAACTTCTAAAACTGTTGAAGTTGTGCCTGAAGCGGCAGAAATACAAATACTGAAATGAATCAGAACAGCATTGTTGAAAAGAGTTTAAGTTTCAGTGTAAGAGTAAGGACTGAGTAAAGTTAAAGTATCAATTGAAGTAACAGGGCTAAAAGGCGTTAAAGTGTAAGCTGGGCTGTAGGTGATACATTGAAGTGTAGGTTGAAGTTCTTGAAGGAAGCTGTACCAGTTAAGGTGTATCAATAGAAAGGCATGTCAGCTGTAGGGCTATGGTCGGTTAATTGATTGATTGGTTGACATGCTCTTGTCTGACCAAATTTGCAAAAGCTGGTGTTACTTTTATGATGCCTCGTAGAATAGAATAGAATAGAATAATGTTTATTCGGACATGTCTAAGAGAAACAAACAAGCTTTGGTTAGAAAAAATAAAATAAAAATATAATAATAAAGAAATAAAAAATGAAAGACATAAATAATGAAGTTGCGTGAAGTAAAGGTCAGCCATTCAGCAAGTCACAAAGACAAACCAAAGAAAACAAAAACAAAAGTGTTTTTTCTTTTCTTTCTAAACCTAACCCTGTGCTTTTATCGCATTGGTTGTGGCATCCTGGAACGTCAACAGCAGACGCAGGAGGATACCTTTGGTGAAATATATAAACGTGAAAGGCCAATGACAAAGCGGAGATACAGTACAGGCCAAAAGTTTGGACACACCTTCTCATTCAATGCGTTTTCTTTATTTTCATGACTATTTACATTGTAGATTCTCACTGAAGGCATCAAAACTATGAATGAACACATGTGGAGTTATGTACTTAACAAAAAAAGGTGAAATAACTGAAAACATGTTTTATATTCTAGTTTCTTCAAAATAGCCACGCTTTGCTCTGATTACTGCTTTGCACACTCTTGGCATTCTCTCCATGAGCTTCAAGAGGTAGTCACCTGAAATGGTTTCCACTTCACAGGTGTGCCTTATCAGGGTTAATTAGTGGAATTTCTTGCTTTATCAATGGGGTTGGGACCATCAGTTGTGTTGTGCAGAAGTCAGGTTAATACACAGCCGACAGCCCTATTGGACAACTGTTAAAATTCATATTATGGCAAGAACCAATCAGCTAACTAAAGAAAAACGAGTGGCCATCATTACTTTAAGAAATGAAGGTCAGTCAGTCCGGAAAATTGCAAAACTTTAAATGTGTCCCCAAGTGGAGTCGCAAAAACCATCAAGCGCTACAACGAAACTGGCACACATGAGGACCGACCCAGGAAAGGAAGACCAAGAGTCACCTCTGCTTCTGAGGATAAGTTCATCCGAGTCACCAGCCTCAGAAATGGCAAGTTAACAGCAGCTCAGATCAGAGACCAGATGAATGCCACACAGAGTTCTAGCAGCAGACCCATCTCTAGAACAACTGTTAAGAGGAGACTGCGAATCAGGCCTTCATGGTCAAATAGCTGCTAGGAAACCACTGCTAAGGAGAGGCAACAAGCAGAAGAGATTTGTTTGGGCCAAGAAACACAAGGAATGGACATTAGACCAGTGGAAATCTGTGCTTTGGTCTGATGAGTCCAAATTTGAGATCTTTGGTTCCAACCGCCGTGTCTTTGTGAGGCGCAGAAAAGGTGAACGGATGGATTCCACATGCCTGGTTCCCACTGTGAAGCATGGAGGAGGAGGTGTGATGGTGTGGGGGTGTTTTGCTGGTGACACTGTTGGGGATTTATTCAAAATTGAAGGCACACTGAACCAGCATGGCTACCACAGCATTCTGCAGCGACATGCCATCCCATCCGGTTTGCGTTTAGTTGGACGATCATTTATTTTTCAACAGGACAATGACCCCAAACACACCTCCAGGCTGTGTAAGGGCTATTTGACCAAGAAGGAGAGTGATGGAGTGCTGCGGCAGATGACCTGGCCTCCACAGTCACCGGACCTGAACCCAATCGAGATGGTTTGGGGTGAGCTGGACCGCAGAGTGAAGGCAAAGGGGCCAACAAGTACTAAACACCTCTGGGAACTCCTTCAAGACTGTTGGAAAACCATTTCAGGTGACTACCTCTTGAAGCTCATGGAGAGAATGCCAAGAGTGTGCAAAGCAGTAATCAGAGCAAAGGGTGGCTATTTTGGAGAAACTAGAATATAAAACATGTTTTCAGTTATTTCACCTTTTTTTGTTAAGTACATAACTCCACATGTGTTCATTCATAGTTTTGATGCCTTCAGTGAGAATCTACAATGTAAATAGTCATGAAAATAAAGAAAACGCATTGAATGAGAAGGTGTGTCCAAACTTTTGGCCTGTACTGTATATGTGATGACTTGGGATAAAAAGGTGTTAGAATATCCCCTGAAGCAAAAATGATTGCATGAGGTCAAGTACTTGCTATGAAGGGAAAGCTAAGGCATGTAGGAAGAGAGGACGGACCTGTTGGTCTGTGTGGCCTGTAGTATTCATTTTTCCTCTATTGTTGTAGTTTAGCACTCGTAGATGATGTCATGGTTGGTCTTTGTTGTATTTGTCCTGCCCCTCCTCCACTGTGATTGGACAGCTGGGTAAAATGTGACAATGACAAGAGCAGTGTTTTATCAAAAATTGAACAGTTTTTAACTCTCTGCAACCAGAAACAACCCCACCGTTTGTGCAGTGCTCAACGTTAGCACCTCGCCATGCTGCTGGCATTTGTATAATACTGAAAATACGTGTTGTCCCAAGTCCCATTGCAACGTTGGCCTCGGGGAAAAAAAACTTTGCGTTGGTGGACAAACAATGCTATCAGGTAGAGTGCACTAAGGGCACTGTGGCTGATGTAGTTGAAGGAAAAAAATAACATGCAAATTGTTTTGATTGGTTGAAGAGATTTCAGTAGACCAAGGTTTTCTTTGGTTGACTACAGCATTAGTCCGATAGTGTAAAAACTCAAAGCACCCATTGTACATGGTGTATGAATAGTCAACGTGAACATGAAGGGTTTAAAGTGTAAACATTAGAAAGAGAAATTTTAGTAGAAAAAGCAGCGAAGGCAGCCCAAATATTAGTTGACCTGTACATCGTGAAAGCACTTGAATTGTAGTTTAAACAGTAAGAGATGAAAGCTGTTGAAGAGCTAAAGATAAATGCAGTTGAAATGTCAATATCAAACTTGATCACTCCTTATAACATTGACAAAGGCAGCACATACCAGATCCACTCAACTCTCTATTCGCATCAAAACCTGTGAAAGCAACACTTACCTTTCTGGAAATTTTACTCTTTTCTTTGTTTAGGTTAAAATGCTATTGGGGCGTCGGTAGCATAGTGGATAGTGCCGGTGCCCCATGTACAGAGGCGATGCCTCACTGCAGCGGTCGCAGGTTTGACTCCGGCTTGTAACCCTTTGGTGCATGTCAACCCCCCTCTCTCTCACCCCATTTCAATCTGTCCTGTCCATTAAAGGCAAAAAGCCCAAAAAAACCCCAAAACTATTAATAAGCTGATGGCACACTAACATGTAAGTAAATTCCAGCAGAAATAAAAACTCATAATTATACCATTCTCATATGGTTCTAAGAAAACACCGACCAATCATTGCGTTCGGACCAAATGCAATGAATGCCTCCGACTGGACTGATGTAACCGCTCGCTAACACCTCCAGCCGCTCCAACAGGAAAATCAGTAAGCAAAAGAATAAATATAGCCATAACACTAAGAGAGAACTCGATGCTGCCGGAGCCAAAACCTGGGTCAACATCGGCTCTGCTTTCGAGCGATGGCGAAGACTGATGCAGCTTCATCCTGAGCTAAAAAGGGTTGAGATGGTCGCAGAGTTTCTGCTGGACAGGTATTTTTAGTTTGTCTCTAATGTAACATAGGCTATAATGTTATATATGACAACACAGAATCCAGTTGCTTACGGTTAGCCTACTGTTGCCTAACGTTGCCTGAGCCTCTGTATTATCTTCCTTGTTTGTTGCCAGTCACCAGTACTATCTAACGTTAGTGTTTACATTCTATTATAAAACTCATCAGTCATCACTGACCCTGGATAAGTATCAGAATTCCAGGGTTGCGTTTGACTGTGTAGGACAAGTAAAGTTACGTTTAGTTTGCTTCTAATATAACATATAACGTTATATGACAACACAGCATCCAGTTGCTAATGACTAACGTTAGCCGACAGGAGTGTAGCCTCTGAAACATTAACGTTATCTTCCTTGTGCATTTCCACTTACTAGTAACGTTAACGCTACTATCTAACATTAGCACTGTAACCTTCTTCTAAAACTCATCAGTCATCACTAACTCCATTTGAGTTTTAAAACTCTGGGATTGTGTTTGACTGTCTTAGTTGTAACGTTACACTCGCTCTCCTCTTCTGTGTGTCTAACGTTACCTTGCCAACGCCTATCTATCATAGTGGTAAGAGTAGCTTTAATAGACAAATTCAAATCCCCACCAGAAGGAATGGTTTTGATGAGAGATATTCAGACAAGTATTTTACAGTCTTGTCATTTATTTGTCACACCCCCAGTGTATAAAGGCATCTAAAGTTGTTGAACTGTAAAATTAAGTGTCACTGTCAGCTGACATGTAACATGTGGAAGCAGTGGAAGTGCCAGTGATGAAAGCACCTTTTAATTTAATTTAATTTAATTTAATTTAATTTAATTTAATTTAATGTGTAAGTTAATGAGACAGTTGAATTGTTCAATTAGGCATGAAAAGTTCAACTAATGTATTAAGACGATGAAGAGAAGTTGATGATTGACAGAACTTTTTTATGTACCAGTCACTACATTATGACGTGGTGGAATAGGCTTTTGTTGTTATTGTTTATCACTACTACCAGCTGTTAGTCACATACCCAAGTCTGTTTCTTCCACTGTTTTTTAAGTCTGCTTTTGTGAGTCCCAGTACTTGTGTGGCATCGCTCAAACCATCACAAACACACACTCACAGAGTGTCAGCCCTTTTTTTAGTACCTGTTACTGTTTTCCTGCTGTGCTCAACGTCAATTGAAATAACTAATATATCCTATAAAACTCAGCAGCAGTAGCCTGCTCAGGTTTACACAAATAATTAGCTGCAGGCAGACACAATTATATGCTGAGAGAAATATGATCTGCCAGAGTGCACGATAGAAGCCTCAGGTATTGACCTCATTTTGTGGAATTTCTCATAAGCATTCTGTAGTAAACAACTAACGGGGCCTTTTTTGTGTTATGGAAAACAAAATAAGCGATGATCTATGGCTTTTAAAAGGGGGATTAACAACATTATATGCAACATATCTTCTCTAAGTCCACGTCTTCCAACCTTTCCTTTAATTCCCCCTCTTTTACCTAACCACATGCCTGAAAATATGTGGGCACTGTGTTTTTCAGGAGCAAAACCAGCGGGGTGATCTGTGCATTTTTAACGGGGCTCAGCACTGCGTACCTCCAGGGTCTGTGGTCTCTACTGACAGCTTTACAGGCAGCTGATTGGAGGTGCCATGCCAGCACAACAAGGGAGGCCAGCACCCACAGTAGCTGGCATGAAGGTTCACACATCTACTGTGTATTAACATCATAATGCAACTTTTCCTGGGACACAGCTGGACCAAAGCTGCAATATGACGTGCAAATTTTATCAGGGAAAAAAAAAAAATCTGAGCAGAATTTAGTGTTTTATTAGTTTGCTGAAGTGTGTATGCAAGCAAAAATGTTCCTGGCTTGCCTAAAATTGGCTACTGAATGGTGTTGGTAAGACTTTACAGCGTACACAAACATCAGTCAACAGGAGTGTTCCTGCTAGGACCAAGGACACAAGCTGTTGCTC
Organism: Epinephelus fuscoguttatus; assembly: GCF_011397635.1. Taxonomy (NCBI): domain Eukaryota; kingdom Metazoa; phylum Chordata; class Actinopteri; order Perciformes; family Serranidae; genus Epinephelus; species Epinephelus fuscoguttatus. The sequence goes on from NC_064771.1 coordinate 12,113,170, forward strand.
TCAAAAACAACATGGAAAGAGAAATATCTAAAGACCGCTTAACCAATATCTGGCTTTTGTACATTTTATTAGAATGTTATGTATATTTTCTTTGAGAGAGAGAATTTTGTTTTCTCCATGTTTTTACTGTTGCAACAGAATGATGTGGTGGGACATGATGTAGGGAGACATAATTCAAAACTATAGCCAGAAGTAATTGACAGTGGTGAGAGAAGAATGGTTCACTTTGTTTAGAGGTGCAACAAAATCTGCTGGTACAAGATATTTATGACACAAATAGAAAGCCAAACTGAAATTTTGTTCCAGAACTAAGGCATTTTGATTTAAAACCACAGTGACATATTGTCATAATGCAGATTACCTTAAATCCAAACTTGGAATTTGACAGTATGTTGTTGGGTCACTTCACCAGATAACGATGGTAGATTAAACAAGATTAGCAATCTAAGGATGGACCCACAGTTGTTCAAGTATGTCATAAAACAATGGTCAGGTGCCCATATAAAGAGTGAACGAGTTTTTGCTGCTTAATGTACTCATTCTTTCTGTTCATACAGGCCATTTTACAGCTAAACAGTACGCTAAAATATGTTTCTGAAAACACCTGTGGTGGGAAATAAGCAATGCAGTAACAGAGGCTTGACTCATATTTGATTATTGCTGCCTAGTTTGACAGTTTGACCGCAGTTTATGGGCAGTGACCGACATGATTGACAGCTGTGTTGGAGACTGCTCTGCTCTGATTGGTTGTTTTTGTTCACATACAGTCAGGCCATTAGAAATGCTACAAGGCAATAGGGTAGGAAGAAAATTAAGATTTTCTGTTTAATTTACTGCTGTGTGAATATAGTCATAGCTTCAGCATGTATGATAAGTTATTTTTTTTATAAGCTTACCAACTACATCTTTAAAGGGCCAGTGTGTAAAATGGGTTGAAAACAGTGACATCAGTAGTCAGATTCTAGATTGCACGGCTCACTCGCTCACCCCTACCGTCGGGTAAAAAAAGCCTTGCGCAGACATGAGTTTTTCAGGAGTAGGTCTATCTAGCGACGAGGTGAATGTTTATTTAGAAATCTAAACCATGTTACAATATTGTAATGGATCCCTCACGAGCAGGAGACCAGAGTAGCGTTCGGAAAAAAGGCCCGTTTATTTGAGCACTCCAAAAACTCCGGTAACACTCCAGGGGGTAAAAGACTCCGTCCCAAACTCTGACTCTTCTGGCGTAACACACACACTTCATACACACATACACGTTTACAATACCTAGAGGGTATCCCCTCCCCTCTCTGCTCCACCAATCTCCAGCCCACACACTGACTGACAGCGTAGCCTGTAAACAGAGTTCAGCTGTTTATTTAGCCTAGCAATATCTCCGGACTATAGTAGCTGCAATGGACGACTCTGAACACGATTTTGAAGAGTTTCTTGTAGCGGACACAGATCCAGAGCCATACCTGTTTGAGCCGGAGCATACAGATGAGAGCCGGAGTACACTGAGCGGGCGAGAAGAGAGGCTGAATCCTCCGCTCCCATTTTGCTGCACAGAATGGGATTCGGTGCTACTGCTACCATCGCTGGGGAGATATATCATCAGGAGGAAAAGCGCCGCAGAGAGTGCATCACAGGGAGTGAAGTAGCGTCTTCTTTTCCTTGCAGATGATGGTTTGGGTTCATTCTGTCCTGTTGCGTGGTAAGTGTGGTCCATTCGCAAACTTTATAACTAAAAAAACTTTTCACTACTCTCTATTGACGAACTACTAACACTCTCTGCTGTTTCCTCCTCCGTCTTCCTTCCTTCCGCTGTCTTTGTTGGTTTATTTATACACACGAAACGCATTCTCTGGCTGGCTGGATTGTCTGCTTGGGCTGCCTTACATACATGGCCGCGCAAGATGGCGACCTCTCTAAAGCAAGGCCCTTGCTATATATATATATATATATATATATATATATATATATATATATATAATATGTACAGTACAGGCCAAAAGTTTGGACACACCTTCTCATTCAATGCGATTTCTTTATTTTCATGACTGTTTACATTGTAGATTCTCACTGAAGGCATCGAAACTATGAATGAACACATGTGGAGTTATGTACTTAACAAAAAAAGGTGAAATAACTGAAAACATGTTTTATATTCTAGTTTCTTCAAAATAGCCACGCTTTGCTCTGATTACTGCTTTGCACACTCTTGGCATTCTCTCCATGAGCTTCAAGAGGTAGTCACCTGAAATGGTTTCCACTTCACAGGTGTGCCTTATCAGGGTTAATTAGTGGAATTTCTTGCTTTATCAATGGGGTTGGGACCATCAGTTGTGTTGTGCAGAAGTCAGGTTAATACACAGCCGACAGCCCTATTGGACAACTGTTAAAATTCATATTATGGCAAGAACCAATCAGCTAACTAAAGAAAAACGAGTGGCCATCATTACTTTAAGAAATGAAGGTCAGTCAGTCCGGAAAATTGCAAAAACTTTAAATGTGTCCCCAAGTGGAGTCGCAAAAACCATCAAGCGCTACAACGAAACTGGCACACATGAGGACCAACCCAGGAAAGGAAGACCAAGAGTCACCTCTGCTTCTGAGGATAAGTTCATCCGAGTCACCAGCCTCAGAAATGGCAAGTTAACAGCAGCTCAGATCAGAGACCAGATGAATGCCACACAGAGTTCTAGCAGCAGACCCATCTCTAGAACAACTGTTAAGAGGAGACTGCGCGAATCAGGCCTTCATGGTCAAATAGCTGCTAGGAAACCACTGCTAAGGAGAGGCAACAAGCAGAAGAGATTTGTTTGGGCCAAGAAACACAAGGAATGGACATTAGACCAGTGGAAATCTGTGCTTTGGTCTGATGAGTCCAAATTTGAGATCTTTGGTTCCAACCGCCGTGTCTTTGTGAGACTGACCTTCATTTCTTAAAGTAATGATGGCCACTCGTTTTTCTTTAGTTAGCTGATTGGTTCTTGCCATAATATGAATTTTAAGAGTTGTCCAATAGGGCTGTCGGCTGTGTATTAACCTGACTTCTGCACAACACAACTGATGGTCCCAACCCCATTGATAAAGCAAGAAATTCCACTAATTAACCCTGATAAGGCACACCTGTGAAGTGGAAACCATTTCAGGTGACTACCTCTTGAAGCTCATGGAGAGAATGCCAAGAGTGTGCAAAGCAGTAATCAGAGCAAAGGGTGGCTATTTTGAAGAAACTAGAATATAAAACATGTTTTCAGTTATTTCACCTTTTTTTGTTAAGTACATAACTCCACATGTGTTCATTCATAGTTTTGATGCCTTCAGTGAGAATCTACAATGTAAATAGTCATGAAAATAAAGAAAACGCATTGAATGAGAAGGTGTGTCCAAACTTTTGGCCTGTACTGTGTATAATCGCTATAAAATAAAGTTCGTTTGGTTTTCGTAGCCTTATAATTATGCTTTTATACATTCATTATGCTTTTATACACACATATATATATATATATGTGTGTGTGTGTGTGTGTGTGTGTGTATAAAAGCATAATGAATCTGAATCTGAATCTTCTACCCATTAATATGTTTATATAAGTGTATAATCGCTATAAAATAAAGTTCGTTTGGCTTTTTATATACATATATATATATATATATATATATATATATATGTGTGTGTATATATATATATGTATAAAAGCATAATTATAAGGCTACGAAAACCAAACGAACTTTATTTTATAGCGATTATACACTTATATAAACATATTAATGGGTAGAAGATTCAGATTCAGATTTGACAATAAACTATGCCAAATATTACACACTGGCCCTTTAAAGGATGCCTTCCTGATGGAGGACAAAATCCATAGTCCTCACTCTATGCAAAAATAAAAACAAAAGTTGATCTGAAGCTAACCTGAAACTTCAGTCGCCTAAGTTAAACAAGTCAAGCCTCTGTTGTATAAAATTCCCTCTTTTTGCTGTATCTATTCATTGCATACATATGGTATAAGGTATAGTATACTCCCGGTGTTTACATTATGCAGCCTACACTGCTACAAGTAGCTGCACACTAGCATTAGGGAAACATGTCATCTCAGTTGCTGATGTTGTTAATTTCTCCCTGATATCAGCTCATATTCGTGATGGAACATGTCGAGTTGTAATGATTTTGGTTTAGAAGCTTTTGGTAGTGATTTTTGACAGTAGAAAGTGCCACTATACTCCGTTACAGTCATTCCCCAGCTGCAAGTACACTGCTACATATAGCTATTAAGTCAGAGAAACATGCAATCTTGGTGGCTGTTGTTGCTAATTCTTCACAATTTTCAGATCATATCACTATTGGAACATATCAGGTTGTAAAGATTTTGGTTTAGAAGTTTTTATTAGTGTTTTTTGACAGTATAAATTGCCTTTAGACTGTGTTACAGTAATTCCCTGGCTGCAAATACACTGCTGTCACAATACTTTGCCTTCAATTTAATTTCCTCTTGATATGCTGATGTTGTGCACCAAACACTGAGTCAAAATCTTTGCCTCAGTGTTCTTTATGTTGTTTCTAACTGCTACAATCATGTGACCAATAACTAATGCTAAGTCTTAGCTCAATGCTAAAAAATAATGTGAATTACCATTAACGCACTACCATAAATAAGCATCTTAACAAACAATTTTACTTCACATGCTTAACATAAAATGAGTGCTTGTACTTACATGCTACATGGAAACAAACTACCTGCTGACTTCACATTGTTAGCTCAGTATTATTATGTAATTCCTGCCCTACCTGCGCTTGTTTACTTTTTTTAATGTCCTTGTCCTGTCACATGATGAGTAGCGAAATTGAATCCCATCCTGTGGGAATCCCACAGAAATCCTGTGACCCACATGATCTCCGCAAAAATGTCAGCCTCTAATGCAGAGATGTGGAGATGCGGAAGACCTGGAAATGCTGACCAATCAGAGCAGACTAGGCTTTTTTGGCAGGGGGGGCTTTAAGATACAGGCACCAAAACCAAGCCTCTCGGACAGAAGGTGAATATGAATGTACAGACAGCACAGACAGAATGAGGAAAATAAAGTGTTTTTTGAACATTAAAGTAAACTTGTTCCCCAAAATACAAGTATGATGATCACGTAAGATAAACATTTGAATACATTTTTGCACTTAATGAGGACTGTGGATTTTGTCCCCCATCAGTTAGACTACATTAAAGGGAACTGAGGATGAACAGGAAGAATTACAACTAGTAAAGCATGTTTCAAAGTTCATATGGGCAGATGACTTTTATGTTAAGACAGATTGAACCTGTAAACATGAGATATGAGTCAATTACACTGATGTGCAGTCATCCATTGATCATCTAAAAGGCTTCACAAGAAGAAAAAGGATGAGTTTGTTTGACCAGACTCATAGACAAATATGAGAAAACATGAGTGTTAAAGTGACGCTGCAGATCCATACAGGGCACACACACACACACACACACACACACACACAGACAAACATAGAAGTACACTTATTGGAAAAATACCCATGACATCACCATCACTTTAGCTACCATTGACATGGTCCTATTTATGCACAGACGGCTGCTGCGTGCCACCAGGACATAAACACACACTTTTATGTACCACACCCTTACACACGCCCTAATACACCCTCACATACACACACGCAGTCACTCCACCCCATACACACCCATTCCACCACCTATATACCCACCCAACGCCACAAACCTAGTCACCACGTCTTTTCTAGAAGTGTGCCCCTCCTTTCACACAACACACACACACACACACACCTCTCAACCTGCCCAACAAACACATAGCAACCCAAACACTTAGTGTGTGTATGTGTGTGCCTGTGTAGTGGAAATTTTCATGGCTCCAGAGGTGTCACCTTCCAGACTGACGTCACACGTTTGCTCTCCTGACATTTACCGGAGGTTTCCTACTTGTTTCTGGTCTTTCCCCTCCTCTCCCTTTCTTTTAACACTTTCTCTTTCATTCTTGCTGTTATTCTCCCTCACACCCCTTTCTCGCAATACTTTTTATTTATTTATTTATTTAGTTTTTTAGTTTCTTTGGCTATTGATTGTGAGAACTAAATGTCATCAACCTTTTCTCAGAATAAATTCTTGGTTTGTTGAACTAAGTGTGAATACAGACATGATTATTTTCCCTGCTCAGTATTTTGCTGCGGTGTCCCATGTTAACACCAGCATGTGCTGTTGGGTGACAGGAGCTTATTCACATGTTCTCACAAGTCATAAAATAAGGCACTGTAAACTTTAGAATTAATATGTGTGGCCTATCTGACACAGGTAAATTTTTGCTATAATATGCTGGAGCAGAGTTCACGGAGCAAATGTTTAGCTGACAAATCCTCAACGACGCCAAGTAAATGTGGTCTTCAGTACTCTGAATTGAATATTAGTTCAACAGAAGTACATTTACTCAATTAGATTACATTTCTTAGGGGAATAGCATAGATTGGGCCTTTGGAGAAAACATTCAGGGCTGGTGCCTCTGAAGCCCACCTCTGCTCTGCCCCTTGTACTAAACTGTTCGAGAAATAGCAGCCTATAGCCTAAAACTTCCCCTTAAACCACAAATTGTAGTTTTTACATTTCTCGTTGTGTATGGATTAAACAAACCAGGCACAAATGTGTTAGAGAGATTTAGCGGTGCTCTTAGGCATATTTCTTTATTTCTGTACTTTCTTAACCAGGTAAAAGCTGTTTGCCCTGCTTCCAGTCTTATGCTAAGCTAATATAATCACCCCCTGACTTCAGCTCTACACTTTAACGTATCAACAGACATAAGAGCAGTATCAATCTTTTCATCTCACTCTCAGAAAGAAAGACAATAAGCATATATCCCAAAAATGTTGAGCAACCCGATACTGTAGCTTTTGCGATTCTAAACTAGGGCTGCAACTAACGATTATTTTCATTGTCGACTAATCTGTCGATTATTCCTTCCATTAGTCATTTTAGCGAAAAATGTTTTAAAATGTTGAAAAATGTCGGTCTGTCTCTCCCAAACCTCAAAGTTATGTCATCTCATGTCTCGTTTCGTACTCACGCCAAAGGGTTTTAGTTCACCATCATGGGAGAGGTGTAAAGCTGCCAATATTTGAATGTAACAAGCTGCAATAAGAGTATTTTGGGGTACTTTTATAGTACTTTTCTATGGAAAATGACTCAAACCGATTAGTTGACTACTAAAATAGTCACCAATTATTTTAATAGTCGATTAGTCATAGATTAGTTGACTAATAGTTGCAGCCCTATTCTAAACATTCACTGCTTGAGAGCTCTGTTGTACTTTAGCTTATTTCAGTATTTCCCATACACCAGTGGTTCCCAACTGAACCAGCCACAGGTTTCAGAGTTTTCCTTGGTCATTAGTTCAAGGTCCACACAGTTAAATAGTCAGCATCATACTTGAATTTCAACATGTCCTCGAGCTAGTTTGCTGTCTCTGTTAAAAAGTTGTTTGTTAGTCACTTGCAGCTCTGTCCTGGAAATTCACTGTACCTCAAAATTGTGTGTTTGTTTTTTTTTTTTACAACATAGATAGATAGATAGATAGATAGATAGATAGATAGATAGAAACTTTATTCATCCCGAAGGAAATTAAGGAACAGAACTTTGACACATTCTCGAGTCCCTTGCGGTCCATTCAGAATGGATCAGCGTCCCGCTTGGACTGTGACCCACCAGTTGGGAGCCACCACCATAGACTGCATAAAATAATGGAAGTAGCAACTTTGATGTCACCCATTGGTTTGTGGACTCCCATATAAAATCTTGAATTTGGCATTTTGGCTGTCATCCTCTGAGAGGAGGAGATAACCCTAATGCTAGCTACTAGTTCATGATGTATCTACAACAATGTGTAACTGTGACAATGCTAATGCTAAAAAAATTAAACATCCGACTCCTTGGAGGGTCTTTAAGTGAACTCAAATGCTGAACAAGACGTTTTAGGTGACCAAAACAATAACAACTACAATTTACTTTCATGAACTGAAAACACACTGAAATAGCGACCACAAGTCTATGCCTGTACTCTGGAATCTGGGGTTGCGCCATGGGTATGTCACATAAGCAATGTTGTCATTGTTGTAACCAATTGTAACACACACAAACTCAACAGAGTGAAGTCAGACAACAGCAAAGAGGCCGTGGTGCAGATGAAGGGAATATAACTTCAAGATTACTCTAGTTGCTACAGTTGTTACTGTAAGAAGGTGCGATAAAACCTCTGCCAGCCAAGCCAATAATTATCAATACATGTGATCAGCATGTAGAAAGCCATATGTCAATCTGCTCTGTCCGTAGTCTCTCATTCTCCGCTATTATGATTTACGATCGCGGTCGACACAAGCACATCGCGCTCGTGGTGCTAACAGCAAAGTATTAAAGACAAACTAAAATGAAAGCTGTCTGTATGTAGGCTAACACTTTATCTTAAATGTACCTGAGGCAGCCGACCTGCAGACAGTGAGTCTCCTCAGTAGAGGGTAACAGCAGTAACAGCGCCAGGTCACCATCACTCGGGCATCCCTCTTCCTCTTTCAGCTCTCACCAGCGTGTGAAACCCGGGCCAATATTAATCCTTGTTCGAGCTCTTCTTTTATCGCTCTCCCGTTTTCTTTTCTTTTTCTCCTTGGACAACACCTTCACCTTCTTCCTTTTCTTTGACGCTTCAGCCATGACAACCACGTCTAACTTCGTTCACCTTGGTTCAGCTACGCTACTCTAAAGAGAGGAGGGGGATATGAATTATGCCATAAAGCATCCAAATTTTGTAGTCTTCTTTGTGTCCGGGTTCCCACCTGAACCCCGAAACTGCATAGTGCCAGCGCAAGTGAAACAGACGCTCTCAAGCAATGACAGAGGTGTTATCCAACCTATTGTGAGTTGATGTACCATCACAAGAATCTTGGATATATATTTTGAGGGCTCAAACACTCCATTGTGTTGCTTTAAAGTGATGTACACATTAATACACCAATAATGATTCTTAAATGGGCCCTTCTGCATAATGTGTAATTTTACTTCTGGTACTCTTAAGTGTTTTCTGATGATGATGCTTTTGTACTTTTATTTGAGTAGGAGTTTGCCTGCAGGTATTTTACTTAAAACAGAGTATTTCTACACTCTAGTATTACTTATTTTACTTAAGTAAAAGATCTGAATACTTCTTCCACTACTGCCTCTGGAAAATAAAGTGCTGAACCACCAAAGTAGCTCTTCTCTTAGCATTAAGCTGCCTGATGATAGACTCCACATTGGCCTGGGTCCTGTAGGAATCACATTTGTGACCCAACACAGTATAGATTACCAGCTAATCCACATAAACCCTGCTTTCTCTCCCTTTTCCTCTTTCTCTCTTTCTACCAGGACCAGTTTTATTGGCGTCCTGGTTTTGGCCCAACTGCTGTGCGCTTTTTAAAGTGCGGTCAGCACAGTTCACAATAAAGTAGGAACATGTGTACAGACAAACACTCCCCATGCTCGCTGCTACCGTTGCTACAAACTCACACCGCCTAATTAAATTCAGAATGTCAAGTTCAATTATTGTCCAAAAGAGTTTACAGCGCAGTAAATGTTTTCGACGCTTTCGAAATATATCACAGAGAAATGTGTTTCGGTTTAACTGCTTTTCACTGACAACAAAATGACAGTTGAAGGAAATCCCTGTGTGTCTTTATTACTTTAACATTTTTGTCTTTCCCTTTTTTTCTGTGTCACATATCCTTCCCTGATTGTTGTCCTCTCACCCTCGTCCTCTCCTTACCTCTCCCCACTTTCTTTAAATTGTTGCTGCTTTGTCTCTGATCCGTCTACTTTCTTCATGCGTCTTCTCAATGTCCTCTTCCCCTCCTGCCCTCCTTCCTCCTCTTTTACTCATTTTCTTCATGCCTCTCCAATCAGCCCCAGGTCTGGTTTAGCGCTGAAATCAACCCTGTGATTTGGAGTGACACCGTTAATCAGGGTTGGGCTAAACTTGGACATGTGTGCATTATACTGTATGTGAATGTGGTGTGTGTCCCTGTGTGTATATTCAATAAGGAAAAGAACTCTTTGTCTGCTTGCCAACATGGCTGGTGCAACTGTCCCTCTTTTATCAGCCAACTAGATATTAGGTATAAAATAGCTCAAATGATGGTTGGTTTCCTGCCAAAGTGACTAGTGTTTTGTAACATACCGAACACAAACAGATTGTTTGTGTGTCTGGTAGTAATTTCCCACTTTGGTGTTTTCATGCGTGAGTGTGTGTGGCTAATAGTATGCACTTTTTGTGTGTGTGTTCTAAATATTTTGATAGCTAATACTTCAAGCTGACCTTCAGTACATTGGAACATGTTTATTATGAGATCTGTAGCTTTAGATTGGGCGGTAAGGACTAAAAGAAGAAAGACATTGTTTTTGATGAAGAATGTGGCCATTAGGGGTGTAATGACACATTGATCTGGTTCCTCCTTCCCAAACATTCAAACAAAACTAGCGACCCCAGCGCCAGGCAGACAATGGTAAGCAGCCAAGAAAAAGACAATAAGGATATCTACTGATATTGTCTAATGTCAATCACTGAACCCTGAACTGCATGGAAATAAAATTGTGTTGACTTGTGATATCAGCAAATATTGTGTGACCATGCCTTGATATTCTGTAAAGTTTTCTGCCCAGTTGACCCACACATATGCTCATCTTTTCAAGACACATCCCTGTGACCTTCAGACAGGCAGTAAATCAAGTTTTATTGACGACAAGTTTGGCTGCAAAGAAGTATTGACAGTGTACAATAATTGACAGATATGTTCTAATGAAGTATCCAAGAGACGGTGTGGATACCAGGTTAGAAGAGGTTCATTTTTTTGCTTATATTACATTTGGATTTTGCTTATATTACATTTGGATTGAAAAGAATCATATTTAGGTAGCAACAGTGAATAGAATGAATACAGTTATTAAGTGCGTTTACATTTCTGTCACTGGCAGATTTATTTTGAGTTTTTATAGATGAACGTCCTGATGTTTGTTTTTCACTATTGCACTGCAAACTATGCACATGAAAGCCCTGTTTTATGTTATCTGTGGTGCTATGCCTCATACCCACTCCATTTATTGATTTAGAAGGTGAAAAGGGACTATGTAGAACATTAAACATGAATATTGACTTTTCAGTTTATCTGACAACTTACCTGAATGAGACTTTTCATCTACAGTGGCATGGTTGGTCTCAATTCAAAATATACACTCCACTGCCAGTTTATTTGATAAACTAGCTTTAACAAATGCAATCTAATACAACAGTCAAGGGTGTTGATTCCATTGTTCCATTGTGTTGTTTTTTTTTTTAGGATGAAGTTAGTGGTGCTGTTAAACTGTATTGCATTATAGTGATGGTGTTTTCATTATTTTGTCCACCCCATTTATATAAATACAGGCAGGTTAAATAACAAAGTCTTCAGTAAAATGCTGTACAAAAGGCTCCAAAATGATTGTACAATTGAAAGAACACTTCTCTTAAACAGGATTTTAAGAACTTCTTTTTTGTTTTCTAAAGTGACAGTGGCATAATTATCATATACTATGCAATGAAAATGAAACTATAAAAGTAACTGCCACTACCACATATTTAAAGGAATAGTTTAACCCTAATGATCACATGTATATTGATTACTCAACCTGTGTTATGTTGAATTCTTAAGGACAACGTATTTCTTGCATGCCTCTATGGTGAATGAAGTAGGGCTGTAGTCTCTTGGTTGACTGGTTGATTATTTGGTCGATATGCTCTCATCCAACCAAATTCTCATTGGTCGAATAATCGGCATGTTACTTTCGTAAGGAGAAAAGTGCTATATCAATAGCTTTCCAGGATTAATCCATTATTTCCTGCAGAGGAAGGGACAGGCTAAGTTACCTGTGAAAATGGGGGTGTTTTCAAAACACCTTTTTGTTTTCACAACGTTGAACTCGCCCACCCTAACACTCAGCGTCGCGGTGACGCAGACCTCCTGTCTGTTTCAGTATACTGACACTGTTTCCCTCAAAGGAAAGGCTAATTTATACAATGTAAAATGCCATAGGCTGGCGCTAATAACGTTTGTATTTGTTTGGAAAACGTGTTTAGCATGACAGTTGTTTTGTCGGTGAATTTTGTGAGTTGTAATGGAGCCAAATTGAGTGCCCTTACCTTTGTTAAATATTGCTGTTGTCCCTGACTTTATCCACCTTATTTTTCATGGAAACACGGAGGCAAAACAGAACACAGCCAGCTTCCGTTTTTTTGTGCGACACTTCCGGTCCAGCACTCTTACCACTGTTGTTTACCTTGCTGAGTTTAGCTATATATATGTATATATCACATTTTTCACGTCACTATATCACCGTTTAGACTAATCTGATGTTTGTAAAGTCTATAAACACATTGACTGAACAAACACTAGTATTTTCTCTGTGTGTAATTAATAACATGGTTATCGTACATTAGCTGGGCTAACCGTTAGCCGTGGCTGTAATAACTCACTAAACTCACAAAGTGGCCCGTGAAAAAAATATTTTCTCCAGCGGATGTCTTAGTTACAACATGATTGAGCTAATTGGAGTAGTTTCATGTCGTATCCGACAACGGGAGGCTTTTAACGGATGACGATCCTGATGTTAGCTTCCTGATGTTAGCTTTGCTGCTAGTGTTAACGTTAGCTGTCCCTGTCAGCTGCAGCCACTGATGCTTTCTAGACATCGTGATTTCCCGAAACTGAATAAATACCACACATAGCAACACAAAACTGCTTTGCTAGCTCAATCATGTTGTAACGGCTGGATGGTTGATGCGTTCATGCTGATTTGGGTGCTATCAGAGCCGATCCGTGTATCACTATGGCTTAATGATCAACTCAGTCAGTTAAAACAACCTGTCCTGTGTTAGGAGTGTATGTCGCTGACAGAAAGAAAGAAAGAAAGAAAAGGAAAAAAAGATAGAAAAGCAGCGTACACCTCACATATTTATTTCTCACAGTTGCGCACACGTTTGGCTGGCATGCAGAAGCACCGTCTGTGTGTCAAGGGTGCGAGCCGCAGCTTCAGCTGCTCAGGTAGAGAGGCTTAGCCCGGTGTGTTTTTTCGCTGATTCGGTTCTGCAGGTTCTCTGTTGGTACACGGGAGACGGGGATCAAGCAGTTTGTCTCACTCGGGATAGATTGTGCTTTTTTGGTTCATAGTTTATGATTGACGTGCGATTTATTCGCGTTTAGAGGGAATAAATTTCCGTTATAACGGAAACATGGGCACAGTTATCTATACACAACAACTGAAAATTGAAAAAAAAAAATTAGCTTGCACCGTTAGCTCCTGTAAGGGAAAGCATGAGGGAAAACGGCTGACCGGAAGACACACACAAAAAAACGGAGGTTGATCACTATTTACTTCCGTGTTTGAAAATAAGGTGGATATGAGACAAGGGAAAGATCGCTCGCTGCTAGGCCAATTTATACAATGTAAAATGCCATAGGCTGGTGCTAATAACGTTAGCATGTTGTATTTGCTTGGAAAACGTGTTTAGTATAAGACAGTTGTTTTGTTGGTGAATCTTGTGAGTTGTTATGGTGCCAGTTTATGTGCCATTACCTTTGTTAAATGTTGCTGTTGTCCCTGGTTTTACATGAGAAGAGGGAAAGATCACCAGTAGCTAGGCTAATTTACACAATGTAAAATGCCATAGACTTGTGCTAATAATGTTAGCATGTTGTATTGGTGGGGGAAATGTGTACGGATAAAGACACGTGTGTCTGTCAATGCTGTGATTTATAGTGAAGCCACATTGCTTACTTGTGTTTGAAATTGTCTCTATTAAGCCATATTTAATGTGTGTTTTGAATCAACTGAACTATACAGCACTTAACAGAGTCCACCACCACCGACTAGCTTTTGGAGGTGTAACTGCAGAGTGGCAGACACACCACTACAGAAGTAAAAATAACATGCACCCCATGACTGATCCCATCGATTAGTTGAAGATTATGTACGACTTCAGTCAACCAAGATTTTCTTTGGTTGACTACAGCCCTAGAATGAAAAATCAGAAAACTGAAAAAGAATTTTTTTCATAAATTTAAGTCATGGAGGTGCGTGTTTACCCACAGCAAAACCATATCAAAACATCAGTTTACAAACTCTCACATAGCTCATGCAGAATACTCCAAGTCTAATTTATCCAGTCCTGTGCTCAGTACTTCTCAAACAGATGGTCCTTTCCAATAGGAAACTTAACTACAAGTGAAAATTGTGTGCTCTCTTCTGAGCCAGACTCCATTGACATAAACAGTAATTGTACATTGCTGAACACAGGAGAAGCTGGTCTACCACTGCTATGATCAATAAGTTTCATTTTTATTTAAGTTCCCCATCGAGAGGGGCTGTCTTTTTCGGAAATACTGAGCTTATAAACAGAAATGAGACTTGGATTATGCTGCATGAGTTGTGTGAGAGTTTAAACAGATGTTTTGATAGGGTTTTGCTGTTGTTAAACACGGAGCCCTTACACTCCAGTTCATCAAGAATTTTCTCTGTTGTTGGATTCTTCGTTCACCAAAGGCATACAAGGAAATCAAAGTTTTCTTCACAACTTCAGCGTAACACGGGGTGAGTCATTGATATACAAATGGTCATTTTGGGGGTGACATATTCATTTAATTCCAGACAATAATGATCCATTCGTTCTTCTTGCTCTGGTTCAGCAGTGGGGTGAAAGTACATTTTATTATAGCTTTCCACCACAAGCCAGACAGAAGCCTTAACTCCCCCAGCCTTAAAAATAATCAGCCAAGGACTGAGCACTGTCTTACAAAAATAAAACTACAAAAAAAAGTAGCGGTTTGGCTTCAACCCAGCTAGACCCTGGGGCTGAGCTGTAAGACACAAGCGCTGTAAATGTTCAGCACCTGATCATTTGTGTGTTTTGGACTTCCACATCCCTCCCCATTGTTATGGCAGGAGGACAGAGGGAGGGATAGAGAGAGGGAGAGAGGGGAAAAAAGCCCACCAGAGTCGTCGCTCATAACCCTGGGGCAGGCGGATGCGTGACGTGATTGACAAGGCTGATTCTCCCTCAGTATATTGCTGCGGGTTTTTTAAAACCCTGGTCACAAGTTTACATTTATTTAGACAAGGATCCTTCTGGGCCGCCGAGAAGCCACAGAAACCAGAAGATGTCTGACAGAGACAAGTATTAAGAGTGTGTGTGTGTGTGTGTGTTTGGTCTGACAGGCAATTTGTGCTAAACTAACCTACATACCCGCCTTGCTACGTAGCACCTTCACAAGTTTAAGGGACAGTATTAAAATTATGGAGGGAGGGGAGGAGAAGAAAAAGAGAAGAAAAGGGGGAGGGTTTTGCTTTCTTTTTTCTTTTCTTTTGGCTGATGAGAGGGTTGCCAAATATCTCTTGGACAACAGGACAGGGAGGGCCCTTTAACTTTTCCATTATCATTCCAGAGAAAATATCAAATACATTTTAACCAGTGCTATATTTGATCTTTTTGTATTCGTATCCATAGAAGTTCACCATATTTAGCCGAGAGGGTGGAACTGGGAAGGGGTGAGGGGTCGATCTGACTGGGACCTTGTTGTGACACCGAGCAGACAACCTGGCACTTAAAGACTCCCTTAATAACATGTAAGTTTAAACTTAATATAATTTGAAGGGGTGAGCTATATTAAAATACCAATACAGTTTTCATGAATGGGAAAATTAGATATAAACACCAAAATTGTTTTTTGTTCCAGTTTGTAAACATGATTTCTGCTGTAAAATTGGAGAATTTAACATGGGGATTTATGGGGATTGACTCACTTTTGGAGCCAGCCTCAAGTGGACATTAGAGGAACTGCAGTTTTGGCCCCTCTGCATTGGCTTCTTTTTTTTTTTTTTCTCCTAAGCTCTATAGGTTGCCGCTTGGTCAAAAACTGCTATTTGATTGCCATCAGTTTCATTGGGGATTTGGGAGTTTTAGCTGCTAATGTAGCCTTGCGCTGCCACTGAATTTTTCAAATGTGCAGTAGTACTCCCCAAGACCTGTAAACAGACTTTGTAAAATTGAATCTAATTGAGTTTAAATGTATCATTTAAAGTCACAATGAAAGCTCCTGGTTCAAAATTAAGTATTGCTGGATTATTCTGTAAACAGGGTGCAACATTTTGGTAAATTTTCCATCATTTTGGCATTGCTAACTTGACTTATATGGTTTGATTTGGATACTATGTGAAAATGATTACATTAAGGTTTAAAGTGGGCCCTGTTTACACCTGATATTAACATGCACCTTAGGTGATTGAGTCATAAGTAAATGACTCTAAGTATAGGTGTTAATGCTCAGACTATAGTCAGAGCTTGTCTGGGCTGCATATGGACACGTTCTTTCAGCAGTGTGTATACTAATGTGTCCTGGGCGTTATTGAAGGACCACTTACTTAGCTGACATCCTTACTTATCCGACTCCCCACTGAATAGGTCAAATTTCTGTTGCTGCCATTGCACTGGTTAGATGCAACCCTGAGGGACCATCTCTGGAGCCGCTCTCTTCCCAGCAAACAGTCAGTACTACGTCCATCTGGTTGGCATGAGCCAACACAGCAGCAGCTTTGCACACAGCCGTGTGATGCCAGCAGTTAGACCTTTCACTGTGTGTGAGCAGGCGGACTCTCACATGCTGTCCCTGGTGTGGAGCTCACACTCCTGCAGCAGTAGTCTACTGGCACTGAAGAGGCAGAGAGACCACAGGGTGCATTAGCTAGAGTGCTAGGGCGAGGCAAGGAGGGGCTGAGCGAATCAGTGTGTTGCGTGCAGCTCTATTATGAAAGAAGAAAGAACAATTTTACCTATTTTGAATAATAAAAAGACAGAAAATCAATATGTAGTGCTCAATGTTTATTTTGGCAGGTTGCCACAAAAAAATACTGCACACTCTTCCACAGTCTGTCCTCTTGAAGCAAACTAATAATTTGGTGATGAGGTGTGCATATTGCACGACAAACTTACCGCTGATTTAAAACAACACATTTGGTCACTGCAAATGGAAAGAATGTATTTGTTTATTAGCATATAGAGCGGAGAAGTGAGATCCAATCACAAGTGGCCAGTTGGGACCCATGTGGAGATGTATTCTAATGCCAGGTGTGAACAGACCGACTTAGAGCTTTCCACTTGTCAACGGATTACCCAAGACGCATGTTGTTACAAGCTGTACAGGGGCTGGAAAGCATCTACTATCTCAAACTCTTTTGTAATAGTGTCATATTATTTAGAAGTATTTTGGGGAGACATGTGGTGTTGTATCTTTTCAAATACAATAGTTAGATGGTGAGGGTCCAAGGTAAGTGTAAAGAGGAAGGTCTGACTAGGTCTTTTAAAAAAAAAGTTGAACAGTTGGATTCAGCCCAACCCAGTGATTTTCATACAATCCCTGAGAAGAGCAAAGCACCACCAAGAGATGGCCAGGGGAGATTAGGAAGCAGTGAATATCAACTTATGCTTCTGGTTTTGGTCTGGGTGTGATGATGTGCGTGTTTGTGTGTGCCTTGGACGCAGATGAAAAGTAAACTAAGATGTAATAAGCTAGCGCAAGAGAGTCTTAACGTCTTTGGTAGAAAGCCGGGGTCTTGTTTCAAAGTGCAAAATCTGCTGTAAGCCCCCACAGACGCAGACTAAACACAGCATCGGCCGTATTGTTGTTCTGCACTGTTACAGCCCTCCCTGGAGATTTAGCAGGAGCCATAACCCTCTGCTACTGCGACAGACAGCCAATAGCCACACTACTTACTAATGACCTGGCCACTGAGGTCACAGCACAGCCTGATCATGAACATTTATAGAGCGCTAGATTGGAAAATGATGGGATTTGGGGTTGTTTTGTTTTTTTGACAGTTTTCAGGTATGCCGGTGAGACAAATCCTGACTAGTTTCAATTGCTTTCCCAGCATAAATACAAAGTAGAGGCAGGAATATGGCATCGTTTCCTTTTATGACAGAACAGTTGGTGATAATCGATTCAGCATGTTCATCATTTCTAACCATTGTATTTTAAGACCTGGACAAAATGTTTCACGTCAATTTTTTTCCAGCTAATACATGACTAGTCACTCCATCTTCAGATTTTTTTTCACATCAGTTTCCATCACGTGTCGTTCTGTGGTTTGAAGACCATGTATACACAAAGTTACGGGAAGGAAAAGGAGAGAGTTTACTGGAAGAGGTGGCCCATTACTGAAAGCATGGACTTGGATCTGTGGATAGGTTGAAGGTCAAACAAACCCTACGCATTTGTTCCGTCCATTATGGTGAACGTATAGGATGGTTGCACACGCAGTTAGGCTTGTATGCATTTGTGTATATTTAGAGTGTGTGTGCATGTCGTCTCCACCTGGCTCTGGGTTTCATCGCCATCTCCCACTGGCGTCTCTGAATCATGTAATCTACCATGTTAACTCAGTGATTACCTATCATTACGCAGAGGTCCAGTTTCAGTGACACCATTCAATCCAACATCTAATCTGGGTGTTTACCACGTGTCAGCAATGACTTCTCTTTTCCGAGTGCCAAGTCTGGGTTGAAAATAAACATCTTCTTTTTACTCAGAGCACAAAGTAAGATTAACTTTAACTAACAGAGGCAGATAGTGAACATGATATGGCTATAATTATAGACTGTCTGGTAGGAAATGGTGAGATTTGAGTTGGAGTTTTAAAGGGCTGTTGTGTCAACCAGCCACAGACACTGGAAGTCATCAGTGCACTACTGAATGTGTGTGTGCAAATGCTTGTGCTGGAGGTAATAACTTTTGTAATTTGCCTTTGTTTGCCTCAGTCACCATCCATAGAAGCCAGGGAGGCCACATTTACACTACAAACCTTAAAGCTGCACTAATCAATCAATCAATCAATCAATCAATCAATCAATCAATCAATGGGTCAGATGGCAATATGTAATATAAAAGGGCTAATTTGTTGCAGCTAACATACAGAGAATTATTTCTCACAGTTCCTCCCAGGTCTCCAGTGCATTTTAGCTTATTTCAGCTTGTTGTTTTGTTTTACATCCTGTAACTTTACTGTTTTGGTTCACTCTCACTACTTTTATCAACTCTGGCTCCACCCACAATAGGCAGTAATTTCCAGACAAGAAAAAGCTGTGATAACCCCACTGTACACTTCCTGCCCAGCACCAAAAAAACACCACAGTTAGCAACTAGCTGGTGAACAAAGTGGGGCCTTTAGCGGTAAAAGAGCAAGGAGTTGGAGAACACCAAAACGGAGCTGAAAGGAGAGTGTATACTGCACTTTGGTCTCATCAGGTAGACACACAACAATTGAATGCTAATGTTCCATGTTTTCTAGATGTATAAATAGCCACTTTTTGCTATTATGTTTACCAAAAGACCAAGAAATCAATTAATGCTGCTTTAGCCTGTGTAACTTTTGTTGACCATTGTAGCCATTAAGGAATAATGATAAAGCCTAAAACATGATGTATCTTTAGAGAAGAGTCATAAAATTAGCAACTGACTCAGTAACACAACATAATTTCTTTGCTAACATTAGCTAAAATTAGCTAACAAAAGCTATTGGTCATACCTAGGCCCCCAGGAAGTGCACAAGGCTTTGAAGCCAATTTTTGTAGTGGCCAAGCAGTGGTACTGCAATTTTCCAGGGTCCATCACGTGATGCAACTGGGACCAAAAATACTTTTTCCCATAGACTAACATTGGGAAAGAAATGTCTATAAATCAGTGGATACATTTTTTGAATATCACAGCTCGTGCAAAATGACTGGTTCTATTCTTATGATTTAATCCATTCAGTTGGAAAACATTTGAAAAGCCTAAAAGAGCTGCAAGATTAAGTCAGCCACTTGGCTGTGCTCAGCGGCTGTAAGTCTCTAGTGCACCTCCTTTATGGGTCCAATGATGAGGAAGCACTGTTGATCATCCACGTAATTTCGTACTGTGAACATACAGGGATTTTGGCTTCATGTGCCACTGAGTCACTTTCATAGGGATGAAGAGGGCCCCAATGCTGTTTCAAGGTATCTTAATACATCCATAGTCATACCAGACCAATTATTGACTTTTAGCATTTATAAATTAAATCTTTTTTTTTTCTTTCAAACGTTACATAGTCTCGATTCATTGTTAATTATCTT
Organism: Epinephelus fuscoguttatus; assembly: GCF_011397635.1. Lineage (NCBI taxonomy): Eukaryota > Metazoa > Chordata > Actinopteri > Perciformes > Serranidae > Epinephelus > Epinephelus fuscoguttatus. Next base: position 12,133,381 of record NC_064771.1, read on the forward strand.
GAAGTAATCAAGCAGCAATTGTCAGAAACCTACAGGGGATGTCACAGATTATATGTCCATGTTTGTTAGCATGCTAGCTGGTGTAGCTAGCGTCCTGCTAGCTTTGGTCTAGACCATAGATGTTAAATAATAAACTAGATATTGGATCCCAAGATGCTGTCTATCCATTCCAACTGAGTTGCTCACCAAAAAAAGTTTTCTAGCTTCTGGGTTTACTTTTGCATTATGCAGCCCTATGAATATGCGCAGCAGTGTTTCTCCTGCTGGCCCCGTCTGCGCGTTCCTGTTAAGCTTATAGATTTTAACGTGTGATGACATCACAGATTTTAAATCGCTTTTCTTGGCCACGGGAAAGTTTTACAAATATAAACCTGTCATGGATCAAAAATTCACATTAGAAATATTTATGACTGACAATGACTGCAGTTTGATGAGTCCTGTCAACAGTTTTACAGACATCTCTTTTGTAACGGTGGTCTATATAGAAAATGCTTTTTGGGCTGCAGGAGATTTTTTCGCTGCAGTACTGCAAGTGGGAGAAATTGGCTGTAAGACAGCGTTCCTGGGGGCCTGATTTGAAATATCTTGACAATTATAAGGATTTCTATGAAATTTTGGTCCCCCAGAGCATAGATTCTGGTTTCTTAACTGGAGGTTACTACTCCTAATTTCGTTCCTTTCCCTCCTTTGCTTTAGTTGAAGTCAATTTTGGCCAGGTCTTTATTAATTATCTCCACAAATACCTGTCACATTATCTGTTTTTTTTTTGTTTTTGTTTTTTGTTTTTTTTTAACCTTTCCATATTTGTGTGTTCCCATAAAGAAGTTACATCATGGCCACTTAGAAAGCAGGCACATGGCTAAAGATTTACTTGTCCCATAAATGTTAAATTCAGTGTGAATAAAATTAATGTTGAAAATCTTGGCTTCCAGTTTAGTGGAGTATTTCTGTATATTTTCTACAGATCTGAAATAAAAGTTCTGTATGTATTACAGAAAAAACAAATCAGAATTGAGATATTTTCAGTTGCAGTATGAACACAACCATTATTGGAAACCGTGGATTCCACTGTAGATCTTATGACTGCTCAAGTTACTACCTACACAGCGGGTGGTCGTTTTTCTGGATCCTCTTTAATACTGTGTGTTATCCTGCCAGATTATGTTCCATGTGTGCGTGCACACACCAACGAATAAACTTGAGTATAAAATACACATGCACACTAAATCCCCCTGCTTTAGTCACCTTGTGAGTCAGTTATCACACAAAAAAATCAATGGGGGATTTCTTGACGTCTGCCACAAAATGAACACCAGCCCCCAGCGGCAAGAAACACAACTCCCAGCATGCTGTAAGGATAAGAGGGAAAGGAAGGCTGGGATTATAATGAGAGAAGGAGGGCGGACAAGATGACTGTGTCATGTGGCCACCACGCTTTTATACTTAACAGGCACCGGTGGACCCCTGGGTTTAGAGAGAACATATTTTAATGCATAATGCAAAACCTGAGTGCATAATGAGTAATATTTGAATTATCAGCATTTTTGAAGACATTGAACTTCCCAGAGGAAATCCAACAACACAGAACATTGCTTCTACAATGTGCAAAATTATGTATGGAAAAAGTCTAAAATGTACATTACTCTACTATAGAACTCCTGTTTCACATTGCCCATGCATATATGTTCCCTCTATTCCACTTCCACTTCACTCTGAACCCCTCAAGACCTGGATTTCCACCTCATATAACGTCCTTCACTAACAGGAAGTTTTAGCCTCATTCTCCACTGGCCACTTCTTTCTTTTGGCTTAAAAGAAGCCAGTTTAAAGCGCTGGTAGTGCCTGTCGCTGCTGCTGTTGCCAAGCAACTATTGAAAAAGTACTTAAAGTATGTTTTTTTCTTTCCTTTTTTGTTAAACATTAAAGTGTTTTTAACTTCTTGCACTTGGCAGGAAACAGATGTAACAGAACACTATTGCCATTGAAAATAATGAGGCAAAATGAAGCCAGGGCTCTAAAAACAAGGACCGGAATAATTGTAAGAGGTTCAATACATTTCAGAATTAGCAGTGACTCTCCAGGTACAACAAATACAGCAGAAGTTGAACTCTACTGGAAAATTGGTTCGTCTGTGAATTGAAGATAAAAATGGTCCATATCCGGTGAGTTGGTGAGTATTCTGGTGAGATGTCTGCCATCACTGCAATAATGGAACTAGATGGCACTCAGCTAATGGTGCTCAGTTAGCCCCACTGGTTGGCAAACAAATGGGGCTTAGTGCAATGAATAAGTCACCTTATTTTTTGCTCTGATTGGCTATCATGCTATCCAGTTGCATGTGGCGGCATTTAATATGCCTCAGTTAGTTCTGCCCCTTGGGTAGGAGGGGTTTATCGGTGGAAATCCAGACTCAAATCTAGAAAGATTTTGAGTCTGGATTTCCAGGCTACTATTCCAGGCAACTCTTATCAATGTGCAGTCACTCCTAGCTCACCTGGCACCACTGAGCTAGCTAACGTTACAGTTCAGCTGAGGAAGGATGCTACCATTTTTGTTTACATCTCACGCTGTCACAAGCACGAGCCTCTCTTGCTGTGTGGTAATATAGTTGGCAGGAGTGCCAGTCAGATATCTCTACGGCCTGCATCACCGACCCTCAGCAAGTTGCACCAAAACAATCTGAACAGCATTACAGGAAAGTGGAAAATATGAATATTTTTATTTGGGCGTGAACTGTCGCTTTACATGCTTCAATATAAAGCGTAACCCCCATATAACATGTCGCATTCAAATAATTATCATTTAAAGGCATTTCATTTGTTTACAGCGTGTAAAACTGACATTTTTAATGTGAGCTGACCCACTATATTATATGATGTTCCATGATATTCATGAGGACGGCAGTAGCCCAGTCCATAGGGAGTTGGGTTGGGAACCGGAGGGTCGCCTGTTCGAGTCCCCGTCCGGACCAAAATATGGAGCGTGGACTGGTGGCTGGAGAGGGGCCAGTTCACCTCCTGGGCACTGCCGAGGTGCCCTTGAGCAAGGCACCGAACCTCCCAGCCGCTCAGGGCGCCTCACCAAGGGCAGCCCCCTCACTCTGACATCTCTCCACTTTGTACATGTATAGGTCCTGTTTGTGCATGTGTGTGTCTTTCGGACCTGTGTGTAATGTGTGACAAGCAAGAGTGAAAACATTGAATTTCTCCTCAGGGGGATTAATAAACTTAAACTTAACTTAAACTTAAACTTAAATGTAGGGATCTTGTCATTACAATTACATTTTCTACCTCTGAACAAAATCACAGCAAATTGCTTTTTTTTTTCTTTTTTTTCTTAACAAATTTCCAGGAATTACATTTACTAATCTCCACATGAAACTTACACCAAAATCAACTGCTGCTTGTGTCACTGGAGCAAGAGATTAAAAGAATAAATCAGACATTTACAGTGGTCGCCATTGTAGAAAAAACCCTTCATGTGTTTGTTAGTATAATATTACTACACACACTATTCCTTCTTGAATAGCTAAATAAGGATGTTGAGTATTATAACACACAAAATATTTCCTAAACTGCTCCTCTTGGAAGTGCAGCAGTAATTTCACAAATAGCAATAAAAGTTTTTTTTAGGACTTTGCACAAGGCAGAAATGTGGCCGATAGTTAATGTTTCCTCTTGATTCAAGGACTACAGTAGTCACTGAAAACTGTTAAGTAGTTTCAGAGATTTCCTTGTGGCTAACAGACAAAACCTCACCTCCTTGGTGGAGATCACTGTGCTTTTGTACCATTTTTGAAATTGAGATTCATAAAATTAAGTGAACTTTATCACCTCATGGGATTCCATTTATGAACTTCCTCTTGAAACATAAGTTCTGGTAGCTGAGAGCAAGAGATTAAAAGAATAAATCAAGAGATGTGCTTTATAATGATACAGTAAGAGGCTATTCTCCTAAATGTCTATTTATAAGACAAAGAGGATGCTGGAAAAGGAGGAGGAAGTGAGAGAAACATTGAGAGGAGGATATGTAGCAGACTGAGGAGAGAAAAACGGGAAGTTCTTCACTGTTTTGTTGTGCGACTGAAGTTTTAGCTTTTTAAGGATTATTATTTCTGGCTGTGGTGTGACCTTATCCCAGCAGTACCTCCGGCTCGGTAGTGTGTTCCAGCGAGCGCAATTGGCAGTTTGATCGTCATTCACAACACTCAGACTCCACACAGAGAAGCCAGTAGATGGGAACCCAGGACCTTCTTGCTGTGAGGTGACAGCCAACCATGATTTCTTACTTCCGCTATTACTTAAATAATTGAGGGATGTTTATATTGCCCGATGATGTGATATGTTGGACAATGCCTCACTACTGGCATTTTTAGATATTAAGAAATACACAACAGTGTTAAAAGAGAAATGGGTGTTGCAAGACATTTAGAGAAGCTTTGCTCTCAGTACAAAGAAGAAACTCAAAGCAATAACAGTAACAGCATGGTGAGATTTCCAATGACATGCACTTCTTTGTAGCTTACTTTGCAGATGTATCAGCCCGTGGTTATTCCCAGGTCGTCAAAAAATGACTCTTTGTCACATACCTCTGCTTTTACAGAGACAAGTTTTCACCTAGTTTTGATGTAAACCCGTAGCACTATTTTGACACTCAAAGCAACTAACATAGTATAAAGAGCTAGCAAGTCTGTGAAGGGAGGTCAAACAAAGACTTTTAGTCAGAAGACTGGAGTTTGCTTGTGTGAAACCAAAAGTTTCCACATTATTAGAGTTACGTCCGTCTGTTACGTACTCATGTTACGACATGATACATACTCATTTTAGACCAGAATATAGTGTTGTCACGATACCAAAATCTTTGTTTCGGTACCAATACCAATATAAATTTTGATACTTTTCGATACTCTTCGGTACTTTTCCTAAGGAAAAGTCCTTTTGGATACAAACCTTTAGAACAATAAACAATAGGGGTGTAACAGTACCAAAAAAATCATGGTTCGGTAAGTACCTCGGTACGGACGTCACGATTTGGTAACTCAAATGTCCCACCAAGTTTGTGTTGTCTCGTGTTGTCTCCCTTTGTGAGACAGACTTTCTCTTGTCTTTTTACACGTGCGCCAGCTGCGAATGTTTATACAGGTGTTGTCATACACACCACTTGTGCAATCTGTGCTCCAGTAGGAACAAGAAAGGCGTTTGTGTGCATAATTGAGTAAAATAAATACTAAATGAATGAATTGAATCAATTTCAAAGTACCGGTATTTTCCAAATGCAGTATAGTACCGTTTGGAATACTCTAGTACCGCGGTACTATTTTAGTACCGGTATACCGTGCAACACTACCAGAATATGATCTTTATTCTACATCTACCAAGTAGGTTTTTTGCCTTAATCTATGGCTAACATTTGACACTCACGTGTTAAGTGTTTCATCCAGGAGACGGCTGTGCATTACATAGGGAGGTTAAAGGGTGTGTTTCATAGAGATGCAAAAACGTGCCTTCACTGTGTTGGTATCACACACGAGGGGCATGAGAAAGAGACAGTATTTAACAACATGGACTTAGAACGCGTTGAGTATTGGTACAGAATCACATGTATTCAAGGCCCATTTCATTATTGATCTTGTTTAACTTAGTGCTTTAAAAAAGAAGACAAGAACAGTGACCTTTTCACTCCATTCCCCCATAGAAAAAACACAGAGTTAGCAGCATATTCAAATTGTCCATAAGTTGTCTTATTCAAATTCAAGTCCTCTTAATTGTTGTATTCAAGAGAAATTTCGGTTTATTTCAGCCTGTCTCCTATCGTCCTAAATTTGTTTCAAGTGAACAGTGACATAGAAATAATAGTTAGCATGTTAGCCGTTAGCCTAGGTACAGCCAGGGCGCATAGTAGCGTCAGACCTGTTAAAACGTAAGTGAACGGGCATTCTTCAAGTGCAAAGTTAGTCCACTAAACAAGCTTTTTTTCCACAAAGACCGCCTCATATCGTTAGGATAAATGTCAGAGAACATATAGAAAATGACATGTAAACGTGTTGTCTTACCTTACCGGTGTGCTGCCATGTTTGTTTACCATCTAGCTCTGCTTTCCAAAGCGCAGCCGAAATATATCTCTCGAGCTCTAGATATAGCCCAGCTGGATACTACTCCAGGTGGAGGTGTCTCGTCCTCGGTCACATCCAGACCTTGAAAATAAGGTCCCATTCCTTGCGACAGAGGCATTCCTCTTCTGTGGGCACTGGGGCACAGCATTCACAGGTACACCACCAATCTCCAGAGCTACGCAGCCTTGCAGCAGCCATTCCTCCTCTCTCGTCCTCTACCTGTTGCGCCTCTCTCTCTCTCCTCCTCCGTTCTTCAATTTCACGTCCCAGCTGTATCTAGGCTAACGGCTAATATGCTAACTATTATTTTTATGTCACTAGTCACTTGAAACAAATTTAGGACGATAGGAGACAGGTTGAAATAAACCGAAATTTCCCTTTAAGTAAGCTTACCTCTGATCTATTAAGTAGGTAACCAAAAAGACTCCCCTTACAGGCAGCAATAAATGAAGCCACTTGTATTCAAAGTCACACAGTCAGTTTGGAGACACTGACACCTGATGATTCAGTAGGCTACTTTGTTAGCAAGTGATAGTGTTGGGTCATTTGAATTGTTTTTTTTTTTTTGTTTTTTTGTTTTTTTTTTTTGCTTTTACTGATAGTTCTTATATCCTGCATGTGCTTTGTACAGGAGCATGTGTTAATGCAGTTTCCATGATTCGCCTATGTTACTGTTATTACTGCAGTCTAAATGTCCCTCACCATCTCCCACATGACTTTAACCAGAGCTCCCAGCAGAGATGCACAACTAAACACAGGAGAGGGAAAACCTTGCCAGGATGTTGCTAATGTGTGTGATTTATTTACATGAGAGTGCAATTAAGAATCAAAGAGGCACTACGTTACGTCCTGGCTCAGATCTTTCAGTGCTGCACTCCCACTTAGTTACATTTAGTGTGTGGAGCTGGCTGAGGGCCAGTCACATTTACACCCTGCTGATGTTTGGCTACAGAAGCTACTGTGTGTGTGTGTGTGTGTGTGTGTGTGTGTGTGTACATGTCTCCCTTTGGTATTCACACATTACAGAGGTGCCAAGCAATAACTTGATAAGTTTATATTATTTCCAATGCAAAGTTGTCATGGAGATGATAAATGCATCTTATAATGTCCTTCAGCTTTTTATCTGTATTGCACTTTCTTGATGGTAATATTAATCAGTAACTGTACAAGCAGTCTCTATCAACAGTCTGTAGTGTCAGCCCAGTTGCCAGAAGAAAATGTTTGCATTGTATGATTCTGCAAACCACAAATACATTACATTTGCATGTTTCATACTGCTCATATCAATGTTTTTAAGGTGATGTGATATTATGAGATAACTTCTGGAGGTGGAGGGGATGATGGATGGTATGTCACTGAGGCGAGAAGCCTGCTAAGTTGCAGACGACTGTTTGAGACCAACAAACAAGACGACTGGTTGTGTTTTATCGTTGTGTTTCATTGCTATGTTTCCATCATTACTGTCTGTCCTGCATCTCTCTCTTTCTCTCTCTGTCTCCTCTCTCTCTCTTTTTCTGTCTCATTGTGTCATGTGGATTACTGTTAATTTATTATGCTGATCTGTTCTGTACGACATCTATTGCACGTCTGTCCGTCCTGGAAGAGGGATCCCTCCTCAGTTGCTCTTCCTGAGGTTTCTTCCGTTTTTTTCCCCCGTTAAAGGTTTTTTTGGGGGAGTTTTTCCTTATCCGCTGTGAGGGTCGAAAGGACAGAGGGATGTTGTATGCTGTAAAGCCCTGTGAGGCAAATTGTGATTTTTGATTCTGGGCTTTATAAATAAAATTGATTGATTGACTGAATTGATCAGCTTTTTAGGCTCCATGCATGAGTGTTTTGAATGACCCGTTGATGTTGTCCAGTGGCTTTTTTGGCTCTAAATGTGTTTTGTAGTTACCAGTCAGTGTGTTTCTAGCTGATTTTTAGGCTCCACACTGGTGTTTTGTAGTGGACCATCTGTCTCTCCGGCGGCTTTTTAGGCTCCGCAAGTTGATGTTTTGTAGCAACCCGTCTGTGTGTTTCCAGCAGCTTCATATGCTCCACATGTGGGTGTTTTGTAGTGACCTGTCTGTGTATTTCCAGCTGCCCTTTGGCCTCCACATTTGTGTGTTTTGTAGCAACCCGTACAACATTTTCCAGTGGCTTTTTGGGCTCCAAATGTGGGTGCTTTGTAGTGACCAGTCTGTGTGTTTCTAGCAGATTTTTAGGCTCCACATACTGTAGGGCTGTCAACGAATATTCTAAATTCAAATTTAAATTTGAATTTGAAAAAAAAATGGACCTTCGAATGTGAAAATTGATATTCGAATGTGGAGGGGAAAAAAACACCACCGCAGCTGTCCTCTTTGCGAGTGGGCATTGGCCTGGGCCGCTGCACTGAACGCACAGCATTAAGGCCACGCCGCCCGTGGAAGTGGGCACCGAAATTCTCGCGCGAGCTGGAGCACTTCTGTTCACATCAGACGAGCATTTCTCCACGCTGATCGGCAAGCGGTTCTGCTCCCAGCTGTTGTCTCCGTCACCTGGCTTGACACATTCGCTCGCACAGAAAATAGACCAGACGCCGAAACGATCGCTGCACGCTGTAGGTATGTAAATGTTTTCAAAGACGTTTATGTCGAAATAAAAATACCTACAAGTAGTTATGTTTCCTTGTATTAATACATATACAAGTATGTTTCCTTGTATTAGTTTGCCCTCTTGTGGACATAATGCGAAAAAAAAAAAATCGAATGGTTCAAACCTATGAGTTATTTTTAGAAGGAATATTCAAATGTCATTTTTGAGCAATTTTGACAGCCCTAACATGCTGGTGTTTTTTAGTAACCCATCATTGTATTTCTAAGGTGTTTTTTTATCCTCCACACTTGGGTGTTTTGTAAGGAACTGTCTGTGTGTTTCAGGCTGGTTTTTAGGCTTTGCTCATGGGTGTTTTGTAGCAAACCGTCCGTGTTTTAGGCTCCAAATATGGGTATTGTGTAGCAAACTGTGTGTTTTCAACAGCTTTTTGGCCTCAACAAGTAGGTGTTTCAAGCGATATTTTAGGCTCCACAGGGTGTTTTGTTGCAAATAGTCCATGTGTTTCCAGCTGCCTTTTAGCCTCCACATGTGGGTGTTTTCAACAACCCGTCATTGTTTTCCGGTGGCTTTTTGGGCTTCACAGGTGTTTCGTAGTGAAAAGTTGATGTGTTTGCAGCATTTTTTTTAGGCTCCACACATGGGTGTTTTGTAGCAACCCCATAGTGTGTTTCCATAGGAAAATCAGCTGCGTTTCCTGCCGAAATCGTGCCCCCAAAACCAGGTATTTAGAGCCAAAACATGCCCCTTTTCTAACCATAACCGAACAGTTGTTGTCTCAACCAAACTGCAGGTCAGTGACAGCATTGTTGAATCGAAAGTTTCAACGAATCTGCAACATAATAATGTGCAAATGTAACAAATCTTTTGTTTGCAGAAATGTTCAATGCCGACATTTTTCTTTTCTTACAGTTGGGTTGGTGGTGTGCATGCATGCCTAATAATGTGCACGTGTGGTGTGTGTTTTACTGTTTATGTGGAGTGGATCAGTTACATAGTCAGCTGGATTTGCTGTTAGACAGCATATAAAATCTGACCCCACTGTCTACAACCTGTTTTCACATCTAAGAGCCTCAGAGCTCCACTTCCATCTGTGTGAGTAGGAGTCTGTATGAGTGTGAGTGACAGTTTGGGAAAGAGAAAGCGTGATGACGTGTATATTCGAAATTTACAGGGCAGCACAGACTGTACATCTTGCAGACAATGACAACATCTCAATGCGATTGAGGTTAAACAAAGCAGAAATTTGATAAAAAACAACATTTTATCAGACTCACAAGTTTCTAAAAGAATTACTTTGGAAAATGGACTTGGCTACCATTGTCTGCTCTGATATGCTGAGTTGAGTTTAATCAGAGCGGTCACACACACACACACACACACACAGCATTTGCTCATCGTCGTCTAGTTTTGATTTATTGCTATGGATTAACCACGAAGAACCAGGCTGGATCCTCGCAGCTGAAACATAGAAATATCCAAATATGTTATCAGCAGGCGGCTAACCTCAGCACATACCTGGCATGATCCCCGCTTGCAGAGGAGACGCAGAGGTGCAGCAGTGGGATCTGACTGCATAAATAATCAGTTATTTACAACCTGATCAGACCTTTCCTGGCCATAAAGCACAGAGTGAAGGCTTCTTAAAGTCATCAAATGAGTTTATTTTTGGAGGGATACAAGAATGAAACGCTGGCAACTACTCATGCTTCAAGATTCACTTATGCTCTTTGTTCCAGTTTGTTTCCCCAGATGACAAATGAATATTTTGAGATTCATGACCTGTCTCTTGTTATTAAGGGATGAGACGTGCATTCTCAACTACTTCTGCCTCGCTACTGTTGTCTTTGTTTTCTGGGTTTGGCTTTTTTAAGTTAAACTGAAACTAACATTCATGTCTGCTGAGAAATTGGTGCTGTAATTATAATACTGTTGTGTATACAACCGTTGCCATGGGAGACTCCAACCCAGAGGCCTGAAGCTTTGACTTTTCGGTTTTCTGAAATGTTTTGTTGAAGATAGAGGCCATCTGTTCAGTAAATATTTTCAGTTTGCATACAGGGGTCACAGATATAAAGATGAAGCTGTCACAGCCATGGTACATTTTAAAGGATTCTGCTTCATATGTAGACCAACATCTTTTATTTGTAGATTTTAGGTCAAAATTTTAAGCCCAGTTCACACCAAAGATTTGCAATGAGACAACCATTTTAGAACATTGCAGCAGTGTGAAGCTGCTGGTCTGAACTTGACTCAGGCCGGCTGATGATGTCACCTGTAACTCCACTGGTAAAATCACTGGCAGCTGGTTTTAGAATGTAAAGCATGTCAACTGTTTCTACAGCCAACCAGCTTGTAGAAAAGTCTGCTGGTCAAGTCAAAATGACCATAGACGACGTGTTCGCTTGGTGTGGCAGGTGCTCTGTCCCTGCTCAGCCCTGTTTCCGTCCTCATGGTGTGCCTGGTGTTGGACGCTGGGTCTCTGCTCCTGCTTGCTGTATGTGCTCATGCCCCCTCAGTGTCTAATAGGATATAATGACGAAGTGGTGACACTTAATATCCAAAAGGTCAAAGCTCAGCTTCACTGTGACATCATAATGTTCTGCATAAAACACTTTCCTGGCCATTGCTCAACTTCATATCTCAGGAACAGAAGGGGAGACATTTGGTGAGCTATTGAGTTGGTGACACTAATCTTGGGCGTCCACCTTGTAACTGTGCTGATTGTATAGATCTGTGCTGCCGGGGAGAAGATGTGTGTGAAGTATCCATGTTTTCACCGACATGGATGTATACTGTAAGACAAACGTGACTACTGCATGGAGGCATACAACCATAGGGTGGTAGTTCTAGTTTGAATTTCCACCAGGAGCAGGATGGGAAATAGTCTTAAAAGGAATCCAGTTGTAGTCTTGCAAATCGTGACCCTGCAAGATTGCCAGTCTTCGTAAAATCTTATATTGTGTGACTAAAAAAGTCATATTGTCTTTGGATGAGAGAGGGTGTCAGACATTAGTCTTTTAAAAGTCATTTCAGAGTCTTGTGTATAGGCATATTAGTACCACATTGTCATTTAAAAATTGCCTTTGTCCTACGTTCATAAAAAGTATCTAAATAAGCTATATTCTTCCTTATTTATTGACTATTTTCCAGTTGCAGCACTTGTTATAGGTTTTATCTGGTATTTTAGCATCAGCATATGTTTTAATATTATGTTCTTGGATATGTTTTTTGTTTCCTGCAGCTGTGTTAACCCTCTCTTTTATGTGTGTGGAAGGTTTTTATGGATGCACCATGAGAGGAAGCCCAATCCAGATTTCCTACAACGTTGGACAATAAAGTCGATCTTGATCTTGAATGTTCAAAAACTGGATTTGGACTCTGTTGAAAAATACTAGAAGTCGCAGTATCGTCATGAAATTTCTACAAAGACAAGGAGAAAATCAGATTTTATTTTGGCTTAAAAAATTTCACTTGTTTTTTAATCTATAAAATAGGAGAGCATTTTAGAAGAGGGTTTAGTGGGATCTTTGTCCCATTCCTTTTCTCTGCAGCTTTCCAGGTAACATAATTTCAAAAAAACATCAAACATAATAATTAACTTTTCTGAACACTGTGACAAGCAGAATTCCCTCATTTACCTGTCAGACACACACTCTGACACACACACACACACTTGAGGAAATCCAGGGGGGGATTTGAGTCTGACCACAGAAAAACATGAGCAACGTTGACGTGACATATCGAAGCTAACTGATGTTGTCACTGGCCTCCACCGCCTGGACAAAGTGGTGTGTGTGACTGTGATTGTATTTGTGTTGGTGTGTGTGTGTGTGCGAGCAGTAAGGCCCATTAGTGTGCAGTAATGGGAGGGGATATTGGTGGTGTATAGGTGTAATTACCTCGAGCTAACATGGAGCTCAGGCCGCGTGGCGCCTCCAACACAAATATGAACTGCAGAGCATAGATACCACTTTGTCCTCCTTCACCGCTTGACCTGGGGGAGAAAGTTCAACAGGGCCTGTAGTTCTGCAAGAGTGTGTGTGGGTAGAAGAGGAGAGCCCTGGGAAATAAAGATCCCAAAGAAAAAGCACGAAGAGAAAAAAAGAAGAAGAATAAAGTGTAGGTGTTTTGGTCTATGTCTGCATTGACTGTTATCTGCCGCTTCTCTCCTGTTGTTCTCCTCCTCCATGATAATCCGCAGAGCTTTTTCAAAACCCTCCGTTCCCATCATCTATCTGCCCATCGATCCACTTCTCTGGCACTCTGCGTACGCCCCCTTCCGATCTTTTCCTTCCCTTCTACAATCCATCAATCTCTCCCCACCTCCTCCCTGACACAGAGGTTGGACATCTCGCCATTATATTTGCTTTATGAGAACATCTGTTTAGCTTACTGGCTCAACCCCTTGGCCTTGGAAAAGCTTCCAGTAAAGCCTTAACTCGGCCTCCATGTGGAGCACCACCACTCTGCTGACTGGGGGACAGCAAAGGCATTAAGAGGCCACAACTCAGTGACCATTAAACTCTGCATTATGAAGCTGATGTAACTGAGACAACTAATAAGGACTTTTTGGTGATGTAACATGGCCTGTGCACTGGAGGTCCTTGGCAACAGAGGCTGTGACAGCTCATTGCATGAAATGTACAACTTGTTGTGGTTACATTGTCGCCTCATGCTTGTCTGACAAAGCAGATTCACTTCAATTTTAATCAATACAGCTACAGTCTGCACCAGCTGCTTCACCCCAAATGCTCTTTCGCACTTGTAGTTTCTTTCAACTTCTGTACTCAACTGGATTGATTGTGTTGTTAGCACTGTCAAATGCTTCAATAGTACTGTGAGTGAATGGATCCAGACACTGACAGAGGAACTACTGCCTTTGTGCTGCTGAAGTTTTTCATGTCCTAGCCAGTAAACAAGCTGCTCCTCTATTTAAATGGAAACTCATGCTAATGCATAAAACAAGCACAAATTCAAAGAAGCCGTGGCCACATAGGTGCATGCATCCATGTGTTGCCCATTTTTGCTAATTTGCATGAACAGTTAATCAGCTTTGGCTCATGGCCAGTCTGTCCACTAATTCTTGGGTAAATCTGTGTATCCATTTGAAAGTTTGAAAGTGCCTTTTTGCAGTAGGCCACTCCCTTTGCCAACCACCATCCCATCCTCCCTTTTAGCCAGTTGGCATGAACCCAACACCTCTTCAAACATATACACGTTTGACCTCCAACTCTTCAAATTGTGGCCGCCAAAGGGTGGGAAAACTTTTGTGGATTGACGAACCAACCAACTAACCAAAAGAGCGACCTACAGGGCTGCTGGTCACCGCTAAAAACTTGAATAAAGGCTATTGTGGCTCCAGAGGGAGCTCTGTGGAGTCTGTTAGTCCTCAAGTGATGTTACTTGAGTCAGCATCAGCCGAGGATGAAGATTACAAGTTTGAAAATGAAAAAAATCTGGATGTGTGGAGTTAGAAAGAAGTGAGCTTAGCAGACCTCTGTAGTAATGGCTGAAATTTAAGGAGGTTGAATTGTGCTGAGGGACTGTTCCAATGTCAAGGATCCTTTGAATTCTACCTAGGACCGAGTGCTTCCTTCAGAGATTTTTCAAGGTTGCATGTGTGTATCCTTTGCGGGCATGAAGTCCCCACGATTCTTTAGGCACGATTTGCCTAAATTGAAGTCTGCCGAATGCTAGGAAGGAGTCTTGCCTTGCCTCCTTGACTTTAAGAAGCACCAAGAGCTTATTGCCATTTTTTTTTAACCTTGTTATTATGATTCAGATATTGCAGATGTCTGCTGTTAACCTAGTGTTAACCTGTTGCTTATCATCACAATATCTGAATCATGCCATCACAATGACAGATAGCTGATTACTAGTGTTGTCAAATTGGTGAAGATGTCTCTTTATGTGCTTTTGTTGTGTCTATTTACATGTGTTTTCTTAATTTGCAGTTACATGAGCTCTCAGGGTCACCGTCCAATGTAGATAGAATTATCGTTAGTACATTAATAGATTTAGTACACTCCTAGAATCTATGCGAGAAAGAACCATTTTTCAAAGGTTGTGTTTCTTTTGTGTATTTGATCCCTTTTCCCATTATTGTATTTCAAGTTCCAGAAGAAAGGCACTTAATTAAAATTTGTGTGACAGATTCATTCACCAAGTTCAATAGTTCAAGACAGTGAACAGTGCAAACTTTTAAAATGTTCTATCTAGCAATGTGAAGAAATACTTTATTTTATTTTTCTTGGTGTTTTCAAGTTGTAGGGAAGAGAAGAAGAAAAAAGGAAAATGAAAAAACGGGGTGGAGAATAAAGGTTGGTAGGAGTCACACAATGATACAGAACAGGGTTTTTCCAACTAAACAGTCAATAGATTGCATCCCTTTGTGTATATGGACCCTTTTTTCCAGTATTTTATATATTGGTCAAATCGTAGTCTTAAAGAAAAGGTAAGTTTCTCCATCCAGTGAATTTCTTTAATAATTGCAATCCAGTCATTGTTTGAAGGGGGGTTTGCCTGTAGCCATCTCCTTGTGATGGCTTTCTTGCTTCAACCAAAGGACTTTGTAAAGGTATTTGTCCTGGGTCAGGACAGGAGTTTTGCCCAAGTACAATCTGACAAAATGACAGTCAACTTCTATTACAAACATGTTCCTCATTTCTTTGGCAATCTCTTGCCAATATGGAGAAATTAGTGGGCATTCCCAAAAGATGTGAAAGTGGTCCGCCATTGATTTAACACACATCCTCCAGCATTCATCCCGCCCCTGGGACCCCTGTTGTAGAAATTTCAATGAAGAAATACTTTAAAAAATTTTAAATACGGATCCTGAGCAAAGTCATTTTTGGGCCTAATTTGTAGCGAATTTCAGTGTGTGCTGTTTACTTTTAATATCTAGCTACCTAATAATATGCACTTACATATGTGCTTACAGCATCTTACAAATTATTTTGATAGGAGGGTCAGTGGCATGCATTGCAATCTGCGTCAGGCTTTAACACTTTCACTGTTGGGCACCAAAATTGGAAATACCAAACTGAAATCCCTTATTAAAAAGAGCTGTACTTTAATAAACTGATTGGATTTGCTTTGACTCTCAAAGTATCAGTTACCCATTTCACAGCATGATTCATGTACAGTATCTGTTCTTTGCAGTTGCTATATATGAAACTATGTCTTATGTGTCCTCCATTTTCCAATGGATGCTAATAATGACATCAGGTATGCTTGTGAGAGAAATGATGCAAGTGATTATTGAGGACCTCATTGAATGGCGATGATTGAAGTTACATACCATACAGTACGTTTGGCCTTGAGATAGTGTTAGATTTTATCAAAGCCAACTTGTTACCGTAAGGTTTCTGGTTCCTGGAACAGCTGACTAAGTTTAAACAAGGAAAGCTGATGAGCAATGCTCGTGCCTCAGTGAACTGGAGGTAATTTTCTGTTTCTGTGCAAGAAAGACAAATTAGTGTTTGCATTGACGCATGTAGTTACCGGGTGTTAAATTGTGTAAAGCATGCTGAGAGCGAACATGTGTGCTTAGTCTGTGTTCTGTAGGAAAATCAAGGCTAAGAAACAACAACAACAGTGGGGGATGGAAGGAAAAGAGGAAGACGGGGGTGGGGGTGGAGGGCTATCCAAAGATTTGTAGAGCATGGTGATGTCATGTTAGCGGTTTGGGACATTTTATCACACATGGTTTCGATATCAGTGGGCCGCTGCTTGGCCTGATGCATCAGAGTGGACTGGACAGACCTCAAAATCCAGCAAGGAACACTGCAGATACACGCTGACCTCTGGCCAAACTAGAGATTTGGCCAGAGGCTTTTGTTGGTCAGACTAATGGTTCAGAGAGAGAGAGAGAGTGTGTGTGCTCATATTTGCACATGTCCTTGTATTTTTGTGGCAAACTTCTTTTTTGACATGTTGTCATCCCATGGAATCTGCAGTTCATTTTGCAGTAACAGAAACCACATTAATACTAGAATTGTCATTGGTATGTTTTTGTGCCGTTTTATTCAGCTTCCAAGAAAGTTTGTACAGCTATGTAAAGTTGCAAATAGTAGTGACAGCTTTATCCAGCTTCTTAGAGCAGAATCAGTTGATATTTTTGAACACTGGAGGCAGCAGAAAAAGCTGCTGGACACAGCACTGACATATTATCACCTTATAAAGTTATGGCTATTAGCAAACAACTGCCTATATACACATCTAGCAGACACTGAGCGAGAAAAGCATTACATTGGAGTTGTTGTATTTCTGTCGGGCGCAGCCTGCGGGTCTGAAACTGAAAAGTGAAAAAGGAAAAAAATCCTTAAATTTGCATTCCTTCTATTGTCCAGCAGGGGGCAACTCCACTGGTTGTAAAAAGAAGTCAGATTCAAGTCTTCCTCAAAATAGCATGAGCATGATGGTCATTTAGTAAAACATTTAGAGTAAAATAAATAATAAAGCAGGGTATGCTCTAGGGCGTGGCTGCCTTGTGATTGACAAGTTGCTACTACTACGACCTGTCAATCAGGCAGAGATGTAGCAGTGCTTCATTGACAGTGTGTCACTTAGCTACACCCTATCTTCCAAATATGGTCACTTATAGCCTCAAAAAACCAACATGGAGATCGCCAAAATGCCAAATTCCAGCAACCCCCCAGGAATAATGCTAGTGCTAGGCCTTGAAGCCAATTTGAAGTAGTGGCCAAACCTTTGAAGTACAACTCCGGGTCCGTAACGTGATGCCATTGGGCCCAAAACATACTTTTTCTCACAGACTAACATTGTCTAAGAGATGTCTTTAAATATGTGGATTTGTTTTTTAAACGTCACCACCACCGCAAAATGACTCATTTCACTATCTGGATTTTATCCAATTGGTGCAATAACATTTTGAAAGTGTGGAGCCACATGATAAAAGGAGGGAGAGGGAAAGATCTAGGATAGGGTATGGTTTGAGTGTTTTCCGATATCGGTCCAGTATGAAAATGAATATGACTCATTGTTATGAATCTTTAATTTAAACAAAGTGCAGCACTGGATTTACTAGCTGGGACAATCAGGCCAGAGATGATGTTAAAGTACTGTTTCTTATTGTAAGCTTATTGCATACATGAAGTATTATCTAGTCATTAAATTGCCCTTGTTAATTATCATTTTTATTCATGTCTGTATTTTGTTATTTTTACCTAATTTCTCACAATTTCTTTCTGATACATTACCGACTCAGTCGCTTTGGAGAGAAAAGACTCAAGCATGTGAGTTTTGAGTTGCACCTACCTGCATACCTGTGTCCATGACCAATGAAGAGGGGCCAAACAGACTGGAGATAAGACAGAAACCAGAGGGACAGAGGGATAGGCAAGGCTGTTTTCGCTCACTCCTTCATGAGATCTCTATTATTCTACTGCCTGTTTTTGTCATCACATCATGCCCTAGCTCAGTTTCAACGTGCTGTTGTCTTTATGCACATAAATGTGAGCCTGTAACTCATATTCATAAAGACAGGGCTCCAACAGAGGAGGTTATGTCATGCCTTCTGAGATTCTGAAAATGATTGGTGATGCTGGTGATATAACGTCAAAAACAGAGGAAGTGAGCAGTGCAGACAGAGATATATGAGGTGAGTCAGACGGATGGAAGGACTGCAAGAACTTCTGCTACTGATGGAGAGGAAAGAGAAAATGAAAAAGTTGTAAAAGTTAATTTGATATGAATGAACTTGGTGAATATGCAGAGTTGATTTCAGCTGCAAATTGAATGAAATACTTTTACAGTCTTCCTCTAAAATGGCTATCACTGCACTCTGCCATATACAGGTCACACAAGGACAGGGGTTGTTTTGGGTGACTTGTTCCAACAACTGGTAAATTTCAAGGCCACATCCCTAACTTTGCAAAAACATGGGTGTGCATATGAATTGCCTATTCACTTATTCTTGCATCAAAACCAGGGTTGGGCATTTTCTAGCCTGCAGAGAGAAAAGGTTAGCAAAACCAGCTGACCCTCCGTTTCCCAGACTACCACTGTTTACATAACCAAACTACTCGTATGTTCGTGTATGTGCAATCACAGGGACTGCAAACCTCTCCAGCAGGCTTTATCTGCGGTAGAACAAATCAGTCGTGTATATGCATTTGTGTGTGTGTGTGTGTGTGTGTGTGTGTGTGTGTGCCTTCATGAGTGTTTGAATATGCAACTGTAGCAGTCATTTCCCTCCAGCTTTTGAATTATGGATTATTGTATTAGTAGGCTGAGCTATCATGAAGTCAGGCAGAGCATGCTGTGTGGAATAAATTGGCTTGGCCTCAAGAAAGCAGCACTGCTCTATAGTGTTGAAGTTCCAGTCACCTCTACTTGTAGTCTCCATATTGTGGATTCATCTGTCCCTGATTGCAGAATCATCAGGGGCCCCAACAGGGCTTATGCCTGGTCTTAAACTAGGTTGGTAGTAATGTGGCATTCTAAGTCTGACCTAAAAGTGACGCCGGGTGCGCCATCTAGTTATAAGCCTTCCTTTCGCTAAGACATGGCGCATAGTCAAGAAGAGACATTAAGTCAAAATTTCAGCAGTTCACTAGCAGCCTAAAACACAAGAGCCACAAACTTTAAACAACCCAGCTTTCCTGCTAAAATCTCCTTTTTATCTAGCCAACAAAAAAACATGAACACAGATCATGTCTTTCACCTCAGCTTCTTTAACGAGTGACCAAACAACCATTCACCAGTAAAAATGCACTGCCAATGTTAGTTATCAATCTAGATAGGGATATCCCGATCCAGCTTTTTCACTTCCGATCCAATACCGATATTACAGCCTTTAGTTTTGGCCGATACCGATCCAATCCAAGCGCGTATTATACATATTCACTTATTTTGTTGTCAGTCATGTTAGAAAAGACAAGAACAACTACTTAATCGGGTTAGTTAGAATGATCCACAACAGTTGGTATGAGAAACTGACCTGTTTATTGTTAACAGGGTTAAATAAACAAACTTTAAACTTGAACATTAACATTAAATAAAAAATATAGCTGGTTTGCTTTGGCTGCTTTGGCCCCTTAATAAATAGAAAATAAATCAACACAAGAAATCTTTAAAATGTCTAACGTTGAAATTAAAATAGCAGCAAGACTCCACACACTTGTGCTTCGGCCCCCTAATAAATAAAAAATAGATTAACACCACAAGACATTGTTGACATTTAACAAACAACGCAGCATTTCCTTTTCAGTTATTTTAGTAGTCAGTGCCAGCCTGGTGTACAGGCACACAATATTGTACAACTGTTTAAACAAGCAACAGTCCATCCATGGCTCCAATTTCACTAATTGTGCCCAAAACAATGCCATCAGTGCTCTTTACTTAAACAGTAAGAGTGTAAACCAAATAAAAATTTCACTCTCAAAAAACCAGAGCAGAAAACAAATAGTCAGTTAACTAAATTGACCGCTACTCTTCCTACCCTTCCCTTCGTGTGTGTCTGCCGTCTGCATGCTGGCCTGGTGGATTGACAGTAAGAGCTGGAGCGGATCACTGGAATGGACTGCTTGAATCGCGGAGCGCTGGGCTGACCGGAAAACCTGGAGCGGATTCTGTGAAAAACTGGATCAGAGTTCTTGGATCGGCATTTTTCCATGCAGTCCGATCCGATGCTGATGCCCGTTTTTTGCTAATATCGGCGGATCGGGACATCACTAAATCTAGATAACTAATTACTGTAGCTGGTCAGCTGCCGCACAAAGAGCAGTATATAAATTTAATTGCAAATATCACTTCGGTCCGTTTTGGAAGTTGCTCTGTGATGCATAAAGCCAAAAAAGCTACATTTCTGCAGTATGTAATGTCACCATAGAGCAAGCGTACTAGAGACTTTCGGCCATGGAGCATGTCCAAGTTGTGTTAAGCGCAGCTGCACAGCGTTTGAGCTACAGTTTCATGCTCAGCTAACTTCAGTAGGGATACAATGATTTAATCTTGCAGCTTTTCTCAACTTTAAAATGTTATTGGACCGCACAGATTAAATCCTGAGACAAGTCATATCACGGGGGTTGTGATGCTTAGGGTTGGGTCGGTATGAGGGGGGGAAAAAAAAAGGTCAGGTTTTTGTGGAAAAACTGCATCAAGGCGGTAATACTGGATTTTCGCCACTTGGGGGCGCAATTGACTTATTTAAAATATAAACAACCATAGGACAACAGAGTGACAGTAACACGTTTTTTTCTTTTATTCCTTACAAATAAATTTGCAGGTCTAGCTTACTCAGTCAGTGCAAACAAGGGTTGCCTCCTTCGTCTGGCTCAAAGCCAAAGTGTTGCCATATTGGTGCATTCTTCAGTTTCTTCGAGGCTAAATTGTCCGCCATTATCGACTCCCCGTCACTGTTAAACAAACTCCAGGCTACAGTAGAGGCCTTGGCGCATGCGCACTTGCACCCCCTAGCTCAGTCCCCTGCCCCACCTTCACCCCCCTCTCTCTCCTGCTTGCTGTGTGCTTGGTGAAGAGGACCGAATTGGTATTACCGAGAACCGACCCAACCCGACTGATGCTCCAAAAAAATGTATCCACTGATTTACATACGTCTCTTTCCCAATATAAGTCTATGGAAAAAAGTTCTTTTGGGCCCCATGGCATCATGATGGACCCGGTTATTGCAAGTGCACTGTTTCAGAAGGCTTGGTCCATTCAGACACTGGTGTGGTCGCAAACTTGGGTTACAGCCATGTTTACTTTTTCTCTCCTTTCATGTTACCTCAAACAAAGATGTACAGCTCTATTATTTTTTATATCTCTATGTCCGTGAGATTTGCTTTTTTTTCCCTCTGACCCTCAATTATAATGTCACTGCAAATGATAAAGGAGTAGGTATGCTTTAGAAAGACAGCAGGGGATTGTTAACAATGTATCCCTAGCAACACATACACGGTTAGCAATAGCCATAGTGGTGTGGACATTCACATGAACTCATATTGCTGAGACCGGCTGTAGTTAAAACCAGGCTTAAGTTTGGTTGGTGCCACCAATTTAAAGACTGTTCTAAAAAGTCGTCTTAACAAAGACCAACTTAGCAGTTAGAACCAGGCCTTGTAAAGACCAGTTGGTGCAATCTGCTCAGGTAGGCCAGTCTGAAATCCCCAAATTGAAATGAGAGCATTTAAAGTCACAACAATTGGAATTACAGTGAGATTGGTCTAGTCAATTACATCATTTATAAAAGTTAGCATTCCTAGCTGAAAGCTGCTGAGTGCAGCTCTGCAGCTTTCTGACAAACAAATAGTGACTTTTTAGTAGTGCACTTTTCATCATTCTTCCTATCCGTATTGCACCTGGTTCGTTACAACGACGAATTACTTGCTAATCACAGTCGGGTTCAGTGGCATGTTTTCTTCTTCCAAATGTTGCTGTGTTCCTCTCTGTTGTCATAGAGAGAGCAGGAGGTAGGTGGGGAAATGGTTCCCACATGTTTGAATATTACTCTGTTCATTAGCGTGGTGTGTGTGTGTGTGTGTGTGTGTGTGTGTGTGTGTGTGTCAGAGAGAGTTCTGATTAATTGGTCCTATCCACTAAGCTCTGGAAACACCAGGTTTCGGACCAGGCCACTAATTGTCATAATCCACCTTTGTTTGTTTCTACTGCTCGACCAGAACCCACCAGCTGAGTGTATGCATGTGTGTGGATGTGTGTGTTCGTGTGTCACCTACACTTTCGACAGCACATGACTTGGCATCAGCATCTCTTCCTCCGCTGTTCCTCTCTGTGTCTAGACTGCAGCAAAGAGAGCAAGAGGTAAGCCGAGATGCAGAATGAAAGACAGGCGGACAGAGAGAGAAGAAATTACAGAGAAAATATGCTCTCTGCTCGGCCTGGTTGTGGCCAGAGATATTGCCAAATGGATCCCAGTGGATGCTCCATTCTCTATAGATGGTTTAAACTGGTGTGCTGCTCACTGAGGCTCTTTAAAGCCCTTCAGCATATTACGTTTTGCTGATTTTGCATGGCACGGGGCCTCTCATGACGACTTGCAACTCCACTGTAAAGTAGCCTGCTAAAGTGTCTTTGAGCAAGACACCAAACCTCCAGCTGTTGTCGTCTGTAAATAGCATGCCTGATTGAATGCCTTCCTGAATTTACTCTTCACTTAGTCCCGCCCCTTGAGTGCAGACTGGCCAGTCATAGCGTTGTATTGGCCAACTCTGACAAGGGTCCAACAACTACTGGCCGGCTGTGCTCCATAGACTCTCAGTTGTTTTAGATTTCCTTCATTTTTAGGCTGGTTTTGTGGATTCTAAGCTAAATGTTGTGTTTGGGAAGTGTATTAATGAGGGACTGGAAGGAAATTTGCATTTCCTCCCTGTTCCAAAACCACAATCAAAACCTGAAAACCAAGCTACTGAAGATATAGCCTACTGAATGTATGCATGCGCTACTTTTGCTTTTTCTTGATCACAACATGAATTAAGACCCACACTGCTGTACAGGAACCAGTGAAGGGAAACAAGAAAACTGCCAATACTCAACCAGCTGTATGTCACTGCAGTGTGTGCAGATGAATGTTGCTTACACTGTTTATCTGCACACAATGGGATGACACATAGCTGGTTTCCCTTTATATTCATTGTCTTCTTTGGCGATCACCAGTGTTATGGTGTTATGGTTCACTTTTACACTGTGATCTGTAGCCTATAGTTCGGCTTTAGCTTCTAACTATCTTTGTCTTTTTAACCTGTTTTTGCTGCTGAGTCAGTTTGACATCCTGGATATATCCTTCAGATTGTACTCAGATTGTAGACCCCCCTCTCTGCTTCTCTCTGTCTGCTTCTCTTTGGTTTTCAAAAAATTGGTAATATCTCTTTAGGGAGTGCAGTTATTTATAGTGTGGGCCTCATGCTTGATGGACTCTCACAAAGGGGTGGAGCTAAGTCAAGGGTCAGTTGCCTTCAGACCCTTCTGCACTTTCAGTATAGTTATGTAAAGGTAGCTAGCTACAGCTAATAATATCTGCTAGCAACAGTTCATGCTTGAAGGTCACTGGTTAAAATATAGAAGACTGCTTTTGTCTAGCTCTATCTCAAGTCAAGGCCTTATTGTTTCAAAAACTAATATCATTACAAATATTGAGTGGTAGACTAAATTTGCCACTGTTCTAAACTGCATAAATGCCATGAAAGATTGGCAGGCATAGCAACAATATACAAGGGGGGCAAGGTTAGCGAACAGTCAATTTAAATAAAGAGACAGAGCAGAGTTTGTGCAAGTGAGACTGCACTTTAAAACAGAGTAATCCCAGAGGCATAAATGGTTTTGTTGGATGGGTTAGATCACAATAGGCAAAGCCAAAGGAGTCAACCAAAGAGATTATTCCTCCCTATCAAACAACTCCAAGAAATATTTCTGTAGCTAAGACTTCAAACTGCAAACAAATACAAAATGAATAATACTGATGCAACAGGGATTAGTCAAACGCACGCAGTAAGTGGTGACATATTATTCATCGGTGTATTCTTTATTAGTCACAGGATCTCCCTTTTTCATCTGCTGAATGGTTTGTTGCAAGTTCGTCAGGCAGGAGGTCTAACAGTCTCCAGCAGCCCCGCAAACAGAGCACTGAGCCAGGGTTCAACCATGAGAAATGTGCCTCTCCCCCTGATAAATAGGACCTCCTCTTAGAAATAAGGAGAAGTCCCAATAAGAGCCATCCTCCCTGTCTTGTGGCACTCCATCTTCTTTATGTTGTTGTGGAATCCTGGTGTGACCTCTCACCTCCATACCCACATGCAGGAGATACACACGTGTCAGCAGTTAATGTGAGATACTTGTGTGCTTGTTTTGATACTGAGCTACAGCCCACCTGCAAGGGAAACAAATACGTCTCCAGAAAGCCCTAAATTCACCAGGGTTGGAGCAGTGCTGTACACATGGGGAAGAGAGTACCAGAGGGTGAGGGTGCAATTCAGAGCAACATTTGTAGTGTTTTATAGCATATCATGTACAGCAACAGCTGTGAGGCAAAAATCAACATTTGTGCATTTCCCCTGAGTCTGTCTTGAACTTCTACTGCAAGAAAGGTCTGTCGCAACTGCTGAGTAAGCATGTATGATATATAATGGCAAGATAGTGTCATCTCTGCATTACTCAAACAAAATCTTTTGTTTGAGTGACATTGTTTGAATAAAATAATTTAATTGGAGTTACAAACTAAAGTAGAAAATGGGCCATTAATCTGCGCCAGAATCAATGGTGATTATTATTATTATTATTTTTTTTTTTTTTTTTTTTTTTTTTTGAGAGTATCTTGGAATATATTGGATTAATAGAGTTGGTTTCACACATATACACTGAAAAGAAAGAGGAAACTTAAAAAGAATAACTTTGATTGGTAACACATGTGAATTAAGTTTTTTTTTTTTAAACTCAATTTTTAAGCAGTTATGTTAATCTAGCTTGTTGACTTAGTTTGAAAAAAATTAATTAATTTCTATGTTATCAATTTAAATAGCTATCTAGTTGGTTAACAGTTCTCTTTTTCGGGGTAAAAGTCATAAAATTTCATAAGCTTGGAGCTAATATGGCCACATGGCTGGTGAAACTGTCCCTCCTGGCTCTCTTACAGTCAAGATGGTGGTAAAGAAAACAAAAATAGTGACTAATTCATCTTGTAACATCCCAGTTTTAGTGCATCATAACATATGTTATAAAATCCGCAGATAATCCAGTACAAAAAAAGACCAAACTTTTCTAAGGATGTCAGTTTGAGCCAAGATGACAACCAAAATGAGGCCTGCAACAGACAGGGGTTAGCTGTCAGTGAAGATATAAAACACGTTTTTCAGCTATTATGATTCACTGAAACCACAGGAGGTCCTTTGCACATACAGTCATAAATGTGAACACAAAATATTAGGCTGATTGGCCCAGTAGTGTTCGAGATTAGCTGCGGACAGACAGATTCACACACACAACCAAATTTTATTTTCTTACACCTGGTGAAAATAATAACAAGACTAAAGCTAATAACACATACCGGCACAGCTGCCGCTGTGCAGCAAGCCATATGATGCAGATAGATAGATAGATAGATAGATAGATAGATAGATAGATAGACTTTTTTTGGGTGTCACTCCACAACACACATTAAAAATACATGAGGGTACAGAGGGAATATGTTTATAAAAATACAATACGTCAAGTGCTGCCCCTAGCACCAATAGGACATGTCATGCTGCAGCACATCAACAGAAGACCACACACAGTTATTTATACTTTTACTAAAAGATCTGTACTTCTTCACCCAATGCGTTAGCTTAAAATCATGTGTGGACACCCACTAATTAAACTTGATTTCTCACCTAAAGAGATAAAACAATCTTCAGAGCTATGGCTAACCAGGCAATATCTTTTTTGTCATTATCTTTGTAAAGATTTGAATGTGGGTGATATCGCTCAAGATATTTCTCAACTCATCCCTCCTTGTCCATTTTTAGGCACACACGAAAGACAGCAACAGAGCTCTTTTTATACATCCATGGCATGGAGAGGAGTGGAGCTGCTACAGGATTAGAGAAGAGGAGCTGCTACAGGAGCTGGTATGTAGAAGCAGAGAGTGAGTGGGAGAAAAATGTCAAATTCAGTGGAGGCGAAGCTGGAAATAGGACAGTGGCATAACGTGTCACAATTGGTGTTTTGTGAGCATCTCCATGAGATGTAGGGTTGTACATAGAAAACAATAGGGGCGGCTGTCTTAAAGGACAACTTCAGTATTTTTCAACCTGGGCTCTATTTCCCCATGTTTATGTGTGCGTATGATTCATGGGTACCACTCGTTCTAAAATTGGTTCAGTATTGAGCCACAAAACGAGCTAAAACGGTAATGGGGGCAAATGCGTCCCGTATAAAAGTGCTTTTTTTCGCCACTGACCGGTTCAGATCGCCAGTGCTATCTCTGTAGATAGCATATGGTAGCGGCCCTGGGGCAGTGGTGAGTGTGAATGAGTGGAGTCAGCTGTCAGTCAGTGTTGGAGCAGAAAGGCAGAAGTTGTCCCCGCTCGATATTGTAAATGAGTATGTGTGTGTGTGAAGTGTGTGTTTTTTCGCCACTGACCGGTAAATAGCATGCTAACTTAGCCTTTCCCTTACCTGTGGGCTGTGTGATGTCACGAGCTTTGCTCCACTGTGTCTGTAGCTCTCTCTACTCGTGGGACAGCCGTTTTCTTGAGGAAGAGGTGTTTCGGGATTGGATGTCTTCTCTTCTTTGGCTGGCAGTAGTCATCTTGGGAGAAGTGAGCACTGCAGACCCGATGGTCTGCAAGGCGCAGTGTCTGCAGAGGAGTGTTAGCATCCATTTGTAGCACAACTAGCCACAACTTCAGCATCTCGCCGTCTGACAAAGGCAGCCCATGAAAGCTGTACGGGGTGTTGCGCGACATCCTGTTCTTGCGTTCGGGAAAAAGGCCCGTTTATTTGAGCACTTCAAAAACTCCGGTAACACTCCAGGGGGTAGCACATAAAAGACTCCGTCCTCTGACTCTTCGAGCGTAACACACACTTCACACACACATACTCATTTACAATACCGAGCGGGGACAACTTCCGCCTTTCGCATTTGCCCCATTACCGTTTTAGCACGTTTCGCAGTTCAATACTGAACCAATTTTAGAACGAGTGGTACCCATGGATCATATGCACACATACACATGGGGAAATAGAGCCCAGGTTGAAAAATACCGAAGTTGTCCTTTAACACGTGCCAAGCGGCACTGGTGTGTTTTGGCCTTAATAGTCTATACACATAGCAGCTCTGTGATGTCATATGTAGAACAGTTCTATGTGCTAAATGCTAATGTTAGCGTTCTAATATGCTCATAAGCATAGCGCCATGCTCACATGTGTTAGCATGCTAACATTTGATAATTAGCACTAAATGCTGAAATTGATAGGAATGACATTAGTTTTGTAGGTATTTTTTGGTCATAAACCAAAGTATTGGACAAATAGAAACATTTTCCCTGATGATGGCATGATGAGAAGTAAAGGACTTACCAAAGTAATCACAGTCTATCCTAAAGGGGTCATGAATGCCTGTGCCGAATTAATAGCAGTCCATCCAATAGTTGCTATTTCACTCCAAAACAAAAACTAATAGGCTCTTTCTTGGCTCCTGACCTAGCTTTTCTACATACTTCATTGGAAGTAGTAAAGTAGTGTTTGATATGTCTCAGTAACAAAGAGACAAGCAGAGAAATAGGGCTGAAAACATGATCTCATGGCAGAAGTAACAAACAGTCGCAGCAGTTACAATGATCAGCATCATTTCCTCTGTTTTATGGAGCTGTCCTCTGGTCAGCCCCCTGCTCTCCCTCTGCTTGACCTATGACTTTGACCCCGCAGTGTAACAACAGGCCTGCCTCCCGTCCCCCTGCCACCTCATAAACATTGACAACAGCCCTTAACGAGCAACTAATCGCCGGCCTGCACTGGTGCGGACGTGCGACGGGGAAGCTTTAATTAAAACTTTCCCATGAACAGCCAACCGGATGAGGCACCTGTTAATGGTGACATGATGTCACTCTGTTACCACGGCTACCGGTCCAATTAGTAAACAGAAGTGTTTTCCGAGCCTGTTTTTATTGAAGGCCACCAATAAGACTTGTTTTGCTGCTCCTGTATTTACTCTAGCAGATGTTTTTGATGGCTAGCAGAAACATGGCGCGACTTTCACCTCCCTGTGGCTGGTTTCACTTTCTGACACTGCTTTTAATGAAACTGACATGAAAACCTACTTTGCGAACTCAAACAAAAAGGAAGAAAGCAGTCAGCACTGTAATCTTTGCAGAGGAGTTCCCACTGACCTTGATAGAGTCTGGTTCACAGTCTGGAAGTGTCCCCATTTAATTAGGGCACCCGTGGGTGTCATTTGATACCTAGGCTGACTTAACTTTAAAAGACCCCCCCTTTTACTGCCCTGGAGGTTACTCTAAGAAAACACTGCACTGAAACTACAAAAAGCAACTAAATGGCCAGCCACCACTCACACACATTGTTGTAATGCCGGCCATGAAGGTTCACTAACAGTTCACTGCCTGCTATCCACAGATCGAGTGTTAAATAAGGCATTATAATCTCACCCTGGACCCTTAGTGAGCCTCTTTAACTACCCTAAACCCTTCTGGCCACCCTTCCCCCAGACCCCAGCCCCAAGCCTTTAGGTGAGGCCAATAAAATACACCTCCATTTTGCACAATAATCAGCCCTTTTAATCATGCATATCAGTCCTCCAATAACTTTAAACGTCATCTAATCCCCTAAAAGAGGCTGTGAGAGAAAGCCGGCCCTCATGCTTAATTTTACCCAAGTGGTTTTAGTCGGGCGCCTGGTCTAATTCAAACTTTACGTGGCCCCAACACGTCTGAGAACAATGTGGAGGCCTTTAGGGAGCAACTATGGTGACAAATGAGCCCAGATAGGCTTGTTGGTCTGTGACTGTCGCTGGAGTTAAAGTGGAGGATCTCTTAAAGTTTTCATGTGTTTCAGTGTATGTGTGTGGTTTTGGACTTATCAAGCATGCATGCTTGTGAATCTGCAATTGAATCTAAACATCTGAGGTGAATTTAAACTCTCCTTTTTTTTCTCTTTTGCCTGACCTTTTATGGAATTTTGTGTAAATTGTGAGATAAAAATAAATGGTTTGGGTGTGTGAGCTTGTGTGGGCATACAGGGGTAGCCATTATAGAAGGTACAGGGATACATTTGTCTTGCCTATAGTATAATATGAATGTAAAGTAGATCCAAACAATTGAAGCAGAAAATAATACAAAAAACTTTGACATCCATACATTATCTATAAGAGAGGTGGAACACAAGCAAAAATAATATTTCAGCATGAATACAGTACTGCAGAACTTCAACAGTCGCTCCATCTGTTAGAAAGCAACTGACGGTGTGCAAAATATGTGTGTGTGTGTGCCTACAACTTAGTTTGCACATTTGCATCTGAATAAATACATATTTTCTAATGGTTGCCTTAACCTTCATTCCTGCACAGCTTTTGTCCTCTTTCCTTTCAGTGTCTCCAAGTTCTGTGTCATGCAAATAAATGCAGCAGATGTCAGTGCTTCTGTGTGAATATACTTACTCCTGCACACTCACTTCCACTCCACATTCTCTACAGAGGTTGATGTATTGCCTGTGTGTGATGTAAATGACATTATCTCCAGTAACAGGGCACTGATGCAGCTCCAGGAGTCTCAGTTCAAGAAACTTTCTGTATGGGCACATAACACAGATGCAGTGTTTCCCATACATTCATTTATCTGTGGCGGTGCGCCACGAATAAATTATCTCCGCCACATATAGATTTTTCTGCTTTTGGCGCTACCTGTTCGACCTCGCTCATAAACACATTATAATGGGACTCAGTGTCTGTGAATGTAGCTTGTCGTTACAATTCCGGTGCAATAGGTGGCGGTATGCATCGTAAAGACGCACTTAACGCACCTGGTCCACCAGAAGAAGAAGAAGCAGACGTAGTAGCAGAACGGATCCAAAGACCTCTCGGTACAAATATGTGGGCAAACAAGTCCAAAAGTGGTCCTAACAACTCTAACTCATCATGTTATATTAGCTGTTTTATTAGCCTGTGTCTGTATTAACATAGCTGGAAGCTCAACATGTGCAGAGACATTAACTCACGCTGTTAGTAATATTAACTGCAGCGCGAGTCCCGTAGCAGCTCGCCACCCTGTTAATCAATTACAGCGGCTCCACTGGCAACGGGAGCGGCATGACAACCCCCGTCTGTCGCGCGACAACTCTCTATTTTACGCGGCTCTTCTATTTTTGTCGCGCTATGCTCCCCTACGCGACCCTCCAGCAGATAAAAACTATATGAAATACTGTGCTAAACGAGCACAATGTGTTTTTAAATGAATAAACCATTATCAGAGGTGATATGTGATGATTTTTTTTTTCATGCATTTACCCATGTTTATCCGTGACATTGTGTAAATGTCCGTGGCGGACATTTGAAAGCGAGTAGATGACAAACAGTACAGTAAACTTGTAGATAACTCAAATATATGTAATAACTTAGGTGGAAAATGCTTTAACATTTCATGCAGCCTACATGCAGCCTCTCGGCTCGGCACACAGTAAACAACCCTGCTGGCATCTCTACGTGTCGCTTCCGTACGCAGTCAGTGGAGCCCAAATGAATATGCCGCGACGCTACGCTGACGTGACGTAGGTTTGCAGCCGGTGGAGCCCGGCCGTGTGGTTCTGCTCATTAGTAATTAACTCTGACGTTGGATGTTCACTTCTTCACACAGATGAGTATTGAAAAATATTTTTAATACCCCCCCCTCCCAGGACCACACCACCACGAATAGATTCCTGTCCTGTGGGAAACACTGACAGATGTATACCCATAAATCTCCAAGTGCAAACACACTTTGACTAGTGGGTTAACACAGTTAGCGATGCAACATGAGGCATTTTATAATTCCAGGTTTTAGCTGAATTACTATATTTTCAATTTACATTGTTAGAGGATCAGATTTGGCAAGACAACTGCTGGATGTGCTTAGTTTACAAGGACATTTATTTCATTCTAAAAGCTTCATTAGATCTGAATGCATGTTGGCTGTTTTAAAAGGCTGATGTCGACAGTAACAGTGCATTTATCTCCATCTGTATCCAATATTGTAGAGTTAATTTTCTAATTGTTGATATATTTTCATATTAACAGTGATTTATATAACTATCTTGTGAAAGGGGTTGTCTGTAGTAATGAAGCTACATAGAATTATCACCCATCTTCGTTCAGCTCAACTCTATGCAGTATTTTAGCATCTTTCAGCTCATTTTTGGGGGGTTTTCCAGCCTCAACTTGACTGTTTTAACTCCCTCTCACAGCTTTCATTGGTTTGTTTGCAGGAGTCGATAAACCCACTGTTAAGATATGCTCAAAATGGCTGACAGAGGTAGCAACAAAGCTAGCTCGTAAGCATACTGGAGTATTTATTGGCCGAAGAGTCAGATATTTCCAATGTATTATGTATTTCCTAAGTACTCACTGGCGTAGTACGCAAGTTTCAACAGGATAGTGTTGTCTCAAACCAAACACAGCTGTTGTGCACTTACCGGAAGTGACAACTGCAAATTAGCTAGTTAGCAAACTAGCATTAGTATTTGCGTTATCGTTCGCGGTACCAAATCATTACAGACTGCTAAATTAACCCAATAAACATACTGCTGGCTTATACCCGACAACAGTATAGTAGTGCTTAGTGCAAAAAACACATGTACTGTACTTTTTGTACTGCCCCCAAGTGGCCAAAAACTAATTGTAGTTTCTAATTGTAATTTCTTCTGTAAATTGATATGTCTTCTATTGAAACACAATGCTGAGGTACAGTTAACAGCTGGTGCGTCATCTTTATTTAATGAAATTGTTCAAAAAATCTGTGATGCACCCACCAAAAAAAAATCATAAAGTATGGAGATTTCTTGTAAAATACAATATATTTTGTAATGATTGTTAAAATTATTGTTACAAAACAGTTGAGATCCATCAACACTTGGTCCATCTATTCCTCTCTATCACCAACCTGGCTTCCGACTTTACCCGGCCTCTGAGCTCCCCTGCTGTCTTCACGCTGATGTATTTTATTGCGCTCACTTTCACATACATCCCTTACTAAATAACTACGCTTCCTCCCTGATCCTCTTTCCACTTCACCTCCTTTCTTTTCCCAAGGAAATAATTAAAAAGCCCTGCTGCTCCGTCTGATATTCCCCTGCTGACCCACTGCGCTGAGGCCAAGCATGGAAGCTTTTGTTTTATGTGCTTGTAAGGTCTTGGCATTAAGAGGAAGCACCGGGCTTGCCAGGGGTATATATCTGTCTCAACACAGCGCACACATACTGTACAGTGGTAGTCATTGTAACAGCCACAGTTCATGCATTAATCATGCGTCCATCCTGGATTATTGCTATATACAGGAGAAGAAACATTAGCATAATACAGCGTGATGTTTTCAAGCAGTTTGTTACATGTACCGTCCTGAAATGTGATCACTGAATATATGCAAACAACTGACCTCCAGACTCTTCCTCTAATCCTCACCATATAGGATACACTGTTTCCTGCAGTCTCAATGAGTATTTAGTGCAGAGTCATCCATTTGGACGTATATCATAGAATGTATCAAAAACACTTTTGCTGCTGTTGTTCTGATGTTGAAATCCATTTCAGATTTGCATGTTTTGTTTAATTTGTATTTAATTTCTAAAAACTTTCTGACATACTTGTGTATAGTGACCCATTTATAAATGAGAATAAAGGTCTACAGCAGGGATACTCAACTGGCTCTGCCACTTTTGTAAAATGACATGAGGCCAGGGGCCAAATAATAAACAATCACGTTTAATATTGATCAGATAAAATGATAAAACGCACACATCCAGTTGCAGCAGCCCCACGCAGGTCAGGCATTTGGGGCTTAGCCTGGACTTCTGTTGGGGAGTCTGTGGGATCATTCCCTTGAATTTTTTTTCATTTTATATTATTTGATAAAGAAGTCCTATTTTGGAGCTTTTTGTGCACTCTGGAATCTTACATTTAAATAGATATTTAGTCATAAACCAAAGTAAAATTTGAACATGATGATGGCGCAGTCCAGTCGCCAGAATAAAATGTTGGCATTGTACGTTTATTCAAATCATGGATACATTACATGTGTGCATTCCATATCTATCATATCAACATTTCTTAAGTGAAATAGCTCTGTGTTTCTCATTAGTTGCAGGGAATAGTGGATGGGGTGAGACCTAGGTGAGATGGCTGCCAAGCATCAGGCAGCAGCAGAGAACTGTTCAAGAACAGCAAACAACCTCATGCGGTATTTTTAACAACAAATCCAGACATTTCTGACCATAGTAGTTGCGAAAAACAGGTATTTTTCCAACCAAGTGTTTTCTGTACTTAAACCTAACCACGAATTAACCACTCCATTGTTACAAAATAAATGTGAAATTTGATGAAACGTAAGAAATTTAACATATAAAAAGTACCAATTTGACATAGATATGGTTTGCAGAAATATACAAATCCAACATTTACCTTGTATGATTTAATGTGACAAATAAATGGATTGATTAATTTAGATGTACCTCTATTTTACCTATATTTTACCATTTACTGAGAAGTGATGATCATTCAGAACATGAACACACTGGCCAACACTGATGCAGTGGATTGTGCTGCAGGAATAGCCAGAGACTCTTCTCTGTATCTCTAAAGGCCTTTTTATGTATTTTTTTCCACTATGATTTTGGTTCACCCTTTCATAAAACTGTTTTAGACCATTTTCAGTCTAATAAACATGTTGGCAAGCTTCCCTGGATGCTTGGCTTCTGTAGGAAATGAACGTCTTCCGATGATGTGTTTCTTGCAGTATGAACGCAGGGCCACACACATACATCAGTGCTGTCAGGGCTTCTCAGTTACCCATCCTAAGCACTTTCACTGTGTGTCCTGGCCATCTCTTCCCAGGCACTCAGATCGGCAGGATGAGCTCATACTCAGCCAGACCAAAGCACTTAAACATGTTCTTATAAAAAGATAACTATTCTCTAGGGACTTCTGAGCCAGACTGACTGTGTATATGTGTATATGAACTGCTTATAGTGACCACAGTCTGCCACATGCAAGGCTTTAGGCAAGGATAATCGATATATCAGACACAGCTCATTTGTTCTTCAGCTTTCTTTTTGAGTAAATCCAAGATGTTGTCTTGGAAGTTGTAGCATCAGCACTGTATGAAAGCCTCAAAAAATCTTCACCACCATCCACTTATTTGTTACTGTGCTTTTGCACTCATATTAAGATACAGTGGTTGAAGAAAATGTAAAATGTACTGTTGCACTGATCTATATTCACCTCAACCTAGTAAGCAGTTCATTGGTTGCACCAAAGGTAGACTTTAAAGCGGCAATAATAGATTTTCTCACCAATTGGAGGTAGCGGAACAATCTGTAAACACAACATATTTTCACTGCATAACACTGCTATGCTAACAGAAAGTGTTAGCAAACTGATGCTATTTACACATCCAGCCCACATGGAGCAACATTAGCATTTATTTTGACTTGTGTTTCTGGCCGATATCCACTCTGTTTTTAGCTTTGGTTTGGTCTCCACCAACTCCTGAGAAAAGTTTTCCTTTTAAGACCACTAACATTAAACGTTTAACTCCTGGCCACACATTGCGCTGTGTGTGCACTGCAATGTCTGTATAAGCAACCTCATTCACATTGGGCATAGCCATTGTTCATATGAAAAATACTGATGCGTGTAGCTTTAATTGTATTAGTTGAAAATCTTTGAGAGAACATCCTCTACCAGACTCTTTTGTCACCCTACTTGCAGATTTATTTAAAAAAACAATGGTAATTGTACAGACAAAAATCATTTAGCAGCTTTGGAAATGTCAGAAAAAATTACTGATAATATGTTTATATGGCAGAAATTATTTTTCTCACTTTCCATCAGTTTGAGTACCATCGCTACGCACCATAACACAGACTCAGTGTCCCTGCTCACTCAGCCATAAGGCCTCTGTGGTGTTTTATAAGAGTGTTGAATCCCAGCCAAGACCATTCTTGTGGGACTTCTACTACTCTGCGGGTCCCGTCATGGTTCCTCTCCGACACTGGCTCTTCATTAACCCGAGCAGTCAGTGGGAGACACACACACACACACGCACACACATTCTGGCATTACTGTTTGTTTTTTCGTCAGCTGCAAACATGTAAAATCCCAAATTCAAATTCAGCTTTAGGGAAATGTAAATTCTCTGCGTGCATGTGGATTTGAGTGTGTGTGGATTTAATGAGAGCCACGCAGCCGTAGTGCCTTTGGCTTGTTTCTTTTTTTTTTCACTTTGAACTCTAATTTACACCACCGTGAAGACTCATGGGGGATTTACAGATTCAGTGTTTGAATCTCTGGAGATCTTGAGTTTCAGAGTCAGAGGGCACATAAACACAGAGAGCCGATCTTTTTCTAAAAGTTTCCTTTTTCACAGTATCTTTCCTCCACTTTTATTTCCCACCCAGTTCACATGATGAGCTGAATTGAAGTGCGTATTCTGTCATTGCAGCATTGTGGTGCTGAAATGCCTCCTGGCACTTTCTAACCTTCCACCTCAGTGCCCTGACCTTTCAACCAAGAACCAGCTTTTGAAAATGTCTCTCATTCAGTTCTACAGTCAACCCGTACATGTAAAGAAGTTAACCACAACTCCCAAGGAGCAATTTTTTAGGAAACAACAGAGCACCACTAACAACTAGCTTACACATTCTGCAGTTCATGTTGCTTAACTTTTGGATTCTGTCTCAAATTTGGTTGAACTTGGCAACTATGATATGCAGGGCTATAGTCCACCAAGAAAATGTTGATCGACTGAAATTCTATCTATTGTTCAATCTGTTAGTCAATGGGTAAGAAATATCTGCATGTGCTGCGAACACCAGCAGCGTGACATGGAGGTGCCCTAAGCTTTGTACATTTGGTCACGGAGGGTGGTCACTTTTTACTCAGCTGCCCAACCAAAGTGGATGAGGGGTGGGACAAATGCCAAATAGCAAGTACTCTACCTTGTGCTGACATTTTGACCTCCAGAGATATTTTGTATCATAGCAACCAGATGCAACCAAACCCCAGCTAACACCAGACATCAGTGTGATGTCAGAAGGACATTGGACTTGTACGCCAGACAGATGTAAAATTTTGGTTAGAATGAAAATTGGGTTGAGGATATTTTAAATGTCTAGTAACAGTAGAATTTTACATTGTGTGGATGTTAACATTATGATGTTTGTAGATGTTGGGTTTTGTTCTTGACACCTTTTGACTAAATGTCGTTTTTCTTTGTTGGCATGAGACCTTTGGAAGACAATGGATTTTGATTATTTACCAAGAGAATTTAAAGGCCCACACAGCCCCATCATGAAAGTAGCACCAAGAATTGTCCAACCAGTGAGAACTAAGTCAGACGAGCATATCAACCAACCGACCATAAGGTGCCAGCCCAATGTTGCCTTGAAAGTTACTGGAGCTCTGGTGTGGGCTTCTTAGACCCCCTTTCCACCAACATGGAACTGGTTCTGTTCTGATTCCTGCACCTAATTTTGAACTGCATTTGACCAAAAATAAATTGGTTCATAATGAGAAAAATTCTAGATCTCAGCTGCAACCAAAAAATTTGAGGTTTTTCTTGACCTGAGGTTTGAAGCATGACAACATCAGAGGGCGTGTCATATTCTACAGGTTGGAAAGAGAGGATGTAGAAGGCAACAGTGGAGAAGTCAAGTGAGAAATTGTAAGAATGACAGAGAATGTATAAGTCTTATTAATAGTTGGTCCATGCTTGTTTTTGGATGAAAACAAGTATCTGTAATCATAGAACATACGTTTGCAGATAAACAATGTAATTACAATTTTGCTACCACTTTTTATGTCTATTGCGCACTTTGCAAAACCTTTGGAGCATTCTCAGAAACTTTCCAGGAGCAAAAGTTTGAATAACAAAGTGCTGATCCTAACATAAAAAAAAGTAGTTAATTTATCAACAAAAAGCCCAATATGAATCATTTCAGCAAACATCCGAGAACAGCGTATGTTCACGTTGAAGTGACAAAGACCTTCAGCAGCTGTAGGAATTATGATTCTTTTCCATACTGAGCAAAGGAGAAAATAATATGTAGTTGTAGAGCCACAGTGTCCACAGAGGGAGGAGGACGGAGAGGATGGATGGGTCAACAAAACATTTCAAACCATGATGGAACCATGATTGTTCCTTAACCAAGTCGTCTTTGTGCCCAAACCTAACCAAACTTTAACCATTGTGGTGCCAGATGAGAAAGGGCTTTTATATTTTCAACAGTGATTTGTTAGGGTCGAAGGTGCTGACAAATGATGTCACCCTTTTGATAGGGGCGTGACCTCAGAGAATGTCGTTCTGAAAGGCAGTTACAGTGTATTTTGTTATTTATTTTGTTATTACTTTTTGCATGTTTTTGTGTTGAGGAACACTGACGATATCATCTTAGTTTCTCTTCACATTGTCACAAATCAAATTGTATGCATATCAGCTGCTGTACAATAATCTGAGTGTTATACGGTCATTTAAATCAAATTACTAACCTCCCATTTGAAAACAGATCCACCTGGAAAGTTTTAAATGAACAAAAAGCATTTTTCTGTCCTTCATAATGTCTATTTTATTATGTTTTACCGAAAAGTGATTATTGGAAAACAGTTGCATTCATCCATAGTTGATCAATGTTTACTTGCTATCAAAACCATGCAAAAACATGAAAGGAAAAAGCAAAGCACCAACAACTATGAATGGACAGATTATTTTTCTTGGTCAGAAGATTGTAGCTACAACCAAGTTCTTTGCTCCATGCAGCAGTAAAGTCCTGCCCAAAGTAAATTTTCGCCTCTACTTCTGTGCCTTTGCAGACCTTTAATTGTTCCTGCTGTGGCTTGAGCATACAGTTGGCTCCACCATGCAGAAATAATGAGATACCAGTGCCAAGCCTGCGGTCAGCTCTACCAATCAGGAGTGACCCAGTGACAGGAGAGTCAGTCCCGATTCTGATGGCTCAATCCAAGACGGCAGTGCGCCAGTAAAACATGTTCTACTGCCTGAATCGTTTTGTGAGCCACTACAGTATGTAATTTTGACAGTAAAACATGAACCCCAAAAGATAAATTAAATCAATTTATCACAGACAAATGTTGAAAATTACTAATTTACTGATTTGAGATTTTACAGGCATTTGATTTGAATGAGTATGTGCTGGAACAACAAGACTTTCATGGCTAGTACATCACCCACTACAATATGTAGCCAACTTGGAGGACACTGTTGGATGAGAATA
The DNA here is from genome assembly GCF_011397635.1 of Epinephelus fuscoguttatus. Classification (NCBI taxonomy): domain Eukaryota; kingdom Metazoa; phylum Chordata; class Actinopteri; order Perciformes; family Serranidae; genus Epinephelus; species Epinephelus fuscoguttatus. Next base: position 12,172,013 of record NC_064771.1, read on the forward strand.
AACAAGAAATTTACAAGAGCGAGTGATCAGTGATGGATGAGGCCTCAGCTCTAGAGAGTTGACCCTCCAAAACAAAGCGATGATGGTTGAAAAAAAATAAAGAAATGATAGATTCCAGAAATACTGTGTCACACAATATTAACCCAATAAACATGGTACATCATTTACTAAATCGTCTTTTACACAGTATGGGATCAACATCATAATTGTGAGCTTTAATGATGAAAAATTGGTCTGAAGTGAGCTTGTGTTTATGGCAGTTTGCCACTAATGATTCAGTTTTTCAGTAAAACTCACATGTAATTACCAATGTGGCGAGGTGTAAAACATAAAACAGACATCCTGTTTTCTTGTTGCTGGCTTTGCTGTCTTCTTGGCTTGTCCTGTGTGGAATAGCTTAGTGGGTGAACGTACTACTTGCTGTAATTGCATATAAGAGAGCAGGAGTGTAAAAATCTAATAGAAGTGACAGTTATGAAAGCAGTAATCAACCTTTTTGACCCGCAAACCACTGGCAGTACACAGGTGTCCACTCACAGTCCTCTCTGTTAATTTGTGAAACAACAGAATGGTAAACTTTGACACATTTTCACAAGAATAACAACCATAAATAATCCTTGTGCTGCAACAACTGTGCTTCAGTTTCCTCCCAGGGAGGAACCCTAGAAAATGAACATTAAATAATAATTGTCCGTCACTGACCTCTGTCCAAAACCAACTGGGGGCAGAGCAACAACCTGTAAACACAGGGTAATAGCATTTTATCACCATGAACATGTTAGCAAAACGTGAGAAATGGACACATTGAGCAGACATGGATAATGTTTTCTGTGTCTGCCTCACAAATATTCAGTCTCCTGTTGGTCCTATATGGTTTCTACCAGCCCCTGAAGGAAATATGCAGCTTTTTAGTTGCTAAACTCTCCATGATGTTCATTAGATAATCGCTAACTTTGCTGGTGTGCTGGGTGTGAGGCAGTTAGCATACAGTGGGTATATAGAGCTTTTCAGCTGAAAACAGCTGCCTTGTTTGAGAGCCCATGGTCAGGAGGAGACGTGTATAGCTGCAGCTTCATTGCCTTTGGAGCCTCATGACCCGCCCCTTACAAACCGCGTCCACCACCAGTCCAAGACAGACCTGCCAACATGCTGGTTATATGAGCCTTGCTACAACGCAACAATGTAATAAAATAATATGAAGCCAAATGTAGCAGTAATCAACATTGTAATACATTATTCATGAAGACATAGTTCACCTTAAAAGTAACGAGACGTACCCCTTACCCTTACACTACTTAGCTAGCTAAATGCTAATGTAGGGGTTTTTTTTGTTTTTTGTTTTTTTTTTTTTTTTGGTTTTTTTTTTGTTTGTTTGTTTTTTAGGGCTTCTGCTTCTGGACGAAGGCCAGAAAGGTGCTGATAATGGACAACTGTGTAGGTATGATGGGTGAGGCATGTAGCCAGTGGGCAGGTCAGGTAGCTTTCCACAGACGCAGCTATACCTCCAATTTGGTCAGGAGGGGTCAAAGCATACAGATAATCCCAGCCCAAGGCCCAGGGGGGCCCATGCAAAGGTGAAGTTCAACAACGAGGTTACTGACATATATCACTAACCATATGAGTTATACGTTTTTACTTGATAGATAAATTTATTGTTATCATTAAAAACAAAAACAAAAAATCTCAACTTTTACGACAACGTTAGCTAATTAGCCAGAGATCAAAGAAAAGGTGCAAAAAATATGCTGGAAATACAGTCAGATTATGATAAACCACTGTCTTGAGAATCAGTCTTCAGAATGACCTACCCTCAAAAAAACTAATGGTTTGCCCCTTTAAAGGCCCTGACAATAAACTTCCTCATGTGACCAGTGGAGTCATAACTAACATGATCTTACAGTTTTGGTTATCTCACATAAGTGATTTCTGTATTTGTGTTTTTGTCTTTCCCCTTCTTGCTGCGTTTAAGTGGGCGGGGCTTGATTGGAATTTAATTGAAATGAAATCTGATGGCAGATGTTTATTTGTTTCCCAGGCTGCTGTCAATCAAAGCTGATCAAACCACACCTACACAATCGTAAATTGCTGACAGTTTAACTCTTATTGTATAAAACCGACAGTGTTTTTACAAAACTCAAACTGATAAACTGTAGGGACTTTATGGGTGGCAGATACTGCGCTTCAAACTGAAGAGTGATGTCTTGAATCAGGCATGTCCTGGGATAACTCACCGCCCTCCAACTCAGGATCTGTGCCACACTAGAAGAAATATTTTCGTCTCCGGCGGTTATACTGTTTAGTTTGCTGGCCTAAAGTAGAAGATGAGAAATATTTTAGATTTATAGCCCTTGTTAACCCACTCTCACTTCATCACCTCCCGGCAGCGACTCCTAATCCTGGAACATCTGTCTCTGTCTCTGTTTAGAAAAGACAAGTCACATCTCCTGTTGTCCTTTTTCTGTTCACTGTTGGCAGGTTGGTTCACCTACGTGTGTGTATGCCTGTATGTGTGTGTGTTTGGTGAGCACTGAGGCCAAAGGGATGTTGACTCTGTTTTTTTATTGATATCTGCAGCTGGAAGACAAATATTGTCGTCTTGCAGGCCTATTTGCTCAGACTTGGTAAGAGAATGTCTGAATCTCTTGTACCTTTCAGATGTTAACTGAGAGTGTCCGTGGCCAACTGTCTGACTTCAAGGCTTAAAAACAAAGATGCGATTGCATCATCATTCTCAGCCCTGTGTCTAGCTCTTGTACTCATATGATTGTTTGCTTAAGTCCAGCTCTCAGAGGAAAACTCCCCCTCAGATACTCTTACACTGTTAAGACAGGGTTATTTTTCATGAAGAGTTGTAATTGACTTGCTTCTGGCTCATCTGTTTCATCGAGTTCACTACAGTTCCCGGAATTTCTCTTTACAACCCACAGAAAATGGAGTGATGGTAAGAAAAGGAATACAAAGTGATGATGTTCAACTGTAGAACAAAGTCATTTCTTTTTCATTTTGATGTCATTACCGGTAATGCTTCAAAATATTCCTGCTATGGCTCTTGAGTGGCCCATACCACTGACCTCAGACCTGGAGCTGCTTCCCAGGCCTTAATTACATTTTGGCTATGCGCTTTTTAAGAAGTTTGGAGGGGTCAAAGATAGAGAATCAATTTTCCCACATAAATTAACCGAGATAAGAATTTACATCCATGTTAGCCGCTGTGAGGCTGCCTTAAGCTGACTAGTAACGTCAGCATGCTAACATGTTGATGTTAAAAAGATAAAGTTCGCTGTGTCCAGTTCGCTGTGTTAGTTTAGCCTGTTAGCATTTTAATATTTGCTGTGGAGAGCTTTGTCTGGACCAGAGTGGTGGGCTAACAAAACAACCATCTGACCAACCAATTGACCATTTTTATCCAGTACAGCCAAGCTGCTAGCATGGCTAAAATGAGTATAAATACATTTATATAATTAGAGTTAAGTCATCACTTTTTCACAACCAACTCATAGTACCAATGCTTGGTCAGAGGCCCTACTCAAATTATGACACTCTAGGTACCCCTCAAGCATCACTTTGAGATGTTCAGGGAAGCCATGTCAATTTTCATGCATTGCATGCATTGTGTCTTTTCAAAGTTAACTTCCAGTTTCACAGGATATGTTGGCTACAGTTTCTGTTTGTTAAATTCATCAAGTCTCTTTACAAAATAAGATTAGCAAGTAGATAAAAAAAACATTTTTCTGTTTACTTCCTTAAGTTTAGGCAACAAAAGCATGTGTTTCGGCTCAGAAATATCACTGTATGGCTGAAAATAAGTACAGTTGTAACTAACGTGATGTCACATCATTACTAGCATAGTATGCTACACATACTAGCATACTACTGGGTTGACTCTTGGTTTCACACGGGACACAAACTGCAGTCTCAGGTGAAAGTCTTGAATTTGTTTGACCCATCCATCTCCCCTACCACACACTATGTGGAATTTTTTTTGCTCTTACTATGGCAGGTGCTTGGAGTGTCAAAAAAAAAAAAAGCAGCTGCCAGTCCATCTCATACTGCTGTCTCATACACACGGTCAGAAGTGAAACTGACTTGAAACATTTAACCTGAAAGGCCAGTGAAACATTTGTTGTGTTCCATTTGCACAGAGAAGGTGGAAAAGTCAAGATGGCTGCTCTCCGCATCAACTATAGTGAAAACTGTGGTAATGTACTGTTTATTAGCACTTTTGTCTCATTTGTGTCTTATTTAAACAGTCCTGCACACAGTATTGTACAGCTTCTATTTTTGGACATGTTGATATGTTGTTTGTATGCGCAAAATACAGTTTAATGCGTTGTTATCAACTGGTATTGCTAACAACATCTTTGCTGTCCAATTTGTATTGAAATGTGGTCAACTCAGGCGTGACGTCATTCCCAGCTCCGACCTTTGAGGTTAATGGAACGCAGCAGCTGCTTTTCAGCCAACACATTCTCTCTGACCTTGTCACATATCAACATTTGGTCATAGACTTTTCCACGGCGAGATATGACGTGCAAGGTACCCTGGGTGCGTTGGTTGTTAATGTTCAGGGACCCTGTGTCAACTTAAAGGTGCTGTATGTAAGAATGTGGCCAAAACGGTTACTGCACTCAAATTCAAAATACTGCCGCGAGTCGTGTCCGCCCCCCCTCCCCTTCAGATTCGAGGTTGCTGGACAGCGGCACGCTGGAGACTGATTTGTTTGCCCACGGGTGGCTGCCGTGGCAGGGCCGCGTCGCCGTGTCCTTGATCTTTGGTTTTCCAGCGGACCGTTCGAGCAAGTCCGGCTTCTCTGCTGCTAACGCTGCTGCCGGGATATAGCTGAGGAGACTGCTAATGCTATGTACCAGGACACTGCTAATGCTGCTTGCCGTGCTGCTGTAGCTCAGTCGTAACTGTAACTGATGCTGAGACTCTACTGACTGCGTGACTGGTAGACGGCGGTGGGTGGCGCAACAGGCCAAAACACAAATTCAAAACATAAACACGATTTGTGGACCGTAAAAATTTTTTTTAGATTCAAATATTCTGGCTGTACTATTGTTGTCGGTGAGATCAGTATGTTATATGAACATTATTCCTTAGTTATATGAACATTATTCCTTAGAACATTATTCCTTGTGACATATTAGGAGGATTTTACGACTATTTGCTTTAGATTTCTTACATATAGCTCCGTTAAGCCTGTTACATGCATTGTCTGTTTTCAAAATGCACCTCAATTTTTATCAGGAGATGTACAGTTTGCATTCAGTCATTCAGTCCAAGTTGGAACAACACTGCAAATTGGTGTTTTTTTTTCTTCAGCTGGTTGGGTTTTGCCAACAAAAGCATGTGGCTGGGTTTAGGGAAACAGAGCAAGGTTTGGCTTTACATTCATATGGGAAGTGAACACTGGCCTCCCGGGTGAAAGTTGGTGGTTTTTGGACCCATCCACTCCCGCCCGCCCTACTTGGACTTTCGCCCCATAGCTTATGTTGTTGTCCAGCCACGTTCCCCCCGACGCCAATGGGCGGCATCACATAATAACAGCGACTGGCCACTCATCATGCCGATGTGAAAGGACGGCTTTTTTTTAATCGGTCTCTGACAGTAAGTTACTGCCCAAGTGCTGGTATTCAACAACTTCAGAGTGAGACCAGGTTGGTTCAGCCTGGTGTAGATTAACTCTTTAGGGTGCATATATACACTGTCAGTTAATTAGGTACACCGAGCTAAAAGTATTGCAATTTCATACAACAGCCCTGCAATACAGCTTACCTTAATGATGGTTATATTGTTCAGTTTTTGTTGAAACTGTTTTCGACATGTATTGATTTAACACCATGGTCGCCAGCCACCAACCAAACACTTAATGGATGTCCTGTGCCACAGCCGGTCCAGTGCCTCAGTGCTAAAATGTTTTATGGTGAATTTGAGTCCTGCACTCACGGTCAGAGCACATTCCCTTTGGATGAATATACAGCAGAATACCAAAATCAAGCAATACGGAAACATTAAAATATGTTGTCTGTATGCATTTTAAGTGCCCTCTCAGCTAATTCTAATATTTTACTGGAAAAACATCAACCACTTGCCTCACCCACTCACTTTCTCAAGCTCTGAACTTCTTGGCATGCCTGCTGCGCCTCTCCCAACAGGGGCTGCAAAAACAGCATTAGCATACGTGGGAGGGGATTTTTTACCATTACTCAGAATCAGATAGCGCACAGTTGACCGTGACATAATTCTATTTATAATGGCTCAAGACCGAGGGCTGTATAAATGTCATATCCTTCTATCTGGGCTATCTACATGTCTGCCCGCAGAGCATGAAGGGAGAAGGCGTGGAGGTGGATAATGCAACCCTGGCTGGGTGAGGACTGACCCACGACTGGTCATAATGTAAATGTAATTATACAGTGGGTAGTTTCAGCCAAACAATCTGATTGGACAATAGTGCGGTCAAGCAGTGGTGATAATTCCCACGAAGCATAGCTACGTAACCATGCCTGATCAAGATTATTGGTTGTCAATTCAGAGTGCAGTGATATCAGTAGAGCTATGGATCCAACTGTCTTAATTCACATATATCTTTTTCCTTTCTCTGTGGCCTTCCTTTTTCTTTCTTTCCTTTCTTCCTCTGTCCAGGAACGGTGAAACCTGGGTAGCACATGTGTTCGATAACATCATTTGAGTTACGGATCAGGCCTGGGTCTGCGCTGCTTACGTAAAGCCATAACAAGGCCCATTTAGACAAACAAAATGAGGTAAATTCACCAAAGCCATTTTCTATTTATGCATAATTAGACTAATTTCTTCATAAATGGTCAAGTAAAAGAGAAAAAAGGCACAGATTACATTTTGGATCTCTTTGTGGGTTTAGATCTAATTGCAGATTTACAAGTGGTTGATACGCCACAGCGGCACACATACCATACAGTGCCACATTAACATGAAGTCACAGGAGGAGTAACACAGTGCAGTTCATTTTAAATTTACTGTCATTCCTCTTTAGCACAAACACATCTTATGTTAGTTTCAGGATAAGTCTCTGTCAAATTAAAACAAAAGCAGAACAATGCATTTTTAAGTAGGTCAAGGAAAACAGTGTAATGCAAGATTTACTATTATGCTCATGGCTAAAATATACTAAACTATACTAAAAATATACTAAAAGAATAAAAACACACACACCGCAGTCTGTCATTAAGCCTACATTCATTTTTTACTCTATAAAGATGAAAAAGAATTGTTTGCAGTATTGTTAGAGTAATACCATAGAAGCATTTAAAGATAGACTTGGATATTTTCAAGGACTCACCTGATCTGTGGCTCATGGGAAATGGTGTTCATAAAAGGCAGAAAAATACAGAAATATTAAGAAACAATCATTTTAACTTATACTTTTTATGCCTCAGTGTGGGCGAGAGCCATGGCAGGAGGCATTATGCTTTGTTTTGTTTTGTTTGTTTGTTCGTTCTTTCGTTCTCCTGCATCCGTCTGTCCATCTGTCCTTTTCACGTGAACACAATATCTTAATAAGACCTCAAGGGAATTTCTTCAAATTTGGCACAAACATCCACTTGGACTCAGTGATGAACTAATTAGAATGTAGTGGTCAAAGGTCAAGGTCACTGTGACCATAACTCAAGGATTCATACACTAATTAAGACAAAATTTCACATCATTATTGAAATAGGATAAAATGATGATTTGATGACATTTTATATTCAAAAGGTCAAAGGTCAACTTCACTGTGACATCCTGAAGTTCTGTAAAAACACGTCTGAACATTGCTCACCATCATAACTCCAGAACTGAAAGGAAGATATTTAGTCGAACATTGAATTGGTACCATATTGAAACTGTGGTGATTGTGGTAGATTGTGGAAACTGTGGTGAAACTGTGCTACTGCGTGGAAGATGTTTGTGAGGCATCCAGGTTTTTGAATTTGCAGCTTCTTTGCAGCAACATCTATATTTGAAGCATGCATGCTAGACATGGATATAAACTGCAACTTGATTGGTTTGTGAGGGCGTACAACTGTGAGGACGTAATTCTAGTTTTTTAAATGTACCAACCTTATCCACACACATAGGGTGAACTACATGACTGTTGTGTAAGACTGTTGTGAGGTTTGATTTTTAGTGATCTATGTTCTTGCAAAGCCTAGTGTGATTTTGACTGACGTTTTCTTACTTCCTGAATACAACCCCAAAGTTCCAGTTTAACACCGGCTCTATGCATTGGCATTAAAGTAGTCCATTCTACACTGTAAGAGACAAAATGTACTTGTTTTGTCCTGCCAAAGCTTATATAAGACCTCAGCAGTCTGTATCATCCAAATCAAGTGGTTGTCTTCCAAGGTTACGGTCTTTGCAGTACAGAATGGGAGTCAGGCGATTTTCCTTGTCCCACTTGAGAATAGATGTTGTTGTATGCTGTACAGATTGCTTGCAGATTACAAAGCTTGCAAAAAAAATAGACCAGATTGTGATTTACAGTCTTATAAACAGGTGAATGGGATCCTAACCTGACTGTCAAAGAACCAAAAAATATAAACGCTGTCAAGCATGATCCTCACAAACAGTGTTTCCTTGCTGAGCTGTGGTGAACAAATGCCTCCTAGTAGTTATTAGTATTATTGTAGGTTTGCTGTCAGGACGCAACACCAGCAATAATTTTGCATGAGAAGGGTTCAGTTTCGGGCAGGTATTGCAATGCATTTCCATCCCTGATTGTCAAATACTAATGCTTTCTCATGCCCTGCGAATGAAATACTAATACTGAAGGCACCCTTTAGCATATGAGACACACCCTCTAATGTATGTATGTGACGCGAAGCTATCTCCTGGGTGAAACTCATGGTGACGTGGTTAAAGTTGCCAAATGGCCATGGTTAGGTTTAGAGTAAAACATCATGTCATGGGTTAACATAAAGATATGACGTGTTGTAAATACATCACAGATGGATGCAAGTTACATAACGTTACATTAAAACAGCACTGGCTCTTGGTTTCAGACAGTGATCTCTTGGCTAACTCAAGTCTGTGTTTGTTTGACCCATCCACCACCCCATCCTCCCACCTTACATGCACTTTCTCGCTCTTTATACTACAACATTTGCTCTGAACATCAATTATTGCCACAGATGGGTTTGGATTTAGTTGTAAGACTGGCGTGTCTCAGGGTGCTTTCACACCTGCCCTGTTTGGTTCGGTTCAATCGAACTCAAGGTCATTTGCCCTCTAAGTATGGTTCATTTGGTCAAGTGTGAACACAGCAATTGTACTCTGATGCGCACCAAAATAAGTGGACAGAGACTTTCTTGAAGAGGTGGTCTCAGTCCAGTTACAAATGAATTCTGGTGCAGTTCCTTTGTGGTGAGAGCGTGTTCCGACCTCGATCTGAACCAACTTAAACAAACATGAGCATGTTACAGTCCTGGAAGAGAATTAATGTGCACCTCCTCCTGTACTGCCTTAATATGCACATTCAGCACATCCAATGCATCAAAACATTGTTTTCTAGTTGGAGCTGCGCTTTGTTTTTAAACTGTATGGTTTAACTAAAATGAACAATGCAAGCAATACAGTACACGATGACCAGCACTAAAGTCAGCCCATTTAGTTGTCCCTCCATTGTGACATTAGAAAGTGTCGCATTTTTCTTGCAAGTGTACTCTTCATCAACGTTTTGTTTACTTCCTGGATTTTTCCTGCATGGAAACACCGACCAATCAAGCGTAAGGCATTTTATCTGGTCCGCTTGTAAATGCTGTAGTGAGAACATGAACCAACTCTAGGCAATTATGCATCTTTGTAAAAAAAAAAAAAATGAGTTGCTAATTCAGACCAAGACAAGTGAACTCTAGATCTGAAACCACCCTAAGACCAAATCCTAATAAATTCCAAGAAGCACTTCCTGAGTAGCTGCCCCTGTGTGAGCCAGCCTTCTGTCTCCAGCTCAGGCTACTGCAGCTTCATATAGGTCACAGGTGGTTGCATGTCAGGGCAAGCAGCTCCAGGTGGAAGTCAAAGGACACCTCTCAATTTCACAACTCACCTCTGAGGTAAGTCAACACAGCAGCGAGAGGAAGGGCAAAACTGTCAGTGAGGGAAAGAGGAAACTCCCTGTTTTATCATTGTGTACTTCTGTCTTACTCTTGTCTTAATATGGATTACTGTTAATTTATTATGCTGATCTGTTCTGTACGACATCTATTGCACGTCTGTCCGTCCTGGAAGAGGGATCCCTCCTCAGTTGCTCTTCCTGAGGTTTCTACCATTTTTTTTTTCCCCCGTTAAAGGGTTTTTTTTGGGGAGTTTTTCCTTATCCGCTGTGAGGGTCTTAAGGACAGAGGGATGTCGTATGCTGTAAAGCCCTGTGAGGCAAATTGTGATTTGTGATATTGGGCTTTATAAATAAAATTGATTGATTGATTACTCTGGCTGCACTTTTTACACCACACATGAAACATCATCATACTGTCCCCTTCATGTTCTCATCACTAAAGTGTGAAGGTTTTTTTCTCTTTCAATTCCAGTGTTGAACTTACCAGAAAATACTGACATTTAATGGTACAATTAAAGAGGTAGAGAAAAATGATGTGGCATATTTTTCACATCACTGTCAGCTCACATTGGTTGATGACTCTTGTTACAACATTAAGCCTTTTTTTCTGCGTCTGTCTCTGTCTTTCTTTTACTCTAAACTTTGGACTTTTTCAATGGAATTCAACCTGGGAAATTCCCTCTTTTGACACTCTGACAGCTCTGGTTTGTGTTGTTGAGGATAATCAGTGAATTCTAGAGTGGAGCCGATCCTGTAATTACAAGGGAAATTAGCAATAGGCAGTAATTTGTGTCTATATACAGCCGGGCTCTTGACAGGGAGGGCGAGTTCATTCTGAACTTCACCAGAGTGAGTAAATTGCAAAGGGAAGATTGGAAGGGATGCTGTCTGTGCTTCATAGTAATCCTCAAACATTTGAAGCAGAACTGAGTATTTTGTGTTACAGTTTATATTATGGGTTTAATCTAGGATTTAATCAGTTAGCAGAGATTGCTGAGACAGAATCAATTTGCAGTGCCATTCCTGAATCTCTTTCGTTTCCCACTTCCTACCAAATTACGTCATGCAAAACATTGTTCTGTAATAAAGCCTTTCTTGAGCTCTTGAACAAAACCACTAAATTCTCTCTTTAGAAGCACCAAGAATTGTGCTGTGACGCTGGTAATCTTGAAGCCATTTGGCCCAAGGAGATTCCCATTGCCCAGAACACAGTTAAAACACATTCGGTCCGTGTGGTTTCGAAAGCTCAAACCATTTTTTAAATGCTCTGATGTTGCTGAATCACTACCAGCTGCCACAGTCTGCATCCTGCCAGGTTAGTCACCCACTGATGTGCTAGCAGCTGGCTCTCACCCAGGCTGTTGCTGCTGCACACGGTTAAAGTTGGTTTGGGTGCAGAAATAATAAATAAAAATAAACAGAATTACATGTTGCTGTAAAACAGATGGAAAAAACACTTAATTCATGATGGCAATCAGTGCTAGTGATGGCTTTATAAAACCAGCTCGGTCTCAATGCAGGAAGTAGCATCCATAATTTAACCATACTGTAGTTGCCATGTACAAATATAAAAAGTATTATAAAATTGTATTGAACATAATCTTTGCTATCAGAGAATCATTCAATACCAATTTTCTGTTGAAAGAAAATGAAGTTTCATGCAACAAAATGTCTCTATCTTAGAAACAAAGTGGTAGGCTAATGAATTTTTTTTAGCTACTTGGGGAAGCGGAACAAGCCGTAACGCAGCATTGACATATTACCACGTTGTTCAGTTGGTATGAAAAATTTGTTAGAGAGGATCTGCCTATTTTCTCATCAGGCAGACACGGAAAAACAAGCATTCGTTTTGAGGTGCATCTCTAGTCACCTGACAAACATAGATCCAATGTTCACTTTTATTTTATCTCTAGTCCGGTTGCCAAAATCTCCTGAGGCAATGTGTTCCTCTTTACCCACTCAATCAGGGGTGTCAAACATACAGCCATGGGCCAGAACCAGCCCCCCTGGGACTTGAACAGGTGACTCTCCGGTTACCAACCCAAGTCCCTATGGACTGAGCTACTGCTGCCGCAAGGAGCAAGTTTAAAAATGCATTGCTATCTTTATGTTAAATTCTGCTTCAGAGGCTTTTTCACCCTGACCAGGATACAGTTCTATAATATAACAACTAATACTTCCTGTGACCATAAAGACATTGGGTCTCATTCATGAAAAGTGAGTAAATCTGTGTGTAGATTTGCACATAAAAGCCTACTCTACTAAAAACCTACTCCGGATTGAGGAACGCCGCGGGAAACTCATACTTGATTGTAAACACGTGTGTATGATCATGAATGCCAATCCATCGTAAAGTGACACCGCGCTCCCGGCAATCAGCAATTAGCATAAATCCCCGCCCATGAATAGCCAATGACCACCATATAAGGAGGTGTAGGTGCATCCTGTCGACCTGTCAGTCATGGCGCAAGCAAAGAAAGAGAAAGAAAGAAAAAAGATTTTTCCGAAGCAGAGATTGAAATAATTTTGGGTGAAGTGGACTTAAGAAAAAACATTTTATTTTCTTCAGTTAGTAGTGGTGTGACAGGGACAGGCAATGCGAAGGCCTGGAGGGAGGTAACAGATGCTATTAATGTTGTCTCCGTAGTACAAAGAACCATGTCAGAGGTGAAGCGTAAATGGTTTGATATGAAACTGGAGGCAAAAAAACGCATAAGCACACACACAAAAAATACAGCGGTCACCAAACAAACAGAAGATTCATTTGTGGGGTTTTGAATGAAGTGGGAACGGGAAACCAGAGATGTTTTGTGCGTAATGGATAAACTCTAAATCAGTGATGGCTGTCGGAATGTAGAGCCATTTAACATTTATTTTAACAAATGATACGGATAACATATAGTCTACAGCAGTTTTGTATGCATCGTCTTGAAATTATTTGAATCTCAATAGCCTAAAGCTCTGTTTTATACAACGTAAATTAAACATTTTTCAAATCAGATTTATTCATTCAAATGATCAAAAAGCCACAAAAAAAACAACAAAAAAACCAAACATGTTGTCTCAAATAATTCTTTCAGCTGGCGCGTGCTCCTTCGTGGCTCCACCATCTGCTGCCCCTGCTGCCCCTGCTGAACCCAGGCACCAAGGCTGAAGAGGCTGTGCAATAAGCTTAACAATGCTAAAACGCTCCTTTGAACCATAGACTGTATATGAATGATACATTTAGCTACAGGGATGACACCCATTGGTTTGTGGACTCCCAGTTTGAAGCTTCGAGTCTGGCATTTTTGCTGTTGCCATCTTGATTTTTTGGAGGAACCACATTTGGACGAGAGGGTCTAGCTGCGGAAGAGTAAGGGGTGGATCTGACTCATAAACTGTGGTGATGATCGCAGACTACCTGTCACTCAAAGACACTACTCTTTAAATATACGGAATGTTAAGCCTTAATAAAATATATTAACGGGTGTGTTATGAAAAATTCATATTTACACAGTTGTCATGAAGAGGGAAATTACCAGGCTGTAAACATGTTTATTTCTGCTGTAATGTTGGGTATTTTAACGTGGTGTCTTTGGGGACTGACTCACTTTTGGAGCCAGCCTCATGTGGCCATTCAAGGAAGTGCATTTTTTGAGACTTAGTTTGATTTTTCAGCCCTGGAGATTGCTGCTTGCATAGAATTTAAGGAAACTGCAGTCTGATGTTAATTCTGTGGGGATGTGTCGCTGCAAGTGATACCTTTCACATTTCACATAGTCATTTACCCATTAATTATGTCAAAATATGGATTACTGCATCCTAAATGTGAAATTTCTAAACCGTACATCTGGGTTTTGGTTTACAATTGCTGTTGGTTTCACAACAGTTTCCCACTGGGGTTGCTATGTAATGTTATGCATTTTAGCATTTTAATATACTCTTTAAAACTTAAATGGTTAAATATTGTACTCATTATATGAGTAAAATGTTTAAATAGGGACTGTGAAAAACAAAACAGGGATACACTGATTACAGAGAACTCAAAGCAATGCATCTTCTGTCTGATAGTCTGCCTTCAAAATTTAAGCACTCTTTCTACTTGTTACGTTTGTTGTCTTGTGTTTTGTCTCATCCTACCTCCCTAAAGGTTGCTATGATATTTGCCTCGGCTCAGGACACCTGTGTGGGGGTGTAAGCACCTCTGTGTGAGTGTATGTGTAGATGAGACAGCTGCTTGGGGGATGACCGCACCATGTGATGACAGGGCAGCCAGGTCTAATTAGAGAGGTCTTCCAAAAGCTGCAGCGCTGATGTCAGTGACACTGCAGCTGTGAGGGTCATCACACATTCACACATACACACAGTGTGAAAACAACCGATGTTACACACCTGGTAGAGGGTGTGAGTGGGGGGTTGGAGGGAGGTAACTGAAGTGTCAGTCATCTGCTGTAGTAGAGGGAGATTACGTGCTGACTCAGGCAAACAGCTGATCGACAGCAGTCATTAGCTCAGAGCGGGGCTTCCCCACTCTCTAGCTACTTGGATACAAGGCCAATAATACACCTGTACACTATATTTACAAGACAGCCTTTATTCTTCAATGAGCTGCAAGGGAAAGGAGCTTAAGTAACACTCAACTTTACAATTACCTTATTTAAGTTTATATGGAATGTTTCCATTGTTTTTTTTATGTTTGAAACATTACCTGGAACCATTTTCTCATCAAATTCTTAAAATAATAGTCTGACGTTTTGAAAAAAAAAAAAAATGCTTATTCTCCTTCTTGCCAAGAGTCAGATGAGAAGACCAAAACCTCTCTTATGTCTGTGTGTTAACTAGCCTGGGGCACTGGAGTCAGGAGGCGGGTAGCTTAGCCTAGCATAACTGGAGATAGGGGTAAGCTAAGCTGACTTCCTCCAAAGTTCAAAAATAGACCTAAAACTTTACTTTACTTTTCTTTTTGTTGACACATTTTACAACATGCTGGTGAGCTTTAAAGGTGCTGGTAGGGGCCTTTTTTTTATCTTTGGGCAGAGCTGGGTTAGCCATTTTCCCCTGCTTTAAGATAATCACCTTGTGGCTCTAGCTCCATACTTATCACACATGAGTGTGGTATGAATCTACTCGTCTAAATCTTGACAAGAAAGTTCAACAGTGTATAACCCAAAGTGTCAAACTACTCCATTAAAGCCACAGTTGGTAAATTTCACAAAAATAACACAACATATTCACAAGACACATGGTCTGTAAAAACGAAAACCAATCGGAGCCAAGGAATCTCTAACTGCTGTAAATCACTGCTGGTAAACTGCAATGAAAGTAGGCAGCGCTGATCAAATCTGAATCAAGATTTTGTCACTGCATTGCCTATTTCTCCCTTCACATGTTTTCAGAAGCATCCGGTTGGCATGGCTTGGTTTTCGCCTGACTGTTTTCAACATGGCAGCAGGGGCACAAACTTTCTCATGATAAACTTATCATGTCAGCTGAAGGTGGTGATCTAAAATGTTTTCATAGCAAAACATCCAAATTAGAAAGCAACAAAGTTTGATGTTATGAAATGTCATCTGCTGGGAAACAAGTTAAATCATACAGTATTCCGTGCTGCATACTGTGTTGAACTAAATAATTGTTTTGCACCAGTGCTTGGTACACCGTAACTTTGTTTAGCATTATTCCAACCATCAGTACTGAGCAACAATCCCCACCATGTCTGACAAGACAAAGAGAAGAGTTTACAGAAAGTGCTAAAGAAAATTGAGGAGATGCCATGGCCACAGTCTCATTTCTTCTCAGACAGTATTCTGTGTCAGCCTCCCACATTGTGCCCATCCTCCTATTCCCACCCACAGAAACCCAGACTCTTGGAACAGTGTGCGCCACCACAGCCAAGTCTCCAAAGACTGACTTCCTCCAAAAACACAGTAATCTTATTTGTACTGCCAATTTAGGGGTTAACAACACGATTCTGGTGTTTAACTAAAGGCACTTTATCATTCCTCGACTGACCTCAACATCCCCACGGGGACCTAATGATGACATCATTAACAAGCGCCAAGGATTGCTGGCTGATAATCCCTGAGATCATGTACTGTAACTGACAAAGGCAGTTTCTGACGGCAAGTGTGCGTGTGAGAGAAGGGAAGGATAAAGAGAACAAGACAGATGGAGGCACCGCACTGCCAAAAAGGCTTACAGGTTTTAGTTCATCCAAACTACAAAAAAATAACAACAGCAACAAAACAAAATCTCACTTACCTCTGTCATCATCCAGCCGTGCAGATAGTTGCCATGTCTCAGATATCTGTCTTTGAGAGTTCTTCTGCCACCATAATACAATTAACTTGGACGGGATTTCATGGTTCCCACAGGACTGGAAAATTACATTTTAAAAATTTTGTGGCAACATGTCTTTCCAAAATCAGTGCTCCTGTTTCTTTGGATCATACACAGACCTCGCTGTGAACAGTTTTCACTGAAATAGTCCCTGTAAAAAGAGCTGATAGTAAACAATCAACTGTGTCTTTAATGATGGTAAAACTCCAACAATTTGATGCTACAATGATTTCAGAGCACACCTTTCAGCACTGTGGACAATGCCTCAGCAGAAGAAAAATAGTATGTTTTGTCTCCAAAATTCCACCAACACATTTATTTGAAAACTGTAATAACAAAACAACAACACCAGCTGTAGCTACAGTCCGTGGATCGAAAGCTCTGGTTGTGTTTCACTGGATGGTAGTCAAAGTCCTGAGCTACCTGTTTCAGATGGCTGTCACCGACTTTTGCCCGCGGGAGTAAGTCACAGTAGTGCTTATTCACACTTGTAGCCAACGATTATGTTTGGCCATCTTTATATTACCTTTTATATCAGCGTTTCCAACGTGCCCAACTGAAAATGTACTCTTGTTGTGTGTGCAGAACACAGCATTTTCTTTGCTGGGTACTTTATGAAGGAAGGAGTAAGCCTCCTGGAGCTGTTTAGAAAAGAGCAACTTTCTTTTTGGCACAACAGCTAATTGTTAGCATACTGACAGGATCTGCCAAAAAAAGCTATGCATAGCGACAGCCTTGACAATGACACAGTCACTGACATACATACAAACAAATCAGTGTTGAATTCAGATGCATGGGGCATTGTTTATATCTTTATATTGGATTAGGTCATAATGAGTGGGACAGAACATGATCAGTTTCTACGTAGGCACTGTAAACGAGTATACTCTTCTAATTATTATTTTATTTGAGGTGAAACATGGGACATTATAGTGTTTTACAAGTATTTGTTCAAACTTGGGACACCAAGCTTGAGACCATGACAGTACCACACAAACCCGGATGCCTGGTTACTACATGATTGACAAACTGTTACCTAACAAGACTAAGGGTGCTTTCACACGGAGTCATCCCTATGTTTCCAGGGTTCTATGTTTCACACTTAACCCTGCAAAAAAGCTTCTATGTTGTTATAGTCTTGGAGGATTATTAATGTGCACCTCCTCCTGTACTGCCTTAATATGCACCGCTCCTTGTTTTCAAACTGTATGGTTTGCCTAAAATGAACAATGCAAGCAAATATTTTTCAATACTCATCTGTGTGAAGGAGTGAACATCCAACTCAGAGTTAATTACTAACGACCGGGCTCCACCAGCTGCAAACGTAAGCATTACGTCAGTGTAGCGTCGCGTTGTATTCATTTGGGCTCCACTGACTGCGTACGTAGAGAAGCCAGTGGGGTTGTTTACTGTGTGCCGAGCCGAGAGGCTGCATGTAGGCTGCGTGAAATGTTAAAACATTTCCCGCCTAAGTTATTACATATATTTGAGTTATCTACAAGTTTACTGTACTGTTTGTCATCTACTCTTTCAAATGTCCGTCACAGACATTTACACAATGTCACGGATAAACATGGGTAAATGCATGGAAAAAATCATCACATATCACCTCTGATAATGGTTTATTCATTTAAAAACACATTGTGCTCGTTTAGCACACTATTTCATGTAGTTTTTATCTGCTGGAGGGTCGCGTAGGGGAGCGTAGCGCAACAAAAACAGAAGAGCCGCCTAAAATAGAGAGTTGTCGCGCGGCAGACAGGGGTTGTCGCGCCGCTCCCGTTGCCAGTGGAGCCGCTGTAATTGATTAACAGGGGGGCGAGCTGCTACGGGACTCGCGTTGCAGACGTGTCGCGCCACTGACGTGCCCAGTGGACCCCGGCCGTTAGTGTCTCTGCACATGTTGAGCTTCCAGCTATGTTAATACAGACACAGGCTAATATAACATGATGAGTTAAGAGTTGTTCGGACCACTTTTGTGCTGCTACTGCGTCTGCTTCTTCTTCTTCTTCTTCTTCTGGTGGACCAGGTGCTTTAAGTGCGTCTTTACAAGCTACATTCACAGACAGTGAGTCCCATTATAATGTGTTTATGAGCGAGGTCGAACAGGTAGCGCCAAAAGCAGAAAAATCTATATGTGGCGGAGATAATTTATTCGTGGCGCACCGCCACAGATAAATGAATGTATGGGAAACACTGGTCATGCTAGAGGCTCTGTGAGGTCATGTATAGGCTATACTTGGGCCCGTTGTTTTTGCTGAATGCTGACATTAACCTCCTAACATACTCAAAATGACAATTTACCATGCCAGTGTTTTGCACAGTATAACATTTACCATGTTCATCACTACAGATTAGTGTTAGCATGCTAACATTTGTTAATTGGTGTTAAACTCTAGTTTGTACGACTGGGGCTGATGTGAATGTCATAAACTTTGCAAGCATTAAGTCAAAAACCAAATATTTGGACAGTGAGTTTTTTGACCTGCTGATTGAAGCTAAAGGATTACCAGTTAATAGAATTAATCCTGTGGGACACAAACTAAATTTCATTGTAAATCATCCAATAATTGTTGAAAATTTTTACTCAAAACCACAAATCTGTACCTCATGGAGGCATTAGATGAAAATTCAGCAGATCACCAGTCATTGTAATTTATTCTCTCTGCACCATTAATGTCTGTACACATTGTAACAATGATCTACCAAACAGTTGTAGAGATACTCCAGTTTGGATCAAAGAGTTGGACGAACTGACCGATACTGCCATCACTGAACGCTATTGTTGCTCAAAAGCTGGCTAACACACTAGTAAACAAACAGAAGAACCATGCTAATCCCAAACAGCACAATCGCAAACAGATGCACTGGACTATGACTTTGCTGGCAAAAATGGCAAGCTCCAGGACAGACTGAAAGAATGACACATAATGTCTGAACAGCATCATAATCTACGTAACTGCACAGAGCTGCTGGAAAATGATGTACAGCTGTGTGTCTACACTGATTTGTGCAATGTCATGATTGTAGTTTTTCTAAGACAGTCTAATGAGATCTTTCACTACAAGCAAAACTGTTATTATGTCAGTCATATAAAGCCAACATACCGGCCTGCCAAGAGATCACATTTTCTACAGAAATAACTTTCTGGAACTATTTTCTTCAACTACTCCTCCAGTCCAGCATCATGACAGTAAGATTTTATATTAAGTTATTCACATCTGTTTTCTTCATAGAGAACAGTTCGCACCATTATTCTAAAGTTCTTACTTGTAAAAAGTAAAAAGCTGTTTCTTACAATCTATATGGTGTCTGAACATATGGCTCTGCCTGAGTCTCTTCTCAGAACATTATGGATCTTGGCATTTATTTCAAAACATGCTTCCCACTCAGAAGGCGTGTGTGTGTGTGTGTGTGTGTGTGTGTGTGTGTGTGTGTGTGTGTGTGAGATTGTCGATCTTATCTCGGAGCTATTGGCTGACACACACAAACATGCATTATCTTACTTTCCAGTGCTTGTCAGTTCCTCTGGGCTCAGTGGGCTCCATGATGAGCTGCTAAAAACAATAGCGACTCATCAAGCTGTGAATGTGAATAAGGAGTTATAGAGAAGGGGAAAGGGTGGCTCTGTTTGGCAGCTGTAGGGTTCATTCCCCTCATATGCTGTGTATTCATGCATGACAGTGAACACCTGTACCTGTTGCATCTTCCTGGGGACATGAACGTCTGCTAGAGGTGTAAAGCTGAGAAAAGGAGCTGTAGAGAAATGGAGAGCATATGGTGTCAATACTTTGTTATTTATTGCCTCTAATTATGCCCTTCCTGTAACAGACGTGCTGAGGCACACATCTCCTGCTGCTGAGACGTGTACCTGGCTTTTGCATGGTCCTTTACTACCCCCATCAGGTCAAATTAAGAACTGCAGCTTTAAACAAAGATGACATTTGTCAATGAAGATATGATATTTTTATACAGCGATGGTGAAAATATAGACTGATGAGTTAGAATTGTTTTCTAAAGCACTTAAAAGTAACAGTAAGTCACAACACAACAGGGAGTTGAGGAAGGAAATCATCACCTCACCATGCAGAGTGATGGTGCAGTAAAAAGAATGGGGGGGAAAAACAGCTAAGATCGTCATTATTATTCAGAAGAAATATGGACTAACCGCCAGGAATTAGAATGACTGGGAACAAACAGGAGTTCTTACACTGGAGCTACAACTGGAGCTTAACCAAGGGTGTAATTTCCGCTGGGAGCAGAAACATGTTCTCTGCAGTTTTTCACAGTCCCATTTTTGCAGCCAGATTTGCCTCCCAGGTTTCAGAAGTTGCACTCCCTTATTTGAGGAGGTTGCTGGGGCTCTAGAGGCCTGAGGAGATGATAAGTAGACACTTCTTAGGGCCAAAAAACTTCTTTGTCCTCCTCTTCATGGTTATTCTCATTCACATTGAAGATCTTTCAAAGATAATAAATAAGGTTTTAAGGCAGATTAATGCACTAACAGTAAAAGCTATCTACTGCTAGCTCACCCGGCACCACTGAGCTAGCTAACATTATAGCTCAGCTGAAGAGGACACCAGTAATGTTTAAATCTTGGCTGTACTGAGCACGAGCCCCTTGTCCATGGGTAGATGCATGCTTCCTTCTGTGTGATGATACAGTTGGCAGGTGTAGTTTGGTAGAGAGAAAATAGTTTCAACATGAAGCTGCGCACAACAAGTGTATTGTTTTTGGGTACCACAAGTGCCATCCAGTTCCATTGTATTTGAGGGAAGGTGGACATCTCAGTGGCCTACAACATTTTGCCACTCACACCAAAACCATCTAGATTGATGCATAGCATTCATTAATTCATTTTCTGTGACCACTTATTCTGTTGGGGGTCGCGGGGGGGCTGAAGCCTATCCACACCTACGGGAGGTGTGAATGGGAATGTAGGAGGAACCCGGAGTACCCGGAGAGAGCCCACGTTGACATGGGGAGAACATGAGAACTCTGCACAGAAGAGCACCATCTCACCCCGAAGTCATCGAATTCCGGCACATGGGCGTCCCTTCATGTCGGCATGATACCAGGGTGGTTAACAGCGCCGGGCACGTCAGGGGAAAATGCAGCGGTACAAGGACGAAAGTTAAGGCAGCGAAAGTCCGAGTGGGGCGGCTGGGAGAGGTGGGGTATGGGTCCAACAAACACTGACTTTCACCCAAGAGAGCGATGTTCACATCCCGTAAGATGCTAAAGTCAAACCCTGTTCTTTTCTCCTAACCTGATCCACTTCATTTTGTTGCCTAAACCCAACCACATATTTGTTGTTGAAAGGAAAAATAAACATCAATTCGTGGTGTTGTACCAACGTAATGTGTTGCAAGAGACTCTATGTAAATGTAAAATTTTCTTTGAAAACAGAAGTGTATCATGAGGAAGGGAACCTGACACCGTGTCCCAGAACGTCAACAACCAACACACCCAGGGTACCTTGCACGTGTATGTGGATGTGGAAAATCCATGGCCAAAACATCAATATGTGATGAGGTCGGAGTGAGAATGTGTTGCAGTGCTGTTTTTCATACATTGCTGCCAACATATTCACAAAAATACAAGCTGTCATCCCAATGCATTCAGGCCCTTTTATTATAACAGTATTACTCCCAGTGTAGTAATTGCTCTCTGTGTCTTTTCTAAAATGGATTTCTGCCTGTAAGGCTGCTGACAGAAGTCTCATGTGATGAGAGCATTTGACCATAATCATGAGATCTTTGTTATGGAAAATACATTATCTCTCCCGTTCCCCTGTAAAGATAGTTGTAGGAGCCAGCTGGACACGCCAACAGATTACAGACTTTAGGTCCTGAAGGCCCATAACACTCATTATATATCAGCAGCTATCACAGGCCCGCTCTCTGCTAGACTCATCCACCTGACAGAGGAGAGACAGATGGAGAGGAAAATTTTAAAAAGACAAAAAAAGGTTATGAGAAGGAGAACTTATAGGCAGCTGTGGTGAAATACTTTAAGTCACATCCACCAATTCCAACATATAGGCTAGCTCTTTAACGTCTTTACTGCATTCAAAAGCTTGTGCGTTTTCATAAAATGTAACCTGGAGAACAACAAAAAGGTAAACACAGCCCTCATGAGAAGGATCACATGCATTTGTCGCACATTTCTTGCATTATGTGAAGCTGTTCCAATACAACTTGATTGTCATTGCTTCTTATCAACACTTGAACACACCAGTTTAGCGTCTCACCATGTTTTCCAAATCAGTGCATACTTTCAGTAGCATTAAGACACAGAGAGAAACCTGACTAACATTAAAGAGGACCAGTTATGCTTTTCTTTATTTTCTGTCAAATTTATATAATGTTACACTATGAGGTGTTCTGTGGACAAAGTTTCATATAATGAGGTAAATGTATGTAATAGTAATCCCTGTGAGCAGAACCTCAGGATTCAGACAAGTCTGAATACTCTATTTCTAGTGTTTTTTCTACCTTTGTACAAGCTGATGTCAGCTCCTGACAGGTTTCTTTGTACGGTCATACATTCATGGCACACTGCTGCAGGTGTTTACATTACGTAGGCTACACTGCTACATACAGCTACATGCTAACACCAAGGAAACATGTAATCTTGGTTGCTGATGTTGTTAATTTCTCCCAATTTTGGACCATATTCCTGCTGAAAAATGTCCGGTTCTCTTTAGAAGCCTTTATCTGAGATTTTTCACAGTATAAAGTGTCGCTGTGTACATTGAGTTACATGCTAACTTGAAGGAAACATGTCATCTTAGTCTCTATTGTTAACGTCTTGAGGATTTAATATCAGATTCCTGACTGAACATGTTGAGTGATGTTAAGAAGCTTTTATTGATGACTTTTCACAGTAGAAAAACGCTCCATTACAGTCATTCCCTGTCTGCCTGCTAATGTAATTTAGCTACATGCTAATATCGAGGAATCTTGGGTGCTGATGTTGTTTATTTCTCCCAGATTTCGGCTCATATTCCCAAGGGAATTTTCTGGTTGTGTTTAGAAGCTTTCACTGGTGATTTTTCACAGTAGAACGTGCTGCTATACTTCATTTCAGTCATTTCCTAGCTGTAGATACACTTCTTATGTACATTGCGCTACATGCTAACATGTAGTTTTTAATGGTGATTTTTCAAGGTAGAAAGTGCTGCTATTCTCCATTACAGTCATTCCCTTAGCCGCAGCAATGGTACAGACACGGCAAGATAGATAACACCCAGTAACGCTGACCAGTCGGAGCAGACTGGATGTCTTCGGGAGAGGGGCTTAAAGGGACAGCCACTAAAACAAAGCGTTTTAGACAGACAGATTTTTTATTTATTTGTTTTTTACCATTAAAGCATGTAAACCTGGTTTGGTAGAAACCTTATATACAAGTATGAACCTAAACATTAGCACAATGCGTCTTCTGTAAATAAATCTCAACTGTGATGGTTTACTTCTCAAAAGTCTAAAACAGAAATTATTATGCAACATTTTTATGTAAATTACAGTGATTCAACGTGTGATGCAGCAAAAACTAAAAGTAATCAACTGCTTTTTTCTGAGTTCCTGTTGGTGCAGATGCTCCTCATGTGGGAGTACATTTTAAAGTCTGTGCACATACACACATATACTCCTCTGTATAAAATCTGTACAAAGCACTCACATCAGAAACCATGCTGCCTGCAGACATACTGTGGGTTACACACCAGTCACGACTCATTAAGATAAATCGTTGCAGGGGAAGTATCTGTGTTTGTGTCTGGGTTGATGTGTGAATGCAAACATGGACTGGGTGCTGCTGGTCTCCGATGCCAGTTTTAGTGAAGCCTGTGGTGATCAATCCTCCATGATTGAGCTCTGTGTACAGCTCTGTATTTCACTGTGCACAAGTTTAGCAACGATGTGGGGATAATGATAAAAAGTAATTTGAGCTCAGTCGTGGTGCAAAGACACAGCCTCAGCGATGCATCATTTTGTTGTGACTTACTCATCAGTGTGCCATTGCTCATTGAGTAAGTAAGCTAATATGTGCCCAAAATCCACTTTATTTTGTAGTGAATCACTGCCTGCTGACTAGTTAACACACCCAAAATATCATCTAAGTCGTAAAAGGACTTCTGTTTCTCCATTAAAAAGCTGCAACAGCTCACTTTAATGTCTTCTTCTGTTTCTTCCAAACAAACCAGAAATATGTATCACATCCTGTGCAACAGAAGTTTACTGGGAGACACCTACCTGTTGCAGATGGGTGTTTTTTTCCAGCATGGTTGTGGGTGACAGTTGGAAACAAGTCATGTTCAAGTTGAATGTTTCAGTGGGACTAACAGTCATTAGTCACAGCCTTCATCTGCCATTAAAAAATACACAACATTTTGCTTGTTCATGATTCATGCCAACATGAAGCCACATCGGATCATTAATTATTCATGTTTTCCACCGCTGTTCTAGGAGAAAAATGTCATACCTGACACTTGTCAATATATACCAAACAGCAGCTTTCCCCCCTTGAATCAAATCCACCTCTACTATCTCCTCCCAGTGATTCACTCTAATATTAATATGTGGATCTGTAATTGTATCTCCTTTATGTTTTTACTGCCATTTGACTAAACATTTCTATATTTTCTTCGCTAATCACTCTTATGTCATATTTTCTGAGTAAAGGAAACATAACAAAAGCACTTGAGCCTCGTGCAGCAGGTCCACAGGGAAGGGCGAAGTGTTTTGTGCTGTTAACACTCACTGTGAATTGTTCTGGATAAGGGCAATCAGAAAACCGCTTGAGTTCTCTCTCCCAGTAGTTGGAACAAAGCAACAACAACAATGCTCAAATCTTCTGCCAGATGTAAAATGCAGAGGAAAGCCAGAGCAGATGTCTGATGGGAGAAATTTCATGAATTCTGCCAAACCTTGAGGGAATTTCTCACAGACAGAAGACATGAGATGCCAGACAACAGAAACCAAGGAGGGAAAGATATGATAGAAACGTGAATCAGGGCAGAGTTGAATGGATTAAAGAGAGTATCTACAGCATCTGATTTCACCTGTTGATATCACCTCACCAATGCAACGTGTATGATCAGGCCATGTCATGCTCTATATTCCCCACAGTAACTATGTTTACATTCTTTCATTTACTTTAGCGACAGAGAGCTGCACTCACAGATTTATAGAACTGTAACAACATGCAGGTAATTTAATAACTTTAATTTGCTGTGTCTCAGTACTGAGTAGGAGAATACTGTCATGTGGGTCCATCCATCCATCTATTTTCATCCACAAAGCACCCTGGACTTCCCTCTCCCCAGCAGCAGTGCTTTCCAGCTCCTCCTGGGGGACCCCAAGGCGCTCCCAGGCAAGATGAGATATGTAATCTCTCCAGAGTGTCCTCATTTTGGCTGCTTCTATCTGCAATCTTATTCTTTCAGTCATTACCCATAGCTCATGACCATAGGTGAGGGTTGGGACATAGATGGACCAGTAAATCGAAAGCTTTACAGCATGTCTTCTCAATATAGCCTGACATCGTAGTTTGTTTTAATTTTACAGCCACTGCAAAACCAGTGTGCTGGCATGGCTCGGCATTAGTGTCAACTTAAAATAATGCTGAATTTAAGTGGATACGTGGGTTTCTACTGATTGGGGAAATCGAATCCTTCCCCTATGGAAAGTAGTTACAGTGGGCGCAATGTCAAATTGAATAAATGGAGTGTTCCAACTTGACAAGTCTGTCTGATATTAGGGAAAGACCAATGACCACAGTTTGTTACTGAAAAGGAAAAAACTACTGAGTCTTTCTTAAACTTATTTAATGTTGTCTCAACTCTCAACAAACAGTAGCCAGTGACATCTGAAGCAGTCCCCACATTGCATCTCCAACACACACAAGGAAAACTGGACATTATCATCAATTTATAAACACCCCCCGGACGCCCCAGACAGGACGTGAAAAGTGGACATGTCCGGGCAAAAGAGGACGTTTGGTCAGCCTATCCAACAGCACCATAGCCCCAGCATGTAGGTACATTTTGGTCAGCGGCATTACTTCAGTGCATGTAGCTGTAGATACAGTGTAGCCCCTCAACACAGAGATATAAACCCAGTTTAAAAGAAGGAAAGCAGAGAAGTCATAAAGTGAGCAAACAGACTCAGTCAGCTATCATTAGCTAACATTAGTCACCGTAAGCAATTGGTCATACCAGGCCGAGTAAGGCTGTAGCAGGAAAACAGCTCAGTGAATTGAATTAAGCAAGAGTGTGTGTTACAGTGGAAACTGTTTGTGGTCATCACCATTACATTGATCAACCACTTATGGATCAAACTTTAGGTAGCCTAATAGACTTATATAACCAATTAGTTTTTCAGTCCACTAGATACAGTACATTTTGCTGCAAAAAACCCCCAAAACAACAGAGATGAACAGACTGAAAAGTTTGTGTCTTATGAGATAAAACAGATGGTGACAAAGTTTTCCTTTGGGGACATTATTTCCTGTTCAAAAAAAGGTAATAAATCACGATATATCACAATATATTTTATCCCAATACTCAGCATATCACGACATATTTAAAATCATATACTGCATCGTGACCTAAGTATTGTGATAATAAAATTATAATAAAAATTGGGCGGCAGTAGCTCAGTCCATAGGGACTTGGCTTGGGAACCAGAGGGTCGCTTGGTCAAGTCCCCGTCTGGACCAAATGGTGGCTGGAGAGGTTCCATTTGTAAGATAAGGTTTGTGCTGTTTCTTCTTTTAAAACCTACACAGTCTCATTTTTAATCAAGCGGACTAATGACAACTGTGAGGTCGGCTGTCATAATTATGTTATTGCATGTTTTATACCCAGCTTTAATTGACATTGGGGGATTTTACATTTGATGTATTTTGACTCACTCTGAGATTTTAACACATGCTACGCCGACAAATCATTCTTTCATGCTGTGCTTAGATTTCTCACCAAAAAGCTGACATGAACATTTTTGTCCCAGCTGGCGGGGAGCGTATATTTACGGTAATTCCAATGTGAGCTTGACATCAGTTTGTGTGCATGCCCTATTTATGCACCTCATTTGTAGATTTTTGTTAAGAGAATGGAATTAACCATCTGTGAACAAGTCTGAGTAATATATTATTCCTTTTTTTACTCTTGGTGAATAAGACAAAGTTAGTGCAGCAATAGCTCATTAACTGTGGAGTGAAAAATGACACTGCTACAGTGGAATGCAATCAGACAGTGGTTGTTTTGATAATGATTATAAGTTATGACAGATACATAAAACTGAATTTGAGGCAGTTTTTGTGGGGGGAAAAAGAGCACACATGCTCTGGAACTGTCCCTGAGCTACGTGATTTTAAAAATGAATTCAAGAAGCCTGTGCAGTTTGTTTATATTGTTCTTGGCACTTTTTGCCTTTTAACAGAACCGAGAATAAGCGGTGGGCAGGCACTCTGTACTCCAGCCAAGCTTGGATGTCAAAGCCAACAGCGTAATATGATATCATTTGGATAAATCTTGGCATTTTGAACCTATGGATGAAAATCAAATGTCGGTTGTTTTAAAGGGAACGAATCCTCCTCAAGCCTCCGACACACAAACACACACACACGCACATACAAGCTTTTCCTCTCATTTCCCACATTGTATGATGAAAGGTAAAATCAGCTGATTATATTTGACAGATTACTTCTTTTTGCACTTTTTATTTCTTTATGATTATTATCAAGTGATCTTGGTATGTTTGAGGGAGCTGTTGAAAATGTACCGTATGGTGTTTAAAGCCTCAATCAGTAGGTTTTTCATCACATACTTAAAATGTGAAGTGCAGTCTATTCACACAAAAGTTGCACTATTTAATGAAAAATCTGCTCCCTCGTCAGAACCTAACTGATAACTCGTGTTTTTTAAGATAAGTGGCATAAGTATCATGCACCCAAAATATTACTTATGTTTACTTTGATGTTAATAAGTGTGTTTTTTTAATAAGCCATGCAACCCCTCAAAAATGTACAATGATGCTTTGGCAGCGACTGAGAGTGGAGGAAATACTCAAATCTTTCAGTTGAGTGAAAGTGGCAATACTATAGTGTAGAAATACTTTGTTATGGGTGAAACTCCATCCATTTTGATCCGCTACCCGGGGCCCAGTCGCGAGGGCAGCTGGCTGAGCAAAGCACCCCAGACATCCCTCTCCCCAGCAACACTTTCCAGCTCCTCCTGGGAGACCCCAAGGCGTTCCCAGGCCAGATGAGATATGTAATCCCTCCAACGTGTTCTGGTTCTACCCAGGGGCCTCCTACCAGTGGGAAGTGCCAGGAACACCTCTACCAGGAGGCCTCCTGATCAGATGCCTGTACTACCTTAACTGACCTTTTTCAACACATAGGAGCAGCGGCTCGACTCTGAGCTCCCTCCAGATGTCTGAGCTCCTTACCCTATCACTAAGGCTGAGTCCAGCCACCCCACGCAGGAAACTAATTTTGGCCGCTTGTATGATGAGACACCTGCCAAGCTGCAGACCACAATAAGAGACCAATTAAATACTAACCTGCTTATGTTTAAGTAGGTCACTGCTTTGTTTCCAGCAGCTTTTTAGGTTTAAAGAGTTTGTGTTTTGTAGCGACCTGTCTGCATAGGATAGTGCCACAAAAGGCTATTGTTTTATACATTTATACATCACTGCTTTTTGTACCCCCTAAAGGGGCATTTTAAGCCCAAACATCATCTTTTCCTATAATGGAAAAGCACTCGAGTACTCTATGTACTCTATAATAAATTAAAGCTATAGTGCGTAACTTTTACGTGTCCGTAAATGTCCGTTTCACGGACATCAAGCCACTACTAGAGGAGATGACACAATGCTGATTAAGCTGTTCGGCTCCCCTGACATCTCGCGGTATTTTTCAATATATATAATTTTTAGTATGCGTGTAGACCGGCGACATTCCCACGCTGGCGCACAGGAAATGCTTCCTCACAACAAGAAGGGAGGGGGAGGAAGAGCGGAGAGTGTCATAGCAGATAGAGCTCAGATAGAAAGAGAAAGCAACATGGCGGAGAAGCGGCTGAGACACGGTTCAGAAGTGGATCCTACCACAAAGAAAAAGCCTGGACGTTCGGCTGAAGGTCTATTAGCAAAGAAGGAAAGTGACCGACAGAGAAGGCAAACAAGGATTTGTACTGGCATCGCTTTTCCTCAGTGGAGAGCCCTGAAGGAAGAAATTGGGCTGAGGGCAGACATGGTTGTTGCCTTGCTGCTGTTGGATAAGTAAGTGACTTTTTTTATAATTATATTATGAGTAGTATGAGTTGCTGTTACATGTACTGGACCTAGTACTTTATTTTCTTGGAAATGGTGCTATGAACGTAATGTAATGTTAGCAGCCTGGTATTTGCCACTCTGTGTAGCGTTGTGTACATGGTGTGAAGCGAGTGTTACTCTGTGTACACAGTGTGAAGCAAGTGTTACTGTGTACAGAGTGTTACTCTGTACATGGAAGTGCTGGCTTATTTGTTGTAATAAGGCTTTATCCGCTGGGAGACGACAGAAGTTACACACTATAGCTTTAATGCAAGTACACGAATATGAAAGTTACTTAAAATGTAATCTAATTTATCATTTATATATTAGTTGACTGAATGTTGTATTAATAATTAAATCTGCACAACAACCTCAACATTGTACCTAAGTACAATACTTAAGTAAATGTATTTAGTTATATTCCACCAATGGTGACTGAGACGTTAGATGGAGACCACCAAAACCGATTGGTCAGTTTGGTCTGCTTGTGTTTTCTCCTACAAGTTTACAATGTTGGTTGAAATGGTAATAAAGACATCATTAAGCGTGCTGAAGAAAGGCTCAGTATACCACTTCTTTTCAGTAACACACATCCAGCGAAGCTATCTTCACTGCTCCTCACCCAACGTATGTAAACACTGCAAGCAAACGCATGAGACTCCAGTATGCATTTGCGATCATGTTTATGTGTTTTATTTAATGTGTTTCACAGTAAGGCAGCAAACTATAAGTGACTTGCCTACAGTTGGCTGACTGGTGGAGCTGGATACAGAATTTTTTGGACTGAGATCCCCAAAACCCACTGATTTGGCAGGACCACGCTAGAGTAGAGTATTTGCAAGAACACACAGAACAAGTGATGAAAAGTGGCTTCAGGCTGAATTTTAGGAACAAATAACAGAAGCTGCAACCACTGTGTATCACTGGATCGACCAGCACTCTGAGGAACCAACACAAGCAGAGGTCCGTACCATAAATACAGAAGTCGAGCCATAAACACGACAGGAGGAGACATTAAAATAACAAGACTGCTGTCCTGCTATGTGACGTCCACGCTGCAGGGACTCGGACTCCTCTGTTTGTCTTGGACCGGCTACAGCAACACACAGACGACCCCAGTGAACTCTACAGTTAATGATGTGGTTTTGTGTGTGCTTACAAATACACTTTATCCTAAACTGTAACATAATACCTGACTAATGGCTGGGTATCATTGTGAATAAAGGCAGAAAGGTCAAGGACATTATGACAGAAAATGAGTGTACTTCAGATTAACGTTATTTTCAAGTAAAATGTCATCTTGTTCGTTGTCACCTCTGCAGGATAGCACACTGAGTCCATTTGGAGGGGTTTGTGTTTAGTTTGTCTTGGCTTGCGAGATCTGACATATTTCATTCTGTCTCACATTTTCTCATCTTTGTCCTTTGCTTCGCCTCTTACGTTACCTCGCAAGCATTTGTCTCTCGCGTTTCATTCAGTCACTCTGCTCCACTTTGTTACTATGGTCCAAGAGATCTCAGCACCTCAGGTGGTACTTTAAACATCAGGTTTTACTAACAAGTATCATCTTGCTAAAGTCCTTCTCAGACTCAGAATACGTAATGTTACTGGCTTCATCTACAGTATCTGTTAAAGTGATGGATGTTTATGCCCCCACATCGACAATGGCTATAGCCAGAGGTTTTATGTTGTCGGGTGATCCATCTGTCCATCCATTCGTACATCTGTGCATCTGTTTGTCTGTCCTGTTCTCGTGAAAGCAATATCTCAAGAATGCTTTGAGGAAATTCCTTCAAATTTGGCACAAATGTCCCCTTAAACTCAATAATAAACTCATTAGATTTTAGTGGTTGAAGCTCAAGGTCAAGGTCACTGTGACCTTGACTGTCTCATTCTTGTGAACACAATGTCTCAAGGACACAAGGGATTTTTTTTTTTTTTTTTTTTGCACAAATGTGAACATCGACTGAAAAAAAGTGACAAGAAGTGTGACCTCACTAAACATATTTTTGGCCTCAACTCAAGAATCGTGGTAATTCTGATAAAACATCACACAAATGTCTAATAGGCTAAAATGATGACGTGATGACATATTAAATTCAAAAGGTCAGAGGTCAACTTCACTTCGTCACAACTTCACATAATGTTCTGCAAAAACACTTTTCTGGTTTTCTGGCCATTACTCAACAGCATAACTCAGGAACAGAAGGGGAGACATTTGGACTCTAATCTTGGATGCCCACCTTGAAACTGCGCTGATTGTATAGATTTTATGTCATACAACCACAGGGCACTAATTCTAGCTGTCACTGAGACATCGGTGATCACAACATTGGAAAAAAAACATATATTTCATGTAGAAAGCATTAATTAACTACAATTGCGAGCTAACCATTGAACAACTCCCCGTGGAAATTCTCTCATCAATTTTTATTATTTGTTAGAGAATTCTGCGTCTTCTTTGCTTGATATCAGAAAGAACTGTCAACTCGTTACACTCTGTTTCCATTATCAGTCTGACATTGCGTCCACTCTTACCTATTTCTGTTGGGAGGCAGATTCAGTTTTCCCTAACCCATCACTCGAGACCAACACGTCCACCTGAATCCAACATAATTTTAAGTCCGCGCTGATGCACAGCCATGCCAACATACTATTTTGCCGGGGTTTTAAGAGCGGAGCTCAGCAAGGTAAACTACAACGTTAGGGGATATTGAGAAGATGTGGATTTAGAAAAGCCTCAGCATCTACTTTCTTTATAGCGGCTTGTTCTTATTACTCCTTGACTGTGGCATTACTCCTGCCCTTGGCACTAATTAGCTAATCGAGTCCCCCCCTTGGGGCTCATTGGTTGTTTTGTATTTAAACTGAAAAATTGCTGTGTCATGTCACAATGCCAGACAAATCAGTTAACCCAAACTTGTCGGAGTGAGCGGATTCAAAGGTCTGAACATAGGCAAGCATCGTCCTGTGTGCATAAGAGATCATAACTAAGTGATACATTGATCAAAGAACTCATAATCAGTAATGCACTTAGTGTTAGTAACCCATTTCAGTGGAGCACCTTGGTAGCTGACAGGTTACAGCACATGACATATAACAACAACCATTTGGTTTCAGCTTAGGATCTTTGTTATATGTCATGACCTTTCTCTATAAACAAAATTAAGGTAACGTGTTTACGATTACTCAGACAGTTGTTCATAGGTGAAGGGTGTGTGAACCCTACAGTACCAATCGTCAGTAATACCTGAAACTGTCGATTTACTGCTTGTTAAAGGAATACTTCACACTCCAAATGACCATTGGTATATCAATTTCTCAGGCTGAATTTGGGAAGAAAACTTTGATTTTCTTACCTGCCTCTGGTGACTGTAGGATTCCAAAACACGGGAAATTATTTATGAATGTAAGTCATGGGCAGTGGCATTTAACAACAGCAAACTAAATCAAAATTTCCATTTACAAACTCTCACACAACTCTTGCAGTATAATCTGAGTCTCATTTATCCAGCGCTCAATACTTCCCAAACAGACAGAACTTTCTGCTGTGGAACTGAACGGGAAGTAAAACGTGGGTATCTTGGCTCTCTTCAAAGCCTCACTTCTACCAAACTAAAAAACTAATAAGCAAACTAACCAGTCAGGGCAGTGGTAGACCAGCAGCTCCCTGTTTCAGCTCAGGTAAAATTAGTTTTTGTCAGTGGAGTCTGACTTTAAAGGAGCAATAAGTGAAATTGATCATTTCTAGATTGAAGGAATTAAAAAAATTGCTATGTGAAGAATAAGAGGTGTAATTTCATCTGGAGTATAGCATGACCTCACACACCCTCTCTCTGTGTTGATCTCCAGCCCATTGTTTACAAGCCGGTCCGGCTGCGTGTTCATGTACATTCATGTGAATCATCCCCCCCCTCCTCCTCCTCCTCTCAGAGGCCTTGGCCCTCCCTCCCTATAAAAGGCTACAGCCAGAGAGTGGAACGTCCACCTGAAGACAACCAGGATCTGACATTACCTCTGAAGAAACAACGGTTGTTGGCGAATAAGTTGTCGGATAAGACAGGGACAGAACTCGGATTAACATTGACCTTGCATTTCCAAGGTGGAGAGCAGTGCAAGAGCTAAAGGGGCTACAATTTGACTCGGAGCTAGCTCTTCTTCTCCTGGAGAGGTACAACATAAAGTCAGATGTCTGTTTTAATAAGTGTTACAGTAACGTTAGGCACATGTCACTACGTCGATTCAATTAAATTTAATGTTACAATCGTAGCATGGGTTAATGTCCGGCGCTTGAGTCATTAGCGGCTCTGTCCCAGCAATGGGTCAGGCGTTACTGTTGTGTTAGATGAGTAGCCCGGCAGCCCAGCTAACATTTGCAATTAGCATTGTAAAATGTAGCCTGGCGGCTGTGTTTAGCTATTCCCCTGCCTACTTCAATGATGATGGTACCTGTAATAATTGCAATATATTTGCTGAAATGGAGGCGAGGCCCAGTGACTAGAAGAGCTGGTAGAAGCGCTCCATAGCTGCAAGCTACTCCAGTAGCCGTAGTAGCTCTAGTGCTAACTCTGGGAGCTAACGCTAACATTCCTCTCTTCTCTGTGAGACGGGCGAACAGTTGAAATGTTAGCATGGCAGCCGACTAGTGCTAACGCTAACGTCCCCACGCTTAAGCAGGCTCCCGGAACGTTAGCATAGCAGCCGACTAGGGCTAACGCTAACGTCCCCACGCTAGAGCTTGCCAGAGCCGAGAAGCAGGCTCCTGGAACGTTAGCATGGCAGCCAACTAGTGCTAACGCTAACGTCCCCACACTTGTCGGCTCTGACTCACTGAGCCTGGCGGAGAAGCGTGGGGGTTGGAGAGCAGAGGTAGAGGGAGGAGTGGCTCATGACACACTTTGTTTTGCTCTACAGGCAGTGCACAACAGCAAACCTAGTGGTGAAACAATTTCGCTTATTGTCCCTTTAAAGAGAGCAAAGAAGTACTGAAGATACAACTGAATAAATGATACTTGGATTATACTGCATTAGTTGTGTGAGAGTTTGTGAACAAATGTTTTGATATTGTTTTGCTGTTGTTAAACATGGACCCCTATGACATCATGTCATCAATAATTTTCTCTGTTTTTGGATTCCTTTTTCACTGGTGGCTTGCAAGAAAAACAATGTTTTCTTTCAAAATCTTGCGTCACATGGGTTGACTAATTGATATACAAATGATCATTATGGGGGGGTAAAGCGTCCCTTTAAACCACAATGTCTTGTTCTCTATTTCTATTTTGATAGTAGTTGATTAAATACATTTATGAAGTTCAAAAGTAAATGAAAAGCATTTATTTTGCATGGGAGCCACTCTTGATAACTACTCATGTCCTGTCGGTATGATTTCAAAATGCAGAAACACAAAATTTATTTTGTTGTCAGCTTTACCACACACTTTGTTAGAAAACTTTATTTCCATTGAAAAACTATCCACATCTTGTGCAGGCGATCCAACACTCATCAGACCTCAGTGAGGTCTGTTAAATCGATAAAACAATGACGTAACTCTGTAGTCTCTCTCTACCTTTCTCAGTCTAGTTCAGTATTCACTTTTGGCATCAGCTTTAGACAATTCTGTCAGGAAAAGAACAGATATTCGTCATACAGAAAACACTCCTCTATCCATCTGTCTCCCTCACCATCCTCTCTGCATTTATTTCTGTCTCTCACACTGTCTCTTCCATCATCAAAGGAGTTGTATTTATCCTCCTTTGAACCTCAGATTCCCATAGAGAAATCAAAAACACAAAGTCATCCCATCTTAAATCCATTTTTCAGTCATGAAATGAGCTTCTCCTGTCCCCAGGGCTCAGTGTGGGTTGTTCTCGGGACGCAGTGAGAGCGAGATGACAGCGGGGAGCACTTGGTAATGAAATCAAACTGTCTTTTTCTGGACTTCTCACCTTTGATTTAGCTGTAGCACTTCTGTGTACCATTCTGATCATTTTTGTTTTTGCACGTGTAAATATGGAAGTAGGTTACATTTTATCGACATCTGTTTGCTGGTTTGTAAGCTTTTTTTTTTTGCTTTTTTTTTTTTTCTTTAAAAAATTATCAACATGATTTGGTTGAACTTCACCAGACATTTCCCACTTAGTTTGAGAATTAAATTGTGGTGTTGATGAGACGATTTCCATTTTTTAGTTTGCTGGTATATTGAAATGTGCTGAAGGGAGTAAAACATCTGGGACTACAGCTTGGTTGCTCAATAGTTAATACATCCACATGCTATTTTGCTGTAAGATTAAACACAGATGAACGACAAATGTAAACCATTACAGTCTTTCACTTCACCATCCTCAGCTGGTGAGAAATATAGTGTATGCTCTTATTTTTAAGTTCATTATCTCCACAGTAACAGCTCACTGTGAGGCAGCAGACCATTATTCAGTTTTCTGCTGGTGTGCTGCCAGCGTGGACCAAGCCGGCCAAGCTTCAACTGAATATTTTATCTTATCTCATAAGTGACTTGACCTCAGTGTAACACTGAGACAGTGTTAAGTACCAGTGCCTGACTTGCATATCATAAATGCAACTGATTTGGCAGGAACAAGCCACAAAAGAGAAGCTATAGACCGAATCACAATATTTGTTGACAATAACGTCTGGGTAGAAAATCCCTGCGTCGCATACATAAAATGAAACAGTGCTGAGCAAACACTTCCTCAGTTGGTTAATTTTCAGCCACCTAAAAAAAGTCCACTTACAAAAATTAATATCAGTTTAAGTGTATTCTATATTAAGAATATTTTTTACAAGACTCCACTGACAAAATCGGTCATTTTACTTCGCAGAACATAGAAGTTGCTGGTCTACCACTGCCTCGTTCAGTTAGTGTTTGTTGTAAAATAGTGACAGTATTTCAGTTATAGCATACGCATACACTGATATTTATTTTTTGAGGTGGCTAAAATACATGTTGCTGCGTCCCCTTTCCACAGCAGTGCGTTCTTTAGCTTTCGTGCTTGTAGATTTGGTTTAGCAAATATGATAGAAAAGCAACACAGTATATAAAATAAGCACAGCAGAAGCATCAGATGGGACCACAGTGTAACTTTAATATGTTAGAATCTACAGTATACACAGTTATTACTTATTGCAAAAGAACAACATCAGAGTTGTCCGGGGTGACCTCCATCTCTAGTGAGCTCGGTGAACATTCTGTTTTTATCTCCATGGCAACGGTCATATAAGTGAGACGTTCAAAGTTCAGGGCATAATGTGATGAGGAAGTGGTATGTCCCAATTGTGTGCACACTACATGCAACACTACAAACTTTTTAAGGACAGCTGCAGTACCTACTAAAAGCAAAAAGAAAACGTGTGCGATTCAGAACACACCCTTTGTCCATTGGGATCCCCATTAGTTGTTGCCTTGACAACAGCTACTCTTCCTGGAGTCCATATTCAAACAAATACATATAATTGACAATGTTTGTTCTTACACTTCAAACAGTAAATCAACATTAACATTGAAACCAACAATACAATTACATGAACACCATACATACATAAATCATAAAAGCAACAGTGTCTTAACAGGTAAAACAAAACAATACTGTTAACCTAAAAATCAGTTAATTCCTCAGTTTGTGATTTAAATCACCAAAATTAGTTTATGACATATACACAGTGATGTTGTTTAAAACAAGTGGTACGTCATTAATACATTTAGAAATGAGAATGTCATAACGAGTAAGATAAGTAATTTAGCAAACAACACAGTATTTAGGTTGATAGAAAGCGGCCAATGTTGAAAAAAGAGGGTGTAATGAGCTGATTCTGAGGTAAACCAAATGCTCTCGACTAAAATCCATCAAC
Organism: Epinephelus fuscoguttatus; assembly: GCF_011397635.1. Lineage (NCBI taxonomy): Eukaryota > Metazoa > Chordata > Actinopteri > Perciformes > Serranidae > Epinephelus > Epinephelus fuscoguttatus. The sequence goes on from NC_064771.1 coordinate 12,209,594, forward strand.
ACCACCACTCCCTAACCATTAGTCATAACGATCATCATTAGGTTAGATTAAAGCCATGTGCAGACTGCCAGAATTACAAGCTCCCTGAGCTGCTGTGCTACTCACAACAAGACATTTTTGGTCTCAACAACAAACTGCAGAACTGATCTCAGACCAGGTGCATTAAATACAAGTTCCCATATGAAGAAATCCAAATATGGATTAAATTATTGAGATACAAGACAATCATGCGAGACTAATGCAGTTTTTCAGATGCATTCTTCCAATGATATATGTGGTGTATGTATCGTACAAAACACTGTAATTAATTCAGTGCTGGACTGTGCCATCAGATATATGAACACCATCTCACCTACACCTGCTCTCACCTGCACGTTCTCACTCCCAACTCATCAAATATGGCAGCTCGGTCAGTTACATAGCTAGCTACATGCTAAACAGTGTCTTTGTAAAATAGACTTCAGTGTTCACATAAAATGTTTAGGCACAAAAACTACTAGGTTAGGTTCAAGAAAATACCATGGTTTAGGTCAAAATTGCGTTGACTTTTGGCTTCAGGACACGAATGGGGGTCTCCTGTGTAAAAGTCCTGTGTTTGTTTGAACAATCCATTCTCTGACACCACCTCCCTCTTTACAGTACGTCCATTGCTCTAACCATCTAATATTGCCACAAATGGATTTACATTGGAGTCAGGTAACAGTGTGGTGCATCTCATACACATGGTAATGCCTTGTTTCCACTTACTGTACATATGTGTACGGTGGCGAGGCAACTGTAAATCCATTCATTCCTATAGGAATATCTGTGATATCCAATGTGCCTGCGAAACTCTTCCCTTCCGCAATATTTTGGTCCTGAATTGGCTAAAAATTGGTTAAAAAAATTGAATATTTGTGGTGGATTTTGGAGAGACCGTGTCACAGTGTGCTAGCGAAGCTAACAGGCTGCTAACTGGCTAAAATGCGATTTCCATCAATTCAGTTGTATGTTGATTGTCAAGTGAGTTTGTTTGATTAAAAAGAACTTGTTTAGCTCGTTTAAACACATTGTGAATCTGAGTAATGTTATTCTCCTAAAATATGGTTATACATTATATACAGTCAGATTGTCATTATGACTTGTTCAGCTGTTCACACGTCTTTTCATGAAATATTTCCCAAAACATGTCACGGACCTGGCAGGTCCTGTTTTTGTTATTTTGATGTTCCAAGGGTCTATTCCAAACCACTGGATGTGCATCAGTGTTAGACGCCAAGGGCCATGATGAAGCACCTGTATTTGACAACCTGGGAATGGGAATGGGCTTTTTTGTGTCTTTGATGGGTCTTATTTTTTGTCACTCCATCCTCTTTTCATTCCCAATGAGGCTTGAGGTCCGTGAGCCTCTATTTACATTAATAATGTAATCTTATTTGTTTGTCCACTGCGTGTCTCCTTCCCTACCCCTCCTCTTTCCTGTGCACTCACATTAGATGCTGGTCTTTTCTCTTTTCAGTCTTGTTTCCAGGTTTCCAATTTTGTGGTTTATGCCACCACCACTTTTACCAGTGTGCAATCAAACATGGCTACCATATACAGATATTGTTGACTGTGTCAATACAGTTATGAGTTTTGCTTTCCAGATTCAGATTTTATTGGTTTGGTACAAGCAGGAATGAAATTACCATGAATTGCTGGATGAAAGGTAAAACTCAGTAAGGCATCAAATCCCCTCATAACATTTGACCGTGATTACAAAGTAACGCAAAACATGGATGGTCTAACAGTCCTTTGGCGGGTACTTTCTTTGCTATTTCTTACATTCAAACATACTTGTCTCCCATTCAGTTGTCATTACAAAGGAAATAGAGCCTCCAATTCTTATATTTAAACCTTTAGCCTCTTTTCCAATTTAATCTTATTAAAATTCAACAAGAACACACGCTTACAAACCTCGGTGTTCGCTATGGCACCTCTTTTATCCTCTATGGACAGCAGATACTGCAGTTACGTGAGCCATCAATGCAACCATAGAAACAGAGTGGATAGAACTGACATCGAACTGTTTATAGAGTTCATTTGATGAGAACAAAAGAAATTGGGGATTGTTTTTAGTTGTTATGGTGATAACAAACGTCAGTGGGGCAGTAAAGTATGTCACACATACGAGTTGTAGAGCTCCATTTTGGTCTGTTGTTACACCTTTTCTCCTCATTAAACAGAAAAATACAACCAATTTTCTCTATCACAGAGCTAACATTAGCTAAATTGCCTTGTTAACTCATTGTAAAACACAATTTATTCAGACTCAACAGAAACAAAATAAATCTCACCAAAATCAGCTCAGTTAGTCTTGTTAGTCATGTTTTTAGTTAGTCCAGAGTTCAAACAACCACCAGCTCTGAATTGGTAGAAACAATTTACTGAGTTACATGAGAAACGTGCTGATCTGCACAATGTTTATCCCCACTGTCTCTCTCATCCTCTTAGCTATCCACTGAGTAGTGGATCTCCCTCTTTCTTCAAAGACAGCTACATTAATTCATTTATCACAAACAGAATGAATGGCAACAAAAGAAACAGGGAAACAATGATTAAGGTGATATTTTAAGGGATTTTAAGTAATGAATAGCTTATTTGAAAATGCACTACTCCACTGCTCATTTAGTCTTACTGCGAAACCTCACCTCCATGTGTTTGCAACTTACAGCAAGTTGGTTTATTATGTAGGAAATATTGATGGTTACATAATTTATAATTTATTCTGTGGCAGCATTTATTAAATAAATGCTCGCCAAAATCGAAATCCTCCACCATTACATATGTAAATTTTGATTTGATTATAAACAGTTTATTCAAGTGCCTACGTTTTTCACCATGAATACTGTAGGGTTTGATTAGCTCAATATTAGGAAAAAGTGACGTTAATAAGAATTATTAAACATAACCACTTTAATTATTCGTCCAGCGATATAATTTCATAGTCAGACTAATAAAACCACACCTCTTGTTGATCAGACAGGAATGTTTAACGCACTTTGGGGAAATTATTAATTATCAGTTGTCAATTCAAATAGAGCTCAAATATCCAGAATCTTTGCACCCGTAAAGTGACTGAATGTAATCCTACAGAAAACCAAGACAACGACTTTATAGACAAACATTTATTCTAACTACTGACACAGAAGACCAAGACGTAATACATCTAACAACAGACAAGACAATGAGTAAATGCAACTATGAATGGAATGAAATGAATACAGCGATGCTAATGAATGAATGAATGAATGACCAGAGTGAACCAGATGAAGCAAACGAGCAATGGTGAGATAATTATCAGAGGAAGCTTTGACATGAACTGTGAAAAGCACCATTCAACAGCTGAGTGGCCTAGGAAGCAAGAAGGGAAACATCTGAAAACTTAGGGGAAATCCTAGTTTTATCTAATGCTCCCTACCATACTTAAACTACGCATCAAAGCCCAGCACAGGAAAATTATGTTGTTTCACCTGAGTTGTAGCAGGCCAGAAAGAAGATGCTCTGGACGTGGAAGAGGAGAAGCAGCGCTGCTCCTTGGTGTGAACTGGTCCTGGTGCTGTCCCACGGGGCAGTCTTGATATTGAATGAAGCATTAATAATGTAATAATTCACATTATTTATTTAAATAAAACATCAAATCAACTGGGAATAAAAGGGGTGTTCTTTGTTGATTTTTGGCTTTACGTTTCGTTCCCTTAACTCAAACTTGGCTGTGATGTTATTTTAAAAAAAGTCTAAAAATATTCATTTAAGCACCCAAGGTCATTTTTTAATCATTGTTTGTCAGTAAAGAAATTGTGAAGATTAAACCATCATATAGACCTAATTCGAAGTTTCTTTTGTTTAAATAAGCTTAATGATCGTCACTCATTAGAATTGCAACAGACGGGGAACTCGATCTATGCCGCCCGGCAAAACTGAGTGCTGATAAACATTCCTACAATGTAATTATCCATTAAAGAAGAAGTCAAATAGCAGTAGCTGTTCCTAAGCCAGGCCTCACACCTCGCCCCCTAACTCATGGATGTCTATGTATGTGCATGTGTGTGTGTTTCCATAAAAATTGGGGTTGGCAGTTGCAGAAGAGTTTTTGGTCATTAATTAAATGTAATTGCAGTAAAACCAAACTGTTATCAGCTTCTCCTCAAACAAGCATTTTGGTTGAAACTCAAGATCTTTTGCTACATTTGGCTTCAACTGTCCCGCTCACACTTTATATAAACACTTTATAAATCCTTCCAACTATGAGTGTCTGTATACACACACACACACACACACACACACACAGTATCTTCTAGTTCCAAGCAATCGAGGCACTTATTTATAAATGAGGCCTGTCTCAGATTGTTCATGGAGGCTTTGCAACAAAACCACAATCTGCCTAAAGCGAAAAGCCAACGAGGTAAAGAGCCTTGGCTGTGATCTTTCTTTTTTTTTTCTTTTTTTTTAGTTTTTATCTGAGAGGGGAAAAACTTATATAAAAGAAATATTTAGTTTCACATGTTCTTTCATTTTAATGTTTAACCGATGGACTCCTCTTCAGTACATTTTGGAAAATTTAACATTATGTATGTATCCTTATACAACAATTTAATGTTCCACAAGACACCATTGTGCAAAATAACTTTAACTTTTTCTTTTTTTTTTTACTTTTCCTTTTTGGTTTTGAAAGCACAAACCTTTTTTTCTTTAACTTAAACTTACAGTGGACATATACTCTGCTATGTGGCTATGCTTCTGGCTATGATCATTGCACACTTATATTTATTCTCTGTCTGACATTCTTCTCTCTTGATGCTGTTTGCTTCTCTTCTGTGGCCAATGAGCCCTGTTGACAGGGTGGCAGTGTGACAAGCTCCTCAGTAAACTTCATGAGGAAATACCTTATTAATTTAGTGATAGTCTGGGCTGTCCTCATTAGATGATTCTAAAGGCATTTGCACACCATATCTGTATTTTTCGTTACTCACAGAAACTTTGCACACTCAGTCAGATGCATTTTGTTCTTGTGCAATATGAGACAAAATGGAAAGACACATCTCCTTCCTTGCTGCTCTCCATTGTAGTTACCTCCATGGCAGTCACCACTTTCTGCCCACATTTCGAATTTGGCTCTGCAGCTGAGCTGTCGTCCTTCTCTGTCTCCTCACTGTCACTTTCTCCCTGTCTGCATGCAGTCCTCATCTTCTGTTACATCCTCCTCTTCATCACCGTCTTTCACCTGAATGTCTATCTGACCTGTTGAAAGTAGGCTGTTTGCGAGTGTGCCTTGTTCCTCTTTTTACAGGTTACACCCATCATCTTCACAGCTTCTTTGTCTGTCAAACAATCTTCTAAAGGCTTTTGACGGATGTGAAAAACGCAGAAAATTGAACCTGTTTGGAGAACTCTAATGATGGACAAATTTGGAGTCCAGTGAAAACTGGATTGACACGTCAAGGTTGAATTTATTTTTAACTGTCCAACAATTTCAGACGAAAATGGATGGATGGTGGACATATAAAGCACAGGTGTGTGACACTAGAATCCTGGGTTAATGTCCAGACTTCTGTCTGTGGTTAGGTTTAGACAACAAAAGCACTTCGATTAAGGTTAAGGAAAGATCATGACTTCAGTTCAATGTTAATATTAAAAGTAATAATTTAAAAAAAAAAAAAAAAAAAGCCATTTCAGTCAGTCATTACTTGTGGATACTGTCTTAAAAGATAGTGCACTTTGATGGAAAACAAATTAAATATGATACATTTGGTATTAACATTTTTGGGACTTGCCAGGTATGTTAGTCAGTAACATTTCCTCATCATGTTGATGGAAAATGTAATTAACTTGGCACTATGAGACAGGGCTGAGCCATGTCAGCAGTGGATATTAAGAAATACAACAGAGAGAGAATGTTTTAGATGGCACATCACTCAGTCATTATGCAGCAGTATACTGTAAGTGTGCATACAATTGTAAATCTATGAAAAGCTTTTAAACACACAACAGGTTGATCAGAGGCAAACCTATCATGAAGAGGTCAACACTGAGACAACATGTTTTGGTCTCTCTTTAACATGGTGATAATGACCTTATACTACAAGTGCTGCTGGAGTTTTGACTTTCTGCCTTCTTCATGCACCTTCGAAGTAGGTGAGTTGCCAGAAATCTCTACTCTGCAGATATACCCAACATCACATTATGTCATTATGTCATTATTACATCACGTGATGCTCCCATTGCAAAGCCTTACAAAACTACGCTGGCCTCCGAAAAAAAAAAAGCTTTGATGGACAAGGCCCTTAGAGTCGATCTCTAACTGCCCACCTACTGCAGATGGGCTAAGTAGATGACTTTATGAGCCAGTTAACCGACATCACCTTACATGATTTCTGGTTATTGAAACTCGTTAACTCTTAATGCTATGGCCTCGTGCCATTTAAAGACACTTAAAAAGACAAGAGTCATTCCCAGAGTCATGATCCTGAAAGAGTGCAGAGCATCTGGCGTATAAATGGCCCACCAGTCTAACTCAGCGCAACAATGGAGAAAGGAGAGGAGGGTGATGATGAAAAATGGATGTATGTGGTGGATGCGTTCCATATGCCGCTCTCCTCTCAGACGGGAGCAACAGGCCTGGATCAGGTTCCCCATCCCAAATCCCAATCCTAGACCATCAGCAAGAAAGCAGGAAAACTGACCACAAATCAGCATCTAAGGTTTCTTTATCCTCTGCCATCAAGCTTTAATGCATTACATTTATGCATAGACTTGAAACTTTTACTCAAGATGACATAAAAAGAGTCTTAGCACTAAGCTTTTGCTTATGGACAAGCTGACGCTGTGAACAACTAGGCCCTGTCACCCCATGTCCAGCTTTTTCACATACAAAGAGGAATGATATTCCACAGCTTTATCTCTTCTTTCAAAGACAGATGAGAAGTACTTTATACAGTGGCTCATCCTAACTGCTTTATTGTACACTGGTAGTCATTAGAACTTTGGATAGGTCTTTCTTTAAAGACTCACAAAGTAATATTTTGGCTGTGATGCAGAAACGGAGGGGTTTGCAAGTGTTGTTCATCAATGCTAGTCACTTCTTTTTCCTCACTGATGCTGAAATATCAAATTTGTTAATGAGCAGAGCTGTTGTAGCTCTCTGACACAACCAACCACGTCCTCTTAGATTCGTTTTTTCACAACCTGAGAAAGTGCATCATTATAAATGTAGACTTTTTTTTTATTTTTTTTTTAGACTCTGAAAAGCTTTAAAGGCACTGTATGTAAGAATGTGGCCAAAACGGTTACTGCTAATGCTATGTACCGGGACACTACTAACGCTGCTGCTGGGATACAGCTGAGGAGGAGCCGGCTGCTAATGCTGTGTACCAGGACACTGCTAATGCTGCTTGCCGTGCTGCTGTAGCTCAGTCGTAACTGTAACTGATGCTGAGACTCTACTGACTGCGTGACTGGTAGACGGCGGTGGGTGGCACAACAGGCCAAAACACAAATTCAAAACATAAACATGATTTGCGGACTGTAAAAAAAAATTTTTAAATGCGAATATTCTGGCTGTACTATTGTTGTCGGTGAGATCAGTATGTTATATGAACATTATTCCTTAGTCTCTGTGACATATTAGGAGGATTTTACTACTATTTGCTTTAGATTTCTTACATATAGCTCCTTTAATACTGATACAAAAACTTTAAATGAGAGAAAACTGATATTTGATAATATTTGAGTGCAGCATCTGTTCTGCAGCAGCCACATTTCTAACAGTGTAGAGTTGTTTTGCTGACATGTTTCTTATTTCACATATTGAATGCATATTTGCAGCTCATAGATGTGATAACTTTATGTTGATCCTAACTTTTTTCTGACATTTACTTGTCAGTATAATTTGTCACATAGCACATCTTCTGTTATTAAAGGAACACTTAACGCCCCTAAATGGCCCTTTGTATATCAGTTACTCACCCCATGCTGTGATCAATTCAGGAGGAAAACCTTGTTTTACATGCCTCAGGAAGAATCCAAAAAAATTGAGAACATTTCTGATGAATTGAAGTCACAGGGGTCCGCATTTAACAACAGTATATCTGTATCAAAACATCTGTTTACAAACTCATATAGTCTGACTCTCTGGATGTAGACTGTGGCTATAAGGGCCTGTTTATACGGTTCCGTATATTTCTGAAAACGGGTATTTATCTTTGCGTTTGCACCTACTGTATCATTTACATGTAACCAGCGTTTTTCTTGACGAAAACAGAGCTTTTCAAAAACGGCTTCCAAAGTGAAAGTTTTTAAAAAATATCCTTGTCTATGGAGACGTGTCAACAGGATAGACGGAGATTTTGGAAAACAGTGACGTTGCAAACCAGTTTGCGCATGCCCATTAGGCGCGCCTGGAACCACAACAACAATGGCAGATATATGCCGGGTTGTTTACGTTTTGTTAGCACTTTTGGGACTACTTACGAGCTTACAAATGAACTTAGCAATGCTGCATCAACATCACCACTACATTGGCGCACAAAGACGTCTGCTGTGCCCAATATTAGTAAGTGAATAGCAGTGTAAAAGCTGTCAATCAAACCCAATTGAACTGAGACCGCTGAGACAACACAAGATGGGTCTTGGGCCGCCTCCAAATGGACGCTTGTGCGGTTCGTTTGTGGTAAGAAAGAAAGCAAACCAACCACAGGATTTAAGAATGGCAGAAATGTGATTTTAGCAACAGCTAAACCAATAGTAACTCCATTTGCTGATCGTGAAGTTATTTCTCTATCAGCTCTTTGTGACACTAAATAATATCAATATAAACACTTTAAAAGCATTAAAGTGCTGCTGCATAAATGTCTGTCAGTCACCATAATTTGATTACCCCATGTCGGCCCTGATGATGCAGGATGATAAATGCCCATTCAGCAAGTTACCTGTCAGTGGGTAGAACTTCTTGTTTACTGTTCTTGGTTAGTTTGCCAAAAGTCAGTGTGAACAGGAACCAATATATCACTTTCTCCCTCTGGTATGGACTCAGTGAACCCAACTACAGGTGTGAAAGCACCCTGAAACAACTTATGAATGCACCTCAGGAAAGCTCAGAGTCCACCTCGCAGGACTCTCACGCTTGATGCTGATCCATTTTCTGACACAACCATTTGAAGTTGATTTGCAGCATCTTTTAACTCTGGCAGTGGCATGCACCAGTGACACTGACTTCACCAGTGTACTGATTCTTTCCACTTCACACCAGCTTCTGTGATATGGTCATAATAATGTTCTGCAGAGAGCCACATACAGCCAGCAAATCGTCTGTTGTTTTAAGTGGTCCAGTGAGCTCCCTCAGAGCTTAGTATAGTTGGGTTTCAGCTCTAAGGCACCGATTATCAAATTATGATTGTCTTTTTTATCGGTAACAGTTAAATCACACAGTGCTGTACAACTGTTAATCGTTTTTGTGGTGTTTTCTTTTGCGGAGCCATTTAATGACAGTGCTCGTCTCAACAAAACAAGTTCACCCCCGATACTGTTTCACAAGGATAGCTGTATCCTCGAACATGGAATGCAGTAATCATCAAGCTCTCTTCCAGGTCCATGGGAAGTGTATCCCAGCACTCCACAATGACTGAGACTGAGACTCCCTGACTAGCTCGAGATTTGTAGTATGAATGAAAACCCTCTGTACTGTGAGTGTACTCCACTATAGGTCTTGTAATCTACAGTATATCCCAGCCCAAGGGTTTTGGTCCTGTGTGGGTTTGGTCAGCTGTAGCAATTCAACTGTTGAGAGACAGAAACAAACTTTTTTTCCTGTGTTTTTCCTTCGACTAAAGTCTCAGATACTGCAGTGGTGCGGTGAAGAAAATGAAAAGAACAAATTGAAGCAGATAGGCAAAGTTCCAGATTTCCCTCGCACCATTTGTGATCACCGTTTTTCAAACCACTGACCAGTTTATGCAAATAAAGAACACAAAAAGGGAGCGGGAGATGTGTGGTTCAGATAGCAGACCTCAGTAATAATGGGCCGGTAGTATGATGTATGAGCCAATTTAAATAACATAAACCCTCACTTCATCTGGAAACTTGACACACATGCATATATACACACACACACACACACACACGCATGCATATAATATCTGAATATGAGCTCAGTGTGGTGCAGCACATATGGAATTAACAAACAGTTGCTACTCCACGTGCCTGGATCCCTGGAGCCACTGGAGCCATAGCTACAACAACTGGGCTACTTCAGTCTATTTGGCCAGTCCACCTTAATCTACATCAGTCGAGCTGCAGGAGCCAAAGGATGTTGGCACATTATGAAAAAGGGAGAGGGAGAAGTGCAGAGATTTCCCTCCTGCTAACCGTCCCCTTCAACACATCCCAGTCCTCCAGTTCTCTGTTTAACATCTTTAACTTCTTCATCTGTCTCACTCTGAAAAATCATGACGATTCACTTTTAAAGCTGCATTCAGTCATTATTTGGGCACAGAGGGGCTGCAGGAAGAGCTGAAAATACAACTATGAGATACTGATAGTTTACATATCATCAGATATGGAGCAATATAAGCGTCATGTTTCATTTCCACTTGACAGATGTAAGTCTGACATCAATGCTGATATAAGTTTTTGTCATCTTTTTTGGTTCTCTAACCAGCTAGATGCTGGTCTGTGTTAACCATTTACTCATTATTAACTTTGTCTGTCTGCCATTTCTCACTGAGCAGGAAGTGTACAATAGGTTTATTAGAGCTTTTTTTGCCGAAAATAGCTGCTTAATGCTTTGTTCACAAGGAATCAGGGAGATGGTAGATGGCAAACTGGATATTATTTTAGTAAACGAGAGCTAGACGGTAAAATGAGTTGAGGTTGGCAGAGAATACCAGCAACAATAAAGGCAGGCAACATTTCCATTCAAAACTAAAATGTTTGAGCTTTTTGCCGTCCTCCGCAATGGAATTTACAACTGGATGTTGTGTATTTTGTTCATACAAGGAGAATACACGGCGATCTTAACAATTACTGGACATTACAAGACATGTTGTAAGCCCATTTTGGAATATTTTGTACCATTCTTTGTAAACAATACAGCAAACCATCACAACATATCACCATGCATGTCTCATTTTAACTGTCCTGCCATTCCTTTTCCTTTGTACTGTTTGTTAATTTTCCCTGTGCCGTCCAGAAGGTGTTGTCCATCTGCCGTCTTAAAGTTACACCTGTTTAAGGGCGGGCCGCTTTGAGTGACAGGCTACTTTGCTACAATCTGAGTGAGATCCACCTCTTGCCCTTCCAAAGCTCCACCCTCTTGTCTGAATGTGGTCACCTTTGGCTCTGAAAAACCAAGATGGTGACAGCCGAAATGCCAAACTTGAGGCTTCAAAACAGGAGTCCATTAACAGATGCGTGCAGTCAAGGTATTATTCTATTATTATTCTATTATTCTAGGTCTGTTATTCTTTTGCAGTCTATAGGCAGAGTTCACTGGCCCGAAAATCAAAACAATGAGCTAAAATAGATTTCGCAGAGCTGAGTAGAACTGCAAAGATGACAAGAGCGATAATTCTCAGTGGGTTTTTCACTACGAACAACCACATTCATACTACACATATTCACTTGATCTATCGTTCATATAAAAGATACTTATTACTGCAGCTTTAAATTCGTAATGAAACAAAATTCAAGTTCATAATGTGCCCAGCTTATCCTTGCTGTTTTTACATAATATTTAATTTTTTTCCTATACTGTGTTACTGTTTCACTTTAGTGCTTCTGCAAGTGTTTTAAATTGAACTAAAACATAACAGTCATAGTTGTAGGCAACTGATCAATGCTAGTAAATACATTTTTTAAATGTCTGCTATATATCTCCTGCAGTGTTTTATGGTTCTTTTAATGTTTGTATATTTTATTTGTTTGGTTTGTTCTTTATATTTTTTCACCGTGTTTATGATTGAGTTTAACTAGCAGGAAAATGGGAACTTTAAATGGCAGATCTTTCCCCATTAAAATTATCCAACCACTCACTGGATCCTAGATTTTGTTTTCTTCCACTCCAACTTGCCGGTAAGTTACTGCTCACTTTAAAATGAATTGAAGTCATCATCCTGCTTTTACTGTCACTTTGTCATTTGTTTGCTTTACTTTTTGTTTATAATGTTGTGCAAACACTTCCAGTCTGAGCATGTCATTGGCAAATTAGTGATTCATTTCTCTCTGGCTCCATGCGTAGAATCTGTTGCTGTTGTGATTGGTTGAAATAAAAATGTTTGGACACTGATGCTCCGGCCAGGCTTTAACCACTTCATTCTGCCTTTAATCTACTCCCTCACTCCCTCCTTTCATCCTCCTGCCACCAATTTACTCAGTCTTGGCCTCCATTCCTCCATCACTGGCACCAAAGTGGCTGAACACATTGGCACCGGATTGTTTGCTGTCAACACTCAAGCATTGTTTTTGGGGGGAAAGTCCTCTGACAAACAGGAAGTATTGCATGTCCAGTTTGTAAACAGAGGGAGGAGAGGAGCAGACATGAGCGACACCTACTGAAACTCAAACATCATCAGCAGAAAATTATGGTCCCACTAAAGAGACTCCAGCAATGAGAGCTTAGCAACATAAACAGAGGCTAAATATCAAAAATAAAGAACTCCAGGGCTACCACTAACACACGGTCAGAGCAGGGCAGACACACTTATGCAATCAAATATGAATGTATTACAAGCAAACTCTCACACGCACACATTCACAGACCATGCAGGTGGCCGACCATGATAACAAACAGCATAATTAGGAACAGGTGAATGTTATAAGGCAATTTCTACCGCAAATATTGGACAAATGAACACAGAGCAATGAGGGAAACAAGTATGTTTCAGCGATCAGGAATATCATCTAAACCACAACAATTTGCTTGATGAAGTAGCGTCTGGCTGACTTAATGACAGAAAGGTGAGGTCGCCATACAGAGCAGGAGGGGGGGAAACGGGATGTAGAGTTTAAAAAAAGGAAAAAACATAACTGGTCCACTGCCACATACAATACCGCTGCCTCTGGAGCAGGAGCCAAGACGAAATGTTCTCTCTGTTTCTCCATTAGCTGCGATTTGAATGAGATGAAAGATTGAATTCAGACAAACCGCTGAGAAAGGAGTGAGACGTTGTTCCTCTGTATTTCTAGTGCAGTAACAATATTGCAACATGTAGTTTGACATTTTTGGAAATACACTGTCACTACACTGTCTTGCAAGAGTTACGTGAGAAGATCAGTACCATTAAAAGCTAGAGCCAAGGAGCAATTGGTTTAGCCTGGTACAAAGACAGGAACCAGGAACACAGTTCGCCTGGTTTTCTCCTTTCATTTTACATTTCCCCATGTATTAAAAGAGAGCTTTAGAGTTGCTGGTAGACAGGGGTCTAGTGCTGCTGGAGTTCATGCATTGTTTTGTCAACTGTTCAGATGAAACCACACCCACTTCCACATGATGAAAGGCTCGAGGATTGGCAGCCAGTCTACTGCTCTCCAGCGCCGTTGAAAGACACTGCTGCTAGCTAGCTAGCACAACCATGGAGGTAACCCACAGTCCCTGCATCTCACTCAGGGTTCCAGAAAGTGCGCCAGGTTTTGAAGTCAATATTCACAGTGGCCAAACAATGTAATTAATTTAATTCCAAGCCGTCAGCCCAAAAAGTCTTTTTCCCACAGACCTACACTGGGAAAGAGGCGTCTGTAAATCAGTAGATACATTTTTTTTTTGAGTGTCACAACCCCTGCGAAATGACTGGTTTTGATAACTGGATTGGATACATTCAGTCCAAATACATTTGGAAAGTCAAGCAGAGCCACTAGAGTAAATCTTTTTATCCCCATTCAAGTTAGCGGAGCGCTAAACCAAAAGTAGCCGCCTCGGCCAGCAGAAGTTGCTGGAGCGCGTGCTCAGTGGGTCCAGTGATGCGGAAGCAGCACCAGCAGTGCAGGAATGAACGGGGTCCTGCCTTCAACATTGTATCAAAGTCTCATTATATATATCCATGATCTCAGTCTATACTGCTTGTGGTGTACAAAGCTGGAAGGTTTGCTGATCCGGCGGGGAGAGACTGCTGCTAGCTAGCTAGCCCACTCATTAATGTACCTCACAGCCCCTCCCAGAAAGATTGCTGATCTCGTCCAACTACTGAGCAAAATATGACAGCGACAGTAGCCCGTGTCTGTAAACAGGTAAAAATGAGTAGAACACATCGACGATTGGCCACATGCCATGCATACTTCTTTTTAACTAGTAGCAGTAATACAAAAGTTTACCATATCACCTAGCAACTGCTGCACGGGCCATCACTGCCTCAGGTAGGCTATCCAGTCATTTCACATTAGTTTGTGGAGATAGTAGGCTACTGTATTCCCTGCCGTACTGTGAGAGCTTTACACTTCATAACTGACACATTTGAATGCAGAGATCATTTTATTTTGAAAGTCACTGACCGAATATTGAAGTCAGGCTTCTCTCTAATGTCAGTTTTGACAAATCACCACGTGCATCAAAAGCCTGGATCACTCTGAAACGACTTGACAAAAACTGTTCATAGGTCTGTTTCAGTCATTTATGTACTTGGTCTGTGCGTCTGTGTCCATGGCAACCAGTCTCTTTAACCCATTAAAAACTGAATGGAGGTTATGCTCCCTGCTTTTGTCATGGACATGGTATAATACTGGCATACTCACGTTACTCGTACATTAATATTTTTTCTTATTACTTGAGTAAATGGTCAGGTGTAGTTAGTGAGGCTTATATCAAAACATGGAGAGCAACAGCTGTATCTGACTGCTGAGTGTTGTCAGCTTGGCCGCACGTCTGGACAAATAGAGGTAAGAGAGGCAACAGGGTGTCCTACAACTGTTAACATAGTATATTTGCAAATATGGTTTAATGCTTTGTGTCATGTGTCAGATGTTCCAGTTTTTCATAAATCAAATGGGGCAATCCAATGCTGGAGGGAGAGGGCCTTTGCCAATTACTTTTAAGGGTCAGTTCATGCAAATTAGAAGAAAATAGGTATTTAAAACACCAGTGTAACCAATTCCTGTCTTTTTATCCCTTTTTAAAAAAATTCGGAGAATATTTTGATGTTTAAATATATCTTTTCATAGACGGTAGTCATGCACAGATATGCTCAGGCCTGCTTGCACACAAACCACCCGTTTGCACAGTTTAACTTTTAGGCATTCTTCCATCATGAAAATGATATATTTAAAAGACGAGCCAATTCTTCATTCATGGAAAGATGAAGCAGGAAGTCCTCTAGTCTCTACCTGACCAGTACATACACTCCTACTCTCGTCAGCTCTATTGGAGCTGAGGAGGATATCCTCTAGTCATCCTAATGGCTCCAGTGAGTATTAATGTAATACTCCTGTCTCTAGCATGGCGATGGAGGCTTAGAGAAACCTGGCTGCTTCAGTCTAAATCTTCACTTCTCTGCGTCTCGCTGTCTTTTTTTCTCCGTCTCAGTCTGTCTTTTCTGTCACTGCCTATCAATGTCTGTCATTTCTCTCATTAGTCCTTTTACGGCACGTCTTTCTCTAAACACTCTCATTTTCAGCTCGCCTTACTGCAAAATGTACTTAAATTGTATTTTGACATTTTTATGAAGCAGAGATTTAGGAGAAGGTTTGTCTAGATTGACCTTAAAGGGAGTCAATAGAGGGAAAAGGAGAAGGAAAATGTGTAGGATAAAAGGGCAGGCAAAGAAACGACACGTCTTACAGCATGTTGATGTTTTTACAATCAATGCACCCGCAGTGGGCATCCTGTAGTAATGCTCACTTGCTATAAGAACAGTTTTCTCCATCTTCAAGATTTATATGCTTTTTTCTCAGCTGTTGTGGGTTTCAGGCAGCACTGTGGTGACTGTAATATACTGAATTTATTGTACAGAAAATTAAACATGCTAAAATTATGGCATTTTTGCTCACCTTCAGGTCACCAAGTATATGCAAATGCATGTGCTATGTGTCCCCCATGTCAACCCAGAAATGTACTCCTATTCTTGTAATGATGCACCCATGGCTAAGCTACAATAGCAGCTCTCCCTGCTCTTTAACTCAGGCATACTGTATACATAGAGGTCAGAACGATGAGTGATAGTTGGACTCGTGCTTTTAGAAGACTGGCTTTTCTGGTTTGGGCAGTTTGCATCAAAGGCTATGAAGCATGTGATGATGATTACAGTGACCTGTTGTTCCTGGACACGTTTGGAAAAGAAAAATATCTCTTGATGATCTCCCTCCACAAATGTATCAGTGTGGCTCTTTTGTAGTTGCACTCCCTGTACCCTCTCCATAACTAGAAAAATAATCAAAATAAGAGGAAAGACTTCGTGTTTGACCAAAATTAAATTAAGTGTCTGTGTGACTGAGCTTTATCCATAATCAGAACCTGTGTAGCGCAGTGCATCTCAAGGGGGCCAAATACCCATTGTCTAAATGTAGATATATTGAATTTAGCCTGTTAACCACCTGAAGAAGTAAAAAAATTTTTGACTTTTCAGGGAAATTAAAACTGGAAATAAAACATTTCCTGTATTCATGGTGATGTCTGTATTGTGTAAAACTGAAATCACACTGGCGACACTTCAAGTGCCACCCTTAGCACACACTGGTTGCTGCAGCACATCAACAGACAACCACACAAAGTTATTACTACTTTTACTGAAAGATCTGTACTTCTTCCACCTCTGCATTAGCGTAATGTCCACACGATTTAAGTTGATTTTAAGTTGATTTCTCACCTGAAGAGCTGATCTCCGGAGCTATGATTCCCCAAGCAGTACCTTTTTGGCAATGGTCTTCACAATGACGGGACTGTGGGACCTTTAGCTCAGGATATTTCTTGACCTCAATAAGTCTCTCCTCATCCATTCTTCATCACACGAGACACAGCAACAGCTACAGAGTTCTCTTTATGCATCCATGGTGAGAAGAGGAGTCGAGCTGCCATAGGAGCAGAGAAAAAGAGCTGCTACGGGAGCTGGTATGTACAAGCAGAGAGCGAGTGGGGAAAAATGTGTTTAATTCCGGGGGCGGCCAGGTTTGAAATAGGACAGTGGCGTGAAGTACTATGGGCCAGCGCATCCAGGAGTGCCGATGCGCGTCTAGCCGCTGATGTGGGGTTGTACATTGAAAATAATAGAGCCATATTTTTTGACATGCAGTGTTCGCCATCAGTGTGTTTTGGCCTTAAGTCTGATGCTAATTTATGGTCATTGACCTGTTATGCATCTAATGTTTTTGTTTTTTAATCTATCTAGCTATCCAGCTATCAGCTATCTATCTATCTGTGTTATCTAATTAAATTTCTAATAGTTTTACACCCACAGTAATCACTGTTTATAAGCAAAAACAGAATCTGTAACTGTTTTTTCTCATCGCACATTTTAGTTTTACTCTTTCATTTTAGTTTTACTTATTACTTCAAGATTTCATTTTATTCTCTGAGCTATGGACCATTCATTTCTTGACGCAGTTCGCTTAGTTTTAAATTCAGCTTTGTTTTGTATTAAACACAATTTAGAAAAGGAAGAAAATGCAGCATTTTGAATATGATTTTATGTTGTATGTTAGGCTGACCAAACGTTCTCTTTTGCCCGGACATGTCCACTTTTCATGTCCCGTCCGGGGTGTCTGGGGGTCTTTTATAAACTGATGATAATGTCCGGTTTTCCGTGAGTTTGTGTGTGTGTGTGTGTGTGTGTGTGTGTGTGTGTTAGAGTGCGGCACGGGCAGCATATTTCTGTCCGAACCCGAACTGAGCCCGACATTATTTAATGACCAAAGCACTGAGTTTGTGTCACACAGTGGTTACGGTTACAGGCTGGGCGTGCGGAGAGGGAGACCTCCGTGTTTGACCAAACCGGCCCGACCCGTCGGGTACCGTCGAGCTCAGATCGCCACGCTCTAGTGTGTGTATGTGTCCCTATTGGGGCCTATCTGAATTTTTGTCTTTGAGAGATATTATTTTATAATATAACTGAATTTTCTATCCATACATATAAATTTTAAATATATTAAAATGATAAGGCATCTTTGAGTAAACTGCGAGTATCATTTAAGTAGGCTATGTCGTGGCCGGCCGAATGTCCTCTTTTTTGGAAATCAAAACATGGTCACACTATTGTATGTTCAAACTTGTCAACCCCTGATTTAACAAATCGGCAGTGTGGCCTCTCTCCTCTTGTTCCTCTTGATCAGCCTGTTCTCATTCCTAGGTCAAACACCGCCACCTTGTCACGCCCCTCTGCATGTGATATTCATGCTACACACACCCTTTAGTGTCTTTATGAGATGCACTAACTCCAATTTAAAGATATTTTTTGCCTTTAATTGACAGGACAGTGAAGGGGGGAGAGAGAGAGACATGCAGCAAAGGGCCACAGGCTGGACTCGAACCCAGGCCGCTGCGGCGACAGCCTTGTATATGGGGCACCTGCTCTACCACTAAGCCACCGATGCCCCACTAACTCCAACTTAAACCCATCCACAGCAATATATGACTCTGAATTCAACTAATGAGGTATAAAGAGCAAAAAAGGGGTGGGAGGAAGGGAGGTGGATGGGTCAAACCAAACCAAACTTTAATGCAGAGGACCACAGTTCATCACATTTTTAACATAACCTCACGACGTTGGTATGGTCGTCGTACACTGACGTCACTCACAAGACGTATTGATGTGATGTTACACAACAAACTTTTAACCCAACATGTCTTTTTTTCTAAACCTTACTGAGTAGTTTTGTTGCCCAAACCAAACATTGACCACAAATTACAATATGTTTCAGCTGTGCGGCACATAGAGACACTAAAGCATGCCTGGTGCGTTGCTATGAGATGCCAAAGTAAGGGATAGTGTTGATATTTGACAACCTGGGAATGAGAGCGAGTTAGATCTAACCTCAGCAGCATTTAGCCAAAAGATGGTTGACTGCTTTAGTTAAACACTTTTCCCCCTCTTGTGTTATTTATTAGACATCTTTTGTACATTTCTAGCTTAAGTTTACCTCAATCTGTTTTTAGGATTCTGTATTCATTTAAGTGAACAAACCTGGCTGCCAGATGAGCACTTACTGTTTTACTTTCTGTTTTATATTGAAACCGGGTTTGATGGATGAATAGTGGTATGTGTATCAACAGAGTCATGTGACTGAAATGTTTTACATAAGGAGCAAGGTGTGAGCTGTAGAGACAGAGAGCTTTGTACATAAAGTGAAAGTATTTTATGAAAAGGCTAAGACTATGGAGAGGATGAACCATCATGTAAGCCATTTTAATTCAATTATTTTTGTCTCCTGACCTCAATTATACACTAACTTGCTCAATTTGATTAAGTTCTTGCTGTTATATGTTGTTGCCTGTTAAGCATGTATCAGTAATTAATATTTTTCTATTTCTGCTGTTCAGCCAATCACGTCTTTGTAAAGATAAGTGTGCCCATAGATGCCAGTGTTCTTCATTTTGAGAGCACACTGTTCCCCAAATATCCAAGAAATTCAGTGGAGTTGGGAAGTTAAGTTAAGTAAGAAGACATTTTTTTTTTAAATCACTGTGTAAAAATTATTTGATTATAGAATCTTTTACATTATTCTTATGGTATTTGCTTTGTTTGTAAATTAAACTATCAAAATGAAGGTTGGGGCAGTGTCATTTTCGGTATCACCACTGGGAGGCACCAGAGACAGAAAATTTCAAAACCTAAATTTTCTGTCAAAGGATAAAAAGAAAAGATAGTATGTTTCTTATTAACAGTGTTCTTTGGCAAAGTGCTGTTCGTTTTGTTAATAATAATGATATTTGAAAAAATCCTGAAAATCTGTGAAGCCACAGGAATCTGTACAGACCTTTGTTCAGATTTAGTGATCAATAAAGTGCTCTGAACAGCCAGTGGATCCTGCTAAAACACTGTCAAATTAGCACAGGAACCAGGCATATCTGCAAGCTCATGTTTTATTTGCTCTGGCAGATGCGTCTGGTCCCCATCCTGTTCAGACAGATTTCCAGTCAGCCTGAGCCAGCTCGCACTACTCATATTCATTTATATAATATGGGGGCAAGTTTGATATGATGACTGACAACTTGTAGAGCCTTTGTGCTTCACAGTATATGAAATAAGTGATTACAATATTTTTGGCTCACACACATTCACGCTGTGGACACTACGGTGAGCGCATTTTTGTTAACAACCAAGATGGCAGGTTGGAGAATCAAGTACTTTGCAACAGCTTTGTGGCTTATCTATTGTCTCTGCTTACCTCATCTAGATTTCTGCGTCAATGACGATTATCTGCTGCACTGAGGATATCTATTTTTAACTGCTTCCTTGTCCTCCTGAGAATGAAAAGATGACATTGTGATAAAACAATTTAGACGTGACAACAACAAGGTAATATTTACTGCAGACTGTTTTGTTTACTTTGCACTTTGCCACATTTTTCATCTACATTAGCATGTTAAAATGAAATATTGATACCATCTCTAATGTCTGTTCTGTATTTTATCTTTCAGCGTTCAAAGGATTGCAGAAAAAAGAACATCTGAAGCAGCAGTGTGAATTCTGAATGCAACATAACTTTTCTCTGTAAGTCTAAACCATGAAAGCAGCTGTGCCACTTTTGTTGTTGTGTATTCTTTGTCGAATTATGTTTGATTGTACTAAAAGGTGTTTGTATTATTTCTCAAAATATGTGTGAAATAATGAAAATGGTAGCTGCATATTGGTGAAAGTGTAACTAACAGCCCCCTTTCAAATTACAGGCTGCTGCTGTGAAGGTCCTGAACAACAATCAATACAAACAGCCAGCGGACTGAAACACAGGTCTCTTTCGCCTGTAGCTCACTGAGTTTAACCATAGATCTTAGATCACAGATCTTTGGTTTCGACACCTGATTGATAGGAGTCTTCCCGAAAATGGCCTCAAGAGGCATCAGACTACCACCTCTTTTGTCTGATCTCCTACGGAGACTAAGTCACACTGGGAGATTATTTATTGAACTGTATGACCATAGGAAAGAAAGAATGCAAGACATAGCAAACGAGCTAAATGCAATAGCTAGAGAGGTAAATGAGATGCAGAAAACCACAAACACAACCAGAATGAGCGGGGCAGTTTTGGGAGCTCTTGGCATTGTGGCTGCAGCTGCAGCTTTGTTAACAGGACGATCGGCCAGCGAAGGAGCTGTAAGAATGGCAATGGTAGGGGGCGCTGCAGCAATTGGTGGAGGTGTAGCTGTCATTACAGCAAATGCAACCCAGTTACAGACAGAGAAAATAAGTTTAGAAACCGTGGAGGGGTTGGGAAGAGAATTCATGACAATCGTCGAACTACTAAAGGATGTCCTGGAAGAAATTAAGGCATTGTCTGAGGAGTTGGAGGAAAAATCGTCCTCATTATTGACTACAACTAGACAACAAGCAAGAAGAGGTCTGTCGGAAACAAGACAACTTCAGCAGCTTCTCAGGCAAACAGCTCAACAGGCAGGAAACAGCAGGGAAGTTATGGGTGCGACTCTGAGGAAAGTGATGGAGCTATTAACCTTCATTATCAGTATCACCCGAATCACTTCAACGGCTGAGAGTGACGCAAAGTTGAGAAACTGTATCACAGATTCCGCCTTGCAGTGTGAGAAAACTGTTCATGAGTTTGCAAAGATGAGAAATACGCTCAGGGACTTTGAGGAAATGCAAGCAGTATAGGAGTATTCAAAATAGAGTCATTGGAAAAAGGACAAATATCACCAGCCTAGTTTATTGGTTGGACACAGCGTCAGTTTTAGCGCAACTTGCTCTTAAAGACTTAAAGTCATATTCAATCAGAGTAGTGAAAAAATAATGGAAACATGTTTTGTAAATGTATTGTTGGTCTTTGGGATAAAAATCAGGAATTAATCGTTTTGTCTCAGCTGTGTCGAGGGGTGTGTCATGTCTCTGTTTGATTGACTTAAGCCTGCAGGCTGAGCCCCAGCAGGAGAACCAGAGACAAAGTCGATGTATCCTCATACAGCAGTTCAATATCTTCCGAAAATGCAGATAAAACAGTTTGTATGATATAAAACAAAGTAGCACTACCGAACAGCAGTCTCTTGCAGTAAAGTCCTTTGTTGTTTGACCCATACACCACCCCAGCCTGCCTCTTCACGTGGACATTCAGTTTATATACTACTTCATTCTTTGCTCCTGTCAGCACATTGGTCACATGATCGCAACCTTCACGATTACTTGGTATACACTAATTACTGGCTCATAATTATGTGGGTTATATACAAATTGTGTTGCGTTACTTTTTATAGATAAATGTATGAACAGTGTATGAGAACAGCCTGACAAAGTAAACAAACTTGCACTGTGGCCTGCATGTCATGGCTGACACGAAAATGTGACTGGTCCTATCTAGAGCCAGTGTTTCATTTGTCCACACTGGGCTACTGTAGAACAACATTGCGGACTCAGTGGAAGAGGAACCACTCTACCCACTGTAGATAACAGCTCATTCTAAGGTGACAAAAACATTTTTCTGTTTTCAGGTGATAAAAACTAATAAATACACAGTCATAGATATTATATACCATTCTGCCAATAGTTTCCCCTAAATCATACACACTGGACCTCAAAGCAGGAAAGCTAACATGTCTTAAACATAAAATACAAATTTTTCACTTTTGGTTTTTGATTTATTTCATCAAAATGTTAGATATGCACACTGTAGTGAGTTATTTAGTTTTAATTTCACTTGGACTCAAAGGACAACTTTTATTCCTTCAATCAGTTCATGCATTCAGTTTTCAGTCTGTTAGACTTTTTGTCTTTGTTTTCGGCACCTTCTTTTAGAAAAGATAATAGGTAGGCCTATTAAAAAGAGTTTTTTCTACTTTTTTCTACTATTTAAATATTTGTATTTTGGGCCAGGCAGCACTAACCATTGCACATTTTTGTATTTGTTTATTGGTTTATCTTCAACCAGTATGTGCATTGTTTTTTGTGTGTTTTAACTCATTTCTGCCTGCAACTGACACTTATTATTTTTTTTCTTGGTTTTTTTTTTGTTTGTTTGTTTGTTTGGGTTGTTTTGGTGGAAGAATCAGAAATTTTCAAAATTAGTCAAACGGTTTGGCAACACAGATTTTTTCTTATCATGTTATGTTTAATGTTTGGGCACATGAGAATGTTGAAGTTCAAAACATTTCCTCATTATAGAATTAAAACAAAAAATATGGAGGAGATTTTCTTCTGTCTTGGTTTGAAAAGTGCTTATGGGTGATGTTTTACTTATTTTAATAACATAAGGCAGGAAGTGTGTAATCGGCTGAGCCATCAGTGTGTTAAACCAGTTCAACCTGAAGGAGGTTGTTCCTCTGTGAATGACGTTTGACAGTATTCAGACAGTTCTGTCATTGTTGTGTTATGTTCCCAAAATAAAGAATACATGAAAATATTGCCCTGTCCTGTCTGATTAGCTGTGTTGTCTGACATGCTGAGAGAGAATGTTCTGAATCTTTTGGGACTGCGACTGATAAATTAACCAACTAATCCACTGATCTGTTAGCCTTCAGGATTTTTGCTAAAGTGTTCCACTGCTTTTTCACATACCTGTCATACCTGGACAAAGTGTTCTTTCACTTTCACCTAAGTGTTTGGTCCAAAACTGAGCATGTATTCATTGGATGATTGAAAACAAAATCCTGAAAATACAGTACAGAAAAGTGCTGCAGTCCGCTCTCAGCAGAGCTAATGGCTGCTAGCATTCCTGCCGATATGGTAGACATGCAAGGGCATAGTTTCTTTATGTACATTTTCTAAATTTTGAGGGGGATGGGTCCCTTGCATCCCTCCTGAAATCTACACCTATGCCCAATGCACCTGAAAGTGTTAGTTTTGCATTATTGGTGTGTTATCTTGCCATCACCATCTAATTCTACCCAAACACCTTGGTTGTGATTATTGAAGGAATATTAGACTAACTGTGTGCACTTTTTTTTTTTACCAAGATTTCAATGAGAGGTCAATACTAATCTTATGTGTGTGTGATAAATATAAAGCGAGAGCCAGCAAATGTTTAGCCTTAAGCAGGATTCACAGTTCCTCGTCAAAACCATACCTATGGCGTAGACTCTATGACGACGCAGAGCCTACGCCATAGGTATGGTGCCTATGCAGCTCCCTGGAACCTCTCCAGAAATGAAAGCTGAAACCATTTCCCTCAGTAGAAATGAAGCATTTATTTACTTATATAGCAAAAAAGAAACAATAAACTGTGTAGACAATAAAGCCTACACAAAATAGCATTTCAAGTCTTATGTGTGATTTATCCTGGCTTCATATAAGCAGAGGAAATCTGAGCTAGTCGCTAGGCTAATTTATAGAATGTAAAATGCTGGCGCTAATAACGATAGCATGTTACATTTGTTTGGAAAACGTGTTTAATACAAGACAGTTGTTTTGTCAGTGAGTCTTGTGAGTTGTAATGGAGCCAAATTTTGTAACGTTATCTTTGTTAAATGTTGATGTTGTCCCTGGCTTATATGAGTAGAGGAAAATTCTGCTAGCCACTAGGCTAATTTCTACAGTGTAAAATGCCGTAGGCTTGTGCTAATAATGTTAGCATGTTGTATTTGTGGAGAAAATGTGTTTGTCTGTGAATGCTGCGAGTTATAGTGAAGCCAATTTGTGTACTTGTGTTTGAAACCGTTGCTATCAAGTCATGTTTAATGTGTGTTTAATGTGTGTTTTGGGTGTGTTTTGAGTCAACTAAACTTTACAGCACTTCACAGAAACCCACCGCTGACTAGTGTTTTGGAGATGTAACTGCAGAGTGACACAGACACACCGCCGCACAAGTCTCCTCCATCTGTGTGTGTGCGTGCGTGCAGAGTGAAATGTTGAGTGTATGGCATGTATTTGTCTGCATGTGTGGAGACATGGTTTGGTTTAGTTTAGTGGCATTCGCTAACAGGCAACATTGAAATTGAGATTTGTGATAAGTGGAGTCCAGGTTTTCAGAATATGTGACATTTGTGTTTTTTAGAGAAGCAGTTATTTTTTCCATTGATATACATGCATGTTCTGTCAGTAAGTTCAACCAGTGATTGATATTTATTGTTTGCTTGGTTTTCCAGTTTGTAAGGATGACTTTCTTGGCAATAGCTAGGGCAACTAGTGTGGGTTTTGTGTGTTTTAGTGAAAGTTCAACTGATGATAAGTTGCCAAGTATGCATAATGAGGGGGAGGGGGGAATGCTGCAACCCAAGATTGAGGAAAGTTTCTCTGTTTCCTGAAGCCAAAAGTGTTGTATGGGTGAGCAGAGCCATATGGAGTGGAGGCAGTCGTCTGTGGTGCCTAGAGTGCATTGTGAACATTTCTCTGTGTTGGAGAGACCTCTTTTATACATTTTGCTTTGAGTGATGTCTGTCCTATTAGGCTTGAGGAGATGTCGTCACAACACCGCGCCGCGCCCCCTTTGGGCCCTCTTCTGCCATTTTGAAAGCATACCGCCAGAACCGGCTTGTTGTGATCAGAAGTTATTGTGTTCCTGATTCCCACTTGAAGATAGGGAGACACTGCTGTGTAAACTGCTCCAGTGTGTCACACGATGGTCGTGGGAACCTTAAAAACCGCAGGTTGCGTTTTTTTGGTTTCCCACATGGAAAAAGAATGAAGGAGACAGTGAGACTCCACAGCTCCGAGCACATATGCCAGATGACACTCTGAGCACTTACTGTTTTACTTTCTGTTTTATATTGAAACCGGGTTTGATGGATGAATAGTGGTATGTGTGTCAACAGAGTCATGTGACTGAAATGTTTTACATAAGGAGCAAGGTGTGAGCTGTAGAGACAGAGAGCTTTGTACATAAAGTGAAAGTATTTTATGAAAAGGCAGACTATGGAGAGGATGAACCATCATGTAAGCCATTTTAATTCAATTATTTTTGTCTCCTGACCTTTATTATCAGCTAACTTGCCCAATTTGATTAAGTTCTTGCTGTTAGAAATGTTGTTGCCTGTTAAGCATGTATCAGTAATTTTCTTTTTCTGTAGACAATCTTGAGTAGTCACGTCTTTGTAAAGAGCCTTTGTGCTTCACAGTACACGGAATAAGTGATTACAATATTTTTGGCTCACACTCATTCACGCTGTGGACACTACGGTGAGCATAAACCTAGCTCTGTTGAGGCATTTTTGATAACAACCAAGATGGCTGCAGCTGATGTGAAAACTGATGTTGACGTACAGTTTTTAAATTATGATTGGACAGTTCATCTCTGCACGCTGTAGTCTGTTCACTTTTTTCCATCACTCAGTGCTTAGTCAGATGTTTCATGGCTCTGATTGGTTGTAGGTCTATCTAATTGTGTCCAAAGGCACTTTGGTCTGCAGCCGTTGATAACGCCTTTTGGAAATAAACAATTAACTGAGTGGTTCCAGACTAACTCATAACTCATAATAAACATGTATTTCTCAAGAGCAATTTTTGGGGTGGACCAACAAAGGTGCGGTCAAATTTACTGTTGTAACACATATAAATGGAACCAGCATGGTCAAATGTATTTAACAATTATATTAAAAGTAATAATAATGTTTAGAAACAGCATCCCTTCTTAATACAGTAGACCCTATATAAAGGTTTTTAATATGTTCAACCTGCATTACCAAGAATGACTAGTAAGTGGCAATGTACATCAAATATGGGTGTCGTTTTTCTTATTACAAAGACTGAAAATCACAATGAAGATAGTTTCAGTTTGAATTTATCTTGTCATTATATATTCATGTGGTCATTCAATAAGTGTCATTTTATCTCTGCTACAATGCTTCACATGAATATAAATCTCTAAATAAATGCAAGTTTATAGGCAGAATAAATCCCTCAATGAACAACCCCACTCAGTCAAACAAAAATATTTTACACAAAACGTGTTATCCACTGCACTGAAGATCAAGGGCGGAAATTCCATTTCATTGTTGGGGGGGACAATAAACTGAAATATTTCTCTGGCTTCTCTCAAAATAAGTTGAGTAATTATGCCTCTGAATGTAGGACAACTTAAATATGCTTTTACTATGACTGCTACATTCACACAGAAGATTCAACTGCAAGGTAATGAAGCGAACAACACGCTGTCTGGTTACAACTGTTAACGTGTTTTATTCTGTTGAAAAGTACAAGTAAATAAAGGTGTCCGACATGTCTCTTGTTTTAAGTGAACTTTTGCAAAGTACTTACTGGAGTTCAGTTTCCTCTATTCTGACACACTCCCACTGATCCACAGTCAGTCCTGCCAAGCGACAGACCAAACCATTGTGAGGCAGATGAGGGGGAAATTTTAAAGTTATAAATGCATCGTGTTGCGTGTGTAATTGGCACAAGTGCTTTAAGTTTTTATTATTATAAAGTTTAAAATTGTATGGTTTCCTCAAATGATATATTGTGGGTTGGGCAATTCCCCATTTTTCCAAAGAAGGGACCGCCCCCCACCGTCCCCCCGGGATTTTCCTATGCTGAGGATATTTATTTTTAACTGTTGCCTTGTCCTTCCTTCCCTGTCAAAAACAAGGTAATATTTAATGCATGTTTCATTTACTTTGCCACATTTTTCTTCTATGTTAGCATGTTAAAATGAAATATTGATACCATCTCTAATGTCTGTTCTGTATTTTATCTTTCAGCGTTCAAAGGATTGCAGAAAAAAGAACATCTGAAGCAGCAGTGTGAATATCGAATGCAACATAACTTTTCTCTGTAAGTCTAAACCCATGAAAGCAGCTGTGCCACTTTTGTTGTTGTGTATTCTTTGTTGAATTGTGTTTGATTGTACTAAAAGGTGTTTGTATTATTTCTCAAAATATGTGCGAAATTATGAAAATGGTAGCTGCATATTGGTGAAAGTGTAACTAACAGCCCCCTTTCAAATTACAGGCTGGTGCTGTGAAGGCCCTGAACAACAATCAATACAAACAGCCAGCGGACTGAAACACAGGTCTCTTTCGCCTGTAGCTCACTGAGTTTAACCATAGATCTTAGATCACAGATCTTTGGTTTCGACACCTGATTGATAGGAGTCTTCCCGAAAATGGCCTCAAGAGGCATCACACTACCACCTCCTTTGTCTGATCTCCTGCAGAGACTAGATGACAATGGGAGATTATTTATTGAACTGTATGACCATAGGAAAGAAAGAATGCAAGACATAGCAAACGAGCTAAGTGCAATTGCTGCAAAGGTAAATGAGATGCAGAAAACCACAAACATCACCAGAATGAGCGGGGCAGTTTTGGGAGCTCTTGGCATTGTGGCCGCAGCTGCAGCTTTGTTAGCAGGGGGATTATCAGGAGCTGAAAGAATGGCAATGGTAGGGGGCGCTGCAGCAATTGGTGGAGGTGCAGCTGTCATTACAGCAAATGCAACCCAGTTACAGACAGAGAAAATAAATTTGAAAACTGTGGAGGGGTTTGGAAGAGAATTCCTGACAATCGCTGAACTACTAAAGGATGTCCTGGAAGAAATTAAGGCGTTGTCTGAGGAGTTGGAGGAAAAATCGTCCTCATTATTGACTACAACTAGACAACAAGCAAGAAGAGGTCTGTCAGAAACAAGACAACTTCAGCAGCTTCTCAGGCAAACAGCTCAACAGGCAGGAAACAGCAGGGAAGTTATGGATGCGACTCTGAGGAAAGTGAGGGAGCTATTAACCTTCATTATCAGTATCACCCGAATCACTTCAACGGCTGAGAGTGACGCAAAGTTGAGAACCTGTATCACAGATTCCGCCTTGCAGTGTGAGAAAACTGTTCATGAGTTTGCAAAGATGAGAAATACGCTCAGGGACTTTTTGTGAGGAAAAAAATATGTTGTGTCTCTGTTTGATGGACTCTAGCTTGCAGGCTGGAGTTGCGCGCAGACATTTTGAGAACAAAATAAAACAGGCTGCAGTGGGAGTCTCAATTAAATAGCAGGTTGTGCTATGAGTCCTTCTAAAGCAAGCTCAGGGGTTTAGTGTTGCCAGAGCCCACAGGAATGACGCACTGCAATGCTTTTTTTCCCCTCAGAATGAGGATTAGAATATATGCAGTTCACATAACTCGATGAAATTAATTTATATTTTTAAATGCTTGAAGATCCACTCATTACGAAAAGTGTCACAGTGATATTTAAGGTGTGTTGAGGGATTCATGTCGTCAACTCATACACCGAATAACAAACTGTAAACATTCCACCCTTAAAAGTCACCAGCAGTCGGCCCAGTGAATTAAGTTATTTTTTCTCTGACTCCAGCAAAACATCCTTTTTTTTATAGTTATATTTTAATAATTTATGTAACATTATGAACAGTGGTTACATAAGCTTCAAAACCAGTCACAACTCAGCCCTGAGCAGACTGTCCGCTATTGACCAATGTATCGGACTGCAGTGTTCACAGCTCCACCTTTTAGTACCGAGTGGTTCCACTAGTACCATCCACAACTTTTCACAGTGGAAACGGAAAAAAAGCGCACCGAACTAAACTGAACTGTACCATACTGCTTGGTGGAAACGGGGCTAAAGTCAATGTATCCTCAAACAACAGTGCAATTTCTTCCGAAAATGCAGATACAGCAGTTCATATGACATTTAACAAATTAGTGTCCCCCAAATGTTATCTACTTAATGTAAAGTTATGTAGGAAAGGTTTAGGAAAAGAAACATTGTGATGACGTACCATGAAATTATTCAGAGTTCACTTAGTTTCACACGGTTCTAAACAGCAGTCTCTTGCGGCTAAGTCCTTTATTGTTTGACCCATACACCACCCCAGCCTGCCTCTTCACGTGGACATTCAGTTTATATACTACTTCATTCTTTGCTCCTGTCAGCACATTGGTCACATGATCGCAACCTTCACGATTACTTGGTATACACTAATTACTGGCTCATAATTATGTGGGTTATATACAAATTGTGTTGCGTTACTTTTTATAGATAAATGTATGAACAGTGCATGAGAACAGCCTGACAAAGTAAACAAACTTGCACTGTGGCCTACATGTCATGGACAGATGGTGTGTTGTTAGTGGTGCTGAGGAGTAAGGACCACACCAGTATCAAACCAGACCCAAGTGACATTTGCAGGCAAATTTACAGAAGCTTATTAGTTATGTAGCCTGCAAGCTGGTGTCAGCAGTGCACTTTTCCCAGTTGAATATTCGTTTTGTCACTCATTCAACAAGCAAAGGTTCAGGACAAGGTGTGTGTAAGCGAGATAAAAAGGAGACTTAAAGGTCCAGTGTGTTGTAGTTAGCGGCATCTAGTGGTGAGGTTGCAGAACTGAATGCTTTCCTGTGTGCAAACATTTAGAAGAGCTACAGAGGCTGACACGAAAATGTGACTGGTCCTATCTAGAGCCAGTGTTTCATTTGTCCACATTGGGCTACTGTAGAACAACATTGCGGACTCAGTGGAAGAGGAACCACTCTACCCACTGTAGATAACAGCTCATTCTAAGGTGACAAAAACATTTTTCTGTTTTCAGGTGATAAAAACTAATAAATACATAGTCATAGATATTATATACCATTCTGCCAATAGTTTCCCCTAAATCATACACACTGGACCTCAAAGCAGGAAAGCTAACATGTCTTAAACATAAAATACAAATTTTCCAGTTTTGGTTTTTGATTTATTTTATTCAAATTTTAGATATGCACACTGTAGTGAGCTATTTAGTTTTAATTTCACTTGGACTCAAAGGACAACTTTTATTCCTTCAATCAGTTCATGCATTCAGTTTTGCGTCCATTAGAGTTTTTGTCTTTGTTTTTGGCACCTTCTTTTAGAAGTAATAGGTAATAGGTAGGTCTATTATAAGTTTTTTTTCAACTTCTTATCTGCTATTTAAAGTTTTGTATTTTGGGCCAGGCATCACTAACCATTGCACATTTCTTAATTTCTTGTTCTTGTTTTATCTTCAACCAGTATGTGTAGTGTTTTTTATGCGTTTTAATCCATTTGTGCCTGCAACTGAATATTTTCTTTGGTTGAAGTGTTCTCTGGACTTGCCTCAGCACAAATCAGAAATTTTCAAAATCAATCAGTTTGGCTGAAAAATTTGTTTTTCTTATTCTATTTTGTTTAATTTTGGGGCACATGGGACGACTGTTCTGTTTTATCTTTTTTTAACTGTAGATAATGTCTTTGAATAAGCAATAAAAATGTTAAAGTTCAAAGCATTTCCTCATTATAGAATTAAAACAAAAATTATGGAGATTTTCTTCTGTCTTGGTTTGAAAAGTGCTTATGGGTGATGTTTTACTTATTTTAATAACATAAGGCATGAATAAATGTTTTACATCCTATTCTGTTTGCTGAACATAAATAGCTGTCATGGGTGTTAGTCAAAGAACTGTGTAATCGGCTGAGCCATCAGTGTGTTAAACCAGTTCAACCTGAAGGAGGTTGTTCCTCTGTGAATGACGTTTGACAGTATTCAGACAGTTCTGTCATTGTTGTGTTATGTTCCCAAAATAAAGAATACATGAAAATATTGCCCTGTCCTGTCTGATAAGCTGTGTTGTCTGACATGCTGAGAGAGAATGTTCTGAATCTTTTGGGACTGCGACTGATGAATTAACCAACTAATCCACTGATCTGTTAGCCTTCAGGATTTTTGCTAAAGTGTTCCACTGCTTTTTCACATACCTGTCATACCTGGACAAAGTGTTCTTTCACTTTCACCTAAGTGTTTGGTCCAAAACTGAGCATGTATTCATTGGATGATTGAAAACAAAATCCTGAAAATACAGTATGGAAAAGTGCTGCAGTCCGTCCTCAGCAGAGCTAATGGCTGCTAGCATTCCTGCCGATATGGTAGACATGCAAGGGCATAGTTTCTTTATGTACATTTTCTAAATTTTGAGGGGGATGGGTCCCTTGCATCCCTCCTGAAATCTACACCTATGCCCAATGCACCTGAAAGTGTTAGTTTTGCATTATTGGTGTGTTATCTTGCCATCACCATCTAATTCTACCCAAACACCTTGGTTGTGATTATTGAAGGAATATAAGACTAACTGTGTGCACTTTTTTTTACCAAGATTTCAATGAGAGATCAATACTAATCTTATGTGTGTGTGATAAATATAAAGCGAGAGCCAGCAAATGTTTAGCCTTAAGCAGGATTCACAGTTCCTCGTCAAAACCATACCTATGGCGTAGACTCTATGACGACGCAGAGCCTACGCCATAGGTATGGTGCCTATGCAGCTCCCTGGAACCTCTCCAGAAATGAAAGCTGAAACCATTTCCCTCAGTAGAAATGAAGCTTTTATTTACTTTAATATAGCAAAAAAGAAACAATAAACTGTGTAGACAATAAAGCCTACACAAAATAGCATTTCAAGTCTTATGTGTGATTTATCCTGGCTTCATATAAGCAGAGGAAATCTGAGCTAGTCGCTAGGCTAATTTATAGAATGTAAAATGCTGGCGCTAATAACGTTAGCATGTTACATTTGTTTGGAAAACGTGTTTAATACAAGACAGTTGTTTTGTCGGTGAGTCTTGTGAGTTGTAATGGAGCCAAATTTTGTAACGTTATCTTTGTTAAATGTTGCTGTTGTCCCTGGCTTCATATGAGTAGAGGAAAATTCTGCTAGCCACTAGGCTAATTTCTACAGTGTAAAATGCCGTAGGCTTGTGCTAATAATGTTAGCATGTTGTATTTGTGGAGAAAATGTGTTTGTCTGTGAATGCTGCGAGTTATAGTGAAACCAATTTGTGTAATTGTGTTTCAAACCGTCACTATTAAGTCATGTTTAATGTGTTTAATGGGTGTTTTGACTCAACTAAACTTTGTAGCACTTCACAGAAACTCCACCACAGGCAAGTGTTTTGGAGGTGTAACTGCAGAGTGACACAGACACACCACCGCACAAGTATAAATGCTCACAATGACATAGGCCATTTGGGTAGGCTTTGCATAGAGCTGACACACAAGTATAATTCCTGGAGCTGGACTGGAGCTTGGGGAAACAGTTAGCCTGACTTTGCATTAGGTAAAGGGTTGCATGCAGGGTTGGCTCTACTTCAGTGTAGAGAGTGAAAGTAGCTGAAAAGGTTAAGGAAGCTGAAGCTGTTTGGTAACTGCAGAACAATTTCAGGAGAAGAATAACATCTGCACCTGAGTTAGTTTTTAGCTTGCTGCTAGCTATTGGACAGAAAGACAAGTGTTTTATCGTCTTCACAGGCTCTGTCTTACTGTCGTCTTTAAGGGATCAGATATCTGATTCACCCAAGACACATTCACTGTAAATTTTGTGATTAGTTAAGTTATGAGTGGGAACTATTTCTTGGCTGGTAGAAGTTATTTCCTGTTAATTAGTGAGCTTTAGAGGTGCTTGTAGGATGATTTTTGTTACCTTTAGACAGAGCCAGGATAGCTGTTTGTATGTTTCCACTCTAAATGCTATGCTAAGCTACGCAAACTGCTTGCTGGCTGTAGCACCCTTGTTAGCACACAGACATGACAGTGAAAAAACCCCAAGTGTATTCCCCACAATGTCAAACAGTTCCTTTGGGCATGAAGAGGTATTGTGTATTCCTGCAATTCAGACTCGTCACCAACCATCTATCAATGACAATATTAGTTATAGTGGTGCCTCTGTGAGCTCAGCAACAACACTGAACAGACTGCTGACCCCACTTGTTTGTGGTCAGAGCCAATAGAGATGCATTTTTAAAAAATCACGGTACATCGTGGCTGACTTCGACACCCTTGTCATATGTTTCCACTTTTGCTGTGATTGTATTCCTCTTCATTATTCATTCAAACAGAGTTGCAGCAGTGGCCAGCACTTGTAGCAAATGCCTTCCATGTGTCTCTAATTGCCTCAGTAGAGGTATTTAACACAAGGTGAAGTCATTAACACATGGACACACTTGTCAGATGTGGAGCCAGGCGGCCCTGGGTGAAAAAGTAGACAATAGCACACTAAGCTAAAGCAACATCCACGAAATCTGGTGTGCATCAGTTCTCAGGGAAAAATACATCAAGATCACCATTTTCAACAGGAGACACACAGAAGTTAGTCTGTTAAAGTCCTGACACTTCAACAGCCAAGGACTTAAACCTAGATCAATGGATTTTAGACGACAAATGTTCAACTATACAATGCATATGAATACATGTACATATAAATAGCTTGCTAACACATAATATAGCATCACTTTTGGGTGTTTTTCGGGTTAAAAGCTTTGTGCTGCTTTCAAAACAAACCCTACTGTTTATTTCTGACATTATCCAAACTTTGTTCGAGACACCATGAAAATATCAAATCAATTTAAAGCAAAAATTAAAACCACAGGAATTGCATTCATGAGGTTTTCATATGGGAAGAGTATTAGTCATATCATTTTAAAACAATGAGACCCTTTGATGAGACATTTAAATTACATGGCACATTAAACCATATACTGAAATATGATCATACTTATTATCAATGAAACAGAGGATCCAGTGCCTCTTGTTTTCGCCTTGCCTGAGTCAACAGCACCATCTGCTGTCCATGTACAAGCACTGCATTCATCTTGTAGCAAGCTAAAACTGACTAGGTGGTGTCCAGTTTGTAAGAAGCAAGAAGAGGCAAAGGACATCCGTACATTAGTCTTGAGGTTTCTAAAGCTTTGGCAAAGTAATGTTGAAATGAGATTTTGGTCTAAATGTAGGTTTAGGGGAAATCAGCATGAGAGGAATAGGACTTTTTCATGGAAGACATTTTGACATGTCACAGTAGTAAAAGCACAGGTGTAACAAATACTGTAAATGTTAGCTGACATTGATTTAGCTGCTGCAGTTTCAGGATTCTGGTATTGAGCATGCTGGCTCACTGTCATTCTGTCATGTCTTACTGAGACACTTGAATAGAACAGAGATATCATTAGTGTTATTAGTGCTGAATTTAAAATATGAGAATGTACTTTTGTCAAGTGTCCGAGTTAATATGACGCAAGGTAAGCTGGTAAAATAAAGTAAGACAAATTTGGCTTAAACAGTGCTGAAAACAGTGGTTGGTTTAAATTGTTCTGTTTCCAGTCGTTTGACTAGAAGGGTGCTTTCACACCTGCCCTGTTTGGTTCGGTTCAATCAGATCACTTCATTTACCCCCTAAGTGTGGTTCATTAAGATAAGATAAGATAAGATAAGATAAGATAAGATAAGATAAGATAAGATAAGATTAACTTTATTGTACCGCAAGGGAAATTCGTCTTGGGCAGTATAGTGCAAACAGCTGCAATATTCACATACATACATACAATCAACATCAACATAGACAAGTTGCCAACATAGTGCGCTGAGTGTGTTACAGTTGCAGACTACTGTTGCAAGAGTAGTGCAACCATTTCCCTTGTTTGTAAGGTTACAAACAAGGGAACTACAGGTATAGCACTGGCCTATCTCAAAGTGCAAGTGAGTGCATATAAAACAGATAAATACAGAGGTCAAATAAAAACACCAGTATACCAGTTAAAATTATGTTAAATCAGTTGCGGGACCATAGTGCAGATAAGAACAATACTAGATAAGAACAACAATAACCAGACCATTTAGGCATAGATAACCCTGCGCACATCCGGCTCAACCAGGGGGGCATTGCAGGGCCAGCAGGTGAGCAGGCAACCACCTATTAGCATAATAGCAATAGTAAACAGTGATTGACGGTGAATTGACGGGGAATTTGACGGGCAGGGGATCAGAAGCCATAAGCCTCCCCTCTGCCCACGTTATAAGCAGTTGTGAACACAGCTATCACACTCGGGTGCTCACCAAAACAACTGGACCGAGAGCTTCTATGAAGTGGTCTCAGTACGGTTACAAATGAACTCTGGAGCGGTTTGTTTGTGGTGAGAACATGTTCCGACCTCAATCTGAACCAACTGCAGTCACATGACACATTGTTTGGGTGAAACATGAGCATGTTACAGTCCTGGAGGATTATTAATGTGCACCTCCTCCTGTACTGCCTTAATATGCACATTCAGCACATCCAATGCATCAAAACATTGTTTTCTAGTTGGAGCCGTGCCTCATTTTCAAACTGTATGGTTTGCCTAAAATGAACAATGACAGCACAATGCACACGATGGCCAGCACTAAAATCAACCTGCATAGTTGTCCCCCTATTGTGACATTAGAAAGTGTCCTATGTATCTTGCAAGTGTACTCTTCTTCAACGTTTTATTTACTTCCTGGATTTTTCCTGCATAGAAATTCTGACCAATCAAGAGCAGCTTTCTCACACAAGGCATTTTATCTGGTCCGCTTGTAAATGCTGCAGTGAGAGCACGAACCAACTCTAGGCAATTATGCAACTTTTTAAGAAAAGTTCGGACCAAGTTCGGACCAAAGCAAGTGAACTCTAGGTCTGAAAGCACCCTAAATAAGGATATTAGGAGGCCAATGGCAAAGAATATAGGAAAGAATATAGGCCTGTCACACCAGTCCATACAGGTCACAGGAGTAAGCAACCTGCAGCTCCAGAGCCACATACTGCTCTGTCACCCCTCCCCAGTGGCTCCCTGTGGCTTTGACAAAAAAATATGTAAATAAAAATGATTATTTCTTCACATTTTACTTTTTATTTATCATCGTTGTAAACCTTGAGAAGTTCTTACATACTCCAAATGTAAAAATGTGTAGCCTATACCTCAAAAAGAAAAATGTTTTAACATTTCATCAACTAAAATGTGCATAATATGTCCTCTAAATTTTGCCAAACCTCAATAGAAAGTTGCTAGTCTTCAGTCTCCCTAGCTAGGCTAGCTATGGATTCCAAATCCAGAGGAGGAAAAGTCTTGGTGGAAAATAATAGGGTGTGGACAGATTTGTTTGCCTTAACCACCAACACTGCAAAGTTAAAGTACCGAATAATCATAAAAGCCCACTGCAGCCCCCTTGTGGTAAAATGGATTAATGAATGCCCATTTAGACCTATTAATAATGTTGATTGGCTAATTTAGATTTAATAGGGTGTGTTACCTTCATACAAAGCTTTTTTAAATTCATATTACAAAATATACATATATACAAAAATGTAAAGGCTGCCGACACCTGATGAAGTTTTTTATTCATTGAATTATTTTAATATCTTAGTTATCTAAAAGTCTAGTTGGATGATTCATCATGTTAGCTAGCTGGGTAAAGGTTTAACTTCTGATTTGGCTCCATTCAAATGAGAGAGCTGTGCTTTTTCCCCCACAGTGCTCAAGTCAGTTTGAGCATGGCCCAAAACATCTAGCCTGCAATGTTTCTCCAAGGATGAGGGTCAAAGCAACCTTTCATGCCGGGTTCACACTACATGATATCAGCCTGATTCTAGCCCAACGCAGCAACGTACGATGTCGACTCGGATCATTGACGACAATGAGTGCCATACGCCATAATGCATCATTTAATACCATGTCGTGTGTCATAGTAGACAACAACTGACAGCATCTAGAATGCCTCACGATGTCTCGATGGAAAATCTAGCATGATTAATTTTCTTTTTGTCGTTCATGACTGCTCCCGTCACAGCCGTCATTTTAAGCAATAGGAGCCCAGAGCAATCTGTTGCCGTAGACGACTGTACGGCAGCAAGACCCCAGGCTTTTTGATATTTCCTCTAGGGATGTTACCACACAGAGTAAAAGGGGGAAATGATGGTGTGAAACAGCAGAGGCACTTTATTAACCTGGTGAGTACTGTCATTAGCATCAGGCTAGCAAACAATGTTATTTATTCATAATGGAGGATATAAAGGAATAAAATTTAAAGAATAGAGGTGGGGCTTTTACTTACAACAACTGCAGAGGCTACCAGCTTCATTTGAAACAGACTTGTTGTGGAGGATTCAGTGACTTGCATAGTTTGCATGTGCTACTTCAGTTGTAGCTCCTGCCATCTGGTGGCACTTTTTACCTTACTACAATAACATTTCGGCTGGCACATGAACAGACACAGCGACTGAAATCATAATAAAAGTAATAACAATAGCACACCGGGGATGTTTGGTCATGGACCATTGTGTAGTCTGTCATGTCTATCGGCCAAGTCGCGGCACGATTTTATGACTCCACAATTGTGTAATTTGACAAAGTGTCTGTTGGAACAGACACACTAACCATGACGGAGCTCCAGCCTTGAATGTTTTCTTAAAAAACCCCAAATCTTTTAGGTTTATAAAACACTTTTAAGTTTGCAACATTTTCCCTCACACTCTCTGACTGGACCAGCAAATCACTGGAACAAAAGTTTTATTATTTTTCTATTAGTAATGCTGTTTACGCCAAATTCCTACCAGACCCATGTAATGTACCTTAAAAATGGTAACATCAGACAATTTTTACCTCTTTTTAGGCAGCAGAAGTGAACATTAGTCATCATCAACATCTGTAGTGTCATGGTTTGATGAAGACCATTTAACTGAATTCAATTTAAAAATAACCTTCACTGGGAACCTATTTGTTGCCGTTTGCGTGAAGGAATTATAAGTGTGTGACTGGCTGGTAACAGTGAGGTCATGAGTGTTGTTGTCACCATAAGGGTGCCAGGCAACCAGCTGGAG
This sequence comes from Epinephelus fuscoguttatus, assembly GCF_011397635.1. Lineage (NCBI taxonomy): Eukaryota > Metazoa > Chordata > Actinopteri > Perciformes > Serranidae > Epinephelus > Epinephelus fuscoguttatus. The sequence continues at coordinate 12,248,226 of NC_064771.1, forward strand.
GTCACCGCTCCCATCCAGGACACATTCACCAGTAAAACCACCAGGCTAGCTGTTTCCCCCAGTCTTTATTCTAAGCTAAGCTGTCTCCTGACTGTAGCTCCACATTTAACTAACAAAAAATAAGAGTGGTATAAATTGTCTCATCTAAGGAGGCAAATTTCCCAAAATGTCAAATTATTCCTTCAACCTAAAAATAACATTCTACCAGGGGCGATTCTAGGATCAGAGGTTTAGGGGTGCTGAGCACCCAGAGAGCTGCCCGGCCAGGCAAGAGAAATTTCACTGTTTTGTACATTTTAACTCAATTTCATTCCCACATTTGTGAAAGTAAAGCACAACACTTTTTGGGAAAGTCTGTGACTAAACCATCAAATCTGATAAAGGTTATTTAAATGCTGAACCACAGCAAAAGAGGAATGGATTGGAATCATCAAAGAAACATATCGTAACCCTAATTTCTGGGGGAAGACAACTCATTTTGATACAGGGTGCTGTATTTTTGTTGTTAAAATATTATGTTGCAACCAAGTACTGTATGGTTTTGACGCTTTTCTGGCTTGTTAAAAAGGGACATACAGTAAAAAAAAAAAATGAATAAATAAAAAATCTCTTAAACTTTAGGGGTGCTGGGATTCAATTTAGGGGTGCTTCAGCACCCCCAAAAATGGGCTAGAAACGCCTGTGCATTCTACTGTATCTTTCTCTAAAATGAGACACAAAAACTCCTGTCTGTGGATCCCAGCTCCATCACACAGGTTGCTGTATATCTGTAAATTCAGCCACGTGCACAGGACACCATCGTCTGTCCTGAGCTGCTGGTGAAGCTCCAGTCTACGTCAGAGGGCTTCCCTTTAAGTCTATCTATGATCAGCACATTGTCAGTGTAAACATTTGAGGACATCCCACACCCAGCAGCTGTCTCATATACGTTCACGTGGCAGATGTCACACACAAACACACATACAGTACACAGGAAGACACACTGCCAACATGTTAGTCGTTCAGCTGTGTTTCTCTCCCCTGCACCTTTAAGTAATGGCGTCCTCAGTATCTCATTTCCATCCCAAACACACACTTTTTCTTCGTGATATTTACCCTTAACTTCGTCATTAGCATATACGTTTCTTGAAAATTGTTTTTAATAATAAAAAGGACATTATGAAGCATTAAATAAAGACAAAATGCTGTTTTAGCAAATTCAATCATCATGTGATGCTGGTATCTTGTTGTTTACAGTGTTTATAGCCATAATCTATCCTGTGGCTTATCTGTCAGTGTGGCTGCTAAGTGACACAAGAGAGATCAAAAAAAGGCCAATTCACTGTGGGGGCCTTAAACATGAGTAATGGCCCCTAAATGAGGGGATCATCATTCCTGTGTGATCGCCACTAGTTTGATTAACAATTGGGGAGAGAGTGCGGGTGTTGATCAGCATGATGGTCTTGGGAATTTGATCCCTTTTGTTCGCCCTGATTGATGGGAGATCATCTCGGATTCATCTTAACGGAGGAATAAACGTGTCATTGCGATTTCGGTGTCAGCTCTGAGTCACTGTCCAAACGGACACGATGACCGGCTGCGTGTTTTGTGGGAATGTGCGCATTAACAAGCAGCTTTTGAAAACGCGCTTCATTTGCGTCACGGCTCCTCTTGTTCGTTTGCTCTCTTGCAACTGGCCTCATACTGATAACAGGCGACTGGGGCCGAGAAACACATGACGTGCAGCACCGGCGACAAAACATCATTATGGGATAACTTTATTTGGTTGGCCCGCTAATTGGGCCCATTTATAAAACAACTGTAAAGCAGCAGTGTGGAGAGAAAAAAAGATCCCTCTCCGTATTTAGGTTTAGTCCTTCATATTTAATGTTGAATTAATTTATTTCATCATAATATTGCCACATATTTGTAAATATCATCAAACATGTTGACTGTTGTTTTTATTTACTATTTGTTTTTTTTTATTTATTCAATAATGCATCCCTATAGATACTATTTTGTGAACCCCCCCTATAATAATAATGATAATAATAATAATAATAATAATAATAATAACAAGTTTTTTTAGAACACCAATAATAATAATCATTTTTATTGGTATTTAATAATCATATAGTAATATTATTGATAATTAAGATTGAAAAAAACTGTATATGATACAACACAAGTGATAATAAATATTGTTATTACTTAATAATTATATAATTAATTAAAATTGTTATCAATTATTTTTGTTGTTGTTTTTATAATCTTTTTTATTTATTGTACTTATTAGTGACAAGAAAAAGAGTGAATGAGAAGTCAACAAAAATAAACTAGCAAACAATAAAAAGATAAATAAACAAGAGAATATGGTATGTGCAAATTTCTTCTTCTTGTTGTTTCCGTACTGCACCCTGGATGGCTTTTGTCTTTTCAGTTTCTCTCACTCATTTCCCTTATATTTTATTTTTGTTTGTTTGTTTGTTGTTTGAATGTAAAAAGAAAATGGAGCCCACCTTTGGGTGTCATCCTGGAGGACTCCCTTTAGGAAGATCCGCCACTGTATCAAAAGGATTTATGACTTTATAAAGTTATCTTTTGACTTCAGTGACTTAAAACATGTCTCTGCTTCCTGATAATATTTGGTTGAACGGGTGAAATTAGACAAATGGCCTCTGACCTACTGTAAACTGGAGCTACAAATGAAGCAGCATTAGCCATTTATTTATTTATTTTTTATCTTTATAGCTGACTCTCGGGTCATTTTCACCTTTCCTTTGTGTGTTTCCACCATCATCACCATCAATCACGGCCCAATCATCTCCTGGTGTTAGCTGAATACAGGGACAGCCTGTTATCAAAGGCAGCGGGGTGGCCCTTATCACCCACCGTCCCACAGCTCCGCAGCTCAGTCCACTCTCACTAAATATGACAACAGGAGCTCTGCGCCTCTGGCTCGTCCTCGCTGTCCAGCTGAGATGCGTCACGCTGCTGGCCATCCCGCTGGACAGGGGGACCTCAGGGCGGCAGGGCGGGTTGGATGCGACGAGCACGGTGAGTGAGAAGCTGGACGCGTTGTTCCATCTGAAGGATTTACCTCGGGGTCCAGCGGTGGCTCCGCACAAGAAGGCTCCTCAGTTTATGTTGGATCTGTTTAACGCGGTGACAGTCTCTGATGGACGCCCGAAGAGCCAGAAGGAGATTTTGGAGGGAAACATAGTGCGGAGTTTCGAGGATAAAGGTGAGTAACACTGACATGTACCCAAAAATGTACTTTGGAAAAAAATTAAGCCATACAGCAGCATTCAGTGTCACGGATTACAGTGCGTAATTGTTATCCAAACGCGCAATTGCGCACCATTACGCGCGGCTAATAACCCCGTTGAACAGCCTATTTTAAACACTTTGATACATGTATTCATAAAAACACTAATTAAGTGTTTCATTAAAGGTATGTTTGGTGTTTTCCGCCTGCAGGTCATGCTGGAGAAAGGTTTCACTTCTTCAACCTGTCGTCTTTCGGCAGAGAGGAGAGAATGATAAAGGCGGAGTTCCGCTGGTTCAGAAAGAAACAGAAGTTTTACCTCGGAAAATCATTTGGGCCTCATTTCTATAAGGTAAAATACCTTGTGGTGATGATTTTTAATCTGTTTCATCTTGATATTTGAATTTCGAGTAAGTGAACATCAGCAATGAGTTATAATAATATTTTGGTGCTAGAGATGATAGATAGATAGATAGATAGATAGATAGATAGATAGATAGATAGATAGATAGATAGATAGATAGACAGACAGAACTTTATTTAGTCAACTAACAGCTTTGTGACTGTCCAGGTGGATCTGTATGAGGTGCTGGACAGCCGAGTGAAGCCATGGAGAGGAAACCTCATCACCTCCAGACTGGTGCCCCTCTACACACAGGGATGGGAAGTCTTCAATGTCACTCAAACGGTAACACCCTCTCTATTTTGGGTTTAATTTGTTGTATTTTTAAAAGAGATTTAATAAAAATATTGTAAATATACTGTCAAATTTATTCACACTAAATAACTGTTTATGAGGTCTTTCCAATGTGTTTAACCCGTTCAATCGTGCTCTGAATGTCAGGTGTCCAAGTGGATCCGCAACAGCCAGGAGAATAATGGCATCCTTGTGGTGACCACACTTCCATCTGGTAACTGGATGGAGTCACTGGTGTCCTCGTCCAAGCAGAATGGAGAGCTGACAAATACAAACTCCTACTTGGTCATATTCTCAGACGATGGGAGGACAGGAGCATCAAACCAGTCGTACCTAGGTAAGGTGAAGGGTGTGATACATAGGGTGTAAGATTGTGGGTGTGAGAGGGTAATTCACTTTGCAGTTCAGTAGCATAGTCAATACATATGGAACCCCATAATGATCCACAGTAAAGTATTAAAAATGACATTAAATGGTCATTCACATAAAATGTAGAATAAACCAAAAATCTGTGAGATATGTTTGAAATCAGTTTCAAATTAGCTGAATTTTATTTTAGATTTGATATTCATAATGGCGTATAACACATTTTATGCCAAATTTTATTCCAATGTCACTTTTCATGACAGTGTTGTCACCAACCTCTCACCTTTCAGCTAATCACATGTCCCCTCACCCCCTGAAGCTGCTTAAGTTCAACAGCTGCCACCAAATTTAGCCAGTTAGCTCCTGTTAGCTAGCTAGCGCCACAACAATGCTGAAGTAATTCTGAAGCAACCATTAGTCTCCTGCTGTAAATAAACTCAGCACACAGACATGGGGACTAAACGTCTGTACTTTTCAAGCCTTAACTTAAAATTTTATTTATTTATTTAACCCATATTTAACCAGGTATGTCCTGTTGAGATCAACAATCTCTTTTACAAGGGGGACCTGACCAAGAAAAAAAAAAGTTACAGCCAAACAACCACACAATAAAAACATAATAGATACACATGTAGGAATACTAGAGCAGCTACGCACAATGACAAGAACCAACCGACCCAGTCATCCTTGTACTTATGAGAGCTTTAAAATCAGGCAGAGAGACCAATTCATGTAGTTTCAAATCTTTTTGAAGGTTATTCCAAGAGAGAGGAGCATAAAAGCTTTCTTTCCCAGTTTAGCCCGTACACTAGGAACAGACAACAAAACTAAACCTGGAGACTATACCAGTGACTGAGCCTACGAAAGGTCAAAGAAGGCCAACTGGCCCTGAAATAAAGCGCACAGTGATGAGTCAGGGCTTTACAATTTGTAGCAAATCTCAGTGCACAATGCAAACAATGTGCAGATGCATTTGTGTACAACAAACCACCATAATCCAGAACTGGTAGAAACCACCCACAGACAGACCATTTGTATATCAATCAGTCGTGACGTGCTACCTTCAATTCATGAAGAAAACTTTGCTTTTCCCGTATACCACCAACAGATAACAGCAAACAAATTGATTTGTTGGTTGATTGGGGACCACATTTTGGCAAAACTATATCAAACATATTTACTTGAATTATACGGCACAAGTTGTGTGAGAGTTTGTGAACAGTTACTTTGAGGTAGTTTGCTTCTGTAAATGTGGTCCCCAGCCTCTGTGGAGGCACAGAGTTTTCTTCACAAATTCAAGGTAACACCGTGTGACTAGATAATTTACAGATGGTCATTTTGTGGATGAGCAGCAGAGCTAAATGACTCATATATTGGCCATGTGTCTTCCTGTGATGTATGTGATTGTGTTCCTCTGTACACGTGTACTGTGTGTGTGTGTGTGTGTGTGTGTGTTTGTGTGTGACATCTGGCATGCGAACATATATGAGACAGCTGCTGGGTGTGGAATGTCCTCAAGTGTTTACACTGACAATGTGCTGACCACAGATCGACTCAAAGGGAAGGCCTCTGACGTAGACTGGAGCTTCACCGACAGCTAATACTTCACCCACAAAATGACCCATTGTATAAAGATTAGTCATGCTGTTACCTTTAATACATGAAGAAAACTAGACAGGGCAAACATATTGATGTGTTGATTGATTGGGGACCATGTCGAAACATCCAAGTCCCATCTATCGAGTCACATGTCCAGTACTTCCCAAAGTATCATTAGTACTAGAGTTTGGCATATTACAGATGCTAAAAATGTAGTTTCTTTTGTTTATGTTGCTATTCTCACCCAATGTGATCGCCTTCCTCTTTCCATAGGACAAGCCCAGCCTGCAGCAGCAGCCGCCGAGCTCCACGACCATCGCAGCAGGAGACGACGTGCATCTCCAGGTTTCCTGCCCCACAGCCGCTCCCAGTCCTGCCAGCGGGTTCCCCTCTTCGTCGACTTTGAGGAGATCGGCTGGTCCGGCTGGATCATCTCTCCCCGGGGATACAACGCCTACCACTGCAAAGGCTCCTGCCCGTTCCCACTGGGGGGAAGTCTCAGGGCGACCAACCACGCCACAGTGCGCTCCATCATGCATGCGCTCAAGCTCTCTGGTGATGAAGTGGGAGCACCCTGCTGTGTTCCCGACAGACTCCAATCCATCAGCTTGTTATATTTTGATGATGAGGAGAATGTGGTGTTGAAGCAGTATGACGACATGGTGGCGTTGAGCTGTGGCTGTCACTGACTGGGTATGCATCTCCTGTGCTCTTTAACAATGGGACAATGAGAGATTGGGAGATGATGGTTTGCTGAAGTTCATCAAAACACTTTATTTTCATGCATATGTTTAAATATTGTATTATTTTGAGAAATAAAACGACTATTCCTTAGCTTTTATCAGTGATCATTTGTCTAGTTTAGTCCTGGGATTCCAAAACTTCTTGTAAGATGATGCCCAAATGGATTAACAATAGACTAATGCCAGAGTTTAAAACTCTTTAAGGATAAACCATGCGGGACTTTCCTAAAAAACAATGCAAGAGTCATACTAAGTAAACCCTCTTAAAAACCACTTATGACCCACTCTCAGTGTGTGGTGGTGTAATTATAATTATCTGCAGAGACTCTGGCTTTTGCCTGGATTTTCTTATTGTTTTCTTAATTTTCTTTGTTCAGGACGTTTATGTGCGTGTACCCCCACAGCCTCAGGTGAGGTGAGGTTTCATAAAAAGGTAGCGACCAGGTGCCAGACTGTGAGCAGCAGGCATCCAAGAGACACAGCACCAAAAAACTTCTAATATAGTGAGGCAAAATGCCAAATGAGAGTGAATCTGGGGTTGATTCTCACCTGTATTTTCACTGGCATATGTGTTTACAAGCAGTAGCCTGTAATCCTGCATAGTATACTTTTACTTAGTTTTTGTTCGTGGTTTTGGATCAGTAATATTTAGTCATTTCCAGACGGAAAGAATCGTCCAGACAGGCTCTGCATTTCCTCTTAATTTGTTATTTAGTTGTGCACATTATTAAATCAAAGCAATACACAGGCTATCATTCACTTTCTTATGAAGTTCACTTCTGTTGTTACAGCAAGTGACCAGCAGATGGCGAGATAGAGCTATGTTAGAAGATACAAACCTACTCCTTTACTGTAATTCTGCTGAAACTGGGGGAGTTTGGGGTGCCCCCCCCCCAAGAAATTTTAGGCATTTAACACTTAATTTCCTGCATTCTGTGAATTTTTTCTGCATCAATTTATGGTGGAAATGTCTTTAATTTCATCAAAATAAAGTTCTCTACTACTTTGATGTTCAGGTATCTGGATCAGATAGTGATTGTATTTTGAAAACTGGACTCAAAGTACATAAATCTTAAGCATAAGCAATTACAGAACCACTTTGAACCTGTTTCAAATTAGAAATTTTAAATCAAGGAGGAGTTATTTGCCCAGTTGTCAAAAACATTTGTGAACATGTGGGTTCCATTGCTTGCTAACAGCATTAAATAAAAAATGGCACTTTTATCTGTTATTGAATTATAAATGAATCAGCAATCTGAACCTATGCTACAAATGAAGAATGTCAGTGCAGCGGCATGAATAACATCAGCACAATAAAAGTCTGTAGCAACAGTTGTTTTTTATTGGAATGGATCACAGACACAATACAGCCCTGCTTTATTCTAGTTTAGAAAAATGCCAATGCAACAAACGTGCGAAACCAATTCTCCTTTATGTCCTCTGCGTATTAAAAAACATTCATTGTAACAACGCCAGTTCAAGCTTTTAGACAGTATAAATGAAATTTGATTTGTATCAAACAGATTCAACAGGTGTAACTGCAACTTCAACTTTAGCATGCAATATGTTAATTTTGTAGTTGTGTTAACATGATCAGTTAAAATCAGTAACATACAAATAAAAAACAATATTTTGAGTGAATTTTGTTTCAAGTATCTCTAATGATAAGTTAAGTGACTGCAAACTGTCCGGCAAAAAAGAAATTTCAAGGCAACAAACTTTGCAGGTAATAAAACAAAAAGCCACAATACCCGAAAAGCAGTGGAGACCCCAATACTACTGTAACTGTGTATAATAAACTCTCAGCATTTACAATAAATATTCCACATTTACATTCAAGCTTACCCTCTCTGTTTAAACTTAAATACATTATGTACATGGATCACCCATGTCCCTTATCTTTCTCAACAATTGCACATTATCTTACACAAATTGTTCAACTCACATTCAAACAACAGCATTCAACAATAATCAGAAATTCACAACTTCAATATCTCCTGTCAGTTTACACTTGAGTCAAACCCGTTTCTCTTTACAAAACCAGTCGAGGCCTCAGTAGCTTCACAAAGCCTGCGCAGCTTTTGTGTCTCATGTAAGTTAAGGCAAGTAAAGCAATACAAGGATCAGACGCTTAACCTTGAAAGAAAAATCCACCCTGAAACACTTCAACACTTTTCAAAATTAAACAGGTATTGGCAGTGGGGTAGGGGAAGCTGATGAGGTGGGTGTACTACTCGGTAGATTGGTAAGTTACCAAAGAGGAAGTGGATATACCCTCCCATAAACTCTAATGACTTTCTGCTGATAGGTGCTGATACTGTTAACTGCCAGAAAAAGAGGTGGGTATATCCAGTTTACATGCATATACTCTCCACAGGTGGGTACACTGTTATGGGCCAGAAAAAGAGATGGATATACCCCGTATAACTGCGTATACCCTCCACCATTCTACTGGGTATTGGCAAAACAGTGTAAACGGAGGATGGATTATTCCTTTCAAACCTCATGGCCTATCAGCTTGGACAGTCCAGCTCCTCAGTTCCTACAAACTCCCCTAACACGTGGTCATGTTGACCGTAGATGGGCTCTAAATATGGATGCCCCTCCTGACAGTGCATTTGCCTCAACCTTTCAGCATTTCTCTGCCCAAACCCCTCTGGCTCCATATGAGGGGCTTGAATGGTAGCTTTCTGAGCCATTGGAGAGAGAGGCACCGGGACAAAGCTGTGGTAAACAACCAGGGGTGGGGTCAAAACTTCCAAGGGGGATGCTTGAGGAACAGCACCCTCTGGTGGCTGAACTGGCAGCTGCACATAGCTTCCTGTTTCAGGATCAAAGAAGGTTTTTGTCTTGACTTGTACAGGCATATCTACAAAGAAGTACTGCCCAGAGTCTGGATCCTGGAGGAGCTTACGTTGGGTCATAGGAAAGGACTGCGTAACAATGGTGTGTTCAATGCTAGACTGGCGTGAAAGCTGGCTAGTGTGGCTGTTGTGGCTTGACTGGCGGGAGAGGGTGGTAGGGTTGGGGTTGGGGTTAGGGTTAGGGTTAGGATTAGGGTATGCATCGATACTGTGACTCCTTCTGAATGGGTTGTCTCTGTTCGCCTTGTCTCTAGCTCTGCCTCTCTGCTGAAGCTCGTCCATGATGGATTTTTCAATGCGCTGAGTCCTTGGATCAAGCTTTTCATTGACTGATGTATCTGCACTGAGCCTGCGCTCCACTTTATCTCCTAGGTACCTATCAATGCTTTGTGATCGGTGGAATGGCTTGTCCGACATGGGTCTCTCTATGAGCTGAGCTTTGTACACTGGTACATTACTGATGACCCTATCGCTACTGTAGTGCCTTTGCTCTGGCTTATCTCGAATGTGTCTGTTGCTGGTGCGTCCTTGCCTTTCTGTAACACTTGGTAGTGCTTCATTGCTCTGGTTATTGTTTTCCACAGAACCATGGCTCTCTCTCCGAGTCTTGTGGCGCACATCGGTTCTGTCGTGGTGCTGGTTTCCACTGTTGTGGTCTCTTCTTTCACTGGATTGCTGCTCACTCTGGTCATCACCCTTTTTGCCATGGTGACTTTCACTGTCATGATGGCCATCTTTAATCTTTTCTTTGTGATTTCTCTCACTGCTCTTGCTACTTCTACTGCTGCTGCTTTTGTGCTCAGACTTGTCACTCTTGTGTTTATCCCCTTTGTGTTTGCTGCTGCTTTGAGATGACTTGTGGGAGGACTTCTGGGCCTCCTCCTTCTTCATCCTTCTATTTGCCAACTTAATGGCTTTGAGAACAGCCTTTTCAGATTTGGGTAAGACAACTGGTGGTTTAGGCAGCCCTGTTTGGCTGTCATTGCCACTGCAGGGGGACCCAGACCGTTCACTGGGAACCTTTGACACTCCAGCACTAGTTCCCATTTCATCAGCTGTGTCAGCTGTACTGGTTGTTAGGCTCTCCACTCCCTCAGATGACGGACTCACACCAGACAATCTGTCATCCTCCTGTGGGACAGTGAGGAACCCTCCAGCTTGTGGTTTCTTTGGGTTTTCATTTTGTAGATTTGAAGGGGACAGGAGCAGGGGAGGTGAACTGATTGATGGAATCTCTTTAGGTTTGAAGATTTCAATTTGGATTGGTGCGCTGAATTGACTCTCTTTAGGTGTGAAGATTTCATCTGGGATTGGTGCGCTGAATGGAATCTCTTTAGGTTTGAAGATTCCATCTGGGATTGGTGTGCTGATTGGAATCTCCTTAGTTTTGAAGATTTCATCTGGGATTGGTGCGCTGGACAGAATCTCTTTAGGTTTGAAGATTTCATCTGGGATTGGTGCGCTGAATGGAATCTCTTTAGGTTTGAAGATGTCATCTGGGTTTGGTGCGCTGGATGGAATCTCTTTAGGTTTAAAGATTTTATCTGGGATTGGTGCACTGGATGGAATCTCTGTAGGTTTGAAGATTTCATCTGGGATTGGTGTGCTAATTCTGATGACGGGTTCATTAGCCAGAGGGAGCTCTGGATTTTCCTTTACTTGATGTACCTCCTCTCCTTTTTCTGACCCACTCAGACTCCCTCTTGGTGACCATGGTTGTACGGACTTCAACTTCAACTTATTACTGAAAGTGTTGTCTTTGACCTTAAATAAGGCAGGGATCCCCATAGGTGGTAAGAAAGTGTTAGAGGGTGACATTGGAGTCTGATTATGTTCGTCATGAGTTAAGCTTTGGCATGGTACTTCTGTCTCTTTTTGAGGAGGCTTTACAACCTCCGGCTCGCTTTCATGATCACTTAAAGAATAATATTCTACTTCTGTCCTGTCCGAATCCTGTTTTGTGTTTCGTGAAAGATTTCGGATCAGGTCATCAACATCCTCCACCTCTCCAATCAAGTTCTCCAAAGAGTGGTAAACATTTGACTCAGTCTCTGTATTTCTGTGCAGGGCACTCTCCACAGAGAAGTAGGATGACTTTGAGGACAAGCTGGCTTGATCAGGAGGGCTCTGATTGATGCTGACGCCATTGACCAGTAGTAAGGGTGATATTATAGCTCTGGGCATTTCACCAATAGCGTCAGCATCCAAATTTATTTCCATGCTAGCTCTATTTATTTTGTCAGGTTCATCTGCTACTGAATTGTTAGTTACATTGTCATCTGGTGTGTTTAAATGGTCTGGTTTTAAAGGAGCTTTCCGCTTTACCTTACATGTTTCCTGTGCTCTGGCACTGATATTTTCAAATGTTGCTTCCATTGTGGGGCTATCTGCATGCAAGTCATTTGCCTTATATTCATGTCTTCTAGCCTCTGGTGATAAACACAATCTATTTTCAGACTGTGGGTATTCTGAAGGTAAACTGGACTCACATGATGCTCCATCTGTCCCTGTAATAGATATTGCATTGTTTACCATATCCCACCTCTCTTTAACAGGATTGGTTTCATTTTGACTAGATTCTTTTGTGGATGGGTCACTATCTACTGCTTGTCTTCCTACTCTTCCTACTTGGACCTCACCATTTTCATATTTTACAAATTTAGTACAGATATCCTCTCCTTCTCCATCTTTTAAACTATCTGTGTCCATGGTAACGGTTTCATCTCGTCTACTCCCTCCCTTTCTGCTCCTAGGAGGAACAGGTGGAACATCTCCCTTTTTGCCTTCATTTTGGTTCATCAGACTCTCTCCGCTCTCTTCAGATATCTGCCTCATTATATTTCTCAAATTCACCTCTTCTGATTCATAGCTAGGATTATCAGTTTTTTCCATGCCAGATAGCGCTAACCTACCACCTGATCTGTGAGTTTCGCCAAGCCTAGGTTCAGTTTGCGACAGAATCTGTCTCATGTGATTGTGGTCTCTTAAATCACCTAACCTCTCCTTTAAATCTTTTTCTTTTAGTGTAAGAGCGTTGCCATTTTGTTTTTCCTTGTCCTCTGTCATAGAATCTTTCATAGCTTTTTTACGTTGCTCTACCCTTGTTACGTAACTTTCATCAGCATTCTTATCAAATATTGGATTTGCATCCTGCTCTGTGATTTTATGCTTTTTCTTCTGCCTGTCTGAGATGATCTCTTCAAGTGCCATTTTAGCCTTGTCATAATTGTCATTTATAAGTGCTTTGTTTAATATCACGTTAGTGTCTGTCTTTGTGAAAGTCTCCTGCTTGCTCTGAGCCTTCTCTTTTTGTGCAAATAGGTCTCTCTTAGCCATTGTGTTTCCTCTCATAGACAGCATACCCTTCTTAATATTCCTTAGCTCCCTTGAGATCAAATCATTTTTAGCCCTCGTCTCCTCATCTATGTTTGTAACACCAAATTTTTTCCTTGCATTATCAAGAAAACGATCGCCGAGCCTTACTCTCTCCAGCTCTTTCAAAGCATGCAAATCATTAATTATATGCTCGCTATCTCTCATTTCTCTGGGTGACATAATCTCCTCATGCGTCTCCATCCCTGTATTCACTTTCTGATCACCTTCTTCAAACTCCTCTCCTTGGTCATCATCCGTCAATGTGTACCTCTGATATTTTATGTATTTGTTCTGTCTGGCTGAGAACATATGTTTAGGTTTTCCCTGCTTCTGGATAGATTCATTTTCGTCTGGTGGTATTTCCGCTTTAGCATCCCCTGAATCACCATTAGCTAGCTTGTCAATAGTACGTGTTTGCTGTTTTTCAAGAAGGGAGAGCTGAATATCAGTTTTAGCAAAATTTCTCTTTGGAACTGGTGGTGGCTCTTTCTTGACATTACTCTTTTTGCCATCCAGGGTTGCCTCAATCCTGCTAGGAGATAAAACATTGTTATTTTCTTGTACCAAACTCTCCTTCTTGCTGCCAAACACTTTTGAATATTCAGTCTCATCTATTTCTTTCTCCCTTAGTTCATCTGTGTCTGAGGGCTTGCTGATGCTATCTGACTGAGCTGCAGATAGAGCTTTATTTTTGGCTGCATTAATTGCTTCCTTTGCTGCTCTGATCACATCCATTGTACTCATGGTTTGGCCACTGGTATCTTTTTCCTTAGGGCTGAAGTCTTTTTCTTTAATGTCTTTTGCAGGTCGTTTTGCTTTGTCTGGTACATTTGGTGCTCTTTTCCCTACTGATAGATTTGATGACAACCCCTCTTTCTCAAGGGCATAGGGTGAAATTATGGGTGAACGGTCTTTACTGACATTTAAAGTATTTGGAGAAAGCCCTGTGTTTGTTGGCAGTGCTGTTGGAGAGAGTTTGTTTAGCGTGAGTGCTGATAGTTCATTTGCCTCAGTTGGTTGGTCTATGTGTATAGGAGCATTGGTGCTCAGAGGGACTTGGAGATATTTCATATCACTATCAACAGGGCTGGCCTTCTTGTACAAATTCAGGGAAGGGTAGTTTTGCTTTTTAGCCTTGGGACTCCTGCTCTTTTTTGAGTGTATAAGGGAGGAGATAGGATTCTCTTCACCATGACTACCTGCAGCCTCCTTTTTGGTTTGCAGTAGATTTGATAACAGATAATCATCTGAAAGAGGTCCATCAGTATCCTGCTTTGTAAGAACAACAGTTGGGTTGCTGATAGCTTCCAAAACAGGACTGCAAACTGTCTGTTCATCTTTTGAAATTGCAGGAGTACTTAACCCAGATGCATAGCCCTCAGAGCCAGCTTGTGGATATTTTGGTTGATCTGACTGTGGAGATTGGGTGCCACTCTCAGGCACTTCTAATGTTTTGAATTTAGGAGGGCTGTAGCGGCTTTTCACCCTTTTCCTGTTGTCCTTGAGGTTGAAGAGGATACTGGAGGCGAGTGATTTGTAGCTGTCTCGCTTGATTGGAGGTTCAGGGGTCCCTTTGGCCTCAGAGTGTGGTCTCAGTGGGAGATCGAGGGCAGAGGGCGAGAGGACAGTTTGGAGGATTTCTGATGTATCTGTTGGTTGTCTGGAGGGAATAAGGGGAGTCATCAGCTGGCAGATGCTGAAGGGAGTCGATGCCAAAGAGCTGACTTCATCAATTGCTTTCACCTCTACCGATCTAGCTTCCTTTTTGACCAGCCAAAGACTTTCATCTGCTGTTTTTGAACTATTTTCCTGAGGGGGTATCCCAGGCTGATTGACTGGAATCACACTTTTTGCCCTGGACCTGTTGCGCCTCCAGGGGGCAGCACTCCCATCCCCACCGTCTGATGTGCACCTCTTCTCAGCCGGAGTAGCTGAGGGCTTTGGCAGGACCTTAGGCGGAGGAGGGGGAGGGATGGGTTTAGGAGCAGTGGGAGGAGGGGGCTCAACTGCTGCTTTCTGGCATGACTGTGGCTCCTCTGTGTGCAGAGTCTCTTTTCTGTGTGCCTCTGTCAGCTCCTTGTAAAAAGGCAAGTCATACCATTTAGGGATGTTATCTGTGGGGAGAATAGAGGTGTCCTCTTGGCCAAAAGGGAACTGGTTAAAATCTCTCCATGATTGGAAAGGGCTAAACTCACTATGGAGGAAAAAGTTTTTGATGTTAAGTTTCTTTAGTTTGACAGTAGATTTCCCATTTTTGCTCTTTGAGGATTTCCCTGAGGGAAGGGCAGCATCTTTGCCTGTTTTGTTTATTGAACCATTTCCAGAGTGATGCTTATGGTGGTTCTTGTAATGTCCATCTGTGAGATTAGTGTGATAATCCGAGGAGAATTCAGATAGCTCTCTTTGGATGCTGCGAAGTGCAGACTTATCCCACGATTCCCCATTAGAGTCCGTCATACCTCCATTTTTGATCAACATCCCCTCACAGCTTTTCTCGGTGGCACTTAATGCCTTGAGGAAAGAAGACATGTTTGATATATTCTTCTGTTGCTGCTGTGTCCATGGCTGGGCATAGTTTTTATCATTTTTGCTTTGCCCTTGCTTTTTAGATTCCTTCTGATGAGTCTTTTTAAGAGGCTCCCCCGCCAAAGGTTTGTGGCAACTGAAAGGTGAGTATCCACACAAGAACTCGTCATTATAAACCGCGTCATCTCCAACGCAGAGACTTCGGAAGGCCCGATCCGTGAGAGTGCTGACCTCACGATCGGTCTCGTCCATGAACAAGTCAGAGAAGCCATTGGGGAAGCGATGGTGGAGCATGCTCCCCACCCGGTGGCTCATGTGTCGCTTTTCCACACAGCTCATGATGTCAACAACCTTCTTTCTGTCTCGTGCATCACTTGACTTGCCTTCTCTACAGCTCCTGCAGCTCTGTAGATGTTTTGGTTTTCATCCAGCTCAGGTTGTCATTAGGGAAGTGGTGGGATATGCAAACTTCCTAAAACGAGACAGTGAAATCAGTGTCAGTGTTTAAGAGTTTAAAGTTACTCACACATTGTCAGCCATTATCATTCCAGCATTTGTGCAGTTCAAAAACACACAAAGACTTTGTTTGATAATTACTATAAAAGGTTTTGAACTCCGTAGTGGCACTGATGACCTTTATGTACATGACATGTGCCAGCTTCAGCCATGCTGTCACTATGCAGGGAGCAGACAAACACTTCATGCCATGCGCTTGGCTATTTTAAGCACTGTATGGTGCCTTTAGCTGTGAGCACTAAGCATACTGTTGGTAGCTGGGTGAACAGCTCCTTGTCCATTTATAGGAATGTTATTAGGGAAGATAAGCATTTCTATTGTTCAGGTGTGTGCATGTCAAAGGAAGTACCCATGCTTCACATTGGTCCCTTTCAAATTCAGTCATATCTTTTTCACTTTTAGTAGGTTGGTATTTAGACAACTTCTCTGGAAAGCTCCAGAACAAAATTCATACCTGCAGGTTAACACCACAGAGGAAATGCATATAAATCATCACATCAGTCACAGAGCGCCTCAACAGCAGCTGCTCTACTGTAGCTTACTTTAGCTATCTGGGTGAGGTCTTAGAATAGCTCATTAACCCATTTATATGTCCTGACCTGGGAGCACAGCCATTGGCATATAACTCAACTCTTCAACTATCTGCATAACCATAACTCTCCTTATAAGCAGATGAGTTTGAGACAAATATAAACACAGACATTCAATGGTCCAGTTGTGTATTTGATTGTATCTGTACATTAAAAGTGTGTAGTTTGAAAGCAATCTCAGTTGTCATGAGATTCATGTTCACAGATGAGTATGATTTGAAGAGAGGTGGGTGAGTTCACAACAGCTAATAAGACAAATCATTATTATTATTATTGGAACCTAACAAGCCAGGTAACATTACTAGAAATTAATGACTTTACTGTATCTTGAGCTTGACTTACAGAATGTTTTGGCTTTCCAGGAGACTTTGGTTGCCAACAGTCTACCAGCTCTCATAACCAGAGATCAGTTAGCAGCCTTCGGTACTTTCCCAGCATATGCTCGTTTATTTATACCCAAGGAATGAGGTTGCCCAGTTAACTATACTGTATATAGGTGCAACCATTGAAATACAGTTCTAAAGTTTCCTCAAAGATGTGTTGATATTGGTGTAAATTATAAGACAATTGTTATGTGTAATGATTTTATAGCAATAACATCCAGGAGCCCTTGTGCTGTCAGACTTTTTGGATATTAATGTCTTGCTTAAGTGTAAAATTTCTTATATCTTATATTCTGTCTACTGGCCCTCATTTTTTTATGTCTATACAAACATTGACATGTTTACTCTGCTCCCTCACCTTCATGATGGGTCTTCCATGCCGACTGTAACCATCCAGTCTAGACTTTGGTATCAAACACAGATCCTCAACGTAGATTCCAGTGCAGAGCCACCTGCTGACAATAAATTCTTGTTAGCAGTTGTCATTCACGGTAATAGGTCTTTCACTTGAAGTTGAAGAAACAAAAGAAAACTCACCAAAGTGAGTCAAGCCCTCAGATCCATGTTCAAATGCACTGGTGTGGCTAGGGTCCTGACAGCGAGCTCAGAAGATACCAAAATAGACGCACAAGTCAGTGTGGCCAAACTGAGCAGCAACACAGGACGCAGCTAGCTAGCTCACACTGGAGCAACCAGTGGGTGTCAAGTGGCAGGGCAAGGCAGGGCAGCAGGATGAAATGGACACTATCATTGGTTATTTTTGTAACTTAGCAGTGAGGGCTGATAGGTTCCCTCATGGACCATCTCTTCACCGTTAGGCACCTTTGAAGAGATGACAGGGCCTTCATGTCAATGAAGATGAGGTGTCAATACTTTAAGTCTCGGTGGACACAAAACAGACAGGTGGGGTGTACTCACCATTGGCCAATAATTAGCTTGTGACTCATTTTGCCTCTGTCACCCAGGGAAACAAGTTTTCTGATATAGCCCATTGCATCACAGAACTCCAAATTAGCATGACAGTCCCTGAAGTGGAGACTGGAAGCTGGAGGTGGCTGGATGTCTGCTGACTAATATGACCGTGACGGGGCTGGGCTAATTCTTGTTGCTCAAACTTTGTTTACAAGTCCGTGTTATGGACATGAAAGTGTGTGACTGGGTAGTCTAGTTTTAGGACCAATGCAGCTGTTGTTGCTGCGAGATGAAGCTGAAATGGAGGGAGACATTTTGTTGACTTGTGATCCTTTGTGAGTCAGAGGAAGTCAGTGGGTGAGGTCACATGTGAATTTTGACCCTGTGCATTGCCTAAATGTGGAAAGTGCAGTGTAACAAATACTGCGTGGTTACACTTGGTTTTATATGTCATGAGAGAACAATATACATAGCCTACTACTGCCTGTAGAATCACTATCAACTGTTCCATCTGTTTCAGTGGGGTACTGGCTAAAAAAAAGACTTTTGAAAGCATGAAATCACAATTCTGTTGAGCCCTCATTGGCCCCAGCAACAACTTCATGACTCCACAGCCCCAGCATCAACAGTGTATGGCTGTGCTCCATCAAGGTGCCATATTTAAGCCGGTCTATTTCTGTCGTGTTGTATTTCAAAAGGTAACAGCCTGCCTCTCTACAGACTGCACCTTCCACACTAAAGATAATCAGTCAAATGCTCACCCTGCACATGTTAGTTGACCAGCTTAAGGCAGTAACACGTGCTATTTTCTGCAAAAATGGTGAATACATTAGACATATATATGTTGTAAACCTACACCGTGTCTCAATCAAAGTGCATTAATAAGTCACTTACAACTTCCTCCATGATATGCAATGTATATATAAACATGTATACATATCATACTTCACTAGTCTTCCAGAGCATCTAATGATTGCACTTGCAGATAGTGTGGTGGTGTTTTGTTGTTGGTTTTTTTGACAGGGTAAAGTCCCTGCATTATTTTGGGGAGGTAGACGTAGTTGCTGAGCAATGTGGGAATATCTTGTTGTGAGCAGAGATACTGTATGGTATTTCCCTTTTACTGTCTGCATTCCCGTCTTGTCCAGAATAAGGCATGGGCCTCCCCCCTCATTCCCCTCTCACACCAGTCCTCCTCTTCAAGCCCTTTTATCCAATGCTCTCTCATGCTGTAGAGGGATAGTTTGGATTTTTTTAAGTGGTCTTGTATGAGGTACTCATTCATCGTCAGTGTATTGCCTACAGTAGATGGCAGTCGGTGCACCCCAACTTTGGAGAAGCAGGCAGAGCACTGACACAGAAGCTAAGCAATGTACTGCTGTGGATGGGGTCAGCAATAAAATGTAGTTTAGCCACCTAAAAAAAAAAAAAAAGTCCCACCCAAACAATAAATATCAGTTTAAGTGTGCGCTATATTCAGAGTATTTGTACTGCTTTACCTTTCCGTCAGACAGGGGCGGACTGGCCATCTGGAGGTTCTGGAGAATCACAGAACGGCTGGTACTCCAGGACGGCCGGCGGCCGCCACGCAGTCATCGTTTTTTTTGTTTGTTTGTTTGTTTTTCCTTTTTCTCCCTGATAATCTACTGTTGCACGTCCAGTCCGCTAGGTGGCAGCCTTTAAATTGGATGCCAGCCGGCCCATAGATTTCTATGAGCCAGCCGGCCGCCAATCAAATTGAAGAAGAAGGAAGCGCATACCGTATGCGCACCGGTTGTTGTGGGCTGGGCCGAGTCAAAGTCCAGGGCTGTTTTTTAGTCCTAGTCCGCCCCTGCCGGCAGACGTTGATTTGTGATCTGGATCAGAAGCCGATATAGCTCCTTCTTCAAAGTCAGACTTCATGGAGAAAAACAGTGATTTAATATTGTTGGTATACTGCTGCCTTTTCAGTTATTTCTTTTTTTGTGTTATTGTGTCACTTTGGTGTTTAAAGTGGTCAATTCAGATTCACCAAAGTCGCAACATAACACAAACTAACTAACTGAACAGCGGTAGACCAGCAGCTGCTGCTTTCAGCAAGCCAAAATTATTGTTTCTGTCCATGGAGTCTGGTGGCTTTAGATCGAGCACTGATGTGGTACTAGAGTCATTAACAGCCTAACTGTTGGAACAGGCTGTCTGATGGAAAGGTAAAGCACTGGAAATACACTCAATATAGCATACACATAAACTGATCTTATTTTTTTTTTAGGTAGGTTTTTTTTTAGGTAGCTAAGATATGTTTTGCTGCTGACCCCCATCCATAGCAGTACATTGCTAAGTTTCTATTTTAATAATCAGCCACTTTTCCAAACTGGGGGTGTACTGACAGAAATCTATTTTAGGTAACAGACTACGGATAAGTACCTCATACAATTCCACTTCAAAAAAAAATCTCAATTATCCCGAAAGATGATTTCTACTGACTCCCAAAAGGACTTAAATGACCAGCCCCAAAATGACATATATTACTAGTCTAACTGTTCTAACAGTAATGGTTCTAATGCAGTTTTAAAAATGTCTGGAACATCATGAAATGAAATTCCACTCCAAACCAACATGGTCAGGTTTGGGAAAAACATGATGGTTTGGCATTAAATAAATACTTTTGTCTTTTGTCTTTTTTTAAAATTTTTTTTTAAATTTATTTTTTTTATTTTTTATTTTTTATTTTTTTTTTAGATTAGACTATATAGCTGTATATAGTCAGCAAATGCCTCCAGACTGTGGGCTGGTTGCTGGATCTATTGTTTTGTGTTTCTGATGGTAAATACATTAATAATGTCATTTTGTGCCAATCAATGCATTTGTTTGTGCATGAAATCCATCTGGGGCGGCACGGTGGTGTGGTGGTTAGCACTCTTGCCTCACAGCAAGAGGGTTGCCGGTTCAATCCCGGGTGTGGGAGCCCTTCTGTGCGGAGTTTGCATGTTCTCCCCGTGTCAGCGTGGGTTCTCTCCGGGCACTCCGGCTTCCTCCCACAGTCCAAAGACATGCAGATTGGAGACTAGGTTAATTGATAACTCTAAATTGTCCGTAGGTGTGAATGTGAGCGTGAATGGTTGTTTGTCTCTATGTGTCAGCCCTGCTATAGTCTGGCAACCTGTCCAGGGTGTACCCTGCCTCTCGCCCGATGTCAGCTGGGATAGGCTCCAGCCCCCCCGCAACCCTCAAGAGGATGAAGCGGTTAGAAGATGAATGAATGAAATCCATCTGTAAAATTCAAAATTTACTACAACAAAAGAATCCCATACACATAATATGAGGGTAAATTTATGATTTAGGATAGTCAACAAGTGAGGTCGGATAGAGCATCTATGACCAAACTTACTCATTAGCTAATTCATGCTAATGTTATCAGCCAACACACTCTCACTCTGACCACCTCCACATACAAAGTACAAGCTACAAGCAAGCAAGTACAAGCAAGTTTATTTATTTATTTATTTTTCTTTTTTCCCATGGTTAGGTTTAGGCAACAAAAGCATGTGGTTAGGATAAGGAAAAAAGAACCGGGTTTGGCTTTAGAATCTTACAGAACACAAACACCGCTCTCTCAGGTGAAAGTCGGTGTTTGTTAGACCCATCCACCACCCCTCCTGCCAGCTCCAGTCGGCCGCCTTATCTTTCGTCCTTGTCCTGCAGCATTTTCCCCTGACACAAATTCCAACGGCAACCAGCCGCGTATCATGCCAGTGTTAAAGGACACCTTTTTTCTTTCGTTTTTGATCATATATCACTGTGATACAAAGATAACAAAACAAAACAAAAACAAAAAACAGAGTTAAAAGAGCGAGAGAGCTGACACAAATATAATTTGTATAACAGACACCTTAAAGTGAAGTCCAGTGCACCAGGGTCAGGATTCAGTCTTTGTTTGTGGCATTATGACTGACACCCACATGTGTTCTGGTTGGCTGTGACACCACAGGGAGCCAGCAAGCAGCCTGGCTCATGCCCCTTCATGCCCACTAAGAACTGAGACAGACAGGCAGAGGGGATAACTGGCCTTCAGGACTGACAGGCTAGTAAACCCAGGTAGGATAAATCTAGGACAGCTGAGGCAGATCATATACATGAGAAGATATGAAGATCTAGTGACGGAGAAACTTTGCAACTTACCACACATTTTTTCCCCCCTTCAAAACAGTCAACACAAAGACATGAAATGAAAGTGTCAAGTAGGTCACTCTAACATGTACATTTGAAGTGCAGATTCTACGTGGTATTTAAAGATGATGAAGGTGTTTCCCCGAAGGTTGCGTGTTTTTATCTGTCTGGGAAAAAATGTATTTTTTCCGATTTCATACATATAAAATTAGAGGAGCCCAGACTGCAGCCTGCAGCGTTAACATACATAACATAACTTTATCGCACAGCCAGCCGTTATTTGCCTTGTGTGAGGGGAGTGATGGCAGGGCTGCAATAACTGACACACTGAGGGCTAATATAGCAGGTGGCTGACCAATCAAAGGGGAGGATTAACGCGCTAAAAATGCTGTTACATCATCATCGCATGAAGAAGTCAAGAAGTTAAACATGATCGACAAACAAACTGCCAGACAAATTGGATCCAGTCCAGTTTGAGCCGAGACCTTGACCTATGATATTTTATCGGAGGTAATAAATCTTTGGAGCGTCATGGCTGCCATGGCAACATCTGGCCCCCAAATCTTTCCACCCAAACTTCAGTAACCAACATCCAACAGCAATCTATGTCAACAAGTATCAGTGCCAACCACTCATGGAGGCTTCTATGAGCTATGATTGAACGTATAAATGAGACGAAAACAAAAAGAGACACACTTTAAACTTATTGCAACACTTTGCTAGGTTCTGAAACATCACTTCCTTTCACACAAAAGACCTAACATACAGCAACCAAAGTCAAAGCTATCATGACGTGAATGTGAGGCAAACAACTGTTGTAATATCATGGACCAATGCTTGAAGGAGAACTTCTCAATAGTCAGTGCTCACACTGAGGCATTACAGCAGCTAAAAGGACAAAAGTGAAATAGACGCGTAATCTTTTCATCAGCAAAGCTTTAAAACCCACAAACTCAGGAAACCGCTTGTCATTTTATGTGAGAAAAGACTCATGCTTTAAGAAGTCAGCACACTACCCAGAAACAACGCAAGAAATGAGAGCTTTTCAGATGAGTGGGTGTTTCTCAGCTGTCATCAGGGCTGTCCTCATCAATGGTGAGTACTGTGGACATCTGAATGTTGTCCTTATATTCTCCACTTTACGTGAAAACTACACATGCTGTGGTGATATATTTGGTAGGGTGAGTTTAAAAGTATCGTGAGCTTTTTGATTGTTAACAGTAATGGTAAAGACTATTAGAAGTCAGCAAGGCCGTCTTGACAGTTGTTAGTAATAAAGTTAACTGCCACATGAAGCCGGCAAAAACCAGCATATGAAACTACAAGAACTAAAAACAAACTTTAGGAACTATATTCAAGGTTATGTAATCTTAGTTTGCAATCTCTGCCACAGCTAATGGGACAGCTAAAACAATGTATACAGTGAGATAGTCGAGGCTACACTCAGCTAAAGCTATCTAAACTTCTGCTTAAGCTAGCTAGCTAGCTAAATATCTCAGGAGCTGCTACCTCAGCCTTTGGACTTGAAATCACAATTTGGTGGCTAAGCTACCTTTAAATTACATTCTAAGTTTAATAAATTGCAAGTTAATTTCATATATTGATTTGAAAATAAATATTAACACTAGAAGAACAGAGACAAACTCTGTCTGACCAGGAGGGAATATCCTAAAGTTGATTAAAAAGCTTTTATCATAACCCATCTGACTGAAATTAGCCTTTTGCTAGTATGTTAAACTTGTCAGCTAATCAGCTGTAAATGTTTCAGTATCATTGTAGGCTAATGAATGCTGCATCAAGCTAAGATAGTGATTTACAACTACAACAAAACATGTAGCCCTAAAGGGACAGGTCATCCAAAAATTAAGATTACGTATTTCTCCTCTTCCCTGTAGTGCTTTCTAGAGATGTCTGCCTTCTCTCTAGTATAATGGAACTAGATGGTACTCCACTGTTACTGCTGAAAGTGCCAAAAAAAATCATTTTAAAAACTCAACAGCAATGTCTCTCTCCAGAAGTCGTGACCCTGTTACTCAAGATTAAACACAGACCGTGGCACTGTGTACATCTACTCATAGAGTGCCCCAAGAATGAGGCCTCAAACACAGCTTTTCCTCACAGCAATGAGGTCTGAACTGAAATACACAGGATGATTTTCTTTTTTTTTATGGGTATAATTACTACATTCTGCTGGTTTAACCTGTTACACTTGTTTATTGTTTGTTATTATGTGGATTGGATGGTTGAAGCGTGTTCAAGTGTGTTCATTTGTGAAGATGAACTTGCTGAACAAAACATCGTAAACTTTTTTTTTTTTTGTTAAATATATTTTTTAGGGCATTTTGCCTTTAATAGACAGGACAGGTAAGCTTTTGAAAGAGGGAGAGAGAGGGGGGGTGACATGCAGCAAATGGCCGCAGGCTGGACTCGAGCCCGGGCTGCTGCGTCAACAGCCATGTACATGGGACGCCTGCTCTACCACTAAGCTACCAATGCCCCAATAAACTTTTGTTTTGTTTTTTTTTGCAATAATCCAAACTCAAATTGTTGGATCTTTGACAAGGGAACCAGGGCAAAGCTACTTTCCGCATCAGCCTACAAAAAACACCATCCCTGCAGTACTCTATGATGTGATGATGAGAGGCTGTGACAACACGAGATGTAAATATTAAAGGCATTGGCTCCTTGACTGAACTGTTAGTGATTTGGTTGGCGGTGTAGTTTGGTAGAAAGAAAATTTGTTCCTGCATTTTTATTTTTTTTTTTTTGGGGGGGGGGGGGGGGGGTTTTAGCACCACAAGCTGAATGCTATCCATTATATTTGAAAGAAGGCAGACATCTCTATGACCGATACCTCCAGCACTCGGCAACCCACACCAAAACAATCTAGACTGATAAATAGCAAAACAAGTTAGAAGAAAAATATGCATTTTATATTTTGGGTTAAATCCCCTGCGCTTTAAATACAAATGTTACACAAAAGTAATTTTAAAAAAAGAAAGCTGAAAGAAAATATTGTATACTGCATTCCCCCTTGTATTTAGTGTCAAAGGTAGAGTGCAGCTATCTGCACATTACATCCTCTCTACACGTTGCACAGTTTGCCGATCAGCCTTAACTCTAATTCCTTTTTTCTCTGTTTCACTGCTTCTGTAGTAACTGCTGTTCACCATTTAAGGTCTGGTTTACTGACTTTCGACCAAAGCAGAAAAGTTAATGTGATATTATTTTTTGTAAAAGTTCTCTTTCTGCAAGACTTGTATTTGTGTCTTGACTCGGGCTGTGAGTTGAAGCCGTGGAGAGCAGCCAGTCTGCCTGCTGGACGTGGCACATTATGTAAGAGGTCGCGCTGTGGTCACTGGAAACCTTATCTCTTCCAACACTCAGGACGCATTAAGATGAAATTACCATAGACTGATACATAACACATAGATTGTCCCATGACTAGTCACAGGTTCAACCCTTGCAACAGCCAAGGCTTTGAACTCCAGTTTATGACCTTCAGCAACCTGTTCTTGACAGGAAATGCATGTTTCTTCCCACTAGACAGTAGAGCCAAATGCTGCCTGAAAGCTGACCACTGAAAATTTCACAGGTTACTCAGTGTTGTATATTGATTGGCTGATTTAAGCTGATGCTACATATACTTCAGTTCTGATTTAGGATCTCATCTAGTAACAACAGGCCAGGTGCCAGAGCTGCCAGAGGAATGCGACTGAGGGTTTTAAAATGTAAGACAGCCACTTGCTGAGCGTGTATGCTCTGTTTCAGCAACACCCTGATCCGATCTCAGTTACAGCCATGCCTCACCACCCACAGTATCACTCCTCTGTCTTTTGGCGTCTCAACAGGAGCAGCTGAGAGCATGCCTGAAGAGTATGTTGGCATAAAACTGGATGTCACCTTCCTTTTTTCTTTTTTTTCTTTTTTTTTAAAAATAAATTATATGTCTACAACCTAATATTGGGTGATGAAGCTTGTGTGCAACATAGATAGGAATATAAAACCATTATAACATCTGATTAATAAAGCTTTATTGCAGACACAGGTCCATATAATGATGATGATTATAATCCACATATTTTTTAAGGGGTATTTCATGACCTTGAATCTAATTACATTATTGTTACTTGCTCACTATAAATTGACCCAAAAAGTATTTTCAGTGGACAGTTTAGATCCCATTTCCCATGAACTTGATTAATTCAATTCTTTTAATACTTGTCTTTTCCCATTATCTAAATCCATATTTTTTCTATATAATATATACGTCTCTGACATTGCCCTGTCATTTGCTTGTGACCTTTTAAGGAATATTGAAATCAATGAACTTGAGTTTTAAAGTGTTTGTGTTTGGTTTATAAAAGCTGAGAATACCCAACACACTCTCAGAGAAATAGATGAAATGGACACAACCTCTTAACAAAGCATTACATGTTAAAAAAAAGTGTTACAATTACATGCTAACAACATTAAAACAATGCCATTGCATTGCATTACATTGCATTGGTCGCAGTTTGTTTAGCTTTAGGGTGGTGGTGTGTCTGTCTCACTCTGCAGTTACACCTCCAAACCACTAGTTGCTGCTGGGGTTTCTGTGACCTGTTAAGTTTATTTGATTTAAAACACACTTAAAACACACATTAAACATGGCTTGGGCAAAGCACTTTGTCTGTGAAACACATTTTTCCCACAAATACAACATGCTATTGTTATTAGCACAAACCTATGGCATTTTACATAGTATAAATTAGCGGCTAGTGGACTTTTCCTCTACTCATATGAAGTCAGGGGCAACAACAATATTTAACAAAGGTAACGTTACAACATTTGTCTCAATTACAGCTCACATTCAGCGGGACATTCAGTGTGATAGCGGTATTTACGTAATATATAGTAAACAAGCTAATGACGAATCAGAAATGTGTAACATATATTTTATCAATACTACATATCAAACAAAAGCCAGACACCATGTCTTATTCAGTGTCTGTGACCTCTAAATTCACAACTTCAAAGCAATGTTATCTCAGAGCCTTATGGTGGAAAGTTTCTCCTCTGTGCCGCTGCATCATGTCCGCAGCTGTCTGTACCTAAGAGTAGCGTGAATGTCGAGAGAGTTCACTTCACAGCAGAATCTAGGGACCAAAACATCTCCAGACGCACACTGCACAGCACCCTGACTAGCTAAATAAAAACAACTGTTTGACTTATAGCAATCTCAGTGGACTGAGGGGTCTCAGAGTGATGATTTCAATCTCCAACTTTCAAGGGCAGCCCTAACAGTCACCATGTAGTTGTTAGAAGTCCGGCTCTGGCACGCTGTCAACATGCCTACCAGCAGACATTTGTCAAGCTAGGTCTAAAATAAGCAAGTGAACTGTATGGGTTTACCTATTAGTGTGTGTTTGTGTGTGTGTTTCAGAAGACCCTCAGAGCTTGTCTTTGTGTATTGCTGTAAATGTTGTAAACTGAATTGGTCCATATTTTTTATTCATTTACATTATATTAAAAGTGTATTCCAAACAATCTAAGTATGCACTGGTATAAAGTCTGAAACAGCACACACGTGTTATTTACTGTATATTATCTGAGGCAAGAGCCAGAGTTCAGAGGTTAACCTCTCTAACCACTGTGCTTGTTACAGGGTGGCTCATATACTCAGTGGTGAAAATCTGAGGCTGCTACTGCCCCAGCAATGTTTAAAAAGCACTGCACAGCGCTGCAGGTGCATGAAAGCTTTACTTGAAAGCAGAGTATTGTGTCACTGCTGTGCAGAACACCGACACTGAGCTCGACATTATCTGATGTAAACAGCACTGTGGTGTTGCCTGCTTCCTGTTTTTATGACTTGTTAGTAATTCAGTGATAACAATGTGTTTCAGTGTGTCTGCTGACGAGTGTGAGAGGAGATGGAGCAGACTCCACAGAACAACCAGGTGGGTCAACAGGTTATGATGAACACACAACAATTAAAAGGTTATTTCCAAATGGGTCAGTGAGTATAGGTCATACTGCAACATGAACCATATGAAGGTGTCATTCATTTAGCAACGGTACTTTTTTTTAATAATGAAACAGTGAAGTTCTTTGAGTTTGTTTCTAAATTCTGTGTAGATTTTTGTATTTCAAAGCAAAACCTTAAAGGGTCAGTTTGGCTAACTTACAGAGAGACATTTAAAGGTCCAGTGTGTGCAGATTACACATAAGAGAACTGCAGTTGCCAACGCGAAACATGCAAATGGCCCTGTCTAGACCCAGTGTTTGGTTTGACTGTTCTGGGCTACTGTAGAACAAACATGGGGGATTCTGTGGAAGAGGACCTGCTCCATATGTAGATATAAACGGCTCATTCTAAGGTAACGAAAACCCAACAATTCTTTTTTTTTCTCAGGTGATTATAACTTAATTAAAACATAGTTATGACTATTACATACCATTTCTGCCAATGCATGTCACTATATCCTACTAAACCTTCACTTGTTTAACCTGAGTGTCATTTCATATTGACCTTGAGTAGATCAGTGTTTCCCAACTTGTGGGGAAAGGCCACAGGGGGTTACAGTATGCTAGGGCTCATTAGATGATTATAAGGAAAAAAAAATCAGTTATGTTATTTCTGTAATTTTTCTCTATTTTTTGGTAAGTAATTGGAATTTAAATCATGATTTATTTTAATGCAAAAAATCATGGAAATCAGTCTTGAACTTGGTTGAACTGGTACCGGTGATGGGGAGTCACAAGTCAGCTCTTTTGTTTTAATGTTTTAGATCCCAGGTCGTCCGCAGGGGGTCTGCCAAATTAACTCTTGATAACTGAATTCAAGCTTTAATTCATTTTGGTATTTTATTATCAAAAAATTAAAATGTGTCTAAACATACACAACATGAATCTTACATATAGATAAGTTGGCCATTTAATTTACAGTACCCAACATTAATGATAGGCCAAAGGCCAAAACACATCGATGCCATTTAGAGCACATCAAACATATGCCCCATTATTCTTAATGCACAACCCGAAACTGGACTTTAAAAATACATGTAAACATGTTAGTCCGACTGAAATCGTACTAAATTGAATTTCTGGAAGCTGAATTACTCCACCGTGTATATAGTCATTCAAACCCAAATTCACCAAGGCACTCTGCGTATGCTCCACAGTTTCCACCCTGGGCTGTGACCTAGAAGTTGAATAGCATAACAGCAGAAGAAGCCGATAACAACATGGTGAAATCTACATCCAGAGCAGTGCCTTTTTGGACATACGAGGACACACAGTGCTGTACAGAGCTGTAGATTTGTCCACCATGGTACCAGTTTGCTGCTAGCTAACCATAGCCAACTTGTTTGTTGATTGCTTGGTCTGTGATGTAATAGGTAACCGGAAAAAGGTCCAGTATTAACAAGCTGAAAGGGGGCTTGCGCTACCTATCATGGCAGAGTCAGACATACTTTAGTCAATTCAATGATACCCTTCCTGTGCTTGCATACTGGGACAAGGACAGTAGTCCAGTTAAATAACCAAAGCTCAACTTAACTGTGCATGTAAAGGTAGTGACTGACCTGCAGTGACCCACTCGATGATTCCTAGATGTTCCAGATTCACATTGCAAAGACTGATGACGCAATCAAATTTTCCGAAGGGAGCATGACACCATGACTGAGACTTTTATTTAGTAAACAAGTTGTGAAATCAAACATCTTCCCTTCCTTTCACACACACACACACACACACACACACACACACTGTTTAACATGTCTAAACGGCTGAACATGAGCTGGCATTCCCCAAACTGATGTTTGGCTCTGTCACAGGTTTTACATTGCATCTTGTTTGTTAGTGGCTGTGTGATACCCGCTGGTTGTTTTCCATGCAGACTGGAAGTATGTTTTGATCGGAGGTGGGATCGGCCTGTTCTTAGCTGCTGGATTCATTATTGTCATGGCGTGCCTCATCAGGAAGTACATGTATAATGGCAACACAGGTGAGAGGACAGACTGAGATCATATTACAGACATTTGCTATTATAATCAGTGAACTGTATGATTGACTGAGCAACTGTTTTCTTCTGTTCACATTTGTCTTTATAGATTGTCCGAAATTAATCGCATGAAAGCTGGATAAAATATGACACTGTGCTTTGTGTAGTATATTACCATTATGCTGTACTTATGTGTCAAACTGATTTTTCCTACAGGTGGTGATGGTGTGAAGAGAACTTTAGAAGTAAGATGTTAACCTTGAAGACTGGTTGTTAATTATGCCACTGCCATAACACAATCATAACTAATTAAATGTAATAATTTCTTTTTACTTTTGTCTATTTTCATATCAGTAATGGATGATGTCATTTATTAAAACAGACACTAAATATTTTGTAATAAAAAAATATTAAAATTCAAACATTCTGTTCTGTATTTTGAAGGTTCCCATAACATCTATTTACTCTCAACCACAGCCTCAGGCGATGGCTTTGAGCAGCATCGGCCCATCAGAACCTCCTGTAGCAGCGGTGTCCAGTGACATGCAGTAGTAAAGGTCAGGCAGAGTGATTTGTAGGATGAAGAGAACCCTGCAAAAGTGGCATCTGGGTGGAAGGTCAACCAGGCGGCCTGCTGCCTTAGGATTTGACACACAGACTGTTTTACCTCATGTACATTTTCAGCAATAACGTATCATTATGGTTTTCATAATAAATGTCCAAAGAATATTTGTCATAATGCTTTTTGTATTTGCCTGTGGAAAATTGTGTTGTTTGACAATCTTAACAATCTAGGTTTCAGCCCGAATGACTTTATGTTCTGTGGAACTCTACTTTGGGAAATTCCAGCTGCTCCACTGACACACAAACTGGATTATTTAGCACCACTCAGCAGAAACCTTCTGAACTAATAAGCATTTCATACTTTATCCACAAGGGGGTGATATTTACCTCCAAGAAAAAACAACAACCTTAGACCAGCATCTGAGCACCAGACCAGTCTTGTGAACATCTTTTTGCATCTTGATGACTTGTGTTCAGGTCAGAGTATAATCTGATTTAATCATGACATTTAATCACATCTGGTCTATGACAATGTGTCCAAGTTTCCCCTCATGGAGCAACATCCCTGTCCGCATAAAAAAAATGCTTTCTTAATCTCAGCTCTCATTTCTTTTTTTAGCATTTTTCCACCTGCAGGATTTATGTATTCAAAGAAATAGCTTATTAGCATGGTACTGTGGTTATTGGACAGCAGAAAGTGAAGTTGACACTTAACATTGAAATCAGCTTTATGCTTGTTTGTGAGGCACTTTAAAGTAGAAAGTATATAGGAGAGCAGAACGTCAATTACCTGGGTCCAGACCTTTGGTTCTGCCTGTTCCATCGAGTTTGAGACGATCGATTTGTTGTGCATCATGACACGAAGCGGTTTCTTGATTAAAATTAGAAATGACCAATGAGCTGAGTGGGCGGACTCGATAAGCCAATCAGCACCATGGGCAGGACTAATGCTGCTGTCAAGCTGTTGTCAAGGGGTGTGCCAAAACCAATGCGGAGTAAGTGGGGCGCCAGTAGCTTAGTCCATAGGGTCTTGGGTTGGGAACTGGAGGGTCACCGGGTCAAGTATGGGACCAAATATAAAGCGTGGACTGGTAGCTGGAGAACTGCCACTTTGCCTCCTGGGCACTGCCGAGGTGCCCTTGATAAGGCACCAAACCTCCCACTGCTCAGGGCGCCTGTCCATGGGCAGCACCCTCGCTCTGACATCTCTCCTTTTAACGCCTGTATAGGTCCTGTTTGTGTGGTCTGTGTGTGTTTATGATAGCAGAGTAGAAAAAAAAATTCCCTTCGGGGATTAACAAAGTATATCTTCTTTTACTGCTAACAACAACGATGACAAGCGCCATAGACAACATAGATGCTGCTAATCGAATTCTAAATCTTCGCTATCGCCCAGCATCGTAGTTTATTTTTATTTCGCTCTGCTCCACTCTAAAAACCCTGGCAAAACACTTCTGTCGGCATGGCTACGCATCAGTGTGGACTTAAAATGAGGATTCAGGCTGATACTTTGATCTCTAGTGATCGGTTAGGGAATATCAAATCCCGCTCCCCCACAGAAATCAATTAGAGTGGACACAACGTCAGATTGAAAATGAAAAAATGAATGTTGAGAGCAAAAATGAATTAGAAATGTACAAACACTATTTAAAAAGTTGCGAAAACAATCTCACTGTAAGTTCAGTTTAGTAGTTTTCAACTATACCACATGATCTTCATCAGTACATGGAGTTTGCCCTGTTTTCATGGAATAGTGGTTTTTCGTAGTTTCCAGTCTCTGGCACTCAAAGGACTTCTTGTCCATGTTGGCTTAAAAGCTGAGGTTCAACCTTCAAAAACCAACTGTATAAATATAAATTTAATGTAAATCTAACTTACTGCACTGTTGCACTAACTGCAAGCACCTTTACTGCTCAGGCAACAGATACAGGGTTTTGGCACTGTTACAGCTACCATATGACCTATATCATCCAAATGAGGAGTCTGAGTGTACTGCCAAGTTTGTGAGACTGCCTCCCAAGCCCACGGATGGATGAAGAAGAACCAGTAAAAAACCTTCTCTGATATCCTGGTAACCATATATGCAAACACAGAATAATAACTAACAGATGTCTTCATTTCTTCACCTTTGTATTCTTCACTGTACTGCACAGTACAGATAGAGTTGCAGATGTAAAGGTCCTGTTTACTTCTGCTTGACAAGCTAATGTTACAGTTTGGCTCGATCCACAAAAGGAACAATTAAAGCTCCTATCACCGGTATTTTTCTTATAACAATCAGTCATCATTTCTTAAAACATGTCATTCAAATGTGTTGTTGCGGATTTTTCTATTAAATTCAATGCATTGAAGTTTCAATGCCTCCATTATCCTAAATGCAAATGAAGGCAAGATACTGATGCCATCACCAATATGCAAATGAGCATGTGATGTCATCTGGCGACTTTCAGCAACTTTTGGAGCAAGTGCTAGCTACTTTCATTGGAAGAGAGTTGGCAACACTGATTGGATGTACCAATCAAAGTGGAAAATAAAACGATTCCAAGTAGCCTAATTGCGAATCTTGTTCAGTGTGCTGGATGTGAGTAACCTTTTAGCATCTTTCAGCTTGCTGTTTTGGTTTTACAGCCTGGTACCAAAAGACAGACAGACAAATTAGCAAGTGGCTGTTGAATAAATTTGAGCCGCTAGCAAGCTAGCATGATCATTTTCTCAGGGATTGGTGGAGACCAAAACAGAGTTAAAGGGAGAGTAAATATTGGACTTAGGCAGATCTTTGCAACTGCAAAATGATATTGTCCTTACTCTTAATGTTAGTGAGCAATATTTTAGCCTATTTGCAAGCCTACTTGTTAGCATAGCCTACCTAGTTAGCAAGCTAACTTGGTAACCCTGCAGTAGCGTTGGCATAGTGTTACTGAGGATTTTGTTAAATTGTACTAACTTCAATTTGGAAAACTAGCTTAGCTCTGAAGAAGCACAGAAGCAGCGCAGTGATGATGTCACAGGTCTGTGATTGGTTGATTGCAATGCTGGTCCAGGAACGCGATGTAGGATGTTGATCCAGGAGCATGTCCAACTTGGCAAGATAACATCGTGCTTGGACTTAGAGCCTATAAGCCAATGGTTGGTGGTTAATCGATGTCTGGCCGTTGGTAAGCATCTGTTGCCTTACTTCTTGCATTGTGTGCAGTTTTGGCACTCGTTGGTCCTTGTCGGCTCTTTTTCACTCAATTCAGCATGTTGAATCAGTGTCGAACCTGCAGCCTGGTGGTGAGAAGAGAAATGGAAGTGAAGAAAGCAAACAAACAGCTAAAGTCAAGAGGGTGTGAAATTGAAACAAACTTATTATGTAAGATAAGATTTTTTTTTTTTAAACTATTGATCTCTTAAGCAGAAAGAGTTTGTTATTGTTGTGTTGTTGTTCGCTGGTGCTCAGTAAATATAATCTGTTCTTTCAACATCAGGTTGTGTTGTTATTGTGCTAACTGGCTAACAAGCATCTTTAATCCATCTTGTCAGTCTTTCAGTTCACCTATTTTCAATGATGAATACAGACTTTCCCCGCCTGCTGGTAAGGAGAGCTACCTCCTCTCATGCACGCCCAGAATGTACATGCTACTTGGCCTTTGGCTGTAGTGTTTTTGTTGTGATCATGCACAACTTTTTTGGCTGATGTGAAGTGGTGCAACAGTAAGGCTTCCTTGCCACTAGTTGTTTGATGTCGGTTTGGTGTGTCTGGGCCTTTACATTCATCTGGTCACTAGAAACGTGACTAAATGACTGTTAATGTTGTTCTGTGTCTGCCTGATGTGTAATTACTTTGCTAACACATTAGCTTTAACAACTTTATGCAGCAGTAAGATGCCAGATGTTAAGTTTTTAGCTTGTTGCGGAGTTTCTCTTTGACCAGAGAAATCAGTTCATGCAGCTTTAGGATGCTATTTGCTAGTAACATACTATTTACTTTACTTACTTTGCAGCCAGTGCTCTAGACTAGCATGCTTGTAGTTTTATGCTGCAAAGTTTTATTTTTATCTGATGTACATCATTAAGGAAAGAGCTGTCAGCAGAACTGATGATAAGCAGGAAAAATGCATGAGCAAGGACTCTTACACTGTGTTTAGAGCCTAATTTGGTGAATTCCACACCACATTTTGCATTAAATGCAGAAAGTTTAAGAGCTTTGGTAAAGTGGGGACTTCTTTGTCAAGGGAACAGCCGTGATTGTCAAACTGTCGCCAGAGTAGAAGCACTTATGAGGCCCCATAGGCCGTCCCCTTTATTATCAGTAAATCAAAAATGTCCCAGATCCTCACAGCGCTGCTCTTTGAGGTTTGATAAAAGCCAGCAAAGTGTCCCGAAAACCCAGAGCAGTACAAAGATTCACTGTGGGATCCTGTTACATGAGACAAGAGATGAGGGGAGATAGATGCAGACACACACAGACACAACGGTTTAACTAATGTGGGGTTTGAGGACCAATTTTGAAAAGCAGGATGAGCAACCACACCAGTTTAACACTTGAGGAAACTGTGGGATCATTTTGTAACTTTAAATGCAGAATTCATCTTCATAAAATGTTCTTCTCCATCATTTCACTGGCCACAGAGATGCCCACACACAAACACAGACTGCAGCCCACCCCCTCCTCCCCTCTGTGTCAGCATATGTGTGTGTTCCAAAATAAAAGCCCTTGACGTTGGTCTGCGCCTGCTGTCCTCCACAGCTGGAAGTGTGATTTGCTCGGCGTCAATCTCAACAACACACCCCTCCTGCCCCTCCATCCTGCACAGGAAATTACACTTCCCACTCACTTGCCATGAGCAGAAGTGTGTGTGTGTGTATGTGTGTGTCCTTGCACATGATCACCTGTCTGTTTCTAGTGCTTTATGTGCGCGTGCATGTGTTTGTGTGTGCGCACGTGAGGCTGCCAAATGTGTTTTCACTCTGTGTGTGACATGAGGGGGGAGGGGCAGAGGGAGGTTCTGAGTAGAAACAGAGCGTCCGATGTTTCATATTACACTCCTCGGCTGGGGAAAAAAAGAGAAGAAGAAGCGGAGAAGGAGGAGGAAACCTGGGGCTTCTTTTCTTTAGAGGCATTTAACTGGGAGTTTATGGAGGCTGCAGCCGTGGAAAATGAAGATCTCCTCTGTGGTCTTCGCTCTCCTGACTCGAGCACTGCTTGGAGGTAGGAAAAGTTTATTTTGCTTCATACCAAAGTGGATGTGGTGGAGACAAAATGTTTTCCACTATTATTCTGAGAAGCTTTGCAGAAAACACAGAATCAGAGAGGATGTTGGGTTGAAGGGTGAGGAGATGGAGAAGGGTAGTTTTGGTAGATATGAAGTTCTGTTAACTAAAACCTTTCTACATGCTGTCCAGTTTCTGCTGGAATGAACTTTCAAAGTAAGATTGCAGGGTATGTTGGCAAGAAAATAACAAGTTTATGAAAGTTGCATGTGTTTGCAGAGATGAGAGGGAAATCCAAGGTGAAAATTGATGGTTTTCAAAGTAAAACAGAGCATTTACATTAATTTACGGTGACTCCACAGGTCTTCTGTCAAAACAGATTATTTAATTGGACAGTCTGAGAGTTCAAAGTCAACAAGCAACACCAAAACAACACTTTCCAGCCGTCCCGGCTATACTTTCCTTGTTTTCTTCTGTCACTCAAAACTCAATGAAAGACAAAACAGTCAAGAAAAATGGCACAGATTTTAATTACGTGCAGAGCTGAGAGCATCTGAGCTGTGTGACAGTGAAATGCTTGCGTGTCGTGGAAAGTGTGAAGTATGAAATTGTGCAAAATTGGAGAAACAGATGTGTGATATATTGTCATGCACCACATGCAGCAGTAAAGTTTGTTCCTCAATATTCATCCAACGTATGTCGTCACATGCCAAAAACAACACGGGTGTCAGCATGACGGGAAGGAGACTGTTGAGCAATAATTCCATTAGATTTGGGAACTGTCGTGATTTCAGATGTGACGTATGTCTTTTATCAGTGGAACAAACCTTCAGTTTATTTGTAGGGCAGTTCAAGCTGCTCTTTCAAGTCAGTCAAGCTTGTGTTTTAGAGAAAATTTTAGAGGAATCATTTCCTTAAATTCTTGTTAATTGTTCAGTCATTTCTCCTAAACAAGCCAAAGCTTCAGCTGAAATTTCCTCCTCAGATTTGACACCATGTAGAAAATTTTAAACTGATCTGAACTGCATGAAAATTTGATGGATACCATAACAGGATGACCTATCTTTGACTTATTCTGGGCCTCTCTGTCCATGTTGGCCAAAACATTGAACAATCGGTATAAACAGATTATTCTTGACCCTGAAAGGAGTAGTTGGAAAAAACAGATGATGAACATAATGTCAAGTTTAGTAAACATCTTCACTTTCATGACAACTGAGTAAAGGTCTGATACAGTCAAAGGCTTAGGACCCTGTAAGTGGACCTTGAGTGGGGACTGTTTGGTCAACTACTGTTTCCAAGGTCAAGAACTATTGACCTATTCAATCGATGATTTCAACTTTGCAATGAAAACTCATAAATCCTGCTATTAACCTCAGACAAATCTTAAAATTTTGGGACCACGGTGTCTTACACTGTCAAATTTCAATCAAAGTTAATAAAATCAGCTAATTAAATAATACATTTGCCATTTATTAAATTAGATTATCAGCTTTGAATTTCAGTCATTTAAAATTCCAGATGATCACATTTAAAATCTTACAATATGTTCAAGTCTTAATATAATGAGCTAAATGAAGGTGCCACTGACTGTTCACCAAATGCATCAAATGAGGAAACTGTTATTTTATCACTACACCTCCATATGAA
Source organism: Epinephelus fuscoguttatus (assembly GCF_011397635.1). Taxonomy (NCBI): domain Eukaryota; kingdom Metazoa; phylum Chordata; class Actinopteri; order Perciformes; family Serranidae; genus Epinephelus; species Epinephelus fuscoguttatus. The sequence continues at coordinate 12,285,584 of NC_064771.1, forward strand.
TTATATTTGGATTTAAATTATATTTATAAACCTTTATCCTTTAATCAATTTATCTATACCTGCTACAGGTCTTTACATATGATTATGTAAGGTGCATAAATCTAAATATTCCATTTACATGTCAAAATGACTTGAGCCCAGACAATGAAACACTAAGGACACAGTCACACAAGCTAAGTGAACACTGGCGAATATTCGCCTCCTGTTCACTTCCATTCATTGTGAGCCTGGGGCGAATAGAACATTTGTCTCTGATGGTGAAGCAAATTTACATCTTTGCATTGCATAGAGTTCAACTTTAGTGAACTTGCTACGAAGTCGCACCTCAACCATTAGCAAAGAAGTATGTGCGGAGGAGACATTGATTATTGCTGTGTTTTACCAGCCGATATTGTATGATGTTGGCCATGAATAAGACAAACTGCACCACATGAGAGATGCTTTCCTGGCTGGCAGTAAGTTGGGAGACAGGCATTAAAAAAAATGTATGAATAATATTGTATTTCGTGGTATTTATTAGCAAGCTAGCTAACATTAGCTACCAAGGTCACTTGCTGTGTGGGTCACATCAATCACTGCACACATTAATCACAAATATTACCTCATTCGCCTGCCTCATGTGTGACCGTGCCTCAGCGCTGTGTTCACATGGAATCAAACAGTAGACAGCAGACGGAAAAACACCTTCTGGACATCACGGGAAAAAACAAGTAGTCCGACAGAATGGCAGGATTGTGAAATGAAACATGCATGACAATACACTATGATGATACTGTATTGTTTATTGGAAAAAAATCTGTTAAATATAATTATTTCATGTTTATTATTTAAATAAATAGAATTTTTCTAGTAATGCCATGTAATTGTCAAGATCACCTTTGTTTTTGCCTTGTGTAGAGGAGCTACCTAACAGCCGGTTGTAAATTCTATCGTGGAAGACAGCAGAAAGTATTTTAACGTTAAATAGCAATAAAGTTACCATTGCTGGTATTTTCAGTCATTGCTCACCTAATTTTACCGTCCTTCTCTCGTCCACTAAAATCATATCTAGTTTGCTCTGTGAACGCAACATAAACAATAGGAAAACAGCTTTTTTGCTGTTCTTTTGGTTTGCAAACAACAAATTTGTGCCATCATCTGGCAGACAGTAGGAATGTTATAGAAGTAGTCAGTACTCTTATCATCAGGTTAATATTTTTCAACTTGAGCAGAGGACCAAAATGCAGACGGAAAAGATTTCTAAGTCTTTTTTTAGGCAAATTTGTCTACTTAAACAAATTAATGATTTTGGTTTAAATGTGGCTGCTACCATAGTTTCAGTACTTGACTTTACATGATGTTTTTTACAGTGTAGCCAACCATCTGTGCCATGGGCAAAACAATGGACAGACAGGAAACAGCTGAATGTCTTTAAGGAGATGCTTTAACTCTGTCAAAATCAAAGGCTTGCTTTAACCAACATGCAGTCAAAACAAGAGAGGAGCACGACTTCATATGTGTTTTGTTAAGACGCGACCTGATTCCACGTCTCTGACATCTTTTTCAGCTTAGAAGAGATTGAATATTATCAAATATGACATAAATAGCAGAGACCATCAGTCATCCAAACAAATCCAGACATCTTGATGCTACATACTGCTCCAAATGGTTCTCAGATAACTTGTTTAAATCTTTTACAGATTTGTGTTTGGCCATCAACGTCACCATCACCCCATCCCCCTTCACAGTGGCCCAGGAGGGTCAAAACATCACTCTTACCTGTGTTGTGTCCCAGCGGCGCCGCAATGCTGCTTTACCAGTGGTGAAATGGACCTTCCTGCCAGAGGGCACAGACCAGCCAGAGGATGAACTCCTCATCGCTCGCGTCAATATGAGGAAGGCCCGTTTCTATGGCAACTACACAAAGAGTTTCCCGTGGCCTAAAATGAAGCTGACGGTGGTGAAGCAGGGGAAGATATTTGACCTGGTAATCTTGAATGTGTCCGAGGGGGACCGGGGGCTCTACATGTGCCGGGTGCAGGAGTTTAAAAAGCACCAGGACCGCTGGAAGGCCTCTTCAAACTGCACCGCCGCCACTGAGCTCAGAGGTGAGGGATGGACTTGTTTAATTTGACCCCGTCCTTTTCCACATTAGACCACCTTAGTGCAGTCAACACTGAAGCCAGGCAAGAAACAGTGGGTACACATTTGTGAAGGTTAAAATATGGTGCTTATAGAGTTTCTTGAAGGGATGCTCCACCCAAAGTCTTTTTAGTATAAAACACTTATAGGCAGGAGAGGCAACTTTAGTTTGTATTTTCCTCCTTCACAGGAGGTTATGGTCAGCTTGGATTTGTGTTAATTATAGGTTTTATGTCTGACAAAAAATTAAATATTTTACAGAAACCCATTTTCCCGCTGCCCATACATATGATCAGTATGTTCCAAACACTCATATTTTGCCAAATGACTAAGCCGGAATAGAGTGGCTCAGACGTGGGTACTCCTAATGTGCATGTGTTATTCAGCCTGGTCTCACTCCCAGTGCGTCACACATTGGGTGGGATGGGAGGTTGATGGGTCCAACAAACACTGGACTTTGACCCAGGGGAGCAGTGTTCGAGACCAATAAACAACAGCATTGGTTACGGCCTTTTTGGCCACATTTGCGGCACTCAAAACTGCCACATCCAAGATCTTTTCCTAAACTACTGACCCCTTCTTACTGCCAAACCCGTCTGAGTCTAGCTACGATGTAAAAGGCTCCCCTGGCATCATTTTAGGCTTCTGTCCCATCAGCAAAATATGATGTTTGTTAATTCTGGTATATGCTGTTAAGCAGCTGCTACAGAGTTAATCAGGAATGATTCATAGAACACTCAATCTCTCTCTTTCTCAAATGGGGGTATGGGTACCCCTAAGGGTACTTAGGAGTACTGCAAGCACTTCATAATACTGTAGCATGCCCCGGGGCCCCCTGTAACCACCTTACGCCACTTCTTCCAGCCATTGGTTATCAATCATAGCTAATATTTATTCCTTTATTCAAAGTTCTTCAGGAGCTACTTGTTAGCTAGTCATTAATTAACAGCTGGATCCTGATTTGTTGTCATTTTGTTTTGGTCGGTACTCAGAAATGAGTGTTCTTTCTTGCATGTGTTACTAAATGGCTTCAATAACATTAGGACATCCTTTTATGGTTGTCCAATATGCACATTAGACAGAATTATAAACATAAATATCTATTGTGCTCAAGAACTCTTAAGTAGCATGGCCTTGGTTGTGACTCATTAGAATTCCTGTCTGCGAATTGACAAGTATCCAATAGCAAAGCAATAATAAGTGGAGTTCGAACTAAAATTGGGGTCTTGAGCCAAAGACAGTGGGGAACCTCCGGCACCGAGCTGCTCTATTTCACTCTTGGAAGAAGAAACCAGTAGCTGTAGCCCAGTTTCTCACAGAATGACATCACTGTTTTAGATGGTGCAGGGCGGAGACTTGACAGCTATTTCTACAACCACAACAGAAGCAATGACAAATGCTGTTTTGATAATAGTAAGACCGCAAAAAGTTCTCTCAGACGCCAGGTTTGACTGCGGAGATCCTTCACGGCCAGCAGCAGAGAACTGTGACTGCTATTAAGGTGTTCCTGTGAACACATGAATCTGTTTGAGGGTATAGCTGGAGAAAGAGCATGGATGCCCTGTTAACACTCTCTGCTGGAGTATGACTGATCTGCAGGAGAGGCAAGGGGAGTATAAATTTGTGCTAGCTCTTTCTGACAAATGCCTCCAAATATCAGTTTAAAGCAACCAGGACGATAACCATAGGGCTTGCAGGCCTAAACAGGAGCCCTGAATAAACCCAAATTGTGGTAACAATACACTGAAGGCAGCAGAAAACCTTTTGTCCTGGGGGAGCAGTTCTCCATCTCCAGTAGTAGCATTTTCTCTGACCACAACTGGATGATGTAATCCATCTGGCTGAGGAGGCAGTGCAGTGGGTTCACTGAGCAACAGCACTGTCCTGCTTTTGATTTGGGAGGGGAAATGTCATTGGTTAGGAGCAAGTCTGGAGATAAAAAGGATCCTCCATCGCAATAAGTTGCGGCTTTGACTGAGTAGATGATCTTGGAGACAGAGCAGAGAGAGTGTGAGGTTTCAGTGCCACCGCTGGCACTTGAGACGTTCACACAACGGAATAGATGACAAATCTGCTGGTACCAGATACAGCTCAGAAATCCCTTCACGTTCATAAAACCAGAAAACACACTTTATAAGCTTTGTGATTTTTTCCTCTACGTCTGTCAAGGTTACTGTCTTTGAAAAATATGCAGTTTGCAATGATAATAGGAGCAGATTTACCACATGAAGTCATTCTTTAATCAATGGGTCCTACATTTTAGACAGAGGTACACAAGAGCAGGCTTCTTATTGCTAGCCAGCATGCATCAATTGGCTGGCTAACGTTAAAACTAGTCGGTAGCAGATTTCATGAGCTGTAGCCACCCAGCAAAATAAGACAGACGTTAGCTTCATGAGTGGGATGAAAACATTATCTCATACTGGGCCTCCAGTGTTTCCAGCTTACCAAATTTACGCACTTGAGAGCTACATCATGTATGTATCAAGTGCAACAAGCTTTGACAGACTACAGTCTTATGTAGATTGTTCTAAAAGATTGAAAGAGCTGCTAACATTAGCTTAAACTTCAATAGCATCCAGGAGGGACTTCCACAAAATGGGGAAATACTAAACGTCTGGTGTGCTAGTCGTCTATGTTTGTGTGTGTGTGTGTGTGTGTGTGTGTGTGTGTGTGTGTGTGGTGGGGGTTCAAACTACTGTAGACCTAGTTAGTCAACAATAGCCTCAGAAATAGGGAATGGGACTGTTTTTTCATCAGTAGCGACTTGGCTATTTTGGAAGAATAAGGGTAAGAGTGTTTGAGTGTTTCCAAAAGAAATGCTGAACTAACACAAAACACAACTTAGTGAATAACTCTGAATATAATATATCAATTATGCAGTAATATGTGTTAGCATTTAGTTAGCATGAAATTAGCTAGTTTATCTTTTGAACCAGTCACTATGTTTACTTGCCCATACTTCTCCAGTTTTAGCCCGTATTCTGAAAAAGACAATAATCCTTTGATACAGTTTACAAGTCTAATGAAAATGAAACTTCCACTAATATTCCCATTTATATGAAACCATGCATACTCTGAATAACTTGCCATAACATGTTGTTTATCATGCCAACATACAGAACAGTGGAACTGCTGGAGTTGCTTGTCATTTGATGTTTTGCATCAAAATAGAGTTTTTTTCTTCAAATTTTCTACCAGCGGTGGGCTTGTTGGACCATGCAAACACAGCCTCTGTCTTTCAATCTTTCAACCACCTTCTGGTCGGTGTTGTGATATTTGTGCATACCCAAAAACCTGTTGATATCCAAGTCTTTCATAATGTTTAAAAGTTGGTGTGTTCCTCCCTCTGACTAGAAATGTGGGCTTTTCTTTTGGGCATCATCTCTACCCCAGCCTTGCAAACTCTTGACTAGTTGGTTTGCGTATAACATCTCTGTGACATCGCACAGAGCAGACCGTAAACAGTTGAGACTCATTTTACGAATGTACTTTATACATGTACAAATATTGCAATTAAAACCTGAATAATACCAACAAATAACTTCAGATTTGTAATATTTGGCTCATTTGCCTCTGTTAAGTGCTTCTCTGTATATCGACTTTTGTTTTTCCACACTTACCTAAACTTGAACAATTGACATTAGAGAATTGATGAAACAAACAATGACAAATGATACACTGGCAGCTACAGACGCTTATCCTTCCAAGATGGCGGCACCACTTCACTACTCCACAGTTCCCATTCCCTCTAATGTTCGGTTATTTCTTTAGGTAACATAGGCTAGTTAGCTGAGCAAACTGGCATTTGCATTTTGTGTAAGAGCACATAAACAATCTGTTTAATCTTATTTTACTCTTGGTTTTGGAAAGGCAAGAAAAAAAAAAGACATAATCTTAGCTAACAGACCTGCCACGCCTAGTTACAGCTTCTAATATATGATTTGGCAATCATAACAGTGATGGGCAAAAAAGGAACAGACATCTTACTGAACAACTCTTAGTGTCCGGTATATATACTTGGTTAGCCTGTCAAACGTCTGAGTGCTCATGAATCCCCAACATTTTCTATCACCCACTCGCTGTTATTGCAGGGTGCTGCTCATGCTGCCTTCTATGGTGAGTCAACAAGAAGCGATTAAATAGGACTAGTCCAGACAACATGGCTGCTGAAAGCGCTGAATGAGACAATAAACTGATCTCTCAAAGTGGGACATGTGCTAAGGTAATGTAACAATGGCACTGAAGGAACAAGCAAGGGGAGATTAAATCGGACTTGAGTAAAGACCTCTGCCAGTGAAGGCCAATGGTGCATTCATGTGCTCCTCTGACGGTGGATCTTCCAACTTCAGTGTGTTCGTGAGCTTTCAGTTTTAATCTGGAAATAACATGGATACTACAAAGAGGATGTGTTGAATTTTGCTGCTCAGAGCAAAGGAAACAAATAGGGTGAGCCATGAAATATGATCAGAACTCAAAGAACGACAGATTGTTGGTCAGGGACATTTCTAGAACATTGCATTGTCAAACGTGTGTACTATAACAGAGGGTCACTGAGAAACTGACACCATATTACGCAGACTGATCAAAACTTGAAAGGTTTGATATATTTACATGAATCAATCTGAAAGAACCGATTCTGTGAAAAGCATCAGGTGAGTGGTTTAGTGAACTGTCAGTTACTTTGTCTTGTTTCTATGTTGTTAGTGAGTCAGAGTTGGTAGTTCTGGGATGTCCTCTTCTGTGTTTCCTTCTTCTGTTAATGAAGTTTTGTTTTTGTTTGAATAGTGATGCAAAAGCTATGACAGATTTTCTTTTATTTACTTGTAACAGACTGAAAATGTCTCACTTTGGTTTTTTTCCAAGAGAAAGTGACACCAAGCATTTAGAGCAGCAAATAGTCAGTGTTGTGTTGCATCAAAGATCAGCAGAAAGCAGTTGGAGAGGCATTTATGTGAAACTGCTTCTTTGAGAGTGTCACAAAGTGCATCACAGCATTTCATTATTGTGACAATCTAAAGACAATTCATATTATTTAAGCTCATTGCTGTGGTACTGTCAGTGTTCAGCAACACTAGACGTTGCTCACCACATTTTCCATGGAAGCGCTCCTGCAGGCTGTGACTTTCGGGGTGTCCACGGCCAAGTCTGGGCCCGGGCAGACACGCAGTCCCTACCAAGAGCTGTTGACATTGGCCCTGACATGGAGTTTCCCTCCCAAAAGTAGAACAGACGGAGTCCAGAGAGACTCAGCAGAATTGGAACAAGAGATAGTTGTGCTGAGGAAGGTGAGGTTCAAATGTTTGTCTGCAGTGACAGTCTAGTGGGCAGCTGGCTCGTGTCTGGCTCACAACCTTTTGTGGTTGAGGATGTGGAGAGCTATTTTCATCGGAGGAAGCGCCGGTCCATTGTGGTTTCAGAGATATTAATAAAAAAGCCTACAGCGACATTTTTGAATGAATACTGCAATTATGACATGAATGGCAATACATGTAGAAAATAAAACGACATTATTTATTTTTTCATTACACAAACGGAGTGAAAGGAAGCCTAAAATACTGCCCTGTTTTAGCAGGCTGTTGAGAGACTACCTCGAAACGTTTTGCAGCCTCTTGAAATTTGTATATTACATCGCTTATCTATGGATTTAGATTGATTTTCTATTTAAACCGTCAAATTTGATCAAAGGCTAAATGGAAAAATAAAGTATGGCATCACCCAGATGTGCCAGTCACTGACACCCTTCTGTAACATTGCCTATAATGGCATGACAAGATACAAAAACCTTTTGGGGATATTTTTTCGGGTGGCGCACTAGGGGAAGTGGCAAGGCATTGATACATGAAAAAAATAGAACAATAAACACTTAATTTTGGGTGGTAATTCAATACATGACATAGTAAATGTAATAACATTACTTGAAATGCTGTTAGTAATGCATTATATTACTTTGATACTACTAAAAGTAATATATTGCTGTAATGCATTACTTTCGGAGCATTACTTTTGCAACGCGTTAACCCCAACATTGTTGGTCAGTGACATTTCTGTTTCATTGTATTGAACCACATAGCCTACTTACATAGCAGTGGGATCCTAAATCAATGCATCAAAATCAATATTTTGTCTTGATTAATGTAAGCTTATATGACAAGAGGTGTTTCAACACCATTCTTTCCTTCCCGATGTTGATTCTGATATTCACCTTGCATATCGGCCAATACCGTGTATCAATCCGATAACATTGCGTTTAAAAAAAAATTAACAGCTGTGTACTACTAACCCGGAATGGATGTGAAATGATCGCTATCGTTGTAAGCCATTACTTAAGTTAAACCCTAAACTGGTGGGACTTTCCAGTGTAAAATATTGCCTAGTTGCTGACATTTTGCTAACAGCTAACATTATACTTGTTGGAGCCACAATGACATTCTTTGTATTTGTTTTGATTCCTCTTTGAATAATGGTGACTTCATGCAGTTTTGTTGTTTGTACATGAGGTGGCGCACAAGAACAGGTAACGCAAGTAATACTGGTAAGGTGCCGGTGATGGGCAGCAGGTGTGTTTTTTGACTGTGAAGTGTGGCAGCAGGAATAGTTTGTAGCATGGAAACTAAAATTGATCAATGGAAACTTGGACACTTAACTGTTGAATGGACTCTTACCTGTGAACCTTACCTTACCAAAGATGAAATTAAATGGGTCACCGCACACAATGAAACCGGATGAATTGGTAATTTATTGTTGTTGCCCAGAAAACGCGTCTGAAAAGTGCTCCCTGTTCACCCCTTTACAGCCTTAAATGGAACGTTTTTTATTGAAAGACTCTACAATACTTTTTACCGGTAATAGTTCTTCTCCGCCGCTGGTCTAAAATAGTAGTTGCAAGTGGCTGCAGGCTGCACAGCGCAACTTACTGTGTGGCTTACTGTTTTAGAATGGCGAAGAAGAATTGATTTCCAAAGTTAGTTCTTAAATTACAAGGTATTGGATCAGTGCATCAATTTGCTGCATACCAATACCCAAACCAGCATTTTAAGCAGTATAGGAGGCATTTCCGACACTGGTAACAGTATAGGAGCAACCTTAATGACGACTGGTAATGCACTGATGAGAGGTTTTGTGGGGTTAGTAGCACTAGCTGTCAAATGTGCATGTGCTGTAAGTGTCATGGAGAAACTGGCACTGTGTTTTGCAAAAAGTATCAAGTCTTTTTGAAATATTTATATATCTGTATTTGATATATACTTGAGATTGATGAAAGCTGGGTTTGAATTTCTTAATCCAAACTCCCATTTCACTCATTAGAATCTGGGTCTGAAAATCTGATTCCACATTTAATCCAACCTATGTAGTAAAAGTAATAAAAACTAATCATGTGTGACTCTATACTGAAAAAGTTTATTTCTAATGGTAAGAAATATAATTTAAATTTGGTGAATGGTGTTCTCTTGGAACAGGAAACATGATACATTTTTGGTTAATTAGAGATGTAAAATCCAGGTAAAAATAAGCTTAAATGTTGAGGGACTTGTGAGAGACTGATTTATAAAAGTAATGGTCAAAATCGAAGCTTCGCAGCCTTAGACGTTCTGACTTTAATTTTGTTGCATGAGTTTAGCTCCAAAATTGCTGCATCCTACATTTCTCATAATGCAACTTAATAGCATGAATTATTAGACCCTTCCTGCCTGGTAAACAAAATGAACTCAAAAGGAAAATATTCAATTTTGTCACCGTTTGAATGATGACTGATGACCGAACACTTTGAAAAACACTATCCAGCATCTGAGTAATTGTCATGGGAGGGCCAAAGCTCCAACAACACTGGAAAACTGCACTATTTTTGCCCAGTGGCCCAGCAGGCAGTGGTATTTCTTCCCAGTATCCACACCAACGGTTGACAGCTATGATAAACATCAGCTTCACATCTGAGGGGTTAAAACCCCTCTGAGACTGCTGCTCCCACTCCTCACTGCACATGAGATACAGCAGATGACTGAGACTTTGTATGTGTCTTTGTGATGTAAAACTGATGGAATTCCTGTGGTCGGATAACATTAGGTGACCAGGTGTTTCCACAATCACACAAAACTCCCATTACCCTACTTACTACTGCTATAAAAAACAAATCCAGAGAGGTCATAGGGTTTGGTAGAAAAGCACAGTGTGGACACAGCCTCCTCTTGGCATAAACAAACCAAACTCCTAGGTATTTCTATACTATGTGGGCGACTGCAAGTTAACAAGGGAGCTTCTAAGAGGACACACGGCACACGGACATGGCTGGGGTTTAAGTATAGCAAGAACAGGGAACTCTGGGTATTGTATTGGCAAATTCACGCAAAAAAGTCAGAAATATCGCAGCTCTATGGTCACAAACATCTCCGTTGAGTTTTCTTTCAGAGGCCAAGAAAAATAGGCCTGTATTTGTCGCCATAATGGAGTGAACACAGTGAACAAATGTACTGAAAGATTCTCTGAGGAAAAGATGCAAATAGACAACAGGAAGTAAAAGGGTGAATTATTCAAAGCTTTGTTAAGACGTACAACATCGCTGTGTAGTTCCATTCATCTCCAGTTATTTATAATACAGTAAATTAGAGCAGTGACTGACTCAGTAGATGGTGAAGACACAGAGATCATTATTCACTCCAGTCTGTGTCTGTGTATTGATGTTTACAGTGTTGGGTTTGTTGGGGCACAAAAAAGAGCCACAAATCTGAAACACAGTCAGCAAATGAATGCAACCCAGTGGCTCCAATGAACAAAAAGTAGTGTGTCTGTGTGTGTGTGTGTGTGTGTGTGTGTGTGTGTGTGTGTGTGTGTGTGTGTGTGTGTGTGTGTGTGTGTGTGAGAATGTTTCCACTGTAGTCCGATGCAGTCTTCAGCCTTTCAAGAGTTGCTTTAAAAAGAAGCCATTTTCTAGATGAGGATAAAAGCCAGTTTAATGACATACATTACAACAGATTTATCCCGTTTCTGATTATTCCAACATGTACAGCTGCCACACTGACAGAGCTACACACAACCAGAGGCAAAAGCACCACATAAACGTCATAGATGTTATCGAGATTTATGCTGTGAATAATTGACTGTGAAGGAAGGGCGGGCCTTTCAATTAAATCAGCTGCCATTTCAAACAAGTAGGAGAAAGTCTGTGTATAATTATATTTCAGCCACAAACTGTGAGAGCGAGACAGTGTTTGTATTTGCTGTAGTTGTACTATAGATACTATTATCTACAACACACACTGTGGCTTTAAGATTTTCATGAGCAATGATGGTAATAGGGAAAAGGGAACATTACAGAAATAGTGTTATTATCTAAAATATGCCTTTAACACAAGCTTTGCATATTACATAAAAGTCAAATGTAGACCGCTGACAAGTTATTGTAACATCGCAAGGTCATTGTTGCAAACATCTGCTGCAAGCTAACACTAGGAACTTTAAAGCTTGAACTAATTTTTGCCTGTGTTATTCTGAACAAAATATTTGGTTTATGTTAAGAAAACTTAGCTAATGCACAATAAATAGCTTCTGCTGTTGCGGTTGCTGTTCCCCACTCCTTCAGGGGATGGGTCGAATGCAGAGAACAAATTTCACACACTCAGGTGTGTGACAATCAGTGGAACCTTAACTTTAACTGTTAATGTCTAGTTAATCTGAGGTTTGAAATGCATGTGTGAAAGGAGCTTTGGTTGGGTTGGGTAAGTTTAGGCATAAGTAGTGAGATTGATTAGGTTTAAGTTGAGAATATCAGGGTAGGTAAATCAGAGGCAGAGCAGGGTCATACCTTCACAATTATGAGAAGGCTAATTAGCCACACGCTTCTGTTTGTTTTCGGAATAACCAGCTGTTGGACAGAGAGGTTTCCAGTCAGACATTTTCTAGGCTAATGGAGCTTCGAAATTATTAGCCGTCGTAATAATGACATGCCACCAATTATTTCTTTCTCCATTGCTGACTAACAGTATATTTGCTATCAATTCCTCCTTGGAAAGCAAACCACACTACGTCTTTTATCATATTATCAGCTCTGTTAGTGTCATTTTGCTCTCTGTTTTTGATTGGTGGCAGTTTTTGAAAGTCTGAAAGTCCCAAGCATCAAGTTCACCAGATGAGTGAATCTGATATCCTGTGTTTCACCACACATTTGATTTCATCTAAGATTAAGCACAGGCTTTGATTTAGTGCGGCCCTAACCCATTTAAGCTGCAAACCATCTCATATGTACAAGGTCAATATTTGGCAAAAAAACCCCTAATAATCCCCAACCAAGTCTTCCACTTTTTTTTTTTGTCTACCTTGCCTTTAAATGTGATTAAGGCCGGTGTTTTCAAACAGCAGAATGTAGGTCACATATGGTCAGTGTAGGGTTAGTGGTTTCACAGATGGGGACAGAATCCAAAGGTATCTTCACAACGGAGAACAGCCTGAGGACTGTTGGGTCCATAAAAGCCTGTCAACCAACAGTGTAGAGAAAAGGGTTAAGGAAAATATTTCAAGGTGAAAATGTCAAGCACCTGGATTTTTAAAAAATGATAACTGAGTTCCAGTAAACAGCAGAGAGTGATCTTATAGGAACTCTACGGAAAATTCACCTTTTGGGCAAAATGCTAATACGGCTGCTTAGTATGTTTACTTTCCTAAACTGGCATTTAGCTTTTAGCAATCTTATAAGTTTAGTGCAAGCTATATGCATAATATATGATTTATTAAACTTGGGTACACCATCTAGTTTGATGTATGCTGACTGTATGATGACAGCACCTACTGAATTGCAGGCTGTTACGTACAATGCGACAGCTTCCCATACTGAGGATGCTCCACGGGTTATTACTTCTCCAACTGTGTCTGTGTGTGTTTGCTAGTTGCTAAGTTGCTCACCTCCTTCTTTATGTGATCATTGTAAGAGCTGGAGGACACATCATACAAGGCTTCTGCTGCCACAACTCCACAAGGTTTTCCTGTTTGCTGGAATCCCACACATTTCCTTTAGCGCGTTTTGCCTCCATGGCGAGCTGCTATCCATCTGCTTGTTTGGATATAGCGCCTGTTTGTTGTTTCATGCTGCATTTCTGTTGGTAGGTTAGTAGACGTAGGTCCTAACTTTGATCACAAGACCGTGACAATGGCCATACTTGAACCTCTCTCACTGTGCGGCGTGGGAGAGCCCAAAATCACACAGTGTATACCGGGCTTATCACAGTGCTCTGGGAACTGGTGAAAGAAACTGTTTGCAGTCGGCTGTTTGGTAGAAGGGTACCCTGTTATTGCTGGTGGTGAAATTTAGTTTTTAAGTTAAAGTAAATATCCTACTGCTTAATGTGATCTTTGACATTTTTAATTCATGCTTAGGTTGTTCCACACAGCTTTGTGCCACTGGCTGTGAATTTAATTTAATCCCTGCTGAACGAGATTCGACTGGGAGGTCGTCCTAAGTGTTCAATAATCTTTTGGTGTGCATCCACTGTTTCATGTGTCTATTTCCCCAGAACCAACAGAAAATACCCTTTCCTCCTTCTATTCAGCAACGGATGAAGGAAATTATGTTGATTTAGTGCACATTTACTTTAATACTGCTGCAGAAATTCAATTCCAAAAGGAACAGATTAAAAAAAAAATTTGTGAAAATACATGCAGGGAGGATCCATGTCATAGTGTCTGCTGTAGAGATAGTTTTTGAATCCTCTGAAGCCTGCTTGTAGACAGTCAGTCAGTCAGTCAGCACGCAGCACAGCCAGTCTGCCTGTGGGAAAGTCTCCAGCCGGCGTGGCGAGCCTGCCTGTCGTCAGCTGCTGGTGGTTTGGGGTATTTCAAGATACCCTGGTGGGTGTCACTTCACGAGCTTCCTACCACCAGCTCAGCAAGAGTACAGCGGTGTTAAGACTACTGTGGTCAGATAGGGTGGAGAAATGAGTGAGTGTGTGGGGTGAGATTTCAGGTTGAGTATGGGAAACATATTTTCTCAGATATTTGGGACCCGAGCAGCACATAGCTGGGATTCTCATTACACAGATTAGAGCTGCATTCACATGCCATTGATTCCCCATTGGTGCTCATATTTGATTTTGGGGGTGTAGCAGTTATCTTCTCTATGCTGGGATGTCCAGTAAGTCATACCTATATCAGATATGGTGATGCTAAAAAGACTAATTCAGAATCATTTTAATGAGTATCTCTTCGTTCTTATTTTGGTGTGCACTTTTAAGTTTGTATGAACAGACTGTTTGCTGAATCCCTCCCTCAAACACTGATCATCCAGTCAGTGCTTAGCAACTGTAATTAAGTATGGTCGGACTGTCAAGCAGTTTAATATTTTTTCTTATGACCCTGTAATTATAGTGCTAATTTACTTAAATACAAAAACAATTCTGCTCCTTTATGTCGATGACTTATAGGGATCATTAATTGAGCATGCTAACTTTACTGCTGTAAACTTTAGTCTGCTCTGCACCACAACTGAGTTATCAAATACCATATTCTGTGTGTAGCCATCAAATGTATATTTAAGATCTTTTGCAGCATTTTAACCTCTTTTTTGCCACCCAGGACATTAAAAAGTCAACCAGAGGTGTTCGTAGAGTTAGCAATAACTAAATAGTTAGCTACATCTCACAAAAATCTGCCAGCAACAGTCAATTAAACTGGCCACATCAGTGGCAGCTAACTTAAAATAAAAAGTCAGTGTTAGTCTTCCTTTGTCTCGAGTCAAGGACCCATTGTTATGGGGTGTCCCCGAATTTGCCAACACATTCTCACTCCGACCTCGTCACATATTGACGTTTTGGTCATGGACTTTCCACGTCCACATGCGATGTGCAAGGTACCCTGGGTGTGTAGGTTGTTGACGTTCTGGGACACCGTGTCAAGTTCTCTTCTTTCAAGATACACTTCCATCATCACAGGAAATTTGTCGTTTCTATACAGTCTCACATACATATGTGCATACATATCACACTACGTCAGTACAACACCGTAAATTGATGTTTTTTTTCCTTCAACAACAAACACACATGGTTGGGTTTAGGAAAAAAGGTTTTGGCTTAAAAATCTTAGGGGACGCAAACACCACTATCTCGGGTCACAGTCAGTGTTTGTTGGACCCATCCACTACCCCTCCTGCCTGCACCCATTCGAACTTTCGCCACCTTAACTTTCGTCCTTGTCCTGCCGAGTTCCCCTCTGACACCGCTGGGTGCCAATAAACAATAACAGCAACTGTCCGCGTATCATGCTGATATTAAAGGACGCCTTTTCCGTTGGTTTCTGACGCCGCAAGTCACTGCCCAAGTGTTGGATTTCGACGACTGCCCAGTAAGACTGGGTTCAATTTGCATTTCATAGGATAGCAAAGGCTTGACCCATCCTGTTCTCCCTCTTAATGGCTAGTACTTGTTGGCTAGTACTCATTTCCTTCATTGGTTGGATTGGTTAGGTTTTGGCAAGAGGTGTAAGATTGATTAGGGTAAGAATGTCAGGGTAAGCCAGTCAGAGGCAGAGGAAGGCAGAGTAGGGCAGGTCATGGATTCGCTATCCTAGGAAATGCAAATTTGCCCCCTGGTAGCCCAGGTAGTTGTTCGGACTACTTCTCACATGCAACGTACATGGTTCGATTCCTGGCAGAGGACCTTTACCTCGTGCCATACCTCTCTCACATTGTTTTCTGTTCTCCCTCAATACTGACTATAAAATAAAAGCAAAAAAGGTGTAGCAACATAACTGTTATGGGCACGGCTTCACTTTTGAGGTGTCCTCACATGTCAGTTGATTATATGTGTCTTGTTATTCTCTATTGTCTCAGGCAGAACCAGTAAATTTGACTTCCTGCCATTTCAAACTTGAAATGTTCTACTGCTTGTGAAACAAATGGACAGGGATCTGAATGTTCCTTGCAGCATTTTGTTATCCATGTTGTTGATGTCCCAAAAAGAAAAAAAAAGTCTAAGGTGGTACATCCAGCCACTTAATCGGCACAGGTTACTTTGTTTTACCACAACAGTTTATTATAATGCTGAGAGAGAGGTTATCGGTCGGAGCATGGGTGGATGTGAGGTAAATGTTTACTATGATGCATAACTCTTAATCAAACGTTTGCATTAATTCATCCAGCAAAGGTTAAGGCTGATCCCTCTGGACAGTGATTCAGAAACGGGATCAGGGAGGGAGGAGGCCGACCTCAGCTCGTTGTCTTCCTACAATTAGCTGTATTTAAACTCCAGCCAGCGTGTAATCAGGCGGCAGGGAGGCCACAGTGATGACTACGGACTTTACATGCTCTCTTCTCTTTCTTTCTCCGTGTAGTGCACGTCCTACCGGCCACCAAGGCCAAAGAAAGCCTGTGGAGCTTGTTTGAAGGTAAATCGTCATATTTTTAGTGTGTTTGAGTGTGTGTGTGTGTGTGTGTGTGTGTGTGTGTGTGTTTGTGGTGAACTGGCACTGTATCGTCCTTGGCAGGCAAAAATAGCCCAACCCAAAGGATATAGTGCAGTGCCTTAAATAGCTCTGCAAAACATGTACTTCTTTTTTTCCTTAAGATTTTTGTGTACAGTGAAGCAATAAGCCTGAGGCTGATGTGTGTGTACATGTTTCTGTGTTTCAGATGTGTACCTGTGTGCAGTGCTGATCTGCTCAGTGGGTTTGCTGTGTATGTGCATGTTCACAGTGACAGTAACCTGTCAGTACATACAGAGGAAGCAGAGGTTAAAAGGTTAGCAGCAACATCATATCCTGTTTCTATTATTTTCTCCATGTTTTCTCTCTACAACTCCTCCCCTAAAGTACAATACCTGTTGTCTCCACATCTGTTATTATGTTTCTAAGTGTGTCATATCTCTGCAGATAATTACCACTTGGTCAAAAGCCCACAGAACAGGTAAGGTTTTAGGACGACACAGCCTCCAACAATAGCCACAAAAGCTAACAAACATTCAGATGTTCTCAACTGCACTGAACCTCTGATAATCTGATCTCAATCCAGCTCAGGAGAAACAGTCACCAGTGTGGTCAGTGTATCTCCTGCTCTGCCTAAGAAGGAGAGGAGGTACAGGAAGAAAAGGAGCAGAGACTACCAAGAGGAGATACCACCAGAGATACCGGCAAAAGGTAAATAAGAGTCCCTGGGTGCATTCAAACCTACAGTTTTGTCATAAGTAGCTTATTTATTGCACATCTACTTACTCTTACTCTTGGTTTATTTTGTTCTGCTTGGCTTTCCCAACATGAACATGCCCGCATTTGAGGTCAACATCAACCACTTTCACATGTAAACTTCAGAGTTATGTTGTAACGTGGAATGCCATGTATCTTTTTTCACTGAGAGCAAAAAATGTTTTGAAAGTTATTTTGAGTTCAGCACCGTCCCAATGATCATCATGATGTGGCAGAGCTCCCAAATCCTTAAATTTCCTCCCAACTCACTGCTGATGTTTTGAAAAGGAAATACTGCTGTTTGGAAAGTTTAAAATATCTTAGGGCTGACCCTGTTGAATGTTGCTGTTTGGTGCAACTGATACTGATACTGCAGCTGTTTGAAGCGGTATTAGTTGTTGGGTTTTTTGGCCACTCAGGGGAAAGCAGCTGCCGGTATCTTGCAATATCACAACCATCTTGACAGGTTTGCATTACTGGTGGCTCGCATTTGTGTGCAAACCACCAGTGGTTTCGACCAATCAGCATCCAATGAGGAGCTACTGGTAGCTACAGGCATGGTTTAGGTGTGTGTGACAACACGAAAAGGCAACTGTTAGAACAACAATGGTGGCTCCTGAAGAAGTTAGAATGGATGCTTGATAACATCAGTTATATCAGAACTAGAGAGTATTTCTTTATTGAAAGATAAGCAAAGGAGGCGTCAGTGGCTTAGTGGACAGAGCAGGCGCCCCATGTACAAGGTTGTTGCCACGGCGGCCCAGGCTCAAATCCAGCCCCCCCCCCCCCAAAAAACAATGTCTAAAAGAAGAGCAAAGAATTGGCACTGAAGTCTTTTCTCAGTGGAAGAGATGTTTTCGATCTTCTCCCTGACTGGCCAGTGGTAGACGATGATCATTGTGGTGAATGTGTGAACAAACATTTCCTGCTTACACATCCAGTCTACACCAAGCAACATTAAAATTTATTGGCATCCAAAGCTAACTAATACAAAAACCTGTGTAAAAACATCAGTTTGTTTTTTTGCAGACGGTTAAATGTCAAACCATTTGGACTGTTGCCAGGCAACCAGCGGACACCCAGGAACTGGATAAATTGTCCGCCACATACACCTTGTGTAAAGGCGAACTATTGCTTTTATACTTTGGTTTATGTACAGATGAAACAAACAATATATAACATGTTAATTAGTGAGCTTTGGAGGCGCTGGAAGGTGGACAGTGCCAGGCTAGCTGTTCTTCCCTGTTTCCTGGTATCATGCTAAGCTAAGCTAAGCTAATGGCTGGTGGCTTTAACTTGTGTTAGTGTGTTAGTTTCAGGAAGAAAGTGAATAAGAATGTATTTCCCAAAATGACAAACTTTTCCTTAAACTTGTAAGAAATTAAACTAAAACATGACACTAAAACGATGTTGGGTGATAATTATGCTGAATTCCATTTACCTCGGAGTGAGAGGTCGGAGCTGGGAATGACGTCAAGTTGATCGCGTTCCAGTAGCCAGTAACAAGTTGGTGTGGTTAGCAGAACTAGATCTAGCTAGGTGAGCCATTGTTAGCAATACCAGTTGATAATGCGTTATGCTGTATGTTACAACATAAAATAGCAGCATGTCCACAGATAGAAGTTGGACAGGACTGTGGGTAGGACTGTTTATGTGAGACACAAATAAGACAGAAGTGCTTATAAACAAATATTACTACAGCTTTGGCTACTGTTGATGTTTGAAGCAGCCATGTTGGATTTTGAGTTTGGGTTGGTGAGGTTCCTCCCACTTCCAGTAGAAATATCTGACTGGGAGAGGACAGAGCAAATGGAACGCACCATTATTTGTGTGTTTATCACTGGAGGTGACCCCTCTCACATAGTTATTTGATCCATTGTTAATATGAAAATACAGACCAATGCAGCTTCAAGCCAAAGAGGTGAATCATTCTTGTGCATTATTCAAGGCTCCACTCAAAAGACCAGTTACTTTAGAAGTGGGATTGAATTTTAAATATAAGAATCACTAAAGGCCTTGAAACATTTCCTATTATACTGGTATTAGTGTCTGTCTAAACACTCTGTGCATGTCACGTTTGTGGTTATGAAGAAGAGGTCTGGTTCTTGTTGGACACATAAATATATACATTAATTATATTTGCTAAACACATCACTGTAAAACCACTGACTTTTCTTTTGTCCTTGCAGCTCCCATTGGAGACAAAACACGGAAACCCAAACTTTTAAAACCACAACCGAGGAAAGTAGTGCTGGTGAGTTCTATGCATGTTCTTTAATACATTGTTTACCTTAATCATTGCTGCCAAATAATCAGGAATCTACCCAATTATTGTTTTCTCCTGTTTTTACCCTTGTTTGTATGTATATATGTGGCATATATCACTTTGGTACAAAACACTTGCATTTTGCCTAAAACCTACCGTACCAAGCAAAGCATTCATAATGACATGCTATTGTTGTTATGTGCCAAATATAATGGAGAGCACCCAGCATGAGACAGGAATGCCTGTAATCAAAAGTACCAGAAAATGTCATAAAACGTGCCACATAACCCAAATTTAATTTGGTTTAAACTGTCATTGGAATGAAGTGACTCTGTGGCACCAAATGCGGCAAGAGATAATTGAATTTTGGCAACCTCAAACCAAGAATCCTGTAAGGTGACGTCTGCACACAACCTGCACACATTGACCAAACCAACGCTGTAAAGCAGAGGGAACCAAGGAGAGAAGAAAACGTCAAACTTTATGGAGTCTAGTTTTCTTTGTATAAAGTATAATTTAGCATTCAGTTTTAATTCAGTTTAAAAGATTTCTGGTTTCATATACTGACA
This sequence comes from Epinephelus fuscoguttatus, assembly GCF_011397635.1. Lineage (NCBI taxonomy): Eukaryota > Metazoa > Chordata > Actinopteri > Perciformes > Serranidae > Epinephelus > Epinephelus fuscoguttatus. The sequence goes on from NC_064771.1 coordinate 12,305,696, forward strand.
GCAATCTCAAGTTTAAGATTAATGATGAGTTCTACATAAAAATCTCTCAATCTCGCAGATCATTTTCTAACCACTGATACCACTTCCCTCCCTTGCCACCTCCTGCTCCCCCTCTTCACCATCATGATTTCCCTCTACCCTCTTTCTCCTCCATCTCCAGCCAAAGATAGTGGAGGAGAATCTGACCTACGCAGAGCTGGATCTGGTGAAGCCTATTCCGGAAACCAAGGCCTCGTGTAGCGGCACTGTGTACGCTCAGATACTATTTGGGGAGCAGCAGCTATGAGAGAAAAACACACACACCACTAATAACTGTGCCTTATGTAAAAAGTATTGTCTATTTATACGCTGTATTAAGGGCAAAATGTGTAATGTCTCACAATTATGACTTCATTGTACATATGATTTTATGTTCTTTGATATAACTTCCCTTTAATGAGACCAAGATGCAAAAGGTATACTGGAGTATTTCATGTTGATTTTTTTTCTTTTGCACCATGTTTGAATCCTGTGTAGCTTAAACTGGGAACACAATAGAAAACTATGATGCTGACTGAGACCAGATTTGTCCTAAATGACAGTCGGAGTGGGATTTACAGGTTAATCTGAGCATTTACATTGAACAATAAACAATTAGACATTTTAGGGATGCTCATTCATTTCCTTCAAAGAGTTAGATGAGGCAGTTGGTATCACTCCCATGTCTGTACGTCAAGAATGGAGCTAGAACAAAGAGTGGAAGCATAGACAAGTATAGAAATATCCTGGATACAGACGTTGCCATCTTGTGCTTTTGGAGCTAGAGTCTGCCCAGTAGCTCAGCTACTTCCCACCCATACACCCATTTGACCCAATAGCGAGCGGCACCTTTAATTGCGGGCACACCAACCGGCACATACAGCTGTCAATCATGTCACCACACCCCCTTTTTATAGCATCAAATAACTAATTAAAATCAGACTTTTCAGAAAAGTGTACACTTGAACATACGTTAGCATGGTAAGAACTACCTATAATGTAGAAAACATCTTTGGGAAAAAATAATTTGACAAGTAATGTTACTTCAATTTTTCATGTCCCATCTGTCAGCATGAGGGGTTTTTGACCTATACTGCAGCCAGCCACCAGAGGGCAATCGTAATATTTTGGCTTCACTTTATACAGCAGGGAGGCAGCCGGGCTTTGAAGACAATTTTTGTAGTGGCCAAACAGTGGAATTGCAATATCTGGAGCCTAAAAATACTTTTTCCCCATTAACTTACATTGTGAGACAGATTTCTGTAGACAGGAGTTTCACAACCCACTTGAAATGACTTATTACACTATTGGGATTTAATCCACTGGTCCAATACCATCGGGAAAGCCCCGAAGAGCCACACAATTGAATCATTTAATCTCTATACAAGTTAGCAGAGTGCTAAACCAGCTCGGGTGGCTGAAGTCTCTGGTGCGCCTGCTTTATGGGCCGCACAATGCGAAAGCAGCGCCGATCATCCAGGTGATTTCATAGGTGTTAGTTGAACCATTTAGGCTTCATGTGCCACTGAGCTGAACTTTCATAGGCAAGAATGGGGCCCAATGCTGTATCCAGGTCTCTTTATACATCCATGATACACAGTCACTGACTGTGAAAACAGCTAGCCTGGCTCTAGCTAGCTAACTAGCTAATAAAGCTAGGTTAAATTAGGCCTATGTGCTGTAACTGTTTCTCACCAGCGTCTCCTGGCTGTTGAAAAATGAAAAAAATATGCACGTAACTCCCTGTAAAACCACAGATTTTTGTATTTGTGTATGGATAAGACAAAATAGATAAATTAATTAGTGAGTTTTAGTGTATTTTTAAACTTGCTGTTAACCCCCTGATCTGGCGTTTGGGACTTTCCCAAGCTAAGCTAATAGCTTCATACTTCATGTACAGACCCATGAGAGGTAAGTAACAATCATCTCATCCAAGCTATTTACCAAAATGTTGAACTATTCCTTTAAAATTATAACTACGTATTATTTTAGATAGTTGCATTTTAATACATTAAAAACATGAAGGCTTTTTATGTAAGCAGAAATTGCAATGCTATACTAGTTCCTATGAGATCCTTAACTCTATGTTATTTCTTAAGTCTGTTGCTTAAACTCACTGACACAGTGAATTGTGGGAAATCCCAGCTAGGGTAAACAGATTTATGAAGGAGGGACGTAGTAAATTCAAGACATCCGTTGTTACGGATGTATACTAATGCATTTTCAAATGTGATTTACTTCAAGTGTGTTCCCAGTGTTATCTGCCTCACCACATCTGTGTTTAGTGTGTTTCTGTGTGTCAGACTGTAGTTTATCATGACCACAACTCCACAGAGTTGATATTAAAATAGCGATTAGCCCCCGGACCTCCCCTCACGGGCAAGTATGTGAGACCATGCGAGCCCTTTCATCTGGTGCCAACATCAACTTAACAGGCTGTTAGCGACACACACATGAACATATACAAAGGTGGAGTAACATAGGCTTAACTCCCTCGTAGACACACTCACACAAAGGCACATAGTGTAAATCCAAAAAACTGAAAACAACTGTGACACCTGATCTACAAACAGAGACAAACTAAGGCCTGTGTTTGGACTGGTTCACATTAACAAAGTCTTAGTTTACTCCAAATCTTAAGGTGATTTTGTTGTTTGAGATGAGATAAGAGCCAGAAGCCATATCAGCTCTACTCCCACATACCTTGGTACGGTTTCCTTGCTTTCTCACTTTCCGTGAATCTGAGTGTGAAAGTGCTTAGGCTTCTTTTTCCATCTAATGATGCTCTGGATTCAGGCATGGAAAAGCAGAGGAGAGTTTTTTAAACAGTGAACTTGAAACCCAGACACAAAGGCACCGGATCCCTCCCTTCCCCCAAGACTTTCACTATCTTATGTGGAGTTATCCATGCAGATGGAGCCCCACACAAATACGAGTCTCAATCTCTGCTCCAGCCCAGTTGCCAGAGGAAAATGTTGGCAGTGTACATTTCTGCAAACCACAAATACATTACATTTGTACATTTTATACTTATCATATCAGTGTTTGTAGAGTGATGTAATATAAGCTGACTTTGTCACCAGGTGGTGGAGGGAATGGTGGATGATGTGTCACCTAGGCCTATGCCAAACTGCAGACTACTACAGACCACTTTTTGAGACCAAAAAAACCCCAAACAGCTGTGATTTAGTGAATCATGGCTGTGTTTCCAGCATCTTTGTAGGGACCATATGTGGGTGTTTTGTAGCAACCCCTTGCTGTTTTTCCAGCAACTTTTTAGGCATGAAAAATTGTTATTTTACAAAGACATTGTTGCTTTTCCCCCCAAGACTGCGGACAAAAAGTAGTTGTTTTTTTACTAAGACAGCTCTGCCTCACCTCCCATGATAGTAGCCCAAAAACTGATTGCTTTTTTACCGAGACGTCGCCACTTTTCCTGCTGGAATCAAGCTCCTCAAACGGAGTACTTCAAGCCGAACATGATCTTTTCCTAACCATACCCACATGGTTTTTGTGACTAACTAGGCTGACCAAACGTCCTCTTTTGCCCGGACATGTCCACTTTTCACGTCCTGTCTGGGGCGTCCCGGGGCGTCCGGGGTTTTTTTTTATAAACTGATGATAATGTCCGGTTTTCCGTGTGTTTGTGTGTGTGTGTGTGTTAGAGTGCAGCACGGGCCGCATATTTCTGTCCGAACCCGAACCGAGCCTGACATTATTTAATGACCTAAGCACTGAGTTTGTGTCACACAGTGGTTACAGGCCGGGTGCTCAGCTGCGGAGAGGGAGACCTCCGTGTTTGAGACGGGAGCGAGCGGCGGGAGGTCCGAGGCTTCCAGCGAGGGGAGAGGGAGAAATATAACAAAATAAGATAAAATACGACAAACCTGTCTCCCTCTTTTATTTTATTTTCAGCGTTTAATCAAGGCGGAGGCGGGCGGCTGGAGGTCCGAGACTTCCAGCGAGGGGAGAGGTAGAAACAAATAGCCAATGTGTGTCTGTGTGTGTTATGTTCAGGTGTTGTCACGTAAATAACAGTGCCCAAGCAATAAACAGGACAGACAATAGGATTCTATTTATTTTTACACTACATTTTCACTGAAAGCTGACTGAATCCGACCCGAGCCCGAATACAATTTATAGCTACATTTTTGACCAAACCCGGCCCGGCCTGTCGGGTACCGTCAGGCTCGGATTGCCACACTCTAGTGTGTGTATGTGTCCCTATTGGGGCCTATCTGAATTTCTGTCTTTGAGAGATATTATTTTGTAATATAACTGAATTTTCTATGCATACATATAAATTTTAAATATATTAAAATTATAAGGCATCTTTGAGTAAACTGCGAGTATCATTTAAGTAGGCTATGTCGTGTCCTCTTTTTTGGAAATCAAAATATGGTCACCCTAGACTAAACCTAACACATATTAACCACAGTGTTGTTGAAATGTAAAGTTTCAACGTATCCACAACATTATAACGTACAAATATAACATATCTATGGTTTGCATATACTGTCAATGCCAACATTTTATCTGGCAACTGGGTTGTTAGCCCCCTTTTCGTCGTGTGTGTTAGCTAAACCAGCTACATATCTGGTAACCAGTAGTTAGAAAGTATTTAGGCACTTGAGTTAAATGATTTGACTTTTATGTAAAACATTTAAGAGTGAACTTATACGTGGTATTTGATTTTTAGTTTTGCAGCAACTTTATGAGTATCTGTGTTGCAACTGTGGTTAGCTAGCTAACAGCTGATGACATTTATTGGATTGCTGTGACAAAAGAGTCAGTCTACAGTCACAAAAAGACAGAAGTCTACTTAAAATTGTCAAGAAAGCCAAATTGTTTGTTGTATTCTCAATCAACAGTTGTTGCACAGAAGTTGATTTCCAATACGCCAGCCAGGAGACTCTCAAAAAAACCCCACCAAATACAGTACAGGACAAAGATTTCTAGCCATCACCACAACTTTATAACCCATTTTTACAGCAGGCTGGCGGTTGTGGACTTTGACATTCTGTTTCCCTGCCTAATACATTTCAATTCAAACCACTATCAACCTCCACTTGTCACCAGTCCAATTTTCCATTGTTGTTCCCTCTTGTATTATTCAGTTGCACAGTGTGTATTATCCGTGTATGAAATGACTGAAAGTGACCTTTCAGTAGTGGGCAGAAGTGTCTTAAAAATGCCCTGAGACTGTGAAATGTAAAGTTTCTTCCAGACCACATTGTCCTTAATGGGAATCCACTAACTAGAACCATGTGTGTGAATTGTGCCTCTCCCTCTCTCCTCTCCCTCTCCCTGCCCACCACTGACCTCTGCATTCATCAGCATTCCAGCATTTCCTCTCTTGTTCATTTTGTACATTTCATCTGTACAGTAGTGTGTATCAGTAAGTGAAATAAATATAAAAGCTGATGTAAGCATATGCTGCCACAGAAGTGTTGTTAACCATGCTAGTGGTGTCGCTCTGGCGATGTTCTGTCTGTCTGTCTGATATTGAAATATCTCCACAGCAATTGGGTGCGTTTCCATAATACTTAATAGAGACATTAATGCCTCCCCACAGGGTAACGCCCTCAGATTTCGGTGATCTCCTGACTTTTCCTTGAGCGTCACCAAGAGGTCAAAATGTGTCACTTATCCTCTGAAATATCTAAAAATTCCAACTCCTTTGACTTTTCCAATGTTCTCTCAGGATGTATAGAGACTTTTCATCTAGAGCCAGGTCAAATTTTTGATTTTGCCAAAACTTCGCTTCAAAACTAAAGACTACCATCCATCTCAGCTGTACTTAGCAAATGTTAGCATGCTAATATGCTAAAGCAGTAAGCAGCTCTGTCCTAAAGGGAAACAAATCTTGTTATGTTTGTCACATGTATCCCAATAAATACAGAGACATTAAGCCAACCAATAACTTAAAGAGGGTATCTTGTCTGTTCCACAGTTAGCAGTTTAGCAGGAATATCTCCCCCAACTAAATCTGAAAATCTTCAAGTCTGGTGAACTGGTGCAGGACATACTATTCAAGTTTAGGTACCGTACCATTGTTACAATGGCCCAAAATTTTGAGGTCCCATTTGTCCAAAAAATGCCCCATTGGATTGAAAGCCCATTTCCCCAACTGCCTGTTATTCCAGAAACAAACGCCCATTGCTCCTATATGTTCCATTTCTCTGAAAATACATACAGGTTTTTACCAACCCTTCAAAGTATTTCTCAGTGGCACTTGAGCCACTGATTGCGAATGTTTTGGGGCATTTCTCAGCTGCGTTTGTGCCACCAAATGTGGGTGTTTTAAGCCAAAACATGATCTTTTCTTAACAATAACCAAGCAGTATTTGTACCTGAATCTAACCACGCAATCACCACAAGACTGTTGCAACATATTTGAGGATTACAGAATTGTACAATGCAAAAATGTTTCTGATGACTGGGTTGTCTCACCACAGGTAGTGTGCATTTTCAACAAATTGTTTTGTCTGAAGTCTTGTTTTGGCAAAACAGGACTTAAGAGCAATTGGCATTTGTTTTTGTGATAAAAGGCTGTCGGAGAAATGGACTTTCAGTTGAATGGGAATTTTTTTCGGACTTCGGATTTTTGGGTCATCAGAACAATTGGCAGTCCTTCAAGTTTCATAGCGATTAAGCCACAAGAAAATTAGCAATGCTATCTCCTATCTGCTTGGCGCGGAAGATCACAGCTTCCCTCAGGTATTTATTTCCTGTCTTGATGCACCGATTAATTGAATTGGCCACACTGCGCACTCAAGGCACTGAAGTGGGCGTGTAACATACCGGTTACACCAGCATTTTCATAATGTGGAAATGATTTAGCACACGTCATCTGGATATTTTTTTTTAATTAATGACATAAAGTTGCTTCTCTTCATCTCTTATAGGTTTAAAACCAGCAGCCTGGCTCTTCTCTCAGTCAGAGAAAGCTCATATAGTTTAGTTGTTTTTTAAAGTTATATGGCTTGGACCCTGCCTGCACCATGCCCCATTAACTCCATGAAAGATGTATGGTCCTAGTTCAGCCAATAAAAATATTTGGACTAATCTACTGGATTGGATAAAAGTGTATTTGCACTTGGGTCAAGAACTGCAGCAAGAAATCCAACAAAAGTGTGATCTCCAAGCTTCCACGTACTATTAATATGCATCCACTATTAGTTATCAGTAAAAGAAATATCTATACTGTGATCAAAGTTCAGATTCCCCTGCTGCCATTATTTTTTACCCCCATGTTGACATAAAGAGGATACATGAGAGGGGCACAGCCGTTAGCAGTCTGGATGGGTGTCAGCTACTCTTGTGGTAGTGAAGGCGCTGTAATGAGAGAGGGGGAGATTTAAATGTTGGGTTAAGTCTACTTGCAACCTCCTAATTATTTTCGAAAGGAAAAGAGAGAGGAAGCTCACTGTGTGCGTGGGACAAAAGGAACCCCAGAGGTCTTATAAAAATGTCTCACCCACAAAGAAAACGCATGGAGCTGACACAGAGATAGGTCAGTAGATGAGTCGGTTTGGAGAGAAGTTGTTCAATAGTAATAAAATATGATCAGTAAGGTAAATAAAAGCTGTTTAAGTAGGTGAGACTATAGGAAAGGAAAAAGAAAGCTCAAAGAAATGGAGTACAAAAAGAGGCTTGGAAGTGTAGGACAGACTGATGCTAGTTTCCTGTCTGAGCACGACACAGCAGGCTTTAGCAGACACTCCCTTAAAAAGAAACAACTGATGTCACCAGTAAAACAGCCAAACAAAACCTATTGTTAATTCTGGAAACCTTGCGTGCGTCTGCATTCGTTCTGTCCCACGCATGCCATCATCTCTGTCAATAGAAATACAATGCATAGTAAACACACAGTCTACAACCCAACACATCCTGTGTGGTTACAGTAATGCATAGCTACAGTGCACTGGCCTCCAGGCAGCAAAACGCATAATGAAAGACTTCAGCAAGTGGAAATCACAGGAAGTAGAAATTAAGATTAAGGCTCAGAACTGAAAGTCCTGGAAGAACTCAGATCCAATGTCCAGTGTTGGGCGGTCAGTCCATGTTAAAGGAGAGACCTCGTCCTTCTTTGTCCCCTCTGTAAGTATACAGCACTGCTCTGGAGTCATGTTCACTCAAGGTTTCCAACCAGACCCACTTGGACATGACCCATGAGCCTCTGAATCCAGTGGGTTTCCAGCTGTTTTGTCCTCACAAAAACACAATGGAGTACACGGTCAGCGTGTAGGACTCCTGCTGCAAAACAAACTGCTGCCTTCAAGGTAAATTTCTTGTCATCGGTCAAGTCTAGAGAGTTTCAAAAGTCAGTCCGGTCATACATTTTGAGAGAGAACTTGTTTTCGAGTTCTTAGAGTTATGACGTAGAGTGACGGCCAGAAAGGTGTTTATGCAGAACATGATGATGTCACAGTGAGGTTGACCTCTGACCTTTTGGATATGAAATGTCATCATTTTATCCTATTGGTCATATGTGTGAAATTGGGTCATAATTAGTGCATGAATCCCTGTGTTGTGATCAAAAACATGTTTCTGAGGTCACAGTGACCTTGACCTTTGACCTTCAACCACCAAATTATAATCAGTTTATTATTGAGTCCCAGGGGATGTTTGTGCCAAATTTGAGTAAACTCCTGCAAGGTGTTCTAGAGATATCGCAGTAACAAGAATAAGACAGACAAGGTTACAATGACCTTGACCTTTGACCACAAAAATCTAATCATTTCATTATTCAGTCCAAGTGGACATTTGTGCCAAATCTGAAAGAAAGAAAGTCCTTCTTAGTGTTAAGATATCGTGGTCACAAAAATGGACAGACTGACGGACAGACAGGTTGACAGATGGACAACCTGAGAAAATAATGCCTCTGACCGCAGCTGTTGATTGCGCTGAGGCATTAAAATAGCTCTAGACAGTTTATAGACAGTTAGACAGTTTATAATAGACAGTTTGCCTCATAAAAGTTGGCCTTTGTTTAAAATAGTTGTTGGAGATTATATCTGCTCGTATCGTTTTGAATCCAACAGCTTTTTCATATTACTCTCACACTTGGATTTGTTTGACAGACACAGTAACAGATGAGGCATTTCACTGCAAGATATATTAGTCTGCAGTTCGGGGTGACTGTCACCTCTCAGTACTATGATTCACTTTGCTGTTGTGTGGAACTGCAGGCCAAGCAGAGCTAATGAGAAACAGCCCGTCTCAGGCTCACCGGCTGGCTGCTTTTCACCCCTTTGGGTTCCCCAAAATGATGACATCATATTACAATGGCTTTCAAGATTGTTAACGGGTGCAAAGTTTTAAGTGATGAAGCAGATGAAGTCAGGATGAGGTTTCCCCATGACCATGGAGTTGGAACATTTTGCTTTCATTTTATACTATCACCTGTCATCTCGTGCTGAACTGAACAAAATTATTTGAATCAGCAAAGTGATTCATCATAACAGCCTAGTCTCACTCGCAGGGCATCAAAATACGCCACTTAGGAGGTGTCCCATAATGATATGGGGGACACCTTTTAGTGTCTGTAAAGCACAGTTTCCACCGAGCAGTACGGGACAGTACGGGACGGTACAGTTCGTTGCGAATTTTTTCCATTTCCACTGTGAAAAGTTGTGGATGGTATCAATGAAACTGTTCCATACCATCCCCATTTTTGGTCACCCCTCTGTTGGGGTACCTAGCACACAGATCTGGTACCAAATGATGGAGCTGTGAACACTGCTGTCCATTGATTGGTCAATAATGGACAGTCAGTCTTGCTCAGTTGTGGCTGGTTTTGAAGCTTATATAACCACCGTTCGTACAGTTGAGATTTACATAGGCTACATAAGTAAACTGTAACTATAAAATGAAAGGATGTTTGCTGCCTCTTGCAGCAGCTGTAGTCTGAGAAAAAAAAATTCACTGGGCCCACGGCCGGCAACTTTTAAGGTGGAACGTTAACTTGTAATGTTACTCAATGCACGAGTTTTTGACGTGAATCCATCAGCACACCTTAAATTTCACTGTGACAACTTTGACTGCTACTTTAATTTTTATTGTCTGTCTTGGATAACGTTGGATACAGTTGTAGTAATAAGTGGATCTTCAAGCATTTAAAAATGTATATTAGTTTTGACCATATTATGTGAACTGTATATATTGTAATCCTCACTCGGAGGCGGAGGAAAAAAAAGCGTTGTGGAGCATTGTTCCTGTGGGCTCTGGTAACACTAAACCCCTGAGCTTGCCTGAGAAGGATTAAATGCACAAACCTTCTATTTTTAAATATCCGATTGACAGAGACACTTTTTGCAGCCTGTTCTATTTTGTTCTGAAAATGTTGGCATGCAACCCCGTTCTGTGGATGATAAATGAGGTGCAAACTGATATGAGGAAATACAGTGAGTGCTGGACGTATCAGTGGGTGACAACAACCCTGCCCACATGAAAGAGTACTGTTTGCAGTGGAAACGCTAAGCGGACCAAGGGTCTAGGTACCATATCTGAAGGGTTACTTTTGGTTCTCAAGGTACCATACTGAAAGTGTTTGGTAGAATCAGGGCTTAAGAGACACACCTGGCTGTTAACTACCTCCATTGTATACTCATTTGTGTTATTATTAGATGTTCAGAGCAACGGAGGACGATGGGTCCAACAAGCACAGGACTTTGACCCAGGAGACCGGTGTTTGTGTCCCCAGTTGTTACGGGAGTTATATACACGAGTTGTTAGTCACGTAGGTCATTAGCCGCGTGAGTTGACTCACGTGACATGTCAACCACAATCTTTTCCCAACTCTTAGGTTTAGCCAACAGAATTAATAACTGCTGACTCCTGCATCAAGATACAGCACAAAAGTCTGCCCCTGTCAGCCTAATAACACTGGGGGCTTCTGCCCAAGCGTCAAAATATGATGAGTAGGGATGAGATCACATTGGTTATTTACACCTCTAATATTTCATACACACAGTCATTCACACAGTAATTTAAGGCTATACATGCTGAGATTTTGGACTAACCCAGGCTAAAGTCAATCCTTGGAACAACATGAAAGCCAATTTAGCCAATTTAGAGCTTTGGTAACCAGTGTCAGCTTGCATCAAAATTGTGACAAACTCCATCTGGCCCTTGTGGTCAAGTGGTCAGGATTCAGCACTCTCGCCCTGTGGCCTGGATTCTGTGAACATATCTGCCTACAACCTGTTTTCCTTGTGTGTATCTATTTACTACATTACTTCACAACCTGTTTATTTACATTTACATTACAATTCATACATTTTTCTTTACTGTACTCCTGTCTACCACAGTACTGTTTTATTTTTTTATTTTGTATTTTATTTTATTCCAATATCTTAGCTGCTGCACAATTTTATGTCTTGGATTCTGATTAGATTTTACATGCATGACTTTTTAATACATATTTTTATGAGCATTGTTTGAGGGAGGATGAGATCCAGGAATACCAAGCCAATGACTCCATGACGATATGACAATAAAGAACAAAGTGACAGTAGAGAACTGTTCAGTAGCTGCAAATGATTGCCATCAAGTGTACAGAAATGTGTTTTTAGTTACAGTATATGTTACATGGTTTGCTGGCGAGTTAGTGGAAACGATAAGGAGCACTTTATGTCTTATAATTAAGCCTTTAAAACACTTCTGTAGACACACTGCCTACAAACTAATCCTGACCCAGTCATTACATTCATCATAAGCAAACAACATGACTAACTGACTCACCCACCCAAAAACACTTTCTCAAATGCTTGGCGAATATCCTGTTAAGCCCATATTAAACTTTCCTGAATGAAACGTGGACTAACATTCACAAAAAGGAAAGCGGCTCTTTGAACTCGCAGCCCTGAAGCAACAACAACACAACAGTCACATAGTTAGAGGGGAGGAAAGCCACATCCATTCAAAGCTTAGATAAACACACAAATGCCTCTGCCCCTGTGGTGCCAGCTTTCCTAAACATAGCCAACGAGCTATCACTCATCTCTGTTCGAAAAGCAGCTTTACTCTTGTTTTGAAACAGAAGGCCTAAACAATAGTTCATAAAGTCGACAAAGTATGCACGAGCACGCTGGAAAGGAAGAATCACAAAGTCTCTGTGACAAAGTGGAGCCATGTGTCCGATCCTGAGCGGGATAAAGCCACGTCCTTCTGGCACCATTTATGTATTCCTCTTAAAACCTTATGTATCCTGTAAAGGTTGACTTTGCATGAAATACATGATCTTCTTTTTGCAATTCACACAATTCATATACAGTAGTTTCATGTGTTCACACTTAGGAGCTGCCCACTGTTTTTAGTCTTTTGTCACTGGCTACTGTACAGCTCCATGGAAGTGACTCTGCAGCTCCAAACTTATTTTACTTTCCTCTGCTCATCACAAACTGTCCGACCAAAGCAGTTTTAAAGGGAAGTGAGCCCATGACACAGAACAAAACTGAGAAGTGGTCAGTGACAATTCACCACCATGTATGCCATGTGATGCTTTTAATGGTTTTTGCTGTGTGTAGCATTTTGTGTCAAATCCCGCACTGGTTCTCTCCATCTCTCTCTCTCTCTCTGTATAAATTAGCAAGAACAAGACACTGATTATGTGTTTGTGTGCAAAAGTGTGTAGGTGACCAGCAGGACAGTGATTCAAGCTGTCAGACAGCTGTGAAAGAAGGCAGGAAGGAAATGAGTGAGTGAAAGAAAGAAAGGAAATCCTTGCCGAGAAGTTAGTAAATGAATACAAGGATGTGCTGGGTCTGTCTGAATTGGTCTGTCCACATTATTTCATATATATATTTAGATATATATTTGCTATTTCTGTCACTACGTGTTTGATTCTTGATGATTAGCCTACCTTTTTGAAGGTTTACAGTAGGCTCTTTGGAGATGAGCTCCGCCTGGCCTTGTTAGATCCAATCCAGAGCTCTAATTGTGTCTCCAGTAATTGCTGTTTCGCTAAGTTCTTATATATGACAGTGCTCACTTTACATGTGAGATAGCCTACCTGTGATCATCATGGTAATTTTCAGGGTCTTACGTCAGTATAATTAATAATTTTATTGAAAACGTAGAAGGTAGGTGTCATATCTTATCTTATCTTGCTACATAATGACGAAAACTCTGTCTGTGTGTGTGTCTGTTCCACTTTTTTCTCCTCACTGACTTGGTCAGTCCATGTGAAATTTGGCACAGTAGAGAGGGTCATGGGAGGATGCGAAGGAAGCAATTTTACATCAATTGGCCGAAGGGGGGCGCTATAGCAACCGATTGAAATTGCAAACTTTGAATGGGCATATTTCATGCCCCGTATATCGTAGAGACATGAAACTTTGCACAGAGATGCCTCTCCTCATGAGGAACAAATTTGCCTCAAGAACCCATAACTTCCAGTTATATAGATTTTCTGCCATTTTGAATTTTTTGAAACACTTCAAATCGATCTCTTCCTAGGAAGTTTGACCGATCTGCATGAAACTCGATGAACATAATCTAGGGACCAATATCTAAAGTTCCCTCTTGGCAAAAGTTGGAAAACTTACTAAAACTGAGCTTCTATAAGGCAATGAATATTGCAGAGGGCGTGGCTCATCACATAAAGGTGTATAACATCTCAAGGGTTTCACCGATCACCAGGCAACTTTGTAGGCATATGACCACGCATAATCTGAGGGGACCCCTCCATTACTGACCAGATCAAACAAAGTGGGGGTGCTAGAGAGCTAATTTCTTATCTAGGCCTAACCCCCATATTGACTTTTACTAAACTTGGTAGACATGTAGAACATAGACTAACAAATTCAGTCTTTAGACGCTTTGCTTAACTAAAGACTGATGTCTTTCTCCCTGATTTTGTGTTTAGATTGGGCGGATACAATTTCAGAGTTTAAAAAAACTCCCTACATTGCAGAACCAATAGTATATCTGCAGGGCGGTCCTTCGGTGGCACGCTAAGCTCTTGTGCTCGTAAACATAGTCCGACTGTGTTAAAAGTTTTAAACAAAGTCGCTGTAAGTCCTTCATTTCCACAATCTTGTGGACTGAGCACACGTTTGATAAAACAGAGTTAAATCTCTCGGCATCCATTTTCAAGCTCTCTGTGTGTTTGTTTTCTTGCGGATGAGAAAAGGGGGAGCGCACATTTCCGGGAGGGCATGTCCTTTTAAAAAATACAAGAGGCGTTGCTTTGTACACTTTAGAAAGGACTGTCCCCAGACTATCAGAAGGCGGAAATCTCTGATTGTCTGGTGGTGAGACTATGTAGAACAGGACGTCTCAAGGTGACTGGAGATATTTAACTCTAATTGGCAACTGGGTGGCGCTATAACAACAGAAAAATGCTTAAAAATGGCTAAAATGCGACCGATCGCTGTGGCTCCCCCTGTGGCCCAATGTTTGTTTTTTTTTTATAATTTTTGGTATGACTAAGTCATGGTATGGTATGCTGTACATAATCACGGAAACTGTCAGTGTGTCATTCTGTCAGTCAGTCATTCTGTCTGTCCCACGTTTTTCTACTCACTGACGTGGTCAATCTATGTGAAACTGTACATAGGCATTGAGGAGTGGCATAGATAGAAGGTGACAAAGCTACCCATGGGTATGGAATAGTTAGTTTGATTTATGTGTATCAGCCTGTCTCTTAAACTAAAGAAATAATTCATTAGTAGTCAATAGTTTTCACTATTGATCTGTCAGATATTTTGACAGTCAGGGCTTCACATATTTCATACCATATTATTGTGGACTAGAATTCTCATAGACCGTATAGTCTAGTATAACTCTCATCTCTAATAGAGTGTGCTAGAAGTGAGTCCTAAAACCTGGAAATGAGTTAGCATTTTACCACTTCCAGTTCCCTCTTTTAAAGTCAGTGGGTTTTTTGAATGGGTTTTTGGTTTGATGCCTGAAACAAGGTCTGTGGTTAACACAAGCTTAAAGAACTTTAATGTTTTGTTCTGACATAAAGTATGTCAGTAAATACCCCACTCTTGAACTTTGAAGCTTTTATGTGTCTCAAAAAAGGCAGCTGCTAACAAGTGGCTAAAGGAGGCTACGGTCATGCAACCATAGTGTAGTTTGTTCATAGCCTGACGTTAGCTTTTTAATTCTGACGATTGCATTTAGGCTTCAACAATCATGAAAGTGGTGTTCATCTATAAAGATTATCTTGCTGAACAAAACATCTAGGTATTATGTTTGTTTGCCACAGAGCTTATTTTCTAACCTGGGAATCCAGATGCCCAGCCCCTAGCAAATTCTAATTTGCACTGCAGGGGAATCCAGCCCCGACAAGCAGAGCCTGCTGAATTGCCTATTGGACCAATCAGATCAGTCTATCTGACAGAGGCTGGCTCTGGGCGGGCTTAACATGATGAGGACAGCGCTGCCCCAAAGGAGTCAAAAAGTAAACAGCCAAGATGGCAGCTGCCGAAGGACTGCGTCCATTCAATTTAGCTTTGGAAGAAACGTTAAGCCAACTACACTTATCTTTTTCCATGAGAGAGAAACAGAAGACTGCCCTAGAAGCCTTCGTTTCCAGGAAGGATATTTTTGCTGTTTTACCAACGGGATATGGCGAAATCATAATATATCAGTTAGCCCTACTGTTTGGCAAACAAATGGGGCTTAGTGCAATGAATACGTCACCTTGTTTTTTGCTCTGATTGGCCATCGTGCTATCCAATTGCGTGTGGCGGCATTTAATATGCCTCGGTTAGTGCAGTCCCTTGGGTAGGAAGGATGTATGTATCGGTGTCTAGATTTGAGTCTGGATTTCCAGGCTACTTATTTTCTGCAGTGATCCAAAATCCAATGGAAAAAAATCCCATAGGCTTTTTGATAGGGGCACCAGTGCAATGCGAACTTAAGTGTCTGCTTACAGAAATACGTCATCACTGGAGCACTTATAAACTAAATTAATACTTAATAACATCAAAATTTCTTTCAATAAAGTGCCATGTTGCTGATCCAACATCAAAACCAATCAGCTCTTACTTGGTGAGAGACAGGGTTTTCCTATCGTAGCTCCCATCGCTGTTGACATTTTGAGCTTGTTAGCTGGCCAAACATAACTAACAAAAAAGGCTATTTGTCCATTAGCTTGTTATCGACTGTAGCTAAACCTAGCTGACTAGCATTTCTTTTTTGTTTTTTTTTTTGTTTTTTTAGCTGCAGTAGCTAATCAACTAAGTAGCATTTGTTGTTAAGTTTGTTAGACACTGTAGCAAACTGTGTCTAAATAGCATCTGTGGTTTGGTTTGGTAGCCACAGTGGCTAACCATAGCTAACTAGCATTTGTTGTTCAGTTTGTTAGTCTCAGTAGCTAACCATAGCAAACTAGCATGTGTTGTTCAGCCTGTTGGTCATAGAAGCTAACCATAGCAAACTAGCATATGTTGTTTAGTTTGTTAGACACAGTAGCTAATTATAGCTAACTAGCATGTGATGCTAATTAGCCATGGTTAGCTACCATGGCTAATTAGCATCTGTTGTTCAGCTTGATAGCCATGGTAGCTAACTATAGCTAAATAGCATGTGTTGTTTGGTTTGTTAGCCACAGTACCTAACCATAGATAAATACCATATGTTGTTTAGTGTGTTAGCTACAGCAGCTGGCCAACTAATTAGCATCTGTTTTTCTGGCTTGTTAGCCACTAAAGCTAACCCTAGCAGCTAGCATTTGTTGTTCAGTTTGTTAGCACAGTAGCTAAAATTAGCTAACTGGCTGTGCTGTCTGCTAGTACACATGATTAAAATGCTAGTTAATGTATTACATGGCAGTGGATTAGTCAAATGTTGAATGTTTTTGTTTTCTAAATAAGACTGAGGTCTCTTCTTTCTTTCTCGTTATTTCTTTGCCTTTCTCTGGGCCTCTGTCATGCTCACGAAGGCTTAGATGCACACACACACACACACACACACACACACACACACACACACAAACACTCTCACACACACTGCTCACATTTCTTATCATTAGACGTAATCTGAACTGCTGTGTGCAGTACCTCATGCAATTAGGTCAGCACCATTTCCTCCAGTGTGACCTGCATATATCCTGGCCTGTATTTCACACTGCTGCGGGAAATGACTCAGGCTTATAGACCATATTATACTGTCGCCTGCTGTTTTAGGGGAATTGAAAATAAATTAAAAAAAAAAAAAAAAAAAGAACAAAAAAATCCCACAGCAAGAAATGGGCAGGTCTGGTTAAAAAAAGAGAGGAAGTAAATGGCTTTGGGTTTTGTCTGTAGTTTAACATTACAAAACATATGGCATTTAGTGGCTACGTTTTCCACAGTCTACCATACCATGGCTGCTTTTTCTTTGACAGACACATTGGAATCTAACCTCTAACCCAAGCAGATTTTCTCCTTTCTGTGGGATGATTATATTTATTGCCATGTTTCAAGCGTGTGTTTACATGCACATGATATTCTCGCCTTGATGCGGTATCGTAAGTGACCTGATTTTAGGTTGCTGCATGCAGACTTACATATAATAACCAGGTTTGAATAACATGGTAGACCAAAACTTTGATGAGAAACATGCTTAGGATTTCCAATTAATCAGGTACTGCTTTCACTTTTAGAATTTGCAGTATAAGCAAACTTTAGTGCCATGCAGAGTTTTGTGATGCTATTTTGTAGCTCCACTATAAAAAATAACAAAAACACACTATGTGGGCTGACCTGGTTTCATTCAGCCGAGAACCTCTGCCACGCAACATGGAAAATAGGGACTGTGACATGCTAAATCTGTAAACATGAACACCCAGCTGGTGTGAATTATTTTAGTATGTGCTTTTACCACTCTGTGACATGTCATGGTGTCAGTCAATCATGTCCATGACCTTTGGACCACACACAGTAGTTCATCATAAGTCATTCTGACTCTCATTTGGCTGTTAATATTTTCAAGGTATAAAATAGGTGCAAAGGTGGTGGTGACAATGGTCTGTAATATATCTTATTTATCAGCTGTTTTTTTTTTTGTTTTTTTTTTAACTTTTGCCACCTTTTCTATGTGTAAACAAAATTGTGCATCCCAAGATCCTCTTTCAGTTCTGTGTTAGTGTTCATGTCTGTGTGTGTTGATCTTGACATCATGAACCTGATTCATGGTAAGCCAGGAAACATTCAGGTTCACATGAGTCAAAAAGGGCCTGGTCACATGACTTTTTAAGCTCTGTTTTATATCGCAAACATCAAAATTCATCTGCTTACTATTATTCACAAAATGGCTTTATAAACAAAACTAAGAAATTGCAGAGATGCGACACGACACCTTGCAGCATCTTAGGGTTTTTTGCCAGAAACTGTACTGATTTCAATGTATGCTGTCATTATACTGTGGTGTGTATAAAGACAGCATCACCTAGTGGCAGGTAGGAGGTACTGTCTAATATTCACTCAAATGAAAGTGTGTCATATGAAGTGCATCAGGATAAATTTAGACGAGTGAGTAATGTCTGAAGTGCGACTACAGTATGTGATACATCAAACTTACTGCTGACACAAGTCTGTGGGTGTGTGTGACAGAAGGAGAGGCTGAGATTCATGCAGCATGTGAATGCTGTATCATATTAAAGCCTGGTAAAGGGGTCAGACTGGAAACTATTTACAAACACAGCAGAGTTAAGCAGGTCAGTACTGTATACTTTCTACTTATATTTAGGGCCCGAGCACTGACTGTTGCGAAGGTCCAGCTGACACTGAAGGAAGTATCATTATTCTCTCAAATTAACTGCATTTCTGAGGGGCTAAAGGTGAGGGTGCAAAACTTGGCACACATATCAGTACTAAAATTTTGATGTTTTATGGGTCTCATGCTCAGGTGTGGCAGAATGGCTTTACAGTGTCCCATAAGAGTTTTCAACGAAAAGCCCCCACCTTCAAATTTGATGAAGATCAATGAAATTTGGTATGCAGATGTATCTTCTCCAGACTAATAAAAAGTCTCTTGGGGCCATACCCTGAATTCAACAGAAAGTAAGACATTTTTAATTTTCTGTGTAGTTTTATAGCATTTTTGGCCATTTACAGACACTGAACTCTTACAAACTCCTCCTAAAGATTTAATTTGATCAAATTTGGTCTGTGCAATCTGAAGACCTTAACAATTTCAGTTCAATTCAAAGCCAATTCAAAGCCCGGTACCACAAATCACAATTTGCCTCAGAGGGCTTTACAGCATACAACAAACCTCTGTCCTTGGACCCTCACAGTGGATAAGGAAATACTCCCCAAAAAACTTTTTACAGGGAAACAATGGTAGAAACCTCAGAAAGAGCAACTGAGGAGGGATCCCTCTTCCAGACGTGAGATAGATATTGTGTTCTGAAAAGTTGTTAAAAGATGAATAGTTGTTAAAAGCTTTTGTTTTCATGCAACGATGTTGCCTTGGCATGGCAACCGTTTTATGCGTTTGGCCATAAGTTGTTGTAACTTGAGTGTACATGATCCAATCTGCCTAGAGATTAGTGGGTTGACCCACCAGATTGACCAGATCCACCTCAAATGTGGTCAGAAAAACCTTAAGGTGTTGATGATGCGTTCTTGTGAATATTGTGGGTTTTGGTGGACAGACATTGCCAGGGCTTGATTGCCATTTTGCATGTTTCACAATGACACAGGAAGTTGTTGTAACTTTACTGTACATTTCCTTATTTGCCCCAAATTTCTCATGCTTTATAAGAGTTCAGGCCTGAGGATATCTACATGCCAAAAATAGTACATAATTGGATTTACATGAAATTTAGGTTATGTGGTTGAAACTTTATACACAACATAGCACATTTAGTGCATGTTCTCTAGCGCCACCTGATGGGCACAGTAAGTAGTACAAAAGTTTTGTAATAAGTAATTTCCAGAATCACACACTCCACACAGGAAATAACTCCTGGCAGTGTCAACTGAAAACTGGCCTGTATCCCATGCAGGTAGGTTCATCAGTGCTTGCAGCCTTAACTTTATTTGTACTTTTTTTTTTTAACAATTATTTTTAATGATAATAATAACTTTTTGTATTTTTTATTGTCAAAAAAGATTTGTATCTTCTTAAAACTGAATTTTATGTTTCCAAATCATTTATTTAGCTTTTTTTTTTTTTCGAAAATAAATAAATAAATAAAAAAAATCACCATAAACAAACATTTAAATCAGATTTAAATTGTTTTAAATAGTGGAGCATAAGGGACTTCTGGGATCAATTATGAGAGGAAAAAAAAAAATCAAACATTGCTGTAATTTCAGATATAAAACTAGAAATGGCCTGTGTGTTGGTCAAAACATGTTGGCTGATTTTAAGCCTGTTTTTATTGATCCATAATGAACTAGTTCGTGATTAAAGCTTTTTATATATTTTTGAAGAGTGCCTTGAATTTATCATTTTTCTTATTCTGGCCTGTTTGATTATCAGATGTTTTCCTCCAATATGTTTATTTTAGGGCTGTCAAACATTTAATTTTTTCTTAATCACAACTGCTGATTTCAATAGTTAAGTTTTAATTGCATTGCATACACATTAACAAAGTGAAGCAATTCTTACCAGAGATGCAAAGAAATGTGCTTTATAATTTGAACTTTTTTAAATAACACATTAATGCTGACAACCCTAGTGTATTTCCAACAAGCAGGATATATAGGACCAGTTTATGAAGGGAAATCTCTAAATAGGCTGCAGCATTTTTTTTTTTTTTTTAAAAATCTTTACATACAAAAATTACATAAATATGCAGTGTAAAACAAACTGTAGATGAGCCACTAGAATGTCAACAGTATTTCTGTAATAGTGAGTATACAGTGACTGAAAAAAGTCAATGTAAAGTAATGTGTAGGTTGACTCCCATGGAGGTGTGAATACACATATTGTTGCAGTGGAACTGTAATTGTGTGTTTTTTATGACGAGGTTTGGAAGAGGTAAAAGAAAAAATAAATACATGAGCAGGGTACAAAATCCACTGCATACTTTTCCTCTTTTAGTTTTTTGGACTGCTGGAATTGTCCACTTAAAATCAAAATCCTATATAATCAGCAGATCAGTCCCCCAGCTTTTCTTAGACACATAGCAGGCCTACATAATGGATCAGTGAGCAACATCAACACCTTCATGTGTAATGTTTTTTTTAAACAGGATAATCCTAGAAACAGTCACTGTAATCCGTCAAAATTTCCTCCAAATACATTCACCCAAAGAACAAAGTGTCCTGCTGTAGCTGCTCACAGCTATAAAGTCTCCTGAGAGCAAAGAAGTTGCCTGGGAACTAAAGAAAACAGATTCTGTGTCTGGTGAAGTGAGTCAGTATGACAAACAGCTACTGCACAACTTGCCTGCTCTCGCCTCGTTTAAATACAATCTGACTGGATTTATTCATAGCTCAAAACTTGATGTAGAGTGTGATTCTCAGGCTGGAGAAAGAGATCAAAAAGTTAGGTGACACTGATGTTGCAGTATGGGTTTGGAGTCCCTTTTGTCTCTTTCCTGGTATTCGCTGTGCTGGATCTAAGAAGACAGACTCATTAAAGCTGGTAAGATATTAAAAAGTTTCTTGATCATGAAATTATTTGTATCATTAGAAATGTGTTTAAAGCACCCAACCCAAAACTCCTACATAGTCTTAGTTAATTTGCTTTGTCATGGAACAACGGTGATGATGTTGTGGATATCCAAGAAGAGGTACAACTGGACTTTGTCTACTGTTTCAGTTGGCTGGACTGTGTTGGGTAACATAATCTTGCAAACCGGTTCCACTGTCAACTCCTCCGTCACAGCACATTACTGAACCCTGTTAACTACAGACCTGTCACTGTCCCGTGTCTCCGTGCAGCAGGATGGCCAAAGGAAAGAAAAACAAACAGGCTAAAAGTAAAACCATCACCCTGAAAGTGGCTCAGAACTGCGTGGAGTTGACGCTGGAAGGTAAACGTCGTCTGAATCTCAGTTTTAAGGAGGTCGATGTGGTGCCAAAGTGCATCCAGAAGCTGTATGATGTGGATGAACTTGACCTGAGCAGGAACCTGATCAGAAAGGTCCCCGACTTTATTGAATATTTCATCCGCATCCAGGTTTTGGATCTGCACAGCAACTATGTGAGTATGACAGAAAACTATTAGAATAATTTTGGTTTATTTGACTATTTGCCTTTGTTGGTGACACAAAACAGCTGTTTTATATACTCTGTGGCTCTGGGGGACCTAGGTCTAAGAAAATAACCCCTACAATGTAATCGGAGTCACCTCCAATTGGGCTTGGATAGTTAGTATTGAAATCGTAAATTGGTGTTTGGCATTATGCTGTGTATCACATAATGTGTCAATGTTTTTATTGCAGCTGGAGCAGCTCCCCGAGACTATCGGCCGTCTCCAGAACCTGCTGGTTTTGAATCTGTGTAACAACCGTCTGACGAGCCTCCCCAGTGAGCTTGGCCTGCTGAAGAAACTCCACACCCTCAACCTGGGTCTCAACCAGCTGGAGACTCTTCCCCCCTCCATCGGTGCTCTGAAGGAGCTCCGCCACCTCGGCCTTTCTGACAACCAATTCACCCGTGTCCCTGGCTGCCTTGCGAGGCTGAATCAGCTGGAGAAGGTCAACCTGGACAGGAACCCCATCCTCACTGAGAAGGCACCGGGCCACAAGTCACTCATGATAACGGAGCAGCTTTACCTGGTCAAGGAGAGCTCCCTGTGTGAGGACTGCCTGAAGAAGTGCCAGACTGAGAGGAAGAGGGTGGAGAAAGGGGACTGAATTACTGTGTCTAACCAACATGAAGACTCAGGATGACAGGGAGATGCACAGCCTGGATCACTGTAAAATCTAAATACTACCTAGTGAAGTGATTTAGGTTTCACCACAGCACCATCTGCTGACATCCACTGGACTTACATGATGCATTGGCACTGTTGTTAACTGACTTTTATGCAGCTGGTATCCAGTGTTTAGGGCAAAGACACGCAGTTGGCGGAAATGGATGCTTGTGTTTTTAACTCAAGTTATATAGTTTAAGTGGATATTTTAGCAAAAGGCCATCTCAACCTTCGAAAGTTTTTCAAAATAAGGTATCACATTGTTAAAGTATTTATGTCCCCTAAAATGTCTGAAAGTTTGTTACTAATGAGGTGTTCTCACATTCTTCTACTAAGGGGGCGATATCTGTGCACTTCCCTAAAATCTGAGGTTCAAACCTACGTTGGCTAGCTAGATTAGTAACGTCACCAATAGAGTGCCCCAGAAAGGACGTTTTTCTGTAGGCCGACACGTAAATTAGCATCACACTGGTTCCCTCATCAAATAGCCTGTGGGATTTTTCCATTGGATTTTGGATTATTGCTGAAAATAAGCTTTGTGGCAAACAAACGTTTATGATGCTTACGTGTTTTCAGCAAGATAATCTTCACAAATGGTCACCACTTTCATGATTATTGAACCCTAAATTCAACTGCCACATGTAAAAAGCTAACGTTAGGCTAAAACTGAACTACGCTACGGTCACTTAACGTCAACACCATAACAAGCCTGTAAAGCTGTCTTTAGTGCGGCACAGTATGATGACTTGTTAGCAACCGTCTTTTAAAAGACACTTAGAAGCTTCATAGTTCATGAGTGGAGCATTTAGTGATGAATATTATGTCGTTGAACAAAACATGAAAGTCTCTTAAGCTTGTGTGAACCACAGACATTGTTTCAGGTATCTAACCAGGGGCGCTGGTGGCTTAGTGGTAGACCAGGTGCCCCATGTACAAGGCTGTTGCCGCAGCGGCCCGGGCTCGACCCCGGCCTGTGGCCCTTTGCTGCATGTCACTCACACGCCAGGGTCAAGCCCGGGCCGCTGCTCGACCCCAGCCTGTGGCCCTTTGCTGCAGATCACTCACACTTGTCTGTCCTATACATTAAAGGCTAAAAAGCCCCCCAAAAATCTTTAAAAAAAAAAAAAAAAAGGTATCTAACCAAAAAATCTGTTTAAAAAAATAATTGAATTTGAGACAAGGGAACCATGAGTGATAAAATACTAATTAATTTCTGGGTTTTAGGACTCATTCCTGGGGCACTCCATCCACCTTATTTCTGAGGGTGCATCTGTAGCAATGATTATGGGTGCAACTCCTGGGGAGATAGTGGAAAGAGTAGTATGCACTGGCTTTCTATAGTTAGACCCAGTGGCTAATCTTGTTGGCTAACCACCAGTGGCAGTTCCTTTAGCATTATCTACGTTAGCATTAGCTGGTAAACATTACGTGTATTCACTTTACATGAGCTTAAATTAATACAGAATTATGTTCCCTGAATGTGTTAGTGTCTGTTTATGAGTTTTAAGAAATCAGAAATGAGATGGCTGTCAGAGATGGCAGAGGTATGATCACACTTTCCCATCTGAGATGAACAGGTGGTGTTTTCCATTTTTTATTTTCCAGTCACATTAGGAAAGAGGATTAGTGTACCATTCATGGCACTGTTACCATTGGAACAGTGCCATGAACAGTAATTTATGCAAGGTATCATGGGGGCTAGGAATAAGGTAGATAACTTTCATGCCATGTCTATCACATGGCAGCTTATATATCAGTGTTGGCACATTTGATGCCTTAGGCCAGCCTTCCCCCGCTGCTGAATAAAGAACACAGATTTATGGAACAGATTTATTGACTGGTTGTTTTCTATTGACACACCGTCTCTTACAGCAGAGGCACAGTACTTGTGTTATTTTTCAGTAAAATGTGATTGTGATTGAGGACATAAAGTGACACATTTAATAGTGTTCTCTTTCCCCTATCATGAATAATAGGTAGAGCTGGCCTAAC
Organism: Epinephelus fuscoguttatus; assembly: GCF_011397635.1. Lineage (NCBI taxonomy): Eukaryota > Metazoa > Chordata > Actinopteri > Perciformes > Serranidae > Epinephelus > Epinephelus fuscoguttatus. The sequence continues at coordinate 12,330,524 of NC_064771.1, forward strand.
ACATAAGCCACCAGAGGCCCCTAATTGCACCAAACATAACCCCTAACCCTGTCCCACAAGCAGAGCCGGGCAGTCCTATGCTCACTCAGGTGTCAATGTTACACACACATAATTTTACAATACAATGACTATCTACTCTCTAAGTCAAAGTTTAGTTAAAGCTCTGAATTAATGCAAGAGGGAAAGCAATGGATTGACATTGAGTATTGAATTTAAAATGTTGATTAGCTGAGAATACTGGGCAGTTTCTATGCACATCTGTCAGTAAATAATAACCATCAAGTATTCAGCCTGGCCCACTGAGCACCAAACCAGATTTCAACACTAGTTGAAAACTAGTTGATACTGGGCCTGAATGTCTAAGACCTCCTTTCACCCTCTTTTTTTAACTAGCTAAAATGTGGTTACAACATCAGCATGTCACAAAAACAAATTTCTTTAATTACACTGATGATTTGTTAAGTTGTTCTGACTTGTTTATATAAGGACGTCATATCTACAGCAACAACAAGCATGGCTAAAAGCTAAACTATTACCGACTCCGCTGTGGTTCCAAAAAGAAGAACAGCTTCAGTAGTGTGAAATATAAACTGTGACGTCCTCAGTGTTTTATGAACAGTTCTGGACTTCTCAGACTCTTTTAGCAAATTACAGCTCAGAGGGAACTCATTCTGCGGCTCCTCTGGCAGCGGCACAAAGGGAGAGAAAGGGAGCTGGTGTCGTCAAATGATTTTGTCATAAACCTTTGGTAATCTAAACATACATGATGTTTGCGGCTCAACAAAAAACTACATATATGTGAATGTGCAATAGCCATTGTAGCATAACAGCCTGTCACAGGTTACAGCGTGATTTTTAGAGGATAAATGGCAGAGCATAAAGGTCCAGGTGAAAAAAACACCCCATCTCAATCATTCAGGATTTTTGCTAAAAAAGTAGGAAATCACCTGTTGATTTATATGAATAAATCCCAGGGGGCATTTTGTGTATTTGGGAGCTGTTTAAATGTGTAATTCTTGGTAGATTTTATTTTATTGTACTATTTATACTGTATACAGAATCTGAATCTCACTCTGAGTTACTGTTGTTGTTTACAAACTAAAGAAATGAGAGATAATTTCAGTTTAGTTTTTACTGAATATTTTAAGGTAAACTGTAAACTACATCAATTATTTTGTTGCAACTCTATCTTCTTAAACTAATAATAAAATATTTTTCATTAATCTCTCATATTATCAAGAATATATAAAATGCTTGCTGAGATAGTATAAATAGTATTTTATATTTTAAAATGTATAAAAGAAAATGTTTTGTGCTTAAGTTTGACAGTAGACGATATGCTGGATCATTGGGCAGTACAAGCGCAGACTACACTGAGAAGGATCAGCAATATCTTTAGGTGGTAATGGAGAAAGTACTGAATTTACTGTGTATCTACTGTTTAAACGTAGTGTTGCAATTATGAGGTCCCACTTTAGTCTTTACATGCTTGTTCTATTTGCACAATATTTGCAAGATGCAAGCTGGTTCAGTGCCATGTTAAATGACAACATGTTACATTAAGAGGGCCCCCAAAAGTCTAGGGTCGTCCCTGACAGTAGGGAATAAATAATACTTGGCTCGAGGGAGAGTCTACTCAGACAAACCTCACAAAACCTTGTGATCATGACCACTTCACTAACCACAAAGTCTTATTTCCTCTAACCTTACTATGACCATGCTGCCTTTATGGTGCTTAGCTGGTCAAGTTTCATAAATTGTGTTGCCAGTATCTCCCAACCCATAACCACAACACGCCGGCTACGGCAAGCGAGGAGGGTCTGTTTTATTTAAAGCTTTCCGGTCTCCCACTGTCAACACTTGGCTCGAGCGCTGCTGCGGAGCAACGACGATGTCTGAGCAGGAGTCTCTGAGGTGCTCCAGTGCCAGAAACCGTGGAGGCGTACAACGGGTGGAAGGAAAACTGCGAGCCAGCGTAGAAAAAGGGGATTACTATGAAGCACATCAGATGTACAGGACTTTATTTTTTAGGTAAGGCTCCGTTTCATGTCACTAGGTGCAGTTGTAATTGTCATTTGGTTTTGGGGCCTACCTGTTCCAGATCATTCCACTGTCAACCTTGCTTCTATGCCTGTCCGTTTGTGATTGGGTGAATTCCACCACGGACCCACCCACTCATGTTGGTCCGGCTGTTCGTGTGGACAGCTGCGCCGTCAATCTTTAACAAACACAAAATGGGACTGCTAACTACGGCTAGTTAGCTAGCTACGTGTTCAGCAACACAACCAATGATAGCCGAAGCAGAATTAGCTGGGTCATTGATGCAAGACAGTGTTTAAACGTTAATGGAAAAACACTTGCGAATTAACAGATTGTAGCTGCTAACTGCTTTGTTGTCGTTTCCTCAACATCTGTTGAAGCTGTCCAGCTGTGTTAGCATTTAGCCAGATAGCAACATACTGCAACGCCGCAGTCTGAGCTAGCTAACGTTATCTATGATTAACGTTAGACATGTAATTGCCCACTGTAAAGTATATTTATTTAATCTAGATTTGCAGCTGGTTACGCTTACATGGTCTGTAGTCAAAATTGCCGAATCTAGGATAAGACAGTTATCAGTTATGGTCTCTTTTCTAGTGTCTGTCTATTTCATTAAGGAACATTCACACACCTATCAGTGATTGCATACCAAGAGAAAACTGGATGCTGTTTTGGGTAATGAATAGATTAGAAGTGCTGCTAAACTGGTTGGATATCTGCCTGGAGCATAGTTAACCAAAGAAGGTGATTTGTTCTGAATTCAGACCAGTGAAAGCCAGTCCTCCTTCATTACAGAGTGGGTTTATTATCCTCCTGCCTCTTTGTCATTGTCTTGCTATTTCTCATGACTAACAGTCATGTTTGTAATAAAATCCTCATAAAGGCAAGATGGAAAAAATAAAAAAAAATGTTGCAGCTGCTCTGTGGTCTTCAGGAAAGTTGTTATACACATTGCAATACTCATGATACCTTGTTTTGTACCTCAAGCAAAGCCAGCGTGCACATATCTTATCTTGCAGCCCTGTGTGGGAATAGTCTTGAGTGATGCAAACAAACCTCGTGTCTGTCCCGATAAGGGATAATACTTCATGTGTAACGCTGGGGCTCCTGTCCTCCATCAGGTACATGGCACAGGCAAAACATGCTGAGGCCAGGGAGCTGATGTACAATGGCGCTCTACTCTTCTTCAGCTATAATCAGGTACGTATTACACTAGATTTCTGCCGGAGTAGCTGATCTGGTGTATCCCACACCAAGTGTTAAATGTCAGGTGTACACATGTTCATGGAAACACCCTCGACAGAGAAATTTAAAATGTCATGTTCCAAAGTAGCTTTGTTGGGCGACTGTGTTTGTCTACTTTAGTATGATTGTAATACCAGAGTAATGTCTATAAACTTGTCATTCACAAGTGACACGGTGTATGTAAGAATGAAACTTTCACTCTTCACATTGTACATAACAGTTTTGTAGTTTAGACCACTTAAACTGAGACCAAGACCAGAGTGTATCGAGACCGTGACAGGACCAAGACCAGCCCAGTGCAAGATCCACACAGCATGACACACTTGTGATAAAATCTAGACATGCAAACCGTAGTTATCCTCAAACTGATCTGAAAGATCCACATTTCCATAAAAACAAATGACTGGTGCCCTGTCCAGTCTTGAAATAAAATCTTGAGTCCTCTCAGTGTCTCTGAGACTGAGACAAGAACAAGTAAAAATGCAGTCGAGTCCAAGATGACACAGAGACTTTAAAAAAAGGGGTCTCAAGACCAAGACTATTCCCAAGTATTACATCATTGATAAATGAACTTGTTTTCAGAGTAGCTGCACTATTGCTGCACACAGATTATCAGGTTTCCAGCCCTAATCTAAGGTAGATAGATTGCTTAATTAAGCTTATCCTCCCAGTCCCCAAGTTGCTCATGTAAAACACCTAATTCCTTTAAAAATATGGAATAAAATATACACTTTATTGTGTTTTCATCTCCAGCAAAACAGTGCAGCAGACCTGTCCATGCTGGTACTGGAGGTGTTGGAGAAATCTGAGGCAAAAGTTGATGATGAAATATTAGGTAAGTGGTAGCCTTCAGTCTGTGAAAGAGTACCTTCACTAAACTGTACATTTGTAATAAGGCGAGAATAGATAGTTTCCAGATATGCTGTGCTTTCATGTCTACTGTCTTTTTTTTGTGTGAAAGAGAGTCATATTTACATCAACTGCTTTGGGGAATTTTTAGGGCTGTAAATCACTGGCTTCATCATGATGCGATATTATATTGATTCTTTGGACAGTGATTCAGTATTTGCTGATATCACAAATTCTGCCATGACATGATTTCAATACCATGCAATTCAGGGGTGTGTGACCAATGAGACAATATCATCTGCCCATTTAACACAGTCAGTTACAGAAGAAGCAGCTACTCCTTTCTGTTTTGCTTTTGGCTGTAGCACAGTAATAACTTTTAAGGTTCATAGGCTAAATATTATTTTTTTTTTTTTTTGCTGGTCAGCAATAATGAGCTTCAGCACTTTAACATTGCATAAATTAGCCTCGCAGCTAGCAGACTTTTTCTCCACTTTTACATAACAAATGACATGTATTATTTATACTCTTTCTTACTCACCATTGGTTTAAGTCACTGTGTCTCCCAAAAGAACAGCACAGTTGAATTTTGGCCTGCATGCATGTTTTTTTTTGTTTGTTTGTTTTCAGCCAAACATTGTTGAAACGGAACAGTTAATGTTGCTGTAATAAGAAGTTAGCAGAGTGAGTTGCCTGGTCGAGTAGGTACATTGTGTTTTATCTCGTAATGGCATTGTTTACATGACAAATGCTTTGTCTGTTGACCTCTGTTTTTACTGAAATCCAAAATATTTCCACACTGCTGATTTATTCCAGAGTAAATAATGTCATCCTCTTCATCTTTTTCTTGGCTGCTGCCATTATCTGCCTGGTGCTGTTTGGCAGTGACACAGAATTTCAAAATAAAGGAGTATCCTAAAGATGATATGGATTGATGTTTTCACTTTGCATTGAATGTACTGTATCATTGAATTTATATATTAATCAAGACTGATAGATCATTACACTCCTAGAAATATGTCCTCATATTGTTACTGCACTAATTGTTAAACCAACAGACAGCACTTTTCACAGCAAGATTAACACGGCTTCAAAACACAACTATGGCGCACTTTAAATTTCAACTTTTAAAGTTGATCATTTCATTGTCGGTGAGCAAAGTAAAAGCCAATAGATTTAGTTTTTTGTGGAGGCGAATCAGGCTTTACAAGGACAATGTAACCACTGCAAAAAGAGCCAAAGTTGAAATGTATAAAGAGTACACATGAACATTATAACATATATATATTTACAGTATGTCCTGATTAATAAATACTAGCCTTTAATGCAGTGAGGCATTTTTAACAGCTGGCATACCCAGAGTACAGTGGGTGATGGATTGTGCTTTACATATATAGCCAGTACAGATCCATTATTGATTGACCTTTACTGATACTACTACTTTGCTGATCTTCCGACTCTGTTTGGGGCATCTCTAATCACTTGTAAATGCTGCAGCATTACATCGTCATGTCATTTAGAGAAGTTTGCCTTTCACGAGGAGGGGCGTAGAAAGGACATTCTCTGATTTTTGTTGGGGTTGTGTGTGTGTGTTTGTTGAACAGAATGCCTGGCTAAGCTGTTCAGCCCGATGGACCCGAACTCTCCAGAGAGAGTAGCGTTTGTGTCCAGAGCCTTGAAGTGGTCCACAGGAGGGTCCGGCAAGTTGGGCCACCCAAAACTACATCAGCTGCTAGCTGTCACCTTGTGGAAAGGTAATCAGTTAATCATTTAGTTTATAAAGTGTGGAGGATAGTAACAAATGTGTAACACAGGTCACAATAAATACTGGACAATCTAGATTGTTTTAGTGTGAGTTGCCGAGTGTTGGAGGTATCAGCCATAGAGATGTATGCCTTCTCTCCACTGTAATGGAATTAGATGGCACTCGGCTTGCGGTGCTCAAAGCGCCAACAAAATAAATTCGAAAAACAATGTCTCTTTCCAGAAATCATGACCCAGTTCCTCAAGATAATCCACAGTCTTTGTTGTGAGCAGTTTCATGTAGGAACTATTTTCTTGCTACTGAACTACACCTGCCAACTGCATGATAGTGCAGAAGGAAGTGTGCATCTACTCATGGACGAGAGGCTCGTGCTCGTGACAGCGTGAGATGTAAACATTAATGGTGTCCTCCTCAGCTGACCTTGGCTGAGCTAGCTGAGTGGTGCAAGTTGAACTAGCAGTAGATGCATGCTTCGTTCTGCGCAGAGATTCAGTTGGTTGGTGTAGTTTGGTAGCTCTTATGCAAAAGCCGATGTCACAGCATTTTCTTTGGTCATGTAGCACCAATTTCAAAAGTATTTGTGTCTTTTCACTGCATAGACAGCCCAGTTTGAAGAAGGGACTGTCTTTCAAGGAGTGAAATGCCTATTTAACTGTTTAAAATATATATATATTTTTTTATATTTCTGTGTATTCAGAGCAAAACTACAGTGAGTCTCGTTACCACTTCCTGCATTCGTCTGACGGGGAGGGCTGTGCACAGATGCTGGTGGAGTATTCAGCGTCACGAGGCTTCCGCAGCGAGGTCGACATGTTTGTGGCGCAGGCCGTCCTACAGTAAGTGAAAATATTTGTTTTTGATTTCATGCAATATAAAAGCAGAAATGACTTTCCATGTTTAGTTAAAAAAAATTCTAGTGCAGCTGTAGTCTGTAATGTCAGTAAATGTAAGCTGACCTGTTTGTTAGATTTAAGGTGTAGCTTTCAGAGTGTGCAGTGGAGAAAGCGGTATTGATGCATCCTCCTCCTGCATGTTTGTCCTGCAGTCAGATCCATTTTCTGTCTGTCAGCAGTTTCTTTAAAGTGCCTTTGATCTCTCTGTGTTTCTGGTCTACCGTCTCTCACTCTCTTATCTGTGTCACACTTTCTCTCCCATCTTCTCCTTCTGTTTTTATCCCTCGTCCTTTATCTATTTCTGTCCTTTCCCTCTCTGAACCTCCACCCTCCAGGTTCCTCTGCTTAAAGAACAAAAACAGCGCTTCCGTGGTGTTCAGCACATACACAGAGAAACACCCGTCCATAGAGAAGGGCCCTCCCTTTGTCCAGCCTCTACTTAACTTTATCTGGTTTCTGCTGCTGGCAGTGGATGGGTGAGTTGTGATAACACTTTAACACTAGATATACATACTGACTTCATTAAGACCTGCCACATATGTCTTATATATAATGTCTCACTCTGTTGTATATCTGCACAGACTCCTTCAGCAGTCCTGAGCGTGTAATAAGCTAATTAAGCTAGCATTAGCTGATCTCCTACTGCAGCATTAATCTCATTTGATTATGACGAATTTTATGCAGCAACTACAGACTACCTCTCCATGTTGTGAGCCTAAGTATAACATTATCTGAACTACTGCTGAGCTTGTTCCTGGAGTGCTTCGCAGCAGTTAAATGTTTGTGTTAGAAAAATAGATTTAGGATAATAATGTACACCACTCAAAGAATGTTTCTTCTCTTTATTTCTTCAGGGGTAAATTAACAGTTTTCACAGTGTTATGTGAGCAATATCAACCTTCCCTGAAGAGGGACCCCATGTATAATGAGGTGAGTGTTAGTGCTCAGGTATTTCTTCCCATGAATCATGTATGAAACGGCCTTCAGTAATGTAACAGCAGCTGCAACACACCATGTGTATACCATATGTATTATCAGGGTTCCCAAAGTTGTGAAATTCCTGGAACACTTATGAAAGTCAAGTCAGTTTTATGTATGAAGTGCCAAATCATAACCGTTATCTCAGTCCAAGTTATCTCAAGACATTTTTCATATAGAGCTAGTCTAGGCCATGACGTCACACCCCTAATTTCAGTCCATGTAAACATATTTTGGGTGTAATTTTGTAACGTGTCTTATTCACAACCCTGTCTCTCTGTCCTCCTCTACCTCTTCTCTGTGATATCTTCTTGCTCTTCAGTATCTCGACAGAATAGGACAGCTTTTCTTTGGTGTTCCACCCAAACAGTCTCCATCATACGGTGGGCTGCTAGGTGAGTGAACAAACACTTTGTTTGAGCTGATGTTCAGGATTGTTTACACAGAAGTTCCCTGATCACCTGTGATTGTGTCACTGAGTTTAATGTTAGGTCTTGTTCCTTGTTTTATCTGAGATGACATACGGCTAATTAAATACATAAACCAATTGAGGCAGCATTTGCTCAGCGCCATTTGATTTTAATGAACGTTACATGAGGGTTTTCTACCCTGAAGTTCTCGTAAATAACCTTGTGATTCAGTCGTTTAGACTGAATGCAGTGGCTCCCTGTAGTCTTATTGTCAGGTGAATTTCTAAAAGCAGTTTTATAAGAGTTTTATTACATACAAAGCTCACAACTTAACATGACCAAAAACTGCCAAATAATGTTGTACTCAAATCTTTATCGACAGATTTGCCTCCCAGCAGTGACAGAAAAAAAGTGAAAGCTGTTTTAACAGAGATCCTCTCTGTTTCAACAACACACGCTCTCATAAAGACGACGCTTGTCTGTCTTAGCTTTCCTCCAGAGAGTTTTCTAATTTGTGTGATGGGGACAAGATAAGAGCTTCTCTAAGATTTCTGCACACCAAAAGTCAAACTGGCTTGAGAGCTGACCTGCACACTTAGGAGTTGAAACACAGATCTCACTTAAACATATTTTATAAATATATGACATATAAGAAATGAACAGTAGAATAATACAAGCAGTAAATAAGAGTATACATTTCCATTACAGCAGTGTAGGTGTAATGAGCTTAAGAGGTGCTGGTAGGCATTTTTGTTACCTTTTGAATAAATCCAGGCTAGCTGTGCTCATGCTAAGCTAACTGGCTCCAGCTGTATATTTCCGTACAGCCGTGAGAGTGATATCAGTTTTCTCACCTAACTCTCTGCAAGAAATTGAGCAAGTGTATTTCCCAAAGTGTCCTAACTATTCTGTTAAATAGCTACAAAGAACATTCAAACACCTTTTGAAAAAGACATCTCTACACAGAATATTAATTGCTGTGTTGCACCCTGCAGGAAACCTGCTGAACAGCCTGATGGGTTCGGGGGAGGAGGACGACGGAGCCGAGGAAGCCCAGGAGGACAGCAGCCCCATAGAGCTGGACTGAGCCTGCCCCAGGACAAAGAGAACAAATGAACACACACACACACACACAAAAAAAAGAGGAAGACCACGCAGCCTCTCTCCTTCACCTCCACAACGAGGGCGGGGCGAGGTGCCGGTCCATGTTTCCAGAGGCGTGCTGTTTCCAAAAAACCCCTTTCCACCCATTCAGTCTTAAAATCCAAGCAAATATCAGGCCGCCAAAAACATCCCTCTCAGCACTGCCGGGACTGACTGCGCCAAACTGCAAACTCTTCCCGAGTTGAAATATTGTTAGATTATTATATTATTTTATTTTAATCATTATTTTTTGTTAGTGTGGGACTCTCTCTCTCTGTTTAGGGTGTATGATGTTAAACAAACTGTCCTCAGTGGAGAGGATAGTTTCACAAGTGCAAACCTTCTTCATGATGTCGCTGATGACATCATTATAAGAGGGTTTACACAGCTCACTACAATTACTCAAGTGTTTTCTTTGCCAGTTACACAGAGCTCCATCAGAGCCACGGTGTTGCTGTTTGCATTTTTCAGCAGCTTTCTCTGTTAAAACTTGGCTTTCAGTAGATAATGAAATGTAGTTAATGCCATCTGTCATGTTCTCATCTGTTTGTCCTTTAGCAATATGGACAAAAAGACAACAGAGCTCTTTGTAAGTTATTATCAGAGGTCATCTTACACTTTGAATATCAACCAGACAAACCCTTTCTGCTCAGTGTCTCCTCCACGGGTCATTTCTATTTAAGTTACTGCAAACACACAGTTGTCTGTATACAAGTAGCTCCATTGTGGAGGTCCCGCTTTTCACTGTGCACTCGCTGAACTGCTGTTTGCATCTTCGAGAGGAATTGTGAGGAAAAGTCTAATTTTGGCATTTTTAACAGCTGCCAGGTCATTAAAACAGTCAGGTGATGAGGTGTTTGAAGCACTTAGAGTGTGTGTTTGGCTGGTTGTTGGCTCTGGGTGCTGGTCTGCATGTCGCTGTGAAACATAAAAAGTCTAAGCTTGGGTTACCGTCCAAGTCTGTTAAGTGATCTTTATTAGAGGAGCAAAATGAGACACTGTGAAAACCTTTCTGTTGGAGTGAATTTTGCTTTTCATGTTCCAAAAGGCTAATAGCTAAAGCAGCTGGTTCCTTGACCGTGCCTGGCTCAGCCCTTCCTTTTCCTTATATTCCCTTTTTTAAGTGGCAGTCCAACATCAGTTTGGCCAGTGCACACTCAGAAGCGTGATTTCAACAATAGCTACTGTTTATCAGTGTTATCAGTCCTCAGAGAATACACTGCTTGTTCCTCTCAACTCTTTGTTCTCATCTTTCGATCTTCTTTTTGTCCTCGTAGTGACATTCGATCGGTCTAGGTCTTGTCAGTTTTAGGATTTAAAAATAAAAAAAAAGTCCTAACTTTGCTCCAGATAATCTTAAAAGAGGTCATACCCCCCCATGTGAAGACAAATTTTAATTTAATGCTAGGTTACTAGAAAAGTCCAGAGGTCTTCCAATGTAGAAGAATGTTTATTTACTTCTATGTAATTATCTGTGTGGGACTATGGAACACCAAAATGGTCAATACTAAATACAAAATGACAATAATTGTATGAATCAGTGGAGTAAAATATTTAAAGACTGGTAAAACTCAACAGATTTTCAGGGAATATCATTTTAGGTTTATTTATATTAATGAATAATTTAAGAAGGATAAAATAATTCCGTGAAAGTTAGGTAATTTAATAAATTAATTGAAACATCACAGGTTAGTTGGGTCCCTTTTAAACATTTATTTTCATGATTACTTGTTTCATAAACTTTAATATTGGCCATTTTGGCACACCGTACGGGACCGGCTGGCTCAATGTCGTAGTGCGACAGAAGGACAGATAGAGTTGTGTCGGGTTGTGAATGTAAACATGCTCTGCTGTGATTACATCTATCTAACGTTGGTGTCGACGATACAGAGAAAGAAACCAGTGGTGTGGCAGTGGAAGGATTAACAGCAGGGTTCATCAGAGACTGAAAAATAAGAAACTACAAACAAATGTTTAAATAACTCAGCTTTAACAGTATTGTGTTCATTTCTGGTGTCGGCTCCTCCTGCTGGTCCCTCCACTACATCACTGAGGTCTGAAGGGAAATCCAGGCAAAACTGACTTTTAGGTTCCTCAACAGTTCACATTTCCTATGACATCAGTCATTTCATGCAACATGCTCTGCTACTCATATCACACACCTTTTATTATTCAGTGTCATAACTTCTTTTTTGCCAACCTGAAAGTCAGTTTTGTTGGACTTCTCCTTTCATTATTGGCAGTGAAAAAGGTGTGACCGAAGGCCCTTTGTCAGTGTCATCACGCTTTTGTTTTCTATTATTTTTCCTTTCAGAACTAAAGAGGAGTGTTTGCCTTTCAGATGATTCACTAATCAAGTAAATAAACTACAACTGAGAAGAGTTTGAGAATGTCTTGAAACAAACATTGTCCTGTCCACTTTATCGCTTTTTATTGAGGGTATGAACAAAATTGCTGCATGTGGTGCAAGGATAGAAAACCCAAATTGCTCCTCCTGGGGGACACCAAGGCGTTCCCAGGCCAGATGAGATATGTAATCCCTTCCAGAGTGTTCTGGGTCTGCCCCGGGGCCTCCTACCAGTGGGACGTGCCCGGAAGATGATCAGATGCCCAAACCACCTCAACTGACCCCTTTTGATGCAAAGGAGCGGCAGCTCTCCTCTGAAGTCCCTCCAGATGTCTGAGCTCCTTACCCTATCTCTAAGGCTGAGCCCAGCCACCCCACGGAGGAAACTCATTTCAGTCGCTTGTAGCGATCTCATTCTTTCGGTCACTACCCAGTTCACGAGTTCATGACCATAGGTGAGGGTTGGGACGTAGATGGACCAGTAAATCGCTCTTCAGCACAACAGTCCAGCGCTGCACCCGCATCACAGCAGAAGCCACACCAAACTGCCGATCCATCTCGCCCTAACCCTCGTGAACAAGACCCAGAGATACTTGAACTCTTTCACTCCCTCCCAACCCAGAGGGGGCTATTCACCGATTTCCGGCAGAGAACCATGGCCTCAGATTTGGACCACTTCACACTCGGCTGCAAACTGTCCCAGTGCATGATGGAAATCACTATGTTATGAAGCCAACAGAATCACATCATCTGCAAAGCACAGAGACGCAAGTTTGAGGTTCCCAAACCCCGCTAGGACTGTTTCATAAGCAAGACATGTAATATATTTGCATTGTACTTCAATCAACAGGTTAGAAATCAACTCATACTTAAGACCGGTATTTAAATATAAAGCAGAATGATTGTTTATTTCTACAAATGCATGATGAAGACACATTAAAAATACATAATGTTGCAATACAGAGAGCAGTTGTGGTATAAGTTCAGTCAAAGATAACTAACTTTGTTTGATATGCAGGGGAACACTGCAGTAACCGGTGCAAATGACAGCAAAAATACAGTTCTGACAGATGTATCACTGCTTAAAATTATTTTTTAGACTGTGGCACGTTTTTCAAAATTTGAAGCCATTTTAGTTCAACAGAAAAATTAGGCCTAATCTTTGCAGCAGATCTGATGCATATTGGCTTGTTTGCAGTGTTCTTTTTGTAGAGAAGTCAGCAGCTTGTGACTTAACAGAAGACAGGAAAACATGCAGAGGAATGTCATTTCACTTCCTTTGTAAACTTTGAATAATTTGTTGATTCATTTAACATTTTTGTCGCATAGTTTATTTTACGTACCCCCAGATTGTGACACTGAATAGGAGCAACAAACAAAACCTCACAGAGTTTCCTTGAAGGTTTCACTGCAGGTTAATGTTCTACGATAGTTTAATGACCTGCTATTGTACATTGAATGGAATTTTGCCGAACAAACAGCTTTCAGTTCAGTCTTAAAGTATCAATTTTGGGTCTTTCCTATTAGTCCAAACTAACTGTAAATATTTAGTGCCAAAATGTAAAGTTAAATCTTCATAAAGTGTCCTCACACAAAATACATTCAGGCCTTTTTTTCTTTTTCTTTGTGCTTCACAGAAACTTAGTGCACAGACATTTTACAGATGATGTTGAGGTTTATATTCAGGTGCGGGACTGCAGTTGCAGCCTCTGGACTGTATCCAACAGGTGGTTCATGTCGGCCTGCTGAGCCTGGTGTTTGATGTACTCCAGAGTCCGAACCTGGAGCAGAGAGAAGAAACAGGCTGTGTTCACACAAAGCACGTTTGCTGAAATTAACAAGTAGAGCATCAATTTAAATAAGTCTGGGTGCAGCTGCTTGAGAAAAGTGTAAAATGTCTCCCTCACCGAAACTCGAGTCTCACAGTATCCGTGTTTGTGGCTGAGGTTCCACAGGTTGACAGCCAGCTGGCTTAGCTTGTTGTTCCTCAGGTCACCGTGAGCGAGCAGGACGCCAAACAGGGAAAAGGCCAGAGCGCCTTGACGCCGTGTGCTCTGCTGCAAGAGGGCGAGAAGAAAGCAGTGTTTTAGTTACTAGCTAGAAATTAGCTTCTGAGGAAAACATTTTAAAAGATGCACAAGAGGAGAAGAAGCGCTGTGGTCTTTTTGGTGGCAGTGAGCCGTTTTTGCCTCACCTCATCCCGACTGAGTGCCTTCAGGTGGTCCAGGATCTGTCCAATCAGAGTTTCACACAGCTTGTTGATCTCTGATAGAAACTTGGGGTCTCCTCCATAAAGTGTCTCGTTGGAGTCCACTGAGACCACGAAAGAGGAGAAAGATAACATAAAAATTCCTGTTTTTTTGAGATCTAAATATAAGTGATCATTGATATCAATATCATTGATATTTTTACCTTTAGGGATGGAGTAGAGGTAGGTTTCTTGGCCCATGGCAGCCAGCAGGGGCAAAGCGCTGATGTAGACCCGCACCTTGGCGTCGCTGTTTTCCTCCCAGGTGTAATCTTGTACCATGTTGAGTAGACCGCGGACAAGGTAGAGCACGCCATGCTCTGGATGGTCCTGCAAGAATATTCACACATACATATTGGGAGTTTAGGGAGACCAGCATGATGGTTTGGCACTTCTCTAAGTTTTAATTGAGCTGTCTGAAGAGAAAAATGAGGAAAAGCTAAAATGTTTCAGTTTTGGGCGATATATCTCTTCTTTCTGTTTCTGGAGAGGATTGTCTTACTGGGACAACTAGTAGTGTAGCCAGGAAGTTGTTGATAAAGTCCAGCAGGAAGCTCTCAGAAGAGCGAAGTTTTCCTTCCACGCTGATGGAGCGAGGAACCTCTGGAAGAAGACTGACTGCTGCCTTTAGGAAAGCATCCGCTGGAGGTGCAGAAAGGATGGAGGGGGAAAAGAGGGAGGAAGGATGGAAAATAAGTAAATGATTGGGACAAAAGGAGAGAAGGGAAAAGTCAGAGGCAGATAAATAATGTTAGGAATTGCTGATACAAAGCGAAATGAATCATTACCTCAGATTTTACACACAAAATAATGACCTGCATTTTTACTCCTTGTTTAAACTGAAAGGAAACAGCTGCTCACCCTGGGAGAGACACTGGTTTGCTAACGCAACCTGACCAGACAGCAGATAGAGGCTGAGACGACTAAAGATGCTGCTGAGAGACGGGATGGTGATAAAACTGTAGGCAGCACACGCCTGGAGGAGAAAGAGGGATAAGTTTAAATAAGCATCTGACATTTGAAGCCGACGCTGGGCTCACTGTTTCTCAGGAAATGCTGAGATCTCATTCTGTAAGAAGGAACGGTGGCCTGCAGTGATCAGATGCTGCTTGTGTTGACTCACCCTGACAAAGGCCGCTGTTTTACGTGAGTGATTTCCTCTCATCACCCTGCTGGTCTCCATCGCCAGCTGGTTCACCGTCTGGAAATGACAAGGTGGACAGTGAGGATGGTGTGTGTGTGTGTGTGTGTGTGTGTGTGTATGGATATCACGCACAAATTGAACATACAAACAAAGATTTGTACTGACATGAATGAGCTGCACCATCACTGACTCCAGGTTACAGAAGGTGGCTCTGGCCTCCACACAGAAGCTCAACTGCTGCTCGAAGTCCCGACCAAAAGAAACCTGTACACAACAATGGACAAACAGAATATATGTGTAACAAGACAAGAGTACTTTTGCTAAACAATACTTACTTAAAGATGGGAAAATAAAGATTAAAGGATGCATTGGTCTAAAATCACAACTTTTTTTAAAACTGTAAAGTTCAAAAGAAATTTGAATTTGTATAATTTACTCTGCTGTACCATACCAAAGAGCTCCATTGTTGTCAAAAATATATTAAAAACACATCAACAATGTGCACTGAGTGATGTTTTTTGTATGTATGTCATAAAAAATGCAATAAAAAGCCATGGCATAGTATAGTATGTCGTCAAAATCATGACAAAATGTCATAGTATAGTATGTCATCGAAAATCATAAAAAAAAAAAAATCAAGGTATAGTACGTCGTCAAAATCATGAAAAAAAGTCATAGCACAGTATGTTGTCCAAAATCATGAAAAAACGTCATAGTACAGTATGTCGTCGAAAATCATGAAAAAACGTCATAGTATAGCATGTTGTCCAAAATCATGAAAAAACGTCATAGTATAGCACGTCGTCCAAAATCATGAAAAAACGTCATAGTATAGTATGTCGTCCAAAATCATGAAAAAACGTCATAGTATAGTATGTCGTGAAAAGTCATGAAAAAAGTCATAGTATAGTATGTTGTCAAAAATCATGAAAAAACGTCATAGTACAGTATGTCGTCCAAAATCATGAAAAAACGTCATAGTACAGCATGTCGTCCAAAATCATGAAAAAACGTCATAGTATAGCACGTCGTCCAAAATCATGAAAAAACGTCATAGTATAGCACGTCGTCCAAAATCATGAAAAAAAGTTATAGTACAGTATGTCGTCCAAAATCATGAAAAAACGTCACAGTACTGTATGCCGTCCAAAATCATGAAAAAACATCATAGTACAGTATGTCGTCCAAAATCATGAAAAAACGTCACAGTATAGTATGTCATCCAAAATCATGAACAAACGTCATAGTATTGTATGTCGTCATAAATCACGACAAAATGTGATGGTACAGTATGTCGTCCAAAATCATGAAAAAACGTCATAGTATAGTATGTCGTGAAAAGTCATGAAAAAAGTCATAGTATAGTATGTTGTCAAAAATCATGAAAAAAAGTCATAGTATAGTATGTCGTCCAAAATCATGAAAAAACGTCATAGTATAGTATGTCGTGAAAAGTCATGAAAAAAGTCATAGTATAGTATGTTGTCAAAAATCATGAAAAAACGTCATAGTACAGTATGTCGTCCAAAATCATGAAAAAACGTCATAGTATAGCATGTTGTCCAAAATCATGAAAAAACGTCATAGTATAGCATGTCGTCCAAAATCATGAAAAAACGTCACAGTATAGTATGTCGTCAAAAATCATGAAAAAAGTCATAGTACAGTATGTCGTCCAAAATCATGAAAAAACGTCATAGTATAGCATGTTGTCCAAAATCATGAAAAAACGTCATAGTATAGCACGTCGTCCAAAATCATGAAAAAACGTCATAGTATAGTATGTCGTCCAAAATCATGAAAAAACGTCACAGTACTGTATGCCGTCCAAAATCATGAAAAAACATCATAGTACAGTATGTCGTCCAAAATCATGAAAAAACGTCACAGTATAGTATGTCGTCAAAAATCATGAAAAAACGTCATAGTATAGTATGTCGTCAAAAGTCATGAAAAAAGTCATAGTATAGTATGTCGTCCAAAATCATGAAAAAACGTCATAGTATAGTATGTCGTGAAAAGTCATGAAAAAAGTCATAGTATAGTATGTCGTCAAAAATCATGAAAAAAAGTCATAGTATAGTATGTCGTCCAAAATCATGAAAAAACGTCATAGTATAGCACGTCGTCCAAAATCATGAAAAAAAGTTATAGTACAGTATGTCGTCAAAAATCATGAAAAAAGTCATAGTACAGTATGTCGTCCAAAATCATGAAAAAACGTCATAGTACAGTATGTCGTCCAAAATCATGAAAAAACGTCATAGTATAGCATGTTGTCCAAAATCATGAAAAAACGTCATAGTATAGCACGTCGTCCAAAATCATGAAAAAACGTCATAGTATAGTATGTCGTCCAAAATCATGAAAAAACGTCACAGTACTGTATGCCGTCCAAAATCATGAAAAAACATCATAGTACAGTATGTCGTCCAAAATCATGAAAAACGCCACAGTATAGTATGTCGCCAAAATCATGAAAAACGCCATAGTATAGTATGTCGTCCAAAAGTCATGTAAAAACGTCATAGTACAGTATGTTGTCCAAAATCATGCAAAAACGTCATAGTGTAGAATGTTGTCAGAAATGACGAAAAAACGTCATAGTATAGTATGTCGTCAGAAATCATGAAAAAACGTCATAATATAGTATGTCGTCTAAAATCATGCAAAAACATCACAGTGTAGTATGTTGTCAGAAATCATGAAAAAACGTCATAGTATAGGTCGTCCAAAATCATGAAAAAACGTCATAGTATAGTATGTCGTCCAAAATCATGAAAAAACGTCATAGTATAGCACGTCGTCCAAAATCATGAAAAGAAGTTACAGTACAGTATGTCGTCAAAAATCATGAAAAAAAGTCATAGTACAGTATGTCGTCCAAAATCATGAAAAAAACTCATAGTACAGTATGTCGTCCAAAATCATGAAAAAACTTCATAGTATAGTATCTCGCCAAAAATCATGAAAAAACGTCATAGTATAGCACGTCGTCCAAAATCATGAAAAAAAGTTATAGTACAGTATGTCGTCCAAAATCATGAAAAAACGTCACAGTATAGTATGTCGTCAAAAATCATGAAAAAAGTCATAGTACAGTATGTCGTCCAAAATCATGAAAAAACGTCATAGTATAGCATGTTGTCCAAAATCATGAAAAACGCGTCATAGTATAGCACGTCGTCAAAATCATGAAAAACGTCATAGTATAGTATGTCGCCCAAAATCATGAAAAACGTCACAGTACTGTATGTCGCCCAAAATCATGAAAAAACATCATAGTACAGTATGTCGTCCAAAATCATGAAAACGCTACAGTATAGTATGTCGTCAAAATCATGAAAAACGTCATAGTATAGTATGTTATCAAAAATCATAAAAAATATCATGGTAAAGTATGCCGTCCAAAACCATTTAAAACGTCATAGTATAGTATGTCGTTGAAAATCATGAAAAAATGTCATAGTATAGTATGTCAGCAGAAATCATGAAAAACGTCATAGTATAGTATGTCGTCCAAAATCATGAAAAAATGTCATAGTATAGCATGTTGTCCAAAATCATGAAAAAACGTCATAGTATAGCACGTCGTCCAAAATCATGAAAAAACGTCATAGTATAGTATGTCGTCCAAAATCATGAAAAAACGTCATAGTATGGCACGTCGTCCAAAATCATGAAAAGAAGTTACAGTACAGTATGTCGTCAAAAATCATGAAAAAAAGTCATAGTACAGTATGTCGTCCAAAATCATGAAAAAAACTCATAGTACAGTATGTCGTCCAAAATCATGAAAAAACTTCATAGTATAGTATCTCGCCAAAAATCATGAAAAAACGTCATAGTATAGCACGTCGTCCAAAATCATGAAAAAAAGTTATAGTACAGTATGTCGTCCAAAATCATGAAAAAACGTCACAGTACTGTATGCCGTCAAAACCATGCAAAAACGTCATAGTATAGCATGGCGTCCAAAACCATGCAAAAACGTCATAGTATAGTATGTCGTCCAAAACCATGCAAAAACGTCATAGTATAGCATGTCATCAGAAATCATGAAAAAATGTTATAGTATGGTATGTTGTCAGAAATCATGTAAAAACGTCATAGTATAGTATGTTGTCAGAAATCATGAAAAAACGTCATAGTATGTCGTCCACAATCATGCAAAAACGTCATAGTATAGCACGTAGTCAGAAATCATGAAAAAACGTCATAGTACAGTATGTTGTCCAAAATCATGCAAAAACGTCATAGTGTAGAATGTTGTCAGAAATGACGAAAAAACGTCATAGTATAGTATGTCGTCAGAAATCATGAAAAAACATCATAGTATAGCATGTCGTCCAAAATCATGAAAAAAACCTCATATAGCATGTCGTCCAAAATCATGAAAAAACGTCATAGTATAGTATGTCGTCCAAAATCATGAAAAAACGTCATAGTATAGCATGTCGTCCAAAATCATGAAAAAACGTCATAGTATAGTATGTCGTCCAAAATCATGAAAAACGCACAGTATAGTATGTCGTCAAAATCATGAAAAACGTCATAGTATAGTATGTCAAAATCATGAAAAAGTCATAGTATTGTTTGTCGTCCAAAATCATGATAAAACGTCATAGTATAGTATGTTGTGAAAAGTCATTAAAAAAGTCATAGTATAGTATGTCGTCAAAAATCATGAAAAAAAGTCATAGTATAGTATGTCGTCCAAAATCATGAAAAAACGTCATAGTATAGCACGTCGTCCAAAATCATGAAAAAAAGTTATAGTACAGTATGTCGTCAAAAATCATGAAAAAAGTCATAGTACAGTATGTCGTCCAAAATCATGAAAAAACGTCATAGTACAGTATGTCGTCCAAAATCATGAAAAAACGTCATAGTATAGCATGTTGTCCAAAATCATGAAAAAACGTCATAGTATAGCACGTCGTCCAAAATCATGAAAAAACGTCATAGTATAGTATGTCGTCAAAATCATGAAAAACGCATAGTACTGTATGTCGCCCAAAATCATGAAAAAACATCATAGT
Organism: Epinephelus fuscoguttatus; assembly: GCF_011397635.1. Lineage (NCBI taxonomy): Eukaryota > Metazoa > Chordata > Actinopteri > Perciformes > Serranidae > Epinephelus > Epinephelus fuscoguttatus. The sequence continues at coordinate 12,350,628 of NC_064771.1, forward strand.
ACAGTATGTCGTCCAAATTCATGAAAAACCCTCATAGTGTAGTATATTGTCCAAAATCATGAAAAACGTCATAGTATAGTATAGTATAGTGTCAAAATTCAGGAAAAAAGTCATAGTATAGTAGTATGTCGTCCAAATTAATGAAAAACGTCATAGTATAGTATGTCATCCAAAATCATGAAAAAAGTCATAGTATAGTATGTCGTCAAAAATCATGAAAAAAAGTCATAGTATAGTATGTCGTCCAAAATCATGAAAAAATGTCATAGTATAGCATGTTGTCCAAAATCATGAAAAAACGTCATAGTATAGCACGTCGTCCAAAATCATGAAAAAAGTCATAGTACAGTATGTCGTCCAAAATCATGAAAAAACGTCATAGTATAGCATGTTGTCCAAAATCATGAAAAAACGTCATAGTATAGTATGTCGTCCAAAATCATGAAAAAAAGTCATAGTATAGTATGTCGTCCAAAATCATGAAAAAACGTCATAGTATAGTATGTTGTCCAAAATCACGAACAAACGTTATAGTATTGTATGTCGTCCAAAATCATGAAAAAAAGTCATAGTATAGTATGTCGTCCAAAATCATGAAAAAACGTCATAGTATAGTATGTCGTCAAAAGTCATGAAAAAAGTCATAGTATAGTATGTCGTCCAAAATCATGAAAAAACGTCATAGTATAGTATGTCGTGAAAAGTCATGAAAAAAGTCATAGTATAGTATGTCGTCAAAAATCATGAAAAAAAGTCATAGTATAGTATGTCGTCCAAAATCATGAAAAAATGTCATAGTATAGCATGTTGTCCAAAATCATGAAAAAACGTCATAGTATAGCACGTCGTCCAAAATCATGAAAAAACGTCATAGTATAGTATGTCGTCCAAAATCATGAAAAAACGTCATAGTATGGCACGTCGTCCAAAATCATGAAAAGAAGTTACAGTACAGTATGTCGTCAAAAATCATGAAAAAAAGTCATAGTACAGTATGTCGTCCAAAATCATGAAAAAAACTCATAGTACAGTATGTCGTCCAAAATCATGAAAAAACTTCATAGTATAGTATCTCGCCAAAAATCATGAAAAAACGTCATAGTATAGCACGTCGTCCAAAATCATGAAAAAAAGTTATAGTACAGTATGTCGTCCAAAATCATGAAAAAACGTCACAGTACTGTATGCCGTCCAAAATCATGAAAAAACATCATAGTACAGTATGTCGTCCAAAATCATGAAAAAACGTCACAGTACAGTATGTCGTCAAAAATCATGAAAAAACGTCATAGTATAGTATGTCGTCAAAAGTCATGAAAAAAGTCATAGTATAGTATGTCGTCCAAAATCATGAAAAAACGTCATAGTATAGTATGTCGTGAAAAGTCATGAAAAAAGTCATAGTATAGCATGTTGTCCAAAATCATGAAAAAACGTCATAGTATAGCACGTCGTCCAAAATCATGAAAAAACGTCATAGTATAGCATGTCGTCCAAAATCATGAAAAAACGTCACAGTATAGTATGTCGTCAAAAATCATGAAAAAAGTCATAGTACAGTATGTCGTCCAAAATCATGAAAAAACGTCATAGTATAGCATGTTGTCCAAAATCATGAAAAAACGTCATAGTATAGCACGTCGTCCAAAATCATGAAAAAACGTCATAGTATAGTATGTCGTCCAAAATCATGAAAAAACGTCACAGTACTGTATGCCGTCCAAAATCATGAAAAAACATCATAGTACAGTATGTCGTCCAAAATCATGAAAAAACGTCACAGTATAGTATGTCGTCAAAAATCATGAAAAAACGTCATAGTATAGTATGTCGTCAAAAGTCATGAAAAAAGTCATAGTATAGTATGTCGTCCAAAATCATGAAAAAACGTCATAGTATAGTATGTCGTGAAAAGTCATGAAAAAGTCATAGTATAGTATGTCGTCAAAAATCATGAAAAAGTCATAGTATAGTATGTCGCCCAAAATCATGAAAAACGCCATAGTATAGCACGTCGTCCAAAATCATGAAAAAAAGTTATAGTACAGTATGTCGTCAAAAATCATGAAAAAAGTCATAGTACAGTATGTCGTCCAAAATCATGAAAAAACGTCATAGTACAGTATGTCGTCCAAAATCATGAAAAAACGTCATAGTATAGCATGTTGTCCAAAATCATGAAAAAACGTCATAGTATAGCACGTCGTCCAAAATCATGAAAAAACGTCATAGTATAGTATGTCGTCCAAAATCATGAAAAAACGTCACAGTACTGTATGCCGTCCAAAATCATGAAAAAACATCATAGTACAGTATGTCGTCCAAAATCATGAAAAAACGTCACAGTATAGTATGTCGTCAAAAATCATAAAAAACTTAATAGTATAGTATGTCGTCAAAATTCATGAAAAAAGTCATAGTATAGTATGTCGTCAAAAATCATGAAAAAACGTCATAGTATAGTATGTCGTGAAAAGTCATGAAAAAAGTCATAGTATAGTATGTCGTCAAAAATCATGAAAAAAAGTCATAGTATAGTATGTCGTCCAAAATCATGAAAAAATGTCATAGTATAGCATGTTGTCCAAAATCATGAAAAAACGTCATAGTATAGCACGTCGTCCAAAATCATGAAAAAACGTCATAGTATAGTATGTCGTCCAAAATCATGAAAAAACGTCATAGTATGGCACGTCGTCCAAAATCATGAAAAGAAGTTACAGTACAGTATGTCGTCAAAAATCATGAAAAAAAGTCATAGTACAGTATGTCGTCCAAAATCATGAAAAAAAGTTATAGTACAGTATGTCGTCCAAAATCATGAAAAAACGTCACAGTACTGTATGCCGTCCAAAATCATGAAAAAACATCATAGTACAGTATGTCGTCCAAAATCATGAAAAAACGTCACAGTATAGTATGTCGTCAAAAATCATGAAAAAACGTCATAGTATAGTATGTCGTCAAAAGTCATGAAAAAAGTCATAGTATAGTATGTCGTCCAAAATCATGAAAAAACGTCATAGTATAGTATGTCGTGAAAAGTCATGAAAAAACTCATAGTATAGCATGTTGTCCAAAATCATGAAAAAACGTCATAGTATAGCACGTCGTCCAAAATCATGAAAAAACGTCATAGTATAGTATGTCGTCCAAAATCATGAAAAAACATCATAGTATAGCATGTCGTCCAAAATCATGAAAAAACGTCATAGTATAGCACGTCGTCCAAAATCATGAAAAGAAGTTACAGTACAGTATGTCGTCAAAAATCATGAAAAAAAGTCATAGTACAGTATGTCGTCCAAAATCATGAAAAAAAGTCATAGTACAGTATGTCGTCCAAAATCATGAAAAAACTTCATAGTATAGTATCTCGCCAAAAATCATGAAAAAACGTCATAGTATAGCATGTCGTCCAAAATCATGAAAAAACGTCATAGTATAGCACGTCGTCCAAAATCATGAAAAAACGTCATAGTATAGCATGTCGTCAAAAATCATGAAAAAAGTTATAGTACAGTGTGTCGTCCAAAATCATGAAAAAAAGTCATAGTACAGTATGTCTTACAAAATCATGAAAAAACTTCATAGTATAGTATCTCGCCAAAAATCATGAAAAAAGTCATAGTGTACTTTGTTGTCAAAAATTATGAAAATCATAGTACAGTATTTCATCACAATTTTCATGAACAATGTTAAAGTACATTATCTGGTCAAACACCATGAAAAAAACATCACCGTATAGTATGTCACAGAAAATGCCATAAAAAAAAAAATCATACAGTCATAGCATAGTATGGAAAAAAAATAAAAAATGGCCCCCCAAAAAAACCTAGCTCTTCAGTTTCTAAAAACTTTTTGTGTGGGGAGTTCCCCCCAGAACCTCCTAGACATTTAGGTCACAGAGGGCGTACATTGAAAATGGTCTCCCCAGTGTTACACTGATGATTATGGCCCTGCCTCAAACACACTACTCCCTCCTGACTGAGTTATGTTTTCTAAAAACTACAGTGCCAAGCTTTTTTAGTAATCATTTCGTTTTAAAATATTCACATCTTCAGTAAGAATAAATGGACTTGGTGCTGAAAGCCAGAGAGAAATTATGTCTCAGAAAGTAGTGAGAGATAGAGTCCTGAATGACCATTAGAAAATATAAAATAACACCAGTCTTATTTCTTAAATGCAGAAAAAAATTCTGAGGAGTCTCACCATGCGGATGAAGCCAATGATCAGCAGAGACAAAGATCTTTTCTCATCCTCGAGAGTGAGAGCGCTGCGGTAGAGAGAGCAGACAGGCTACTGAGTGAAGGCTGTTAACAGGCAGATCAGGAAACTAAGAAGAAAAGTAGGTGTCTAAACTCACTGACATTTACTGAAATTAAAAAAAAAAATAGAGATGAAAAACTGTAATCACATAATTACAAAGACCTATTTCCCCAAGTCCCTATAAGAGAACAGCTGAAGTAATTGTAATTGTAGAAGTAATTACAGGTATATAACACACACACACACACACACGCACACACACACACAGCCTACTTGACAGAGTCATGCATGGTCTTGCAGATGTGCAACATGGCGTTAAGGATGACCGGGTCTCTGGTGGGCTCCACCTGGTGCCTGTAGATGGAGAATAATTAGTAGTCAAAATTTTTTCTCACACTTGCCAATTTTATTTTGTTACAAAGCAAATAAATCTAATTCAACAAACTCTGAGGCAGCTCTTACTTGATGAAGACCTCCATGATGGATCTGCACACCTCCACCCTCACACTGTCCTTCTGGAACATGTCTAGGAACGGCAGGAAACGCTCCTGGGAAAAAAAACAATTAGGGAAACTTTGTGGACTGTTTCAGGCCTCCAGAGTGCAAACTTGTATTATGTATGTTTTGAAGTGGTGGTTGCTCACCATGGAGAAGAGGACGGAGAAGTCGTGGAAGTAGGTGAGGATCTTCCTGATCACTGACTGCAGCTGGATGCAAAACACAACAGAGTCAGTACAGAGCCGACGAAAGGATGAGGAGGAACGGCTCTGTTTTAGGAGAACAGGGTAGATTGTCCTGTTAGGTATGATGAGCTGCTAACCTGAGGATAAGCGTCCTCAAACGCCCGGTCAGGGGTCATGTGTTTGATGATGTCAGCCAGTACGGTGTTGACCTCACGTTTCTAATAGAAAGAGAAGACAGGTTAAATAAAGTGATAGGAACTTTAAATTCCACATGATAAAAGGTGTCAGGCAGGTACTTTACTGACTGTGAAGTGTCGGCAGGTGAACTCCACCCAGATCTCAGCACAGTTGATGTAATCCTAAAAACACACATAAACATTCACACATACAGTCAAAACCTGAATATTTTCATGGATTAAACCCCTGTGAGAAAGCAGCATCACTCTTCAGTACCTGAGGACTGCGGACTTTGGTGACGACCTTCCAGGCTTCATTCAGGATCGTCAGTCGCTCAGATTCTGGAGGGTCGGCACAGGCCAGACTGCGACCCAGAGATCCAAACAGCAGATGCTGGAGAACAGACAATAGTCAAGCTTCCACTGATATTTCAAGCACATTTAGACGATGTCTTAACCTATACTTTAACAGAAGAATAAAGTGTTCTTAACTAGAACCTTCAAGCTTATATTGCCTTACATATTTACATTTATTGGATCACTGTACTACATCTGTTCTCTTCTGACCTTTGGGAAGCCGGCCTCGTCACAGTCTTTGATCATACCGATAAAGTCAGTGGCCCTGGCTGCGACAAATTCTGGCCTGAACGCCCTCATAACTGAATTCAGCAGCAATGCACTGTGGAAAACAGGAACATGTTGGATCTTTAGGGTAAAAAACTCAACCTTTTTTTGTCCCCCAACCCCAGAAACCATTGAAACACTTGAGTAAAAGCTGTGTAAAACTTTGATTATGTACACTGTGTGTCCACCTCATTAAAACAGTGTCTTTAAAAGCACTCACTTGTTCCCCAGCTTCTTGCATCTCTCCATCATCTCCGTTAGTAAAGGCTGAAATGGAAGCACAAATAGTCTTATAAACACTCATGCCTCTGACAGCTGACCATTTTTTACAGCATTCAATATGTTTTAGTTTGAAAATTCATGCTAAATAAGTTGAGGTAAAACATGCCTCTGGAGCTCTGTAGGCGATGCACTGCAGGATCCAGTTGATGGCGGGTGAGTAGAGCGTCAGGTACTCGGGCACCTCCACCCTCTGCATGACCAGCTGGTTCTGGACGCTCTCCCCACTAATCTGCCGGAAGGTGCCCAGCAGGTCGAAGAAGTTGCGGTTCAGGCTGTCTTTCAGGTGGGGGGCCACTTCCACGCCCACCTGGAAGAAGAGAGCACTGTTATCTCTGGGCCCAGACCCTTTTTTCTCCCTTTAACCAGTCATTATGATACTCTGTAACTGGATCACATTTAAAGGTGAGTCAAACAAAATTATGGATTTATTCAAAAAAGGTTTTAATTCATCCTGGAGGAACATTCAGTGGTCTTAACAGCAAAAATGGAAAACAAACAACAAACAAACAAACAAGCCCATTTCTGCCAAAAAAATCATGTGAGTCATTATAATTAGACTTTCTTGAAATGAGTTTCTACTTTTAAAGTTTCTCATTTTCTTGAGATATTAAGTCATTGTTTTGAGACAGTTTCTCATTATTTTGAGATATCAAATCAATATTTTGAGATACTAACTCATTATTCTGAGATATTGAGTCATTATGTCAAGAAACTAACCCATTGTTTTCATTACTTCGAGATACTAAATCATTATTTTGAGATACTAAACCTTATTTTGAGATACTACGTCAATATTTTGAGAAAGTTTCTCATTATTTTGAGATACAGAATGATTATTTTGAAATACTAACTCATTATTTTGAAATATTAAGTCATTATTTGGAGAAAATTTCTCATTTTAATGACTTAAAAGATCTTTATTTTTTCGATACACTGGTGGAAATGGGCTTCCATACATCACCACCCCACTAATAGGGCAAAAATAATGACAGGAACAGGCAGTGAAAATGAGTCGACAGATAAGAACTGGCTCAGAAACAGGAGACAGGAAAGGAAAATGAAGTGAGCACATCTCACCCTGCAGAGGTAAGCTCTGGTATATGCTGCCACCAGAGGGTCTCCGATCCCTCTGATCATGGCTGTCAACCGAGGGAGTGTCTCCGGGATACCACTGTGAAGGTGGAGGAGCAGAAAGGAAGCTGTGCTATGTGTCTAAAAAAACCTTATAACTAGAAAGTTCTATTTGGTAGATCAGATGTAACAAATGTATCTCAAAGAACTTTTGAACACTGTCCTCTACACTTGCAATTATGAGAGATTAAGTGGGGACATTTTGGTACAGAGACCTTCATCAAACAACCTGATGAAGGTCAAAAATGTTGCTCCCGATAAATCTCTCATAATCGCAAGTGTAGAATACAGCGTGTGGGAGATCTTCATTCCACTATAGTTGGCCATGGTCTTCTCCAACACACCTATGAACCTCAGGTGTGTATAAGATTTGCTTTTTAACAAATATATCACAAAATCTTTCACATAACCCAAAAATGTAACTCAGAGAAACAAAGCAAAGACTGACTTTTAAAGCCCATAAGAGAATCAAACTAACCTCTTGTTCAGGAAGCGGTTGCACTTCAGAATGGCAGCCTCAACGTATCTGTTCATAGAGGTCAAGGAGTTGTCAAAACGGGCCTGACATTAGTTCTGATCATCTGAGAAGCATTATTGATTTAAGCGGTGAAGCCCTGCTGATGGCAGTAAAGGATACAGTCTGGGCAGAAGCTCTCTGATGGAGGCGATCTTGAAGAACCAGTTAAGGCACGTCTCCTTGGCCGTGTCATTCACATCGTCAACTGTGAACGAGTCTGAGTAGGAAGGAAGCCAAGTGGAAAAATCAGACACTACCCAGACAATATATCCAGTGAAATACGTCTGGATATAAGAGAGTCTGATTAGTACCTGGTAGGGGTCGTGGGTCTGAACACATGGTCCAGATTCTGTCGTATACCAGCCGTCCTACAGAGAAATGAGATTAAAGTAAGAAAACCTGCAGTGTTTTTTAACTGAGCTGAGAGAAACAAAGATTCAATACGCACCAAAAGTGTCGAGGATATCAGTAATGAGAACAAACTTGCTGGGGTAGAACTGGATCACAGAGGTGTCGGACAGAAGCTTCGAGCACTGGAACATAGATCACAGATCAGTGTTTATGTCTTTACGCAGGAGACATTATTTTTAGGATGAGTGTTTTCAGCTGCTGGATTACCTGGATGACAATCTTCAGGGCTTTGACCTTCTGGTCCGAGGCCCAGGCTTCCTTCAGGGACTGGTTCAGCTCCTCGATGCGGTTAGCGTAATCCTGCTGGGAGAGGTTGAGCAGCTCTCTCTGGGAACCCTGCACACACACAGACAAACAAGTCGGTCCAAAACACATCCTTGCTCTTACATGAATTCACTCTGCTTTGCTAGTATGACATTAATGCCAATGAAAATCTATTTAGTTGCTGAATTTTGCAGCTTATTTAAGCACCAATGGAGGCTGTGGACATTATGTGAATACACATCAACACAAATAAAAGAGCATTTGGTGAACAATTTAATTCTTATAGTACTGGGAGTTCAAATGATTTTAAAATAAATTATGTTTGAAAGCCACTCTATGAAAGCGTACCTCCTCCAGATCGTCGAGTTCCTCCAGGCGAGTTCGAACTTTCTCTGAAACAGCTGAGGATCCTGGACTTGGAGCTTTTCCTACAGCAACAACAGGAGTCATTTGTTAACTATCGACCACAGTAAAAAAAAAAAACAGACTCTGTAGTTTTTTTAAAGATTACTTTAAGGAATACTTCAGCCACAAAATGATGATTTGTACTCACTCATCAGTTACTCATCCTATGTAATGCTGAATTAGTGAGGAAAACTTTATTTTTCTGGCATGCTTCCACAATGAACGAAGAATCCAAAAATTGAGAAAATTCTTGATGAATTGGCGTAAAAGGAGTCCATGTTAAATAACAGCAAATCATCCATTTATACAACTGTTGCAGTAAAATCCCAGTCTCATTTATCCAGGCATATGCTCAGTATTTCTCAAACGCCAACATTTTTGCTCATACATTACTATTTCAAACATTTGTGCATAAACAGTCTCACCCACAAACGAGTAGTGTGCCTGGGCAAACGCATGCACCTGAACTCTGCCCAAAGGAATGCATAAGCAGACTCATGCCGAAGTTTTTCAGACCTAGTCCACGCAGACATGAGTATTTTCGAAAACTTCGCTTTATAAATGCATTTTAGCCTTTTGACCATACGCAAACTGCATTTATTGGTACTCTATTTTCAGTGTCGATGTGTCAAAAGATAAAACAAGAGTTTTTGGCTTCTTGTTGATATTTCATGCTAACATGACTCTTTACAAATAAACACATAAATAAACAGCAACTCTTCAAGTGTATTGAAAAACAGAGGTGTCAGAATGTGCTACAGAGGTCACTGCTCCAGGTGTCCTTCTGGTAATGGCTTTTTTTCAGGCTGCTGATTGGCCAATATCATCTTCTTCTTTGCATGGCTTTAGGGTTAGGGTTCTATAACCGTTTGTGGGTTTGGCGTATTCTTTACAGGACTTTAAAGTGTTTTTGTGTTTTCTTTGGAAAGAGACTTTTTAAAACATTGTGTCTGGATGGGATTTTTTTGGAGAATGGAGGATGGGAAAGCCCTGTTTATAAAAGGTACTGAGCAAACAGATGTTTTGATATAGTTTTGCTGTTATTCACCGTGGACCCCAGTGACTTTAATTCATCAGTTTTTGGATTCTTCGTTCACTGTGGAGGCATGCAAGGAAAACAAAGTTTCTTCACAAAATCAGCATTAACACAGGGTGAGAAAGTGATACAACAACAGTCATTTTGTGGGTTAAAGTATTCCTTTAAAGCAGTATTGATTGATTGTTTTTGCCAATTTGGACATGACAGGCTGTCACACAACATTAATATATTATCATCTTATAAAGTTGATATTGCTTACACATCACAGCTGCCTATTTACACACGTTTCTGGACACCCAATATATTCAAGACAAATATTTACTCTCCTTTCAGCTCTGGTTTGGCCTCCACCAACTTCTGAGAACTCCTGTTAAATACTCAACTATGTTCAGCACCTGGTTGCTAACTGTGTCTGTCAGCTGTTTGTGGCTGAGCAGATAGTACACTGCGGATTTATCAGAGCGTATTTGAGTGAGGTATTAATTAAATTATTATGACACAGATCTTACCTCGATCAGAGCCCATGCAGAGATTCTGTGAAGACAAAGAAATTGAAATTAGGCTTCTGTGTGACAGGGCATGGCTGTTTGCAGCAGTACCAGAACACATCGTAACAGATGGATGGTTGTAATGGAGGACGACTCACAATTGAGAGTTTTTCAGTGGTGGTAAACCGGGCCAGGATCTCTCCTCGTTTTGACGACCAGGGCTCAAAGTCTGGTCCCACTGCCTCTTCTTCTTTCTCCTTCCTCTTCCTCCCCAGGTCCTGGAAGCACAACATCTGTCTTTAAAATACAAGTTTGGGTATCTCTACTTCTTTATGTGTTCAGCAGGATTCCACTAGTGTTAGTTTCTGAAGGTTAGTACCAATACTTGTATAACAAGCCTCTCAATAGCTGATGTTTCCAATTTTCCTGTGTTATTTTAATGTTTTAAATCAGAGTAGTGAAGCTTCTAGAAAAGCAAGTGTCTCAGTATGGACAGGTGTGTCTGCGGTGTTACTGACCCCTGTGGAGGCGCTGTGTGACATGGCAGGAACCTCAGTGGCCGAGGCTGCCGCAAACATGGAGAGGGGGTCGGTCCCATCCAGCATGGAGCTGAGGGGGTCCGGGGGCGCCGAGGAGGAGGAGGAGGAAGACGAGGAGGTGCTGCCTTTACGAGCCCCACGGCGGGTCTTTGTGTCTGTCACCTGGGTGGAGAGGAGAGGGGAAGATCAGAGCTGTTAAAGAGACGTCAAATTAAATGCAAGAAATGACCAAATTATGCTTTTAAAGAGACAGTTCACCTCAAAATCAAAATTATTATTTTTTTCTTATCTGTGGTGCTGTTTTTTAGTCTGGATTGTTTTGGTGTGAGCTGCAGAGTGTTGAAGATATCAGCCAAAAAGATGTCTGCCGTCTCTTGAGTATAATGGAACTAGATGCACTGGGCTTGCGGTGCTTAAAGTAAAAAAAAAAAATTGAAAAAAAAATTGGTTACTCAAGATATTCCACAGACCTTGTTGTGAGCAGTTTTATGTAGCAACTATTTTCTACCTAGCTACCTACCAGACTACACCCACCAACTGTATCACTGGGCAGAAGGAAGCATGCATCTACTCATGAATGAGAGGCTCATGCTTATGACAGCGCGAGATGTAAACATTAATGGTGTTCTCCTGGGCTGAGCTGAAACGTTAGCTAGCTCAGTGGTGCTAGGTGAGCTAGCCGAAGATACATGCTTCCTTCTGCGTGGTGATACTGTTGGCAGGTGTAGTTCAGTAGAAAGAAAATAGTTCCTACATGAAACTGCTCACAACAAGGTCTGTGGATTATCTTGAGTAACCAGGTCATGATTTCTGGAAAGAGACATTGCTGTTGAGTTTTCAAATGTTGCGTTGTTGGCGCTTTAACCACCACAAGCTGAGTGCCATCTAGTTCCATTATATTGGAGAGAAGGCAGACATCTCTACGGCCAATATCTCCAACACTGTGCAGCCCACACCAAAACAACCTAGACTGATAAATAGCATTATGGGTAAGAGAAAAAAATTGCAGTTTTGATATTGGGGTGAACTGTCCCTTTAACTACATCAACAGATGAGTAACATAATAGATTTTGTTTAACTATGCTGATGGAGCAACTAATGCAGATGCTGTGATGTTGTGACAGACATCAGAACTTTATGAATCGTGTGCAGAGCTGGTGGTGGTGTTAGTGTTGAGGCTGAGCAGTAGAAAGACAGCAGATGGTTGTCTACCAAGATGGGTTTGAGGGGATGGTAGTCTCCAAATTCAATCGGAGAGGCCTCAGGATGACATCTCTGCAGCTCTGCCTCATAGTTGCGCCCTCTGGATCGCCTTGGTACACAACAGACAGACAGGAGACCAGAGTCAGCTGTTTCTACTGACATCCTGCCAGTCACCATGTGAGCTTACAGACATATTGTTTGTTTACTTGCAGCTGAGCTCTTACTACTGATGCGGACACTCTGTTTTTAATGCTAATATATGCACTGCTTCTATCTTGCAAGAAAAAAACCCCCACTGATTAAGTCTTATTGCGATCTAAGATTTTTTTTAAAAAGATGAGTAGGCAAAAGACACCCAATTTGAAAGTGCTACAGAACCTGTGTGAGTCTTTTGACACAACCCCATAGGCTTTTTTAGACTACAACCAAACCCTAGCCAAAAGGGCATTTATTTAACCGAAGGCCTAAATCACAATACCACATATCAATGCTGCAGCAAACTGGTAATATTTTGTTGACAACCTGCAAAAAAGTTGACATGTCACTCGGTACGCTACATTATAACTAAGCTCGCGACACACACGGTTTTACTGCATGTACGTTCTCACACTTCACACAATATCAATAAATGTACAATTTAACATATGTTTGTAATGATACGGTGTTTTTTTTTTTTAATAAGAAAAGAGCTTCTTACCACTGCACCGCAGCCATTTTTCTACAATCATATGACACCTCAGAACTTCCTGGTTATGCCAAATTTTGGGAAAACACTGTTTTTGGTCTTAAATGGGCGACTTATTATGTAGTTATTATTGTCGTCGTAAGGACTACTACTGTCAATAACTAACAGGGTGTTATTTCACAATTTGTCATAACAACAGCGCGAATTGAGAGACGTTTTAATTTATGTTACAACAAAATATAACTTCATTTCCCAGGGAACATTGCGCGCTCTCAAGCGAGCTAGACCAAAGAAGCGAAAAAGAGAAAGAGGTCCCACTTTGCTGTTATTTTCAGGGACTGAACCCTTGTAGAGGAACTTTCCGTTGTATAACGGATTACCTGGGGAGAATCAACCAAACTGATATAATCTTGTTGAAAGAGCAGTTTAACCCTTCACTGCTACAATAAAATAAAAAAAAAGAAAACGACTTTTCTCTAGTGTGAAGTTTACCCGGAAGACGTATCCGCTTGCTAGTGTTGAGTGAAACATCTGTTTAATAGACAATCTTTGTGAATACCGCCGCTCTGTGTTGCGGGTCTGCTGCAGTCAGTGGAGACGATGGCTAACACTTTCACCTGACCATGACCTGATCGTAGAGCCGCAGGCTTGTCCGCCCACTTCACCTGACCAGGTACACTATGTCAATGTCACATTTGGTCCGAGTTAGTGAACTGTATTTATTAGAAATGTCTCTTAACGTGGGCGGGTTGAAGGTAGCTGGGGGCAGCTAGCAGCCAGCAGCTAGCTAACTTAACGGTAGAGCATGACATGTTGTGTTTTTTTATACTGGTTGATAAGATGAGATATTTACAAGACAGGGCCGGTCAGTGTTAACTGCATTAATTTGGATTTTTGTTGAAGTGTTTAATCTCAGTCGTCCATTGAATTCATCAGGCCAAAGGTGATATTCTCTGTGCGACTAGAGCTAACGTAACATGATAATAACAACAGACAGACCACATCGAGATATACCTGTATGTTTGTATACGGATGTTCTGGCTGTGTCTGTTGGTGCTTTCCACAGTTTCTAATCTAAACCAAAGAGGTAGGTAATATAATCTGAGGGGGGAATAATAACTGTTAAAATGTTAAAATGTTGTATTAATTTCACTCAGAACTGTAGGTTCAAAAATGTGCATCACTTGACTGTAATGAGGCCTTTTACACTGGGAAAATAAATCACTGGACATAATTAAATTATAACATTAGGGTTAGAAGCAATAATTCTTCAGTATCAATGAATCTGTTGATTATTTTCTCTATCCTCCTGAGACCCAAACCTTTGTTTGGTATGTATTTTTTATTTGCCCAGCTATCTGGGATCAGTAGGACCGTATAAAAAAAACCTAACATTGTCAACAATAATTAAGTCTCAATGCCCTCAAACGAGACAATAATAAAGTCCCACTGTCCTCAAACAAGTACTTCTTAATTAACAGTGTCTTAGCTTGTTACTGTTGCTAAAATTGGTCAAACTTGTTGCCATATCAAACTACAAACATTATTAATCATAGATAAACAAGTTTCTGCTTTTGCATGTGATCAGATTTTGTCCACTTTTGTGTCAGGATCGGCTGCAGACTGACTTGACAGAGATGGCTGCCATCTTGTTTCTACATGGATTAGTGTATTGTGCTCTTACCACCACTAGATGGCACAAAAAAAGTGTCCACGAACAAGGACAACAGGTCTAACTTCAGTAGAATGAAGTATAAGGTCAAGTAAACCCAAAATGTGATGTCCTCATATGAGGACACAGCGTCTCAGGAGCATATTCAGCTATTAATATGTTCATAAAATGAACTATTATAAGAAAAGTGAAAAATACCCATAAACTTCCCAAAGCTCAAAGTGACTTCCTCAGATGTCTTATTTATTTATTTATTTATTTATTTATTTATTTATTTATTTATTACAGCAGCAGCAAACCCACAAATATTCACTGACAATGAAATAAAGCAGCAAAAAAGCAGCAAATCCACATTTTGGAGAGGCTGGAACAGGGTATTGTCTGCCATGTTGATTGATTGATTGATTGATTGATTGATTGATTGATTGATTGATTGATTGATTAACAGCCAATCATTTCAGCTCTACACAATATTCTAATAACCATAACCCCAGTCACCATATTAATATAAATTTAGTTAGCCTATCTTCACATTTTGTTGTATTTCTTCATTAATACTTACTTATTAATACCAAGTTTTAGAACTGAATAATCAGAGAAAGCAAATGCAACAGATGAGCAGATGTGGTCAGTGTCAAAGCGACTGTTGAAAGTATTAAAGCTTTGCTGGAAGTGTTAACGAATGTGTGATGAATAATTTAGTGACGAATATAATGATGAGGATTGCAAAAAAAAACTGTTTTCCAATACTTTCACCAAGAGTCAAAAATCAAAGACATTTTTATATTGTAAAAAATGTATGTATATATCCTACTTAAAAAAACAAGCATCTAAGTCTTAGTCTACTTGTGTGTTTGCATGATTTAAGAATGTCACATGTGAACTTTATCCGCAGTTTTTTTTTTTTTTTTTTCATCAGAATGACAGTATTGAACCAGCAGCCTGTCTAAAATCCTCCTCCTCCTCCTCTTTGAATCAGACAGACTGAGACACAACAGAGGTAGAAGAAAGGGAGATCACTGCCAGTGTTTCTCACTGTAATAAGCTTTACTTTGTCCTCTAAGACCAGATTTAGGGCAGCAGGTTGCCATAGACAGCAGCGTCCGGCTGTGTGCCACTCTCTCCTGTTCCACCTGTCGCTCCCTGGTACATGCACATTTACTGTGCCTTTTTAAGGTCTTGTTTAGGCAGCCATCAGCCGGTCTGTGCAACAGGCATAGGTGCTGCTGTGTGTCTGTTCAGGTGGCGGTATGTTTGTCATATGTTTGGACTGTGGTCATGGTCAGTCAAAACAAGCTTTTTGAGTGTGACAACTGGGAACTTGCTTTTGAATACTTTATAATATTTCACAGATCACATGATTAATTGCAAATATAATGAAAGAATTTGTCAATTAGTAAATAATAATCCATTACAGCTCTACTCTCACAATCAGAACAATATCAAATTTGATTAATTTACTTCCATTAACTCTTATTAATGCAACAGTATAAATTTCGAACATAACCATGATGCACATGTTGACATCTGTTAACACACAGACGCCCAGTCTCACACAGTTGTAACAGGCAATCATAATTTCGGGCTGTAAATATCTGATTATCGAATTTTCTTCATCAAGACATAATCTGTCGAGAGACAACAGAGGTACAGGTAAAAATTAATGGTTTCCCTCATGCCCATCTATCAAATCATCAATTTGTCCTACTGTGCCATGAGTAGTAGCTGCTATTAGGTGATCAATAGAAAATGATCACCCATTAGTCATTTCAGTAATTTCAAGTAAGAAAGCCGAACATGGTCTTGTATTTGCCTCTTAAATGTGAGGAGTTCACTTTTTTTTTTGTCATAATGTGAATATCTGGGTTTTGGACTACAGAGCTGGAAAATTAAAACATACCATTTGAATATGTCACCTTGGGCTCTGGGAAATTGCAAAGAGCTATTAAAATATTTTCAGACACTTTATTGACAAAGCGATTAACCATCTGTAAGAAAATGACGGGAAAATGAAACGATAATGAAAACAAACATTAGTTCCAGGCCCATCGAACTGTTTGATGGTGTTGATTGGTTCTGATTTTATTGACAAAACAATGAAATGATAGCTCACTCTGGGAAATAATCTGCAGGTTAGTAAAAAAGTGATTGTTAGTTATCAGGCTGGGTATCAGAACTCAGTACCTTTCAAATCAAATCAGATCATCTTTATTTATATACAGTACAGGCCAAAAGTTTGGACACACCTTCTCATTCAATGCGTTTTCTTTATTTTCATGACTATTTACATTGTAGATTCTCACTGAAGGCATCAAAACTATGAATGAACACACGTGGAGTTATGTACTTAACAAAAAAAGGTGAAATAACTGAAAACATGTTTTATATTCTAGTTTCTTCAAAATAGCCACCCTTTGCTCTGATTACTGCTTTGCACACTCTTGGCATTCTCTCCATGAGCTTCAAGAGGTAGTCACCTGAAATGGTTTTCCAACAGTCTTGAAGGAGTTCCCAGAGGTGTTTAGCACTTGTTGGCCCCTTTGCCTTCACTCTGCGGTCCAGCTCACCCCAAACCATCTCGATTGGGTTCAGATCCGGTGACTGTGGAGGCCAGGTCATCTGCCGCAGCACTCCATCACTCTCCTTCTTGGTCAAATAGCCCTTACACAGCCTGGAGGTGTGTTTGGGGTCATTGTCCTGTTGAAAAATAAATGATCGTCCAACTAAACGCAAACCGGATGGGATGGCATGTCGCTGCAGGATGCTGTGGTAGCCATGCTGGTTCAGTGTGCCTTCAATTTTGAATAAATCCCCAACAGTGTCACCAGCAAAACACCCCCACACCATCACACCTCCTCCTCCATGCTTCACAGTGGGAACCAGGCATGTGGAATCCATCCGTTCACCTTTTCTGCGTCTCACAAAGACACGGCGGTTGGAACCAAAGATCTCAAATTTGGACTCATCAGACCAAAGCACAGATTTCCACTGGTCTAATGTCCATTCCTTGTGTTTCTTGGCCCAAACAAATCTCTTCTGCTTGTTGCCTCTCCTTAGCAGTGGTTTCCTAGCAGCTATTTGACCATGAAGGCCTGATTCGCGCAGTCTCCTCTTAACAGTTGTTCTAGAGATGGGTCTGCTGCTAGAACTCTGTGTGGCATTCATCTGGTCTCTGATCTGAGCTGCTGTTAACTTGCGATTTCTGAGGCTGGTGACTCGGATGAACTTATCCTCAGAAGCAGAGGTGACTCTTGGTCTTCCTTTCCTGGGTTGGTCCTCATGTGTGCCAGTTTCGTTGTAGCGCTTGATGGTTTTTGCGACTCCACTTGGGGACACATTTAAAGTTTTTGCAATTTTCCGGACTGACTGACCTTCATTTCTTAAAGTAATGATGGCCACTCGTTTTCTTTAGTTAGCTGATTGGTTCTTGCCATAATATGAATTTTAACAGTTGTCCAATAGGGCTGTCGGCTGTGTATTAACCTGACTTCTGCACAACACAACTGATGGTCCCAACCCCATTGATAAAGCAAGAAATTCCACTAATTAACCCTGATAAGGCACACCTGTGAAGTGGAAACCATTTCAGGTGACTACCTCTTGAAGCTCATGGAGAGAATGCCAAGAGTGTGCAAAGCAGTAATCAGAGCAAAGGGTGGCTATTTTGAAGAAACTAGAATATAAAACATGTTTTCAGTTATTTCACCTTTTTTTGTTAAGTACATAACTCCACATGTGTTCATTCATAGTTTTGATGCCTTCAGTGAGAATCTACAATATAAATAGTCATGAAAATAAAGAAAACGCATTGAATGAGAAGGTGTGTCCAAACTTTTGGCCTGTACTGTAGCACATTTAACAACAACCGCAGTTGACTTAAGTGCTGTACAAAATAAAAGAATGACACACAAATATATGGCACTATAAAATGTACATAAATATAAAACAGAATAAAACCGGTAAGAACAAATACATACATAAAATGTTTATGAAATACCAAAATATTAAAACCACTACAAACAACCAAAAGCAACTGAAAACATGTATGTTTTAAGATTTATCTTCAGAATGTCACTGGAGGGGGAGCATTTGATTGAGAGCAGAACGCTATCCCAAAGCTTTGGAGCAGCTACCGCAAAGGCATGGTGTCCCTTAACCCCTTAACCTTTAACCAAAATAACCCAGCACCAAGTAGTATTGGCACCTCTCAAGTTAAATGATACCTGCATTTGATCCTTTTTGTACCTACATCTAGAAAAAAATGACTGTTAGTATGGTTTTGTTTGCAGCCAGTCATGGCAAACAATCTTAATTTCAACACAGCATGTGACTGTCCCACTCCAGCAGCAGCTACCTACAACCCATACAGTCTGTGGTGTGGTGAAGCTGAGTGCGGTGTGTGGGCTGCTCAGTGTGCAGAGAAGCCATCAAAATGCAAAATTAAACAATTTTACACAACTGGATGCTTCTATTCAAATAACAGGTATGGCATGAACTACTGTTGATATCAGTATCATTTTAAGGCTATTGATATTGGTGCTGGTATTGTAATTTTAAAAATATCCAGCACCAGTTAGGTGCAGACCTAAGCTTGACTTCTTGTGATTACTGCTAGCTTTTCATCATGATCTCCCTAATGTTATAGAGTTAATGTGTTCACCATGATTTATTAATGTCGCATGTTGAACCTTTTAATGAAGACAGAATGGAAAACCTATCTGTGTCATCCTGAGTGACTCTGGCCGATGGGACATGTGTCACACTTAGTTTTTAAGCTCAGTCACTTATTCCACTTTCATAGGCTTTTTTTTTTCCCAGCGTGTGTTTGCAGTGGTCACTGTGGACAGTCTGGTCTCAGCTCAGACAGAGGGCAGCCTGCTGACACGCCGTACTGTTACTGTCTAAAGGTCCTGATTAGCAGCTCTCATTATTAATGCCATCCTATTTTGGAGAACCTGAACAAGCCTTATCTGTGTAACCTATACTCACTTTCATGAAATGATGCCCTGGATCAGGTGGCTACTTTATTTCCTTCTTAAGACATTCATCTCATTGCATTTCCCTCTTACAGGGTTACCTCTCTGCCTCTCCCCTGCAAGTTTCTCAGGGGTTTTTGGCCTGTGGATGTGGATTTGCTGTGAATTATTAACAGGAGAAGTTTATTTGTAGGGGCTGACGGGCATAGCTCATTACCTGATAGCCCGTCCTTGTTTGCTTTGACGGACATGTGTCACACTGAAGATGCTGTCACAGAACTTGACCGGTGCTTTCTAGGAGTGGAGGTCCCTCGTGCTGCCTTCTTGTATCTTGGCTGTTAGTTTCAAATGTGCAAAGCGCTCCCACAGCCGAGATGACAGTGGAAAACTCCATCAGGCTACGCTACGAAGAGCTGCTGTTTTACGCCGCCCTGGTTTGTAACTGTTGGGGTGTGTGTCTGTGTGTTTGTGTGTGTCTGGAAGGCAGAGCGTGTAGGAGAGGAGGTGGCGGTGGCATGCGTATGGGCAGCAGCTGGAGGTGGCAGCTCTCCCGGGCCATGAGACTCGCGCTGCGCTGGTGCCGGCTGTGCCGCCCGCAGAGAGGAAGCCGAGGCGGGGGGACCAGCAAGCCGTGGATCAGCGGCAGGTTCTTGGAGCTGTGGAGCTACAGCAAGCTCCTGCTCAAGTCCCTTTACTCCAACAGCCTCACCAACGCAGACACTCTGCTGGACTGTGCATTCGAGCCCGTCTACTGGATTGTGGACAATGTGACCCGCTGGTTTGGCCTGGTAGGATTTCTATTCTGGGTGCTTCTCCTCTGTCTACACCCCCAAACTCTGGTCCTAACCCTCTCGTGTCTGTTCTCTTCCTCTCTCAGGTGTTTGTCTGTCTAGTCATTATGCTAACAACCTCAGTTGTGGTCATCGTCTACCTGTTCGTCCTACCCACGATCCTCAACACTTATTCTGTGTACTGGGTCGCCTGGCACCTCTGCTGTGGCCACTGGCTCCTTGTCATGGTTGTCTTCCATTACTACAAGGCCACCACCACCGCCGCAGGACACCCGCCCAAGGTACCAAACTCCTGATAAATGCTGACATGTTATGGCATGTCTACTGTGGCATGACATTTGTACTTTGGTATGATTTGTTACAACAGAGTACTGCAGGAATGAGTCCTGAACCTATAAATGAGTTAACATTTTTGCACTTCCAGTTCCCTAGTCTTGAAGTTGATGGGTTTTTTTGAATAGGTTAGATGACTGAATAAAGAATAACCATTAGTACATCAGTTACTCACCATGTGTTACCTTGAATTCATGAAGAAAGCTTTGTTTTTCTCACATGCTTCATGGGTGAACGAGGAATCCAAAAAACGCAAACATTCCTCATTGATTCAAGTAAATGGGGACTGTGTTAAACAGCAGCAAAACTATATCAAATCGTCCGTTTACAAACTCTCATACAACTTGTGCAGTGTAATCCAAGTCTCATTTCGTATGTCGTATGCTCAGTACTTCCGTAACACATGCAGTTTTGCCAAAACATGATAACTTAAAACACGTCCACCGTGCCTGAGCATGCGTGTGCTCTGCTTGAGCAGAGTTTAAGCACACACGTATGCCTAGGCGTGCTACTCTGCCGTGCATAACACTGTTTGTACTGACGTCTTTTAAACTGAAAGGTTGCTCGAAGCACTTTTCGAGTCGAAGAATATACAAAAGCGGTACTAATAAAACACAACAATATACATAAGCCTACACCAGCATATATAAACACATATATACCTTTGAGCATGCATACATACACACATGGCTGCAAAAATACATACACACCCATACACACAGCAAGTCTATCAACTGTCAGGAAAGGCCAATCTGTGGAAGTAAGTTTTGAGACGAGATGTAAAGACGTGAACAGAGTCAGCTGATCTGACGCTCAGTGGGAGGCTGTTCCAAAGCCGAGGAGCAAAAACTGAAAAGGCTCGATCACCCTTTGTTTTTCACCTGGACTCTGAAACAGTTGGAAGACCCAGACTAGCAGACCCGCCTGTTGGGGCGGTACAAAAATGCATGCATTTGGGAAGTGTACAACTCTGTAAGTGAAATTTGGAACTTTGCCTTTTTTGGATTCGTTATTCGCCAGAGGCAGGGAAGAATTTCCACTGCCCATTATAAGCTTTTAGGGGTCTTAAAAAGACAGTGTTGTATCATTGGCATTTTTGTAGATAAATTGTCTCTGTCTTTTTCTTTGTTAGCTTGACGTCTGTCGTTCCAATAATATATCCTCTCAATTTGTGTTTCTGTGTTTATTTTAGGACAAACTTCACATTCCCTCAGTGTCCATCTGTAAGAAATGCATCACTCCAAAACCGCCCAGGACGCACCACTGCAGCATCTGCAACGTGTAAGACAACCAAATAACAATTCATATGAACAGATTCTGCCAGTTTTGTCTTTGTAAATTTGATTTAAACAGTTTCTGTTACATTACAGGTGTGTTTTGAAGATGGACCACCACTGTCGTATCCTTCTGACAAGCAACACACACACGCACAAAAAAACTCAAAACTGCTCAAACTTTTTTATCCCCATTTTGTACACATTGAACTTAACATGTTTCCAGCCTGGTTGAACAACTGTGTGGGCCATTTCAACCACCGCTACTTCTTCTCCTTCTGCCTATACATGACCCTGGGCTGCATCTACTGCAGCATCAGCAGCAGGGACTTGTTTCTGGACGCCTACAGTGCTATAGAGGTGAGGTGAAGAATTATAATAGCCAGCAGTATCTAAGTGTAAATCAGTAGTTCCACAGGTAAAAGATAAAATGTGTGTTTTTGTCCCTTTAACCTTCAGGCTACCACTGTTGCTAATGGCACGGGTAGAGACGGTGTCCAGTTTAGACAAGGAGCTATGATGAAATGTTATGTACACTGGCACCTGCCAGACGGCAGCAAGACAGCAGAAGATGAGCTCTGATAGCAAATGATAAGCGAAACAAGAGACACGAAAAGGATCTTTGCTCTCCGCTCTCACATTTAACTCTGATCCAGGACGGCCTTATATCCAAGGTGGCTGTGCACCAGCTGGTAAACAAACTGCTCTGGGCTTTGAATACCAATTAGTTTAAAGGTTTGGAAGTCCGTGCCACCCAAAGATCACTTGCCCAGGAACAGGATCCAGCGTGTTAGACCTGTCACGTACCCATATTGTAAACAGCCTTCTGATGCTGAGCCAAAATGACCTCAGAGCAGGGAGCTCACTGTGAGGGAAGAACTCCATATCTGACACCAGGATAAATAGTTAGCCTGACTGTTTTCTGTCCCCTTCAGAGATACTATCAGACCCCTCCTCCAACAGAGACCTACAGAGACAGCACTGCCCACAAGAGTGTCATTTTCCTCTGGGTGCTGACCAGGTAGGAAAAACTTCCCCACATGTATTTCCCTTCTTTAAACATCTGCTAAAGGTTGATGACATCATGCAGACAGCTCAGGTTGTAATATGTCCTCCCTGCAGCTCGGTGGCTGTAGCTCTTGGAGGACTCACCCTGTGGCACACCATACTCATCAGCAGAGGAGAGACCAGCGTGGAGCGCCACATCAACCGCAAAGAGGCCAGAAGACTGAAGGAGAAGGGCAAGGTACACACACGCATGTACAAACCAGCACTGGACCACTGAGTGCTCTTATTGGGAACATGTAATTGTAAATTTTAAGACACAAAGCTTGAAGGTATAATATGCAACATTTCCACATCAAAATTTATAAGAACGAGCAGACCTTTGTCATATTTTTTGTTTAATTGTGTACTTCTGTTATCCCAAATGTTTACAACAATATTCAGGCCCAGAGAAATCTGTAATATTTTTAAGGTAACAGTGCATTACATTTGCTCACCTGTCAATGGTGTCATATTCCCTTTACTCCCTGTAGTTGCTTTACCTTCTGAGGACACACCAGATGATACATCAAAGAGTGAGGAAGGAATCAGAACTTTCTCCGAGTTATACTCAGTAATGCCCCGTTTACACAGAAAGCGTTTAAGCAGCTGGAGGAGGCTTTTTGTAATTGCCCCACGTCATCTCTTTTTCGTCGTCTTCTTTCCCATTGTCCAATCGGATGATTTGAGAAGCAGGTTCTATGGTGGTCCTAACAACAAGTTTACAACTGGTAAACTGGTGGTAGCAGTTGCCCGATATCCAGAGCTATACGGCCCAACGATAGACAGCAGGTTGTCAAACTGCACCCGAGTCCTAAAATATGCCTGGAAACAGCCATCATGGAGGCGAAGCTCCTGGACCAACTGGTGGTACTCCCCTTGATCCACCCTCCTTTTTTAGGGTCTCATGTATCTTCATAGATTTTTGTTTCTCTGTGCCCGACAAACTATTTACTGACTGATGACATGGAAAGGTTAACAATAAAAAGGCGCAGCAAGCGTTTTTTTTTACTAGTGGCATTCAATTCAAAAAGGCAGTGCGATGCCTAATTTATTGATCTATTTTGACATCAATGCAGCTTACAATGATGAATGACAAGTGGCTCATGCTAGCCATCAAGCTAATGAGTATGGTAACGCTGTAACATTAAGACAATGTTTAACATGGTCAGAGTTATTTTTTAGTATGATAGTTTTGACCACAGCTAACAGCACTGAGCAACTCTACAGTTGAATTCGCCACGTAACGTTAGCTACAGTAGCGTTAGCTACGTTAGTTGTGGCAGATTTTTTAGAATGAAATTATCTAACAGGAATAAACATGACGAAACCTTACATGAATAAAACTTAAATAAATTTCCTCGTCAGTAAACGTGATCTCTGCCCGTCACGTCAGATAGAACAGTGGTGTTTGTTTAACAAGGACAACAACTCCCATGATCCCACGCTGCTTCACAACGTCATCAAAGTCTACTTTTTGTTGTTTTGAGTGAGAGACCTGTAGCAGCAGAAATTGCATGCTGTGCGCTAAATAATGTTAACTGTTGTTAACCCCTTCAAAAATGGCACATTAACAGCTGTTAATACTTCTTTTGTTTCGATGCAGGTGTTCAGAAATCCATATCACCATGGTGCAGTGAACAACTGGAGGTTACTGCTTGGTGTGGAAAGGAGGAGGTGAGTTCAGTTACCCATATTTCTAAATGCTGCCTGTTGAAATGTCACTGTTTATTTTATTTCAGTCACTGTTTAACAATCTCTGGTTACCATGGTGAAAGCAAGTGCAGTTAAACACCACAGTTTTGTTTCCAGCCACAATTATTTGTCTTTCTGTTCCTCAGTCACTGGTTCACACGGGTCCTGTTGCCCTCCAGCCATCTTCCCAATGGGGATGGCATCATGTGGGACTGCAGCTTCACCAGAAGAGACCCCATGGCCATCTGATCCTCACCCTTGTTTCTTTTTTAAACTCCAAACCATATCAAAAAACTCTAACCTGCATTTACACCACAGGCAGTGTGAGTGATGTTTCACGCTGCTGTGACCAGCTCGGGACAAAGAAAAGAAGCTCCTGCTGCTACAGTCACTTGGCGAGGAAAAAGCTTTGTAGTTATATAAATACACATAACTTGCTGCATTGGTATTTGCACTGCTTTAAATGGGACCCACATGGGAATAACCACTCGTGATTCATCGTCTTAGGACGCATATCATTTCAACCTTTCTCCAGTGGACCTGTAACAGTAGGTCTTATTGTGGACATCGCCACCAGCTGATGTCACCCTGCGACTGCAGCGCTGTTGACTTACGTGATGTGTAAATGGTGCTGCTGGTCAGCATTGTTAAAAAGCCCAAACCTTTCTTAACGAAGAGTATGGTGTGTTCCCCAGTATGGGAGGCACTGATGAACACCACAGCTTGAAGTTAAAGGTGCTATGTGTTGCATTTACAGATACTAATACAACACACATACTAAACAAATACTTTGACCTGTCAGAGAAGGTCTCATTTGTTGACACTGTTTAAATGTGCCAGTGTTAAAGTAATAGTCTTGAAGATTTTCATTTAAATAAATTGTCTGTTTAGTCACTATCTATGACCATATGAGGTACACAGTGGTGATTGAGCCAACTGATGAAAGACCTTGCATTTGTAGTGTAATGAACTGGGTGTGTGTGGCGACATTCCTGGGAGAAATCGCAAGCGGAGCATCACCCAGCAGTGGTTGGTCCGCCAGAGAGTGTAGGCAGAGCTAATGTAACAGACTTGCTCTTCAACCTCAAGCTCCGAGGAGTAGTGGCCATTCTGTGGAATTACAACTTGGTCAGTCGCGTGATGTCACAGGCCCAAAAGACACCTATAAATCAGTGGCTTCATTTCTTTGAATGTCACACCCCTCACTAAATGACTCATTTCACTATCGGGATTTGATCCATTCAGTCTGGTAACGTCTCAAAAGTCCAGAAGACCTGCACAATTTATTTATTTTACCCCTTTACAAGTTAGACAAGTTAGCTTAGTGCTAAGTTAGCTACTTAGGAGGCGAAGTCCCTCGTGTGCTTGCTCTAGGGACCCAATGATTCGGTGTATCGGGTAATTTTACACCCAAGAAGCGGAACTTTTCTGGCTTTATGCGCCATTGAGCAACTTGAGAATGAAACGGGCACCACCTTCAACATTTTATCCAGTTCTCAACACACCTGCAGTCACCACTTGTCTCCATATGTGCTGCCAAAGAAAACACAACAGATATTCAAGATTGTGACTTTAATGTGCTCATGGTTCATTGTCTATAAAATGCAACATATAGCATCTTTGATAATGGACGTCCCGATGATCCCTGACTTCATGCAGAGCCAGAGATATGAGCCTCGTCCTCGTCTACTTATTGAAGAGGTCTTGTATGTTGTCTATAATAACTGTTTATGTGTGTTGGGCTGAGGATAAAACCAAGTGTTTCTTAATGTGATGAGGCAAGTTGTGAGGTAAAAACATATTCTCAATGTTAATCTTTGATTTTGTTCTTTAAATGTCCTGTGATTATTTAAACATTTTAAAAATGTATTTTAAGGTTTACTGCCCTGCATGTTTGCACCTGCAGTATTCTGCTGCTGTGTCTTGGGGAGTGTGTGCTAATGAGACTGAAAACAAGTCTGAACTGACTGCCGAAGAGGAGTGAGAAACCAAAAGTTTGATACACTTGTGCT
Source organism: Epinephelus fuscoguttatus (assembly GCF_011397635.1). NCBI lineage: Eukaryota > Metazoa > Chordata > Actinopteri > Perciformes > Serranidae > Epinephelus > Epinephelus fuscoguttatus. The sequence goes on from NC_064771.1 coordinate 12,377,141, forward strand.
TAAACTTGAATCTTTTGCTTACTTGCCAGTTTAGTTAAAAAAAAAGAAGAAAAAACCTGCACAGCAGTCATCCTGATTTTAGGTCTTTGACACTGATAAAGAAATTGTTGTGCCTTGTTTGGTTGTTCAGCCTTTACATTGAGGCACTTTAAGTGAATCAGGCACTGTGAACTGTAATTCCACATTTTTAATTCCCTTTCATATTTTCCACCCCAAAATGTTCATACCAATAACTTAATGATAGATTGGGTGGATTTGTAGTTGCCATAGAAACATGACGTACAGCTGTGATATCATGTATGGAGCTGTGCTCCACTTTGATTTACTTTGTCTTTTTCAATAAAACACGTGTTTCATATTTTGAGTTATAAGTGTTTCTATTTTAAATGTGAACTAGAATTACAGCCTTGTGGTTATACGCCTGTATGCACCAGTCAGGTTGCTCATAGAGTTTACATCCATGTCTGTGAAAACATGGATGCTTCACACACACATCTTCCCCCGGCAGCACAGAAGATCTATTCCAACAGCACAGTTACAAGGTGGACACCCAAGATTAGTGTCACTAATTCAGTATCTAACCAACTGTTTCCCATCCCATCCAATTGCAGAATTTTAATCCGTGTTCCTGAGTTATGACACTGGATAATGGCCAGAAAAGTGTTTTTACAAAACATGATGTCATGGTGACGTTGACCTTTGACCTTTTGGATATAAAGTGTCATCACTTTATCATTATATCCTGTTAGACCTCTATGTGAATTATTTACATAATTAGCATATGACTTCTTGAGTTATGGCCAGCACACATTTTGTGAGGTCACAGTGACCTTGACCTTCGACCTTCACCACCAAATTATAATCAGTTTATTATTGAGTCCCAGTAGATGTTTGTGCCAAATTTGAGGAAACTCCTTCAAGGCCATCTTGAGATAATGTGTTCACGAAAATAAGACAGACACAAAGTCACAGTGACCTTGGCCTTTGACCACCAAATTATAATCAGTTCATTATTGAGTCCCAGTGGATGTTCGGCCAAATTTGAGGAAACTCCTTCAAAGCCATCTTGAGATAATGTGTTCACGAAAATAAGACAGACACAAGGTCACAGTGACCTTGGCCTTTGACCACCAAACTCTCATCAGTTGAGTCTAAATGGACATTTGTGCCAAATTTAAAAAAAAAAAAAACCTTCAAGGTGTTCTTGATAGGACGTACACACAACCCGAAAACATAATGCCCCCGGCCACGACTGTCACCAGCACAGAGACATAAAAAGAACATCAAATTGATTACGATTACAAAGAAATGTTTTAATGACATTTTAAGTTAGACATTTTAAATATTGTCTATTTCCTTGGCATAAGTTGATGTGAGGTCCAAAGTAGCCAACCTAGCTGCAATGACTCGACAATAACTATGACACAGCATCAATATTTCTTTAAATATTGATAGAATACAAGGCAGACATTTGACATTTTGTTCACATAACTTAAATCTTAATTAACTCAACATAGTTATTCAATTATGTAAAATGCATCTTAAAATCTAACTCTTGTCAGCGAAGGTGTGAAACACTGATTCATGTCACCCGGTGAGTAACCAGAGGACAAATGGCACATTCTCCCAAGTCTCAGTGACCCAACCCAGCTGTTGTTAGGACATTACTGCTCAGCTACACATTCATCCACATGGGAAGATAAAGGCTATCTATCAGTGCCTGCTGGGCTCAGTGCTGCTCTCATTTGGTTGTTTACATCTTTATATGCAGGAAATGGAGATTTTTGATCTTTCCAGCAGCCAAACGTCTCAAAAATGGTCTTAAAATTTAAAAAAAGTTCATCAGGTCACTGTGGTGACGTTCCCATTCAATACATCCACATTGTTTGCTTCCTCTCTGTGTATAGGAGTTGACACATTCAAAGTGCATTCAACAAGAGCCATTTGGATTTTCAGACCTTGACTTTCTTACTAGATTTAAGTAAACATCAAAAATACTGTCCTTCATTTCATTATGATTATTATTATCATTTCTGCTGCTGATTTGACTGAGAAGGAAACCTAAAATGTGAAACTTTTGGCCCTTATGGTGGCCACTGAATCCCATTTTCCAAATCATAAAAAGCCAAAATACCTCAATGCAATCTGATGTTACTTCTTCTCCAATACATAGTGAGAAAGACAACAACGTACATGAGGTGTGTTGCATATTAAACAAACATTTTCATTCCTTTAACTTAGACACTGCTCCAGTCAGTCCACATACTTGTACTTGTGCGTTCGTAAAGATACAGACAGTTACAACAGAAACATTTCAGTAAAAAGGGAGAGAAGATGAAGGATGGAGGGATTCTGGTAGAAAAAGACGAGAGTAAGGAGGATAGGGGGGATTCTGGAAGATCCGAAGAAAAGGGCAGGGAGCACTGGAGAATTTAAACCAAGGAGAGAGTGCTGTTGATCCTTGGTACCTGTTCCTGGACTTTACCACATCTGGATTCTTCCAAGTTTAGGGAGGATGGGAGGCTGGGGTTGTGTTTGAGGAGCAGAATCAACTTCCTCCAGGACTTCCTAACAGGAACCTGTAAGGAAAGTAATAAAGAGACAGCATGTTGTGACGAACAAACTATAAATGCATAGTGGAATTTTGGCACTTGACCATTAGAAGGTACCAGTTACTGCACCACCAGGATGTTAATGAGAGCAGGAAGTATACCACGGAAACCATGAACTAAAAGGTAAAATCTCTCCTGACAAATGTGATTTCAAATTTCCAACTCTCTTGTCTCTTAAACAGTGCTATCTGATTCTTACCACTCTCCTCTTGCCCGTACCGCCTCGCTCCTCACCAGCCTCTTCTTGTCATCCAGAGGCCGGGCCAGAGCTCGCAGCACTCGAGCCCGAAACGGTAAGACCTGAAACATTAAAAAAAAAAAAAAAAAAAAAAAAAATTGAAAGAAAAATGACGCTGTAAACTAACATTTGTCTTCCAGTGTCCATAAAAAGTAGAAGTAATACTTTCAACAAGTTGGTCAAATTGGCAGTGTTTCTATGGGTGAGGCACAGCACTATTTTATACTGCAGCCAGTCTTTATATTAATATTCTCATGAGAAAATCAGCTTTAAACTGCTCATACAATCTAAACACCAGAGATAAAGCTCTTCTTTTAGTTTAGTTTATTCTTTTAGTTTTACCTCGTGTTCAGGGAAGCGGGACAGAGCATGGATGCACCGCAGAGAGACGATTCTCACATCCTGCAAGAAAGGTACAAAACGCTGGTTAGAGCTCTGGCTAACACTGCTGATAACAGTTTTACTTTTTACTGCTCAGAGTTTTACAATCATGACTTTTTGGATCAGAAAAGAAAACACTCTGAGCTACGATGTCTCACTAACCATGGCTGGACTGGAGTGGAGGGCCAGCAGCCTGCTGATCAAAGCCTCCAGCTGCTGGATGAGTGCTGGTGGTGGGTCGATGAGGACGGGCTCCAGACAGGACAGGGTGGACAGCTGGACGCCCTGGTCAGGACATGACAGTGCCTCTAACAGCAGAGACAGGAGCTGGACAGGGACAAAAGACTCCACATTAATACTGACCATTATCTGGGGGTTCCAAGTTTTCTCATTAAGTTGCAGACGGTCACTGGCGACAGTCATTTTAGTACTATTTGTGATCAACTTGGAGTGACAGCAGCAGTTTGCTCCTTACTCACCGCTGGTAGTTCAGTGACTTGCACCTGCTTGGGCAGTTTATTGACGATATTAGACAGAGCCTTCAGGTAGTTGGGCTTCTTCTCTGAAGAGGACAAACAGATACATAACATTAATGTATTACCTAAAACCTGAGACTGCTGCTTCCAGGAAAGGACCAGAGATAAAGTCTAAAACCTCCAAAACAGCAAGTCATTTGAAGATTTTATATGTTGTCTTCCAAATATTCTCGAAATGTTGAGTTTTTGTGCATCTATGGCAACTAACTATTGCCCTGTTCCCACCAAACACCTTCAGTATGGTACCTTTGGAACCAAAAGTAACCCTTCAGACATGGTACCTAGACCCTAGGTCCATTTAGTGTTTCAACTGCTCCGTCAGGCTCCCACTGTAGCTCCTTATCACCGGTGACAGAGGGGAGTCCGCACCTTGTTTATCATCCACAGAACGAGTCGGCACGCCAATATTTTCAGAACAAACGAGAACGGGCGTTTCGTCCCTCTCAGGCAAGTGCAGGGGTTTAGTGTTGCCGGAGCCCACAGGAATAACGCTTAGCAACACACCTTGCATATATACAGTTCACATAATCCGGACATTAACATAAATTAAAGCTTGAAGATCCACTCTTTACTAAAAGTGTATGTATTAAAACTAAAGTAATGGTCAAAGTTGTCACAGTGAAACTGATCTCGTTTGGGTCTGTTAATAACCAATCTACTGGGCCATCCTGTTGCCTCGTACCTTGCGGCGCAGCGTTGAAGCCCTGGACCAACTTGGCTGAATTCTCGCTGAAGAAGCGCTGGCGGTACATGATGCGAACATCAGCGTGGCATCCACGATTCAGGATGTCGGGAGAGTCACTCATCAGCAGCGAGAAGCCATTTGCCGCCACTGGACCCAGGTCAGCATCATCGAGCAGAGAAAAGAGCTGGAAAAATACAGCGGAAGGAAAATTAAAACGAAAGACTGCACAAGTCCGGTTTACGCGAACGTGAACCTGTATTTAAGATATCATATGATAAAGGCGTGCAATGCATGCGTCTCTGTTTCTACCTTGTCAGTCAGTGTTGTGACCAGAGGGTGGTATCGGAGAAGCAGAGCCTTGGCAACCTGGAGACAAAAGCAACTTTACTGCACTCGCTGCTTCTTACACAAACATCTGCTGCTGTGAATTTATGACTAACATGAAAACCTTTGAGTATCATCAAATACCAAATGTCTTCACTGAAAACAGTGTGACTCTTACCCAGATCATGAGGGTGAAGGCCTGAGTGCGAACAGATGACGTCGCAGAGTCCAACTCACTACACACTCTCTTCATGGTGTTCTGAATGAGGCTGTCGAGAGAATCACCTGAGGAACAAACCAAACCATCACAGCTGATGTTAGGTAACAAAGAGAGGCTTTAAGTTTTGGAACAAAGAGTGTTAAATCACAAACTGACCCTGTGGCCTCTTGTTAACCAGGCCAGCAAAGCACTTTGCAGCTGAGGTGTATGACAGTGGGTGGGTGCAGGTGCAGCTCATCTCCTCCAGCTCTGACAGCAGGTCATCTATCTGAGGCACCTCCACCTATGAGACATTCACAACACTCAGGAAACTGCTTCAGTGACATAAAAAATACTTTGCTGTTTAAGGGTTCAAGCTGAGACTCACACTGCGAGGTAGCGAACACACACATCCCATGAGCAGACAAACCATCTGAGACTGGCTCCATGACTCCCCCTGCTGCTTCTGAGGAAACATAACATGCATCAGTGACACTGAAATTTTAAAAAAAAAAAATGCTACAAATCCAAAGAGAATTTAGGAGTTAAATTAGTGGTGGAAAACATGAGTGATGCAAATTGAGATAAAAGAGTTTGTGGTGTTAACCGAATATAAAGAGACAGTATTTGAATAACTGCAGTCACTCATTTACACAAATCTGTGTGCTTATAAACCTTGAGCAGCCGGATGTTTGAAGGGAAGGAGTTGTCGGGCAAAAAGGAGACGTCACCATCCAGGAAGAGAGACACAGCCCTCGACGCCGTCTGTCCCGCCAACCTGTCGACATCAAACACCACAGAAGGAAACCACGTAAACCTCATGAAAAATGATCTTAACAAATCTGAGTCTGACAAGATGAGAAGGTGTGAGACAGACAAGAACTAAAAGCATATTTAGTTTGTTTAAATCTGATTTAGATTCTTGTTCTAAACTGAACAGTTTTACAAGTGCTCCTCTCTGCAACAAATAATCTCACCAAGAAGCATCAGACAGGTCTCCAGGTCTGATGATCAAAATCCTCACTGCACACGGCTTAGTACATCTTTACATTTAGATGAGTTACGACGAGTTCAGATTTTTACAAACACACAGATATCTGTATCATGGTATTTTGGTTGTCAGAACAAAGAGATTTACTATGGAGGTATGTTCACGTGTGAGTGAGAGTTTGCACTGACGTGGGCTGCAGCCTGGAGCAGGAAGTACAGATGATGGGGACCATGGCAGACAGAACCACCTCCTCCAGAAGAGGACTGCGACGACCAGATGACTCATCGCCTGCAAAACATGAACAGGAAGTACAAAACGTCTGAATCTCAGATGAAGTAATTCACCTTTTCAACTGTCATGTTTATCTAATATGGGTAAAGAGGAGAGTGGAAGGTCACCAATAGAGGTCTTCACAAGTCTACCCTCACACTAGGACTCGAGACCCGACCCGGCTGCCACACAGATTTGGGTCCACATTTTATTATGGTCAATCAGGTCGAGTCCCATTCAATTACCCCAGGTTCCACATGTGTTTATATAATGTGTAACACCCAACTGGAAATGAGAAGACCCGTGATCAGAGCTGACCATAACAGAAACACATAAGTGCTGTGTGTGCAACAAGTAAGGTGGAAATAACGCTGAGCAAGTTGGAGATAGAGCCCAGGAAAGATGGCTGGTGAACATTACAGCAGATAAAATCCCAACAATAACAACAACAAAACAAGTGGCAATAGAATAAACAAAGCAAAAAACAGACATCTGGAACATTATTAAGCATTATACAGTAAGATGGGCGAGAACAGGAAGTTGTATCCAACATGAGAAATGTCTTTAGCAGTAGACCTACATTTTTAGTAGCAATTTAAATCATCAGGTTTGTTGGGTCCATGAAACAGACCCTAGACCCATCAGGTCTCTCCTCTCAGACATGTACCAGGCAAGATCTGTAATATCTCAGGCAAAACCAGGTCAGGTATATATATATTTAAGAAAAAAAACTATGAGTTTAAATCGGATCTCAGTATGAATTCCCGAGGTCCATTAGGGTTTGGATCCGTCATTTGTTGACCTGTGAAGACCTCTAGTCACAGACTCAAACTCTTCTTCAGAAAATGCAAGCAATGGGGTCGCAGTTATGAAGACAGGAGGAGATTGATTTAACAGAAGGAATCTATGGATCAGATTTAAAAATGATTTGAGAATGCTGTGGAGGGTTGTGAATAAAAAAATAACACACAGTCAGTAAAAAAGGGGGATCACTGTAGTTTTAGTTGAGGATCTGCTCACCCTGCAGTGCTGCCTGAAGTGCCAGAGACAGCAGGCGAGGGATGATGATGTCATGGAAGCATCGTCCCGTCTCCTCAGTGTCTTTAACCTGCTCTGCTATTCTCTGGAGGCTGCGACACGCCAGCACCACCTCCTCCACTGAGAAACCAACACCACCTGGAAAAAGATGACACTGGTATTCATTAATCTGAAACTTCTTTTTTGATTCCTCCTCCTTCCTTTAGCCTGTACATGTGAGGCAACTTCTGTGAATTTAAACACCGACACACTTCACTGCATCAATGCCTGATGATGACTGATGTCATCTGACACAAGTGCACTGCAGGTGGGAGATGTGAAGTGTCAGCGAGCAGTAGAGATGCTCACATTTCAGAAAATGATGCGTGCTGTTACTGTATCATAGCTCTAGTCCTGCTTGACCTTTAGCTTTTGTATTCAGAGACAAACTAACTAGCTATTATTGTTTGTTCCTAAGTCCTTCTGGAGAGACTGAGAATGCATCAAAGCAAATTATGAGGAAAAAGGAATCATATAGGGAAAAACTACCTGTGTGTGCTGAGCTGAGGACCTCCAACAGGACAGGTGTGCTCTCCTGGACAACACTGGGTTGGGTGGACATCGCAGCCAGGGCAGACAAACACCGCTGGCGCAGAGCATGATGGGAATGCTGCTCGGAAGCTACTCTGTTGTTGTCTTGATCCATGGGCTCTAAGCAGAGGAGACGGGAGAGGAACAGGTTTGTAGGGTATATTAACTAAGCGTCTGTCTGCTGACTTAATGCTGAATCACAAATTCAATTAATTCGCCATGCTTCTTTTCCATAGTATCAAACGTAATATCATAAGACTCAGGAAGAACACATTTTGAAAAATAAATACATAGATAAATAAAATAATAAAGGGAAGCAATTATTATAATAATGCATTTACAAATTAAATAAAGACGTCAAAGAAAAACTCAAGACTAAGATTCAGTTCCTCCTACAAGATGAGACACTGAAAAGGTTGCCAGATTTTCTCAGAATCTTATAACTTGTCTTTACTAATAAATCTGATGCTCTCAAGATGCTCCTCCAGTCCAAGTGTCAAAGTATCCTTGGGCAAGATACTAAACCCCAAATTGCTACCAATGCCTATTGCATCAGTGTGTAAATGGTTACTCAATAGCAGGCGGCACCATGTCTCGGCCACCAGTGTGTGACTGTATGTGTGAATGGTTGAATGTGACGTGTAAAAAGCGCTTTGAGTGATCATAAGAATAGACAAGAGCTATACAAGTGCAGTCCATTTTAAGTGTGCACTTTTCACTTACCAGAAAACATCTCTGTCTTTAGTCTTGGGATCATTTTAGTGATAAAGGCTGCTGGGCGCAGCGCTGCTAAAGCTCCGGCACACTCCACCACAGCAAGACTGGAGGCAGAAAGAAGACAAAGACACATAGAGATAGTATTTATGTTTAGTCCAACTGCAAAGGAAAAAGAAGTGCTGTGTATGTGTGTGTTTAGACGAGGTAAACGCAGAGCAGCAGTACAGAAATCAAAAGGATGACAGACAAAAGTATGTTAAACATAAGCTGACCTGACTTGAGCGTCGTCCTCCGTCAGCAACAATCTGGTCAGGTGATCTATGGCCAACTCAATGTCGGAGTCCAACAGCAGACCTAAGAGAGACGTTAGGTTTGTAACATAAGTAACAGTGCTGACTGAATGTGCCTCTGCTGTTGGCTGTAAATGTTGCATCTCACCTGGTTGTTGTGCCAGTGAGGTGAGCACAGAGGCGGCTGTGATCTGCAGACTGGCATTAGTCTCTGTCAGAGCTGAGAACACCATGCTGCACAGAGACGGGCGGAAGGCTAAAAACACACTCTCTTCTAATGTGGAGGGATGAAACACAGACAGAAAAAAAAAGAAAGCAATGAGTTAAAATCTGGAAGTTTAGTCTGTGTTTAGTCTCCATGGTTCTGCACAAACAGGCCCTAGACAGACTTACAGTAACAGTGCATATCATCCTTTTGAAGTGCCTTTCTGACAAACTATCTGTATAACACACATTACCTCACAGTACATCTGGAAAATGCATGATTTAATGTCAAGAGGAGACATTTATCTGACAGAGATGAGCTGTAAACACATGAATCCCCCCCCCCCCCCACAAAAGGACAGGGGGATTAAAACCTGAACCAAACCTATAATTTAAAGATTTGTATCATTAAGTATTTGTGTTAAAGTGGAACAAGATGCAGCTGTAAGAAATGGAAGTCACACGAGTGGCTTGGATTGAATAAGTGACCCTGATGATAAACAGCACTTGCCATTATCTGACGACTGGCAGGTTTTCACCGACTGGATAAACCGCTGCACCACCTCCAGTAATGTTCGTCTGTGGGAACACTGCACAGGGATAATAAGAAAGTTACTGATATCACCACACACTGTATCAAAATATGACTTTGGTGCCAATAACAGCACAGATTATCATAAATATGTGAATGAAACTTAAAGAGAATACAGCTGAGACGTAAGAGCACCATTATCAAACTGTCAGTGTTCCTTACTTACCTGAGCTCTGCTGTTGTACTGCTCAATGAGAGAAGGCATGACAGCGGCTGTAATGATGTGGCTCGCCCTGTAGGAGGCGCTGCAGGAGGCCTGTAGCAGCTTGGCGCTGGGCCACACTAGCTTCAGGTCAGGCTCACACAGGTGATGTTTGCAATCTGGAACAACATCACACTTCTGGTTAAAAACACAAAAGTCCAATGGACATGTTTCACAGTTGTAGTGACTGTCTCTTTATCTGTTACTCACCCTGTGTTATGATGAATTTGTGAAGAAAACTCTGTTTTCCTGGCATGCCTCAACAGTTTACAACGAGTAAAAAAAAACTGAGAAATTCTTCATAAACTGAAGTCATAAGCCACATTACCACCAAGCAGTCTGATTCAGTTCAGTTAAACATTGGAATGTTATTTTTTCCACTGTTTCCACTGTGATAAGTTGTGGATGATGGTAGCAACAGAACCGTCTCCATTCTTCGTCACCCCTCTGTGGGGATCCCTAGTACACTGATCTGATACTAAAAGGTGGCACTAGACACACTGAGGTTTCTTGAATGGTCAGTACAGAACCATCACTCTTGTTCAGGGCTGAGTTGTGGCTGAATTTAATTCACTGGCAGCAGCTACTGGAAACTTTTAAGGTGGAATGTTAACTTGTAATGTTACTAAATGCATGAGCCAATCAAGACACCTTAAATGTCAATATGACTTTGACCATTCTGTTTGTTTTTATTGTCTATCTTGAATGACATACGCTTTAGTGATGCAGCATTTAAAAAATGTCTATGAGTTTCAACCAGCATATATAGCAATCATTACTTGGAGAAAGAAAAACATGGTTTAGCGTCATTCCAGTACATCCCTGCTCTTTTCTAACAACCACAAACCTGCTATTTTTAGATATCCCATTGACAGAGACTCTTACTTCAGCCTGCTGTTTTTGCCCTAATAATTTTGCTGAGCAACTCCAATATATGGACGATACGGGAGGTGCAGATATTCCTCGGTGTCACCAGTGAAGAGGAAATACAACAAAAGCTGGACAGGGCAGTGAGTGACAGCAACCCCGCCTGTATTATATGAGTGCTGTCTGGGGTGGGAATGCTAAACGGATCTACGGTCTAGGTAGATGCTCTTTGGTTTTAAATGTACTATACCGAAGGTTTTTGGCAGACACGGAGCTTTAAGCAGCCATGTTAAAAAACAGCAGAACATCCATTTACAAACTCTCCCGCAATGCCTGCAGTATACTTCACGTCTCATTTATGCAGTTGTATGCTCAGTGATTCCCAAACAGACAGCCCTTTCTGGCAGGAAACTGAGCTGTAGGTGATGGTCTCTTCAAATCCAGACTTCACTGAGAAAAATGGTATTTTTACTTTGCTGAACACGTACAAGACTTATGTGAGTTTGCAACCAGATGTTTTGATAAAGTTTTACTTGTGTTAAACACACGCCCCTATGACTTCATTTCATCAACAATTTTCTCTGTTTTTGGATTCTCCATTCACCATGGAGGCATGCCAGAAAAACTAAGTTTTCTTCATGCTGTTAAAAATGTTTTGGGATATGAAATCCCAAATACCTGCCTTGTGATGAATCTTGGGAACATTAAAGGTGTTGTCATAAGAAAAGATATTTACTTGATTAAAGTCTTGTTTGCAGCAAGTAAGAAACCTATTGCCAGGCACTGGCTCAAAGACAACCCCCCAAAACAGTAACTCTGGCTGGAAATTGTCCAAGAAATGTTAGAGAATACATTCAAAATGAACTGGGACAAATGGAACATTTATATGAGACATGACACCAAGTAAAAGAACTTGAAGATACCTATTTAAATACTAAAACCGTCCCAGACAACCATATATTGTTGCTGTGTATTTTTATTCGATTTGTTTATCGCACTGTATCATTTTTGTGGATATGTGTTTGTACTGTTGACATATCTGTGAAAACTCAATAAAAACGTGTGTAATAAAGTGTTAAAAAAAAAGTTTTCTTCACAAGTTAAACAGAACACGGGGTGAGTAATTGATATACAAATGGTCATGTTGTGGGTGAAGTATTCCTTTAAAGATGAGTTTAAAAACAGAAGAAGGAGAGAGGGTCTCCCTGGCATTAAGAGCAGTGAACACTAAAATATTCAGGTTTCATTTATGAGTTTGAGTGTCTCACATCACATCCTGTTTCACTGACTTTTCTACTCTAAAGAAAGAGGTCATGTCTTTTCTGGTTTTGGGGTTATGAATGATCTTTACAAACCCTCTGAATACATCAGCCAAAGTTTCAACAATTTCAGACTGAAATATTTACTGGTCGTGACCTTTAGAAATTAACTAACACTAGTCTATAAAGCTGTGACATTAGTTTGGAAGTTTCTAAGTATGTTGTTTCAGAGAGCTATTTATGATGGGAAGAATGCAACTCCAGAAAACCATTTCGACAACATGAATTCTGAGCATTGTATCATGTACAGTGTTACGTGACCTGTTAACAGTGTGAGCAGTTGGTTGAAATTAGAGCCCTGAACAGTCTCTGTGGTATAATTTCCTGCCCATCTACTTGAGCAGAGCTGCACTGCAGTAAACCCTCCCATTACCACAGTTCTGACATATTTAGTTCAGCACTTTTTACATCTGCACACCCTCCCTTACAGTCACTCTGCCTGCGTCAGAGCAATAACTTATTTAACAAGTCTTTTACAGTTCTGTTGTTTTGTGTCTTTCAGCTTGTGTTTCAATAAAACTGACTGTAATTAGTTTGTCTGTATCACTGTCATGGCAATCCTTCTTTTCTTTCTGTATGTTTTAAACACTCCTGGAGTTTAGACATCTTTACAACAAAATATATATTCACTTTCCAAGTGCTAATAAGCTTAATTTGACAGCATTTCACCTTTGAGAACCAGATCCAGAAAGGTGCAGAGCGAGTCCTCTGAATCAGAGTTGAGGACTGAGCGAGACAGACAGGAAGTGAGTGCGGTGAGTGCAGCGAGGCCAGCAGACTCTATCCTCTCACTAGATGTCTGAAACACCTGCAGGGAAACAACAAGAGGGGAACATTCTTCATTTGTTTGTTCTTTTGATTCACGGAGAGGTGATTACTTTAATAGCGTATTTACTTTGGTCGAAATAGTTTGACAGGAAAGGAACAGTTTATCTTGATATATTTCTGTGACGGATCTTTTAAATTTTAAATGTGTTTTCAGTGCCTGAAGCGTGCATGAGGAATTAGTTTCTTCTCTTATTAGAAACAGAAGAAAATACTGATGAATATGAGCTTTGGTCCAGACTTGACTTTGTTTTTCTTGGTTTTACAAACATGAGAAACTGCATTTGTTCCTTTCCTCCCACAAAGCATCGATCTCAATTACTTTCTCACTTCTAATGTATCATCCGCCAATTCTATTGTTAGTAACTGGTGACTTGATGGTAGTGTTTGCAACTGGACAAACAACACAAACTAAAAGACAAAACAATGCAGAGGTGGATGTAAAAGCAGCCTTACAGATGCTTGTTTTTAAAGAGCAGGTGAAAATTTTTTTGTCATTCATAGCAACTAAATAAATAGAATGCCATCTCCACACAAAACACACAAAAAGGTGTTTAAATATTTCCATATAACGCTTAGAAACTACACACACACATCAATCAGTCAAAACTACAAGTACTAACACTGTTTTTGTATCTCAAACAAACCTCTCTGCGCAGGGATGCCCACAGGCCCTCTAGGAATTCCGCCAGATCCTTGTGTTCATATTGTGTCACACAGGCAGTCTGAAAAATAGAAAGTGTGGTGAGAAACCTGATAAAGCTTTTCCAGCAACAGCCTGCATCACCTTTATAAGTTAAACATCAAACCTCCTGCTCAGGGCTACTAAGCAGCACGCTGTTGTAATGAGTGACTGTGTTGCTTTAGAAAATATCAACTGTATATCACCCACATTTACAGACTTCTTGCTTATTTTAGAAGATAAAGATTTCTCACCAGAGTCTGCAGCGAGTCCAGCTTCGCACTCTGAACATCTGAGTCCAGTTTCTCAATGATGAGAGGTAACAGGAACTGAAACAGTGAAGTAAGAGACAGAGCATGAACCTCTCTTTGGGCTCTTAAAGAAGGTCACAAGACCTCCACTGCACCAAAAAGCTAAATGTACACCGATTAGACTCAACATTAAAACAAGTGACAAATGAAGTGAATAACACTGATTGTCTTCTGAATGTTCCAGTGGGTATCCTTTGGTCCTGGCATCCATGTAGAGATCACCTGACACACTCCAACCACCCAAATACTGTTGCAGACCAAGTACACACACTCATGGCAATGGCCATTCCTGATGGCAGTGGCTGCCCCAGCAGGACAATGCATCATGCCACACCTCAAAAAAATGCTTAGGAATCACCCAAAGAACGTGACAAAGAGCTCAGGGTGTTGTCCTGGCCTCAAAATTTGAAAAATCCCAATCTGATCCAGGTCAACGCCTTGAGCTCCTCATCACGTTCCACAAGACATGTCTGAGTAGTTTTTGCTGTGTGGCGTGGTGCATTGTGCTGCTAAGGGGGTCATCTGGACAAGCCATTGCCAGTAGGGGGGGGATACTTGGTCTACTGTGTTTGGGTGGGTGGTGTGTGTTTAGTGGCATCTACATGAATGCCAGACACAAGGTTTCCCAGCAGGAGATTGCATCGTAACAAGATGATCAGTGTTTTTCACTTCACCTGTCATAAGATTAAAATGTAAATTAATTGTCCTACCTCAGCAAATTGTGGCGTACCCGTGAGAACGTCCCTCAGGGTCTGGATGAGCTCCTCTCGGGTGATGCCGTGCGGGTCATTGACAGGCTGGGGTGGGTAGGTGGGTGAAGAAGAGGTAACACACAGAAATCAGAAATGCATCTACACATGTTCACTGATGTAATGAACAGATTGTTAACGAGAGGCTCAGCAGATGTGAAAGTCAAGCACTGATGCAAGTTTTAAAAATGATTTTTGACATATTCATGTAAAACTGGCTGTGTGAACTGTTTCTGGGTTTTCAGTGGAGAGTGTTTGAGATTCAGAGACTTTTCCATGTTAAGAAGAATTTGAGCATTGAGGTTGATGATAACAGCTTTTCTTTTTCTTTTTGGTTAATTATTATCAGGTGAGACAATGCTGTGATCCTTGTGTCACATAAAACCTCACATTTTATCAGCCGCACTGTGACATTGTGCTGGTTTGCTCCAGAGTCAACAAACAGTCACAGAGCTGTGACCCTCTGTGATGTGAAGATGGGAAATGTGCGTGAGCAGATGAGACAGCAGACGCTGTATTGTTGTTCTCGACAGAGTTAGCCTGAGGTCACAGGAAGTCGGCAATGACATTTCTGTCTGCTGCCCTCTCCGCTTTCGTCAGCTCTCAGGCAAAAGCAGCTGAGTAAACAGGGACTTACGGGGTTGAAGTCAATGGGGAAATAGCAGGATGTCACTTCAAACAGCTCCTCCGTGAATTTACCTGAGACGACAGACAGGAAATTAATGGAAGGCAAAACAGAGCCATGCTTGAACTGTGCAGTGGATAATAACAAAGTTCAAAAAGGCTCAGAGACGGACAGAAAAAACAGGTGCTGTACATGAGTGTATGCACCTGTATGTGTTCTCACCTAGATCATAACCTCGGAGGATGATGTTCTTAGCGATCTGGAAGGCTAACAGGAGGTTGCGAGGATCCCTCTCTCCGTCCATTGATTGGACAAAACCAAACACGAAGTCTACCCCTAAACCCTTCAGCTCTGAAGAAAAGTCAAACAGGAGTACATGGTTTTTATTAAGTTCTGTAAGAGAGCAGGTCATCACATAATGTTCGGAGAGCAGAGGCATACTCTTACAAGGCACACCAGCAAGGTGGTGAAATGACACCAAATACCTCTTCCATAGCATCTGAGAAAGTTGATGTAGGCCACAAGTATGTGGAAGATTGTCTAATTTAAGCTTATTCACAACAAATGATTTTATTAGATGAAACTGAGAAAAAAAACGTGAATCTATCTCTGACAAGCAACCAGCAATTATCAGCTACCAAGAGCCTTAAAGGAACAGTTCACCCCAAATTCAAAAATACATATTATTCCTCTTACCTACGGTGCTATTTATCAATCTAGATTGTTTTGGTGTGAGTTGCAGAGTGTTGGAGATATTGGCCGCAAAGATGTCTACCTTCTCTCCAGTATAATGGAACTAGATGGCACTCAGCTTGTGGTATGCATGCGTCTACTGCTGCTCACCTAGCACCACTGAGCTAGGTTTTGTTACAGCTCAGCTGAGGAGGACGCCATTAATGTTTACATCTTGTGCTATCACCCGCAAGAGCCTCTAGTCCATGAGTAGATGCACACTTCCTTCTGCGCAGTGATATGGTTGGTGGATGTAGTATTTCAAATGTAACTTTCTGGCTCTTTAAGCCCCATCACTCGCCATCACTATCTCCAACACTCAGCAAGTCACATCAAATGAATCGAGATGGACAAACAGCCCTACGAGTAAGAGCAAGAATATGTATTGTTGATTTTGGGGTGAGCTTTCCCTGTAAGCCACACACAAACACTTCGTTGTCAGCCTTCCATTTGTTTCCGACACAGTACGTCTATGCAAAACTTGCACAGCATGCAAATTATTCAACTGCCAACCAAAGCAGAAGAAGGTGTGACAACTCTGTCCTTTATTACAGGCCTGGTACAAGCTCAGTTGAGCAATGACCACAGTGATTAGTCAGCAAACTGTTGAGATTCTGACTTTCAAAACACACTGCTCACTGCTTTGAATCACCCACATATTCACCAGAGAGGCTTGTTTTCTTCCAGCAGAGCCCTCGGTCATTGTGGGAAGCTGTTAGTGCGTTTCTCTACTAATCTGTGAATCAGACTCAAAGCTGCCATCTCTTACCAGCTTCTCTGGTCTCCATGAGGTTGATGAGCATGTTGTAGACGCAAGCTCGCTCTGTCAGCATCAAAGACTGGAAACAATAAAGACAAATAAATAGATCCTGTGAGCTTTTTACCCATGATGCCCAGATGTAAGAGCAGTTAAGATGAGTCAAGTTGACCGACAAAGCATGCTTAATAAAAGAGGAAGTGCTTCGCAGACATGGTGGAAACAAGAACAATATTATACAAACTCTAAGCAGTGTGGTCAAATATTCATGGGTGTGTGTTTGCATATATCTAGATACGAGAGTCTGATGCATTTGGTCAGTGAATGATGCTGTTGCGCATTTCAACAGGCAGCAGATAAATATCAGACTTGAACACAAATTCATCTCAGTTTTTTCCTGTAGATCAGTTGCCTTAGTTCCTCATAAATAAATTAAACAATACTATTTACTGCAGCAATGTAGTTATGTTTTAAACTCAAATCCAATGTATACATTCCCCCGACACAAAACGCTCAGGGTCCTCTTACTATGACAGATTTCCCTGGCTGCATGATAAAATAGAATGCAGCTTGCGACAACTTTTTCACAGTGTCAAGTCTCACCTGGACGTGAACATCCTGGAACAAAGACCTCAGCATGGACACAGCCGAGCCGGGAGGCAACACTCTACATTTTGTCTGGAATAAACATCAACAGACACAAAGACCATGTTGTTTGCAGCGATCACATCTGGGACTCTGAATGATTCTAAAATCTACCAAGAAGCAACTAATTTGAAAACATGGCATTCAGTTAAACTTTGGCAGGATGTTTCAGATGTTGTCACTGAAAATCCATCAGAGTCAGACACTCACCAGCGCTCTGAGCCCCTGTAAAACAGGCGGTATGATGACATAATGGTCCTTTAGACGGTTTTCATAGAAGGCAATGAGCACTTCCACTGGGGAGAACAGAGACAGGGACACATGCTGATAAAATATCACTCTTTACATTAATATATTGCATGTAGCCCTGCAAAACTACTGGATCATGCTATAGTCATTTGACATATTTGTTTGTTTTTTATTTATATATCAGCCAACAAGGCACTGAGAGGTTTGCACCCACATAACTTCTCAGTATTTTCACAGCATCTAGAAAACAAACAAGAAAAGAGTGGGATAGATTTTCAACAAAACATACGAGAAGCTGTGTACCTTCTCTCTCTGTAAGACCTCCGTAGCACTCGTGTAAAACTTCAGAGAGAAGCTGGACTCCTCGAGCTCGTGTGTGAGGCTGAGAGCTCGTCAGACTCGGTCTGTAACAAGGAAGGAAATGAAACTGCTAATTACCATTATCATTAAATATTAACATAAGAGCAACTCTGAGTTTCATTGTTGATTTTAAAGGTCCAGTGTGTAGGTTTTGGGGGATAGGTCGGCAGAAATGGAATATAATATAATGAGTATGTTTTCTTTAATGCAGAATCACCTGAAAATAAGAATCATGTCTTTGTTACCTCAGAATGAGCTGTTTATAACTACATAAAGAGCGGGTCCTCGTTCATGGAGCCAGCCATGTCACATTTATACAGTAGCCCAGACTGGACAAACAAAACACTGGCTCTAGATAGGGCCATTCACATTTTCGCATCAGCCACTGTAACTAGATGAAGCCATTGGAAAAAATGTTTTTTTTTTGTTTTTTTTTTAAACATGAAACTGCTTTATTCAGTGTTTTCACCTAGGGACTCATTTATGAACATTGCCTACGCAGAAAACAAGGCCTGAAAGAAGTGTACACCACTTCCCATGAAAAAGTTGTGATCTATAGAAACAGACTTAATCGGAGGAATTTTGACCCATGCTTACAAACATTTTTGAGATGGGATATTGGTGACAGAGACAGAGAGGTGGAAGCCTGACTGTAGAAATTGTCAAATACATTTTGGCGCATGCCATATTTGGCTTTTGTCCATACTTACATTTTTTATATGGATCCCACTTGGGTGGGAATCATCAGAGGCTCCACGACACAATATTATCACCATACTTTAGTCATGATGATACAATATTATAGCGATTTTAAATGTGTTGCAATATGCTTATTATTGCAAAGAAATATATTACACTATATTGCAATGTATTACCTATTTTCAACTACAAATAATGTCCCCCAAAGGAAAACTTTTTCAACAACTGTTTTATCCAGTTAGATAAAGTTTTATGTTCATCTCACTTTAGTAATTTTTTTTTTTGCTATATCGATGATACGATATTGCCACACAAAAAAAAATTGGATACTATGCTGTGTCGCTAGATCCTACACACTTTTATATTTGAGACCTCTGGTCCATTTGTTTTGGAGAGAAGAAGACCTCTGTGGATAATCTGGCTCCTATTAAAAACCTGAACAATAATAATAGTAAACACTGAATGAATTCTAACCGGGGAAGTTTAAGCTGTTTTCAATCTGCAATCCTCTCTGCTAGAGACAACTAAATCCCCCTAAGTTTTACACACTGTTCCTTTAATGAGCAGAAGTCAGCAATATAGTGTGAATGTGTTTTATATGTATCATAAATTCACCAGTATTAATGGGAAAGACAACATATCTGCTTGGCTGGGTGATAATGGCAAGTTTCAATAATGTTTTGAGGGAAATCTTTTAACTTCTACCACCTCACTTGTGTAACACATCCTACAACCAAAATAAGTCAGACAAAGGAAAAAATAAAATAATACTATGGTAATGATTTTGCTTCGTTTATATTTTTGCCGTAATATTAGAATTTAAGTTGACAGCTTACCCCAGTGCTTCCACCAGCTGCAGTGTTGTGAACTGTCCATCTTTGACACCTGAACAGAAAGACAACTTCAGTGAAACACTGCACAGCACTGATAAGATAACCAACTACAAATACACAGAAAACAAACACAACAACACACGAGCTCAGCTAAGTTATCTCTCGTAGTTATCTATGGATTAACTAGCAGCACCGGCGGAGTTCAACTGTACAGAGTTCATTGACAGGATGCTCTCATTGGGACAAAAACACAGCAGCTAGCAAGCGGCATGCGGTGACACCACAGCGGACTAGCTTCAAAATTCACATTACCGGTCGAATGACACTACATTAAAACGGTAAAGGTACATTCAGAGTGTGCTGGTGTCGTGATAAAATAAGCAGACCAGTGTCACAACCTGTGTGTTTTAGTCTCATGAAGCTGGAACACCACACAGGATGTTGTGGCGCTAAGTTAGCTAGTTAACCTAACCATCACGCCGTGCTGCGCATCCCTGTAGCTGCAGCTAAGCAGCTTCAACGGCGTGTTCTCCGCAAAGAGTTGTGCTGGAAATGTGTCGAGGGAAATATCACGAACGTTTATTTACCTGTTGCTGTATCTTTGGCCTTGCTGTCCTGCAGTCCCGAGACAAATTCCTCCACCAGAGACAGCAGCAGGGTACTGTCCGCAGCCATCGTGCCCGTGTAACCCAACTGAGACTGCGCATGCGCCAAAAGTTAGGGCGAAGCGCAAAAGTAAATAATTTTACGTTAACTTTTATATAATGGGACTGTTCGTGAACAATACAATGTACGCGTGAGGCCACTTGTATTAAGTTCAAGTTGTTAAAAATGTAAACGTTTTCTAAATGTGTAAATATAAAACCAAACATTTAGTTTTTGGTGTTGCCTTCATGTGCTGTCCGAATTCCAAAATACTACGTACAACCTAGTGTGGACCTCTCTGTGACAGATGTCCCATTTCACTGATGCAACGTGCTTTTGTACTGACTTGAATAACTTACTACCAGTCTAAATAAGGATAATAAACTAAAAACAAGAAGCATAATGGCTGCGCGTGATAGTTATGTGATACTTCCGGCGGTGTCGCCTTTATTTTCAGAGTCCTCCATTCATAATTGTTTTTCATCCTGACGTCAGAGAATCCAACACCTGCCTGCGTGCTTACGCGCAGGCGTAAAAAAGTTCGGTGGCGCAAGCTCCGCCGCCAGTCAGTCACCTTTTACCAGCAGAGAGGGAAGTATCGTTTTGGGGGTTTTAGGAAAACAAATCTGAAGACAGCGGCACAGAATTGAAGCAGTACACCGAGGTCAGCGGGAGACGGTAACTATCCACTGCATCTGGAGGAAAGTCAACGTGCAGGGAAACGGTCACGGGTGCGCGGAAGTTTGTGTTTACTGATGTAGTAGTAGCTAGCTGGTTGGCCCTGTTAGCTTGTTAGCGAGGAAGGTGCGCGCTGCTCAGACTGCTGGACTTCAACATTTACAACTAGCCCAACTTAACAGCCAAGTTAGACAACTGTCCTGTTTGTGGTTATAACATTTAAAAACGGTTTGGCAGATGTTGCGGCGGCTTGTAGGTTTGGCAAACTCTTGTAACGTCAGTGCGGGCCACGAGCTTTGAATCTTGTGGGGTCGTGTCACACACAGACAGCACTGACACATAAAGAGAGAAAACGCATTTAAAGCCACGATCTTTAAAGTGAAGATCACTGCAGTCAAACATCCAAGCGTCCCTGTCTCTGCTGATACGGATGAGGTTTGCATTGGAGCTGCGACCCGTCCTCCTCTTCGGACCTAGTTCATCGTCTTCGCCCGTGATGGGCCCCCTGCTCAGCTAGTACGACGCGTGGAAACAATCCGCAGCCCTCTAACCATGGGAGGATGTGTGGGGAGATACTGGGAAGGCTGGGAGGACACACAGAGCCGAGGCTCGTCCAGGAACGGTGGACGAGGAGGTAAGACTACAGTGTGTGTGTATATATATGTGTGAGGTCCTTCACTAAATCATAACATGTTTCACATTTTTACTCTTGCAAAACTACTACTTACACCTTCCGCCTGTCAGCTTCTCGTGATGGCATTGCAAATACATGGTAGTTCCCTCTGTTTTTGCCAGTTCCCTGTGTTAACCCCTGCTGTGTGACAAATGATGGCGTTTGGCCAGTGGCGCCCCAAGGGGTGTCCAGGAGGGCAATGCCCCCTTTAACAATTGCTTGAAGGGCAATTTTTATGCCTTTAAGAGGCTGTGCCATACTAATTTTTAAATTAGTGTGAAGACAGTGGTATTTTGTGAAACCAGACAACTTAAGACATCCGTTGGTGCCAGCCATGTTGGCGTAGCTTGTTGGAAAGGGGGCTAAATAATGCTCCAGATTTAGGCAAAATTTTGGCAAGGGAACAACTAGTATGGCCATTTTCAGAGGGATCTCTTGAACCTTCACTTCAAGATACCTGAATGGAAATCGGTTGTATGGGTACCCACAAGTCCCTTGAACTTGAGAGGGCTTGTTCCCAGAAATGTTCTGCTTCTAATGATCAATGTACTCCTTCATATTAAAGTTGTATATTTGTCCTTTGAAGAAGGACAATTAATCATCTATCACATATACAAATACATAACACATTACAACAGGATTTTTGTGGAACTCAAAATGTTAACTGTACCAGTATTAGTCTGTGCATCCTCCGCAAGATCGTCAGTGGTCTCATCTGGCAACCCTTTTGAAAAATGTCTGGGGGCACCACTGTTTTGGTATCTGACAACTGTCCAGTTTTGCTTAGTTGCATGTATGTAAAGTACACACCCAATACATATTAAAGTGCAGAAAATGCTCATAACACCACTAGAGGTGGTTGAGACTCCTTGTATCCAGGTGTATTTCACTCCTGCGTCAGATTCAAACGCATCTCAAGTGACCACTTGTGATTGGGTTTCACCTCCTTGCACATCTTTTGTTTTTCTGTGGACAAACTGACTGCTGCTAAATAGAAGAACAAGAAGACTAGTTGGTACGTCACTCTGGATGGTCTTCCTCCATGCTCAGGGATTCAGTTGCGTTCACAATGCACTACAAATCTTCTCTATATAAACTTGCACATTGGCATGCTTGGATCATTGTGTATGCTAATGTTGGTTGATTAGATAGAGATCATATTGGACAATGGCAAATGCTGAAGTTCCTGATAATTTACATAACGGCAAGTAAAGCGGAAGGACATTGAAGGGCACCAGTAGAGATTTGGGGATTTTGGACGAATAGTCTTTTCTTTGATTGCTGGAGACACATTTGTAGCTGTAGGTGTAAGTGCATTACAATTCACCTGGATGCCGGCCTCACCTCACATGACCAATGTAGAGAGCGCATGTCCCCTCTGCAGGACAACACACAAGTCACCAGTTCTGTCTTGCTGCTTTTTACCAGTCACTTCACGGAGAAAGGTCTTTGCTCATGTAGCCAGCACACAGACTGTGGTGTTAAGGCAAACTCTACTACGCCAGACCCACTCTCAGTAGTGATTACAACTGCACCCACGCAACACCTACATTTGTCTGACATTGCACCCATGACAAGGCTGACGATTTTCTCACCCAACAATTTCCAGCCTCACACTTAATCCCACAACGGTGAGCTTGTTGGGCCAACAGCTATCTAAAAATGATAGTATGGCAGCCCTGTGAGCACCATTTCACACTGCACTCCTAATGCATATGCAGAGACCAAGCAGGAGGCTGCTGTTGGCTGAAGCAAAGGGTTACATTGATTCCTGAAGTTGCTGATATATGTCGATTATTCACATCAGGGGCTGGAGTTCATGTCCATTAGTTACTTACCTTCCCGGAAGATAACATTCTTCTGAAGATAAACACTGGCTCACTGCCATGTTTTGTTCTCCTACACTTGTCTTTGATAGTGACAGATGGAATTTGGATTGCTGCTTCAGCACTTAGTGAGAGTAAATGTTATATTTACGACCAGACTAAACTGAATGACGCAGGCGCCGCACAGCCGAATTGGCAGACGTTTTGAATTTCTGCATAGTTTGGACCCCAGAAAACAATGTCAATGATATTAGTGCAAGGTTTTATGATATATGGTGTGATTATTAGAGGCTCTACACATCTGTCAGGTTATGAATGTTGTTATTACCCCACTTAGGATGGTAAACAACCTTTAGGCTCCTTCAGAGATGTGGTGAAACCTCCACTGAGGTCATTCCATTACTGTCACATTCAGCATATCCGGAGCTAAGAAGTTTCCTTTATAGTGACTGTTTAGGAATCTAAGTGTCTGTTATTCATTTGGATGCAGGTTCTGTCCCCTTTGTTTCCTCAAACTTTGCTGATGGAAAGTTTTTCAGTTTTTTTCCAACAGGAATTGTCTCCAGTTTACATCAGAAAGACAGAACATTTTTAAGAATGATTCCAGCTCTGTGCGTTCGTATCAGAAGTGGACTTTTCTGAACCCCGGCCACATGGCTGTGTTCCAGTTTGAACATCTGATACAGATTTTTAGAGCAGCAGAATATGACCTTCAAAATAATTTGTCTTTCTTTGTTTCCTGCCAAAGTGGCTGATGAATAGACTTTTTGAAGTTAAAGCCTTCACAGCCAAGATTCTCTGGGCTTTGGTCGTGGCTCGTGGTAATTTCCCATCCTAAATTGGTATCAACATACCCTACGCACATGATACTCCCTATTAGACCGGGCTTCGATCAAACAAGTCACATCATGTCCTGTTGCGTCATTGACTGGCTTCTTTGATGGGACTGACTCTACGCTGCTGACACACCCTCATACAGACAGACAGCCATGTCAGAAGAAGAGAACAAGTACAACAGAAGATTCATGTGGTATTTCTAGATTTTTTTCATAGTGTGACTTAATAGATTTTAGTTCTTCTAAAGCCGTAAAGTTTTTGCCCTTATTTACTTTGGATGAAATGTATCTGTCATTTATGTTTTTTCTCTGCATCTCATGCCCTAAGGGATAAAAAACCCAATTTGCATGCCAAAGGTTGGAATATATATACCCTGGTAGAGCAGGGTTGGACAACATGTCCACTGTGTCTAAATAGCTAAGATTTATCGTCTTTTGAAGATCGCATGAGACGCTAGGCTGATTATAAAGTGGAAGTGTTTGTTGGCTTTAATTAGCAGTGTACAGAAAATAAAATATTGCACTTACAGGTAAAGCTCGGGTAGCGGAAATGTGTGCGTTAATGATTGCATTTTTTTTAATGTATTGTCTGGTTTCCTAGTCTCTTTACAACAGTTAATTTATATAGTTTCATTTTGGTTTGGTGGCTGGACAGAATAGACATTTCAAGTGGGGCTAGGTAGTGGATTGACAATATCGATATATACTGGTATCAGCTAGATATAATCTTAGATTTTGGCTATCATAACACCGTAAGTGTTGTCTTTTCCTTGTTTTAAAGGCTGCATTACAATAAAGTGATGCCATTTTCTGAACTTACCAGACTATTCTAGGTGTTCTGTAGTTTGCCTTTACCCACTTAGTCCAGGGGTTGGCAACCTGTGGCTCTGGAGCCCTTCTTTATTTAGTTATTTTTTTTCAACATTTTAATTCTCATGTATCTTTGTTGTCCTCCGAAAGAAATTCTTACATTCTTCAAATGTAAAACTGTGTAGCATATCCACCAAATTAAGTTTAAACATTTAATCAACTAAAATGTGCATCACTGGTGTATAGCGTGGCCTCTTTTCCCTTCAAATTTTGCTGACCCTCAATAGCGTTGGCTAGTCTTTAGTCTCTGAGCAAAGCTGCCTATGGATTCCAAATCCAAAAAGTAAGTCTTTGAGGAAAATAGAGAATTTAATAGTGCCAGGACAGATCCGTTTACTTTCACCGCAAACGCTACATAGTCGGAAGTACCAAAAATAACAAAAAGCCAACGGCAAAGTAGCCACCTTGTGGTACAACATATTGATGAATGCCCATTTAGGCATATTAGTAATCATAAGACTCAAATATGTTTTCTGGCTCCAGACAGATTTTTTTTATGTCAAAAATCGCTCTTTTGATAATGAACGTTGCTAACCCCTGACTCATAAATGATAACCACTTTACTGATGATTATTTATCAGAAATCTCATTTTGTAAATATTTTGTGAAAGGAGCAATAGTAATTATATTGATATTAAGTATTTGGTCAAAAATATTATGATATTTTACTTTCTTCACATCACCTGGCCCTAATTTCAAAGCATTAGCACTAGGTTTTCAAGCTAGTGTTGTATCAGTAATTAAAATCAGTCAGAAAATTGAGCTTAGCGCATGACTGCTCAATTTGGCCGGGCCGATGTGAGCCAATATGAGATTATTGCAGATATATAGGTATTAGTGTAAGTGTTGTCCATTAAGTAATAAAGTAAGTCAAGTTATGGTGCCATAATTACAAAGTTGAATGACACCAGAGAGTAAGCACGGACAAGTTAATTTTTCTACTGTAGTTACCCACTCAATACTGATTCGATCCCAATTTGGTAAAAAATGTTTGTTAGCCAATCAGTACCAATGTATCTTAGCAAGTCATTTTTTGAGTTCTCATGAATTTGCCTCAAAAATGCAGTATAGATGAATTCGGCGAGCGATTTGTGTATGCCGCCATCTTGCGGCAGTGCCATTACTGCGGTGACATGCGTCAGTCATCAGTTCATTATGCTGTCATTGTAAACTTACTCTTTGCAATGACAGCATCATGAATAGATGGATTGATGATGTTAGACAGTGGCCTCCAGTAACTGATGAAGGTATCTTAAATCAATCAGAGACCTGTAATTGCCGTTTTTCTGGTCATCGGAGGCCAGGCGATCAATAAAATATTCTTGAATACCTAAAACAAAACACAAACATGTGTTGTTGTTGTTTTTAGTCACGTAGCCTGTCCATAATGATTAAATGTCACGCTGCTAGCTTGCTAACGTCAGCACACGTAACGTATGCTAACGTTATATTACACAGTGTTTAATGATACAGTCTATTATCTCCCTATTACTCTAATCTTTCCTGCTTATCGCTCAAACAAATGATTAATTTCTATATTAATATCGGTACTCATTTAAGATACCTTCATCAGTTACCAGAGGCCACTGTCTAACATCATCAATCCAGCTATTCATGATGCTGTCATTGTAGAGACTCAGTTCACAATGACAGCATAATGAATTGATGACTGACACATGTCACCGCAGCAATGGCGCCGCCGCAAGGTGGCGGCATACACAAATCGCGCGCCGAATTCGTCTATAGTTAACAGTTTTGCACTCCAGGTTAGTAAGTTAGCATCAGTAGCTGGGTTATGTAGCTAATGCTGCAGTCGAACATAGTAGTATTATAACTGAACCCAGAAATAGATTTACCTAATCTCAAAGCATAGTTTGAGATGTTCTGTAGAAATGAACGCGAAAGACGTGAAAGCTAAAGCAGAGGAGAGTATGTCTCAGCTCCTCAGGGATATTAGAGGTCTACTAGGCTCTTGAAGCTACAGCGGTAAACAAGTGTATGTGAAATATTTTGTGCAGGCTTGTCGAAAACCAGTAACAGGATACATTACATTTGTCCCTGGCCTGCTGAGAATGTTTTCAAAAGTAACATAGATGCTACACAGGACTTTGTCAAGGTAGGGAGGCTACCTTTATCTGTAGTTGCAGGAAGCCCAATGCACCGTTGTGGTGATAAGATAACCAGCTAAAAAGATGACACCGTATGTGTGCGTTTGACTGCACGTGGGAGTGTATGTGCATGTGCTTGTGTGTCCTGTGTCTTGTTAGGTCTGGGTGCACTTCTTTCTATCCTGTCGATCAGCTCCAGTTCACTGATATCTGCCTTTATAGAGGAACACAGAAAACACCCCTTATTCGTTGTTTGCCTCATGTCGGGGGAATGTAAGAAGCTGTTAAATGTCTTAGCAGGGCCAGAATAACAGTATGTGTTTTCCCAGGAGCAGGTAATCCTTTAACAGCCACCTATGAGTGTGTTGTGATGATCGTATCCTGACATACATCCTTCTATATGATCCTCATACTTTGTTTATGACGTATTTCATTAACTCTCATAGATACAGCATGTTTCACTGTAGCCTCGTCACGTGGCACCTGTTTTTATGGGCCCAGACGGACGAAAACACCCTGATATTGTCTCATGTGTCTGTAATGCATTGCTTCATGTCTCTGTTTTGGTGTGTTTCAGTTACATTTGATAAAACGGGCTATGTAGTGAATCTCTTCCTTTTGTTGCCGCCTGCTGCACACACACACACACACACACACACACACACAGTCCACCTAACCACACTTATTTCCATAAAATGTAAAACCCTGTTTAAATTTTATTTCTACCACTTGTTTGTTTCTTATAACAGGATTTTTTGGCAGGTGGTTTTATACAGTATGTTCTCTGTCTTGAGTGTAACTAGCTTGTTATTCTTTGGAAATCCTGATTGCTGGAGGGCACAAAAAAATACACTGGTAAAAAAGATGCTATTCAAGTCTAAAGAAACTCAAAGGCATCCTAAAGCCTGTTGCCTAAAGCCTAAACTGTTGTCTCTGATTCTTAGCTCACATCCTGTTCTGATTATTTTTGTCAAACGTTTAAGTCCTTAGCTGTCCCACATCTGCTTGTGCTGACTTTACAGCATGTTGACCCTTCAGAAAATATCTTCTGGAAATGTCATGTTGACTCAGTGTGTCACTGAAAGATAACCAGTCTGAGCTCTGAGTCAGTTTTCTTCGGAAATGGGAGTCACCAAAACACTACAGCTGAAATCACAGGGCAGCTCACAGTGCAAGACTGTGACATTATTCATTCATATTTTAACAGAGTTCATTCTGCTGTACACAGTACATAGCAAAACATTTAATCACATCACATAATAATGTGTGTAAGTAAGGAGAGAAAGGAAAATGTGCATTATCCTGTTTGGCAGAAATAATGTGCACCAAACTGCATATAAGCTGAGCCTTATTAATGGATGCGCAGCACTATGAAGAGGAGCACTAGGGCTGGCAATATATTTGATTTTTACTACATGATTATTGTGTCCAAAATAGTTCACTCATAGCTCACTAGTTCAGTTGAAATAATGATAATGATGCTCATCAGGCAAATTCATCTTTAACTTTGTTTATTACGCATTTTTTCTCTTCTTTGGCAAATGAATCACACTTAAAACAGGAGTGTAGGGAGGTGGAGAGTGAGTCTATCTGTACTAAAGCATGAAAAAAGAAGAATAGCACTTAATGGATGGTAAATAAGACTAGATGGCGAGAATGGAAAGAAAGAAATTATTTAAGAGGCGCTGGATTACTGCTTACATGATATTATCCTGTATTATCAGTAATTTATTTTCACGTATCATGGTTAATGATGCAGTCAATACCAGTATATTACATGCACCATTACGTAAACATTTTTGGTAAATGCACTTATTCCATTTCTTGCCAAGAGTCAGAAAAATGATACAACTTGTATCCAAATTTGATGCTGCATCCAGCAGTTTGCATCGCTCTGTTCAATGGTAACAAAATTTGCCTACCACCTCACAACTTAACATTTTAACAAGGGTTAAAAACTAGTGGGAAAAAAACTTGGCTTTGGGGCCAACAGTGATATTGATCCTATGGGGAATACAAAAAATCAGATAATAGTAATTTCTATTTAACATAAACTAGCAATCTTGATTCGGAGCCCTTCAGTTTATTATTTATTAATCTACAACTGTGACCATAGACTGTATACTAAAGATGAAGGACATGACAGCTCCTCAAAAGTAAAGCTTCAACATGTCTATCGACCCCTGGTGGCTGGCTGCAGAATACGTCATAAACCTCAGGGACATGGGCCAAACTAAAAGATCAAAGTACACATCAAATCATTTTTTCCCAGAGATGGTTTTTGTCATTTTAGGTAGTTCTTATCATGCTAATGTATGTTCAAGGGTTCGCTTTTATGATGTATGTGGTTTTAATTGCTTACGGTATACGAAAAGGGGATGTGACATCATGACTGACAGCTGCGATTGAGCCAAGCGATTTTATGGACAGCAACTGGATACTTCAGCTCCACATCCTGATCACTACTGTGCAGACTGTGGTTTCAAGTGACATCACCAGCGCAAGATGGCGGTGACCGTACCTTGGATATTTTGGAGACGTGTTGCTCATCTTTGTATACAGTCTATGATTGTGATTAATATGCATATTGAGCACGAGATTTTTTTTTTTTTTTTTTTTAAATCCACTTGTCAGCGCTTTCTGGTTGACAAACCAGTGTGTAATGGAGGCTCTGTTCCTAAGTGACCTCAAACCTCAAAGCTTCTGACTTGAAAAGAGGGTGAATATTTATATATTTTAAGGGTTTTCAGAGTCACACAATGTGGGCTCCCTGCAGACAAAATGGAGACAACTGTGCCCTACCCACACACACGCTCACACACACCACCCACATCGTAAACAGGAAGTGTCATTTGCCATGGGGTCAGTGAGTTTGCTGTTGACTACAACTTGAGTCCTGTTTTTTGACAGAAAATTAATCTAAAAAAAATGGGCGTTTTTCACTATTTTCTGATGTTTTATAGAGCAGATGAATAATTTAAAGAGAAATGATTAACTAAAAATGAAAATAAACGACAGTTGAATACTTAACAGACTGAAAACCTCTGGTATAGTTTGTTGTGTGTTTCGGCCCTGGGAACTGGAATAATATTGCATGTGTACCTGTGTGTCTTGAAGATATGGACCACATAAGGATAGGTAATTTTACCCCATTTGTCTTCTATACAGACATGTGTCCACTACCACTTTGGCTGAGTGGCAGTGAGGAAGCCCCTTTGCTTCACTTGGGATTCACTCCTTTCCAAGTGCTAATCCTACACCGCCCCACGTCCTCCACATTACTCCTCCTAAGCCGCCTGCACTATAAATAATTTGTTTGAAAGAAATGCAACCTCTTGGATGTGTGCGGCCTCCTTCATACTCCTCTTCATTTTCCATCCCTCCTCTCCTCGGTGACTGGCATCTCTGCCTCTTAGGCATTTGGAAATATAAGCTTTGGCTGGTTTAGAAGCTGCTTTTGATAAGTAGTAAAGGTGTTTATGACAACATAAACTGAAGTGACTGGCAGTTGGCGACCATTTAGAAAACACCACAGTTCTAACACAGCCTATTATGTTTAAGTACAACCCACAGTGGGGAATGTTTCACCAGGGAATTGCAGGTTTGGTAAATTGTGGTGTCTTTGTCATTTAGCAACAGCTTGCCGAATTGCTAGTGAATGTTAAGATGTTAACCTGCTGAATGGTGATCAGAAATGTTAGTGTCTTCTTGATGTTAGCTTGTTGTTTTTGTTTGTGACCGTCAGTCCTCCACTAATATACCGTAAGTGCTCTCCTGGCCTAGTGTGCTTTGTGTTAATATTGATGGTGGGAAACACAGGTAAGGTTACTAGAGAGACATAAGCTACACGTGCCTCATGCATATTGCAAACTCTGAATGACCTCCTAATTTTAGATTCGGATGACATAGTGTGGTGGGGTGGGGGGAGATGTTCTCTATCTCTGGTGACGGGTAGCGTTTCTCTCCACTGCCAAATATGATAAGAGATGAAAGCACAGGATATGAATTATATGGAATCCATGTAAATCATCTGTGGTACTGAAAATCCATTAAAAACGAATTTCCACAGATTCCACTTCAGTAAGACGATTGTACATGTACATGTATGATAGAAAGAACAGTTGATAAAGTAGTGCAGGTATTATTTATAACATGAACTGTCTTAGCATTTTAGACTTGCGTTTGTAAATGTCTGACATTTTACTTTTGTGGTCTGTACTTTTCTGTGTATGTCAGTCAAAGGAAAATTTCACCCCCTCAAACGGTCATTTGAATATCAATCACTCACCCTGTGTTACGTTCATTACTGAGGAAAACTTTGTTTTACTTGCATGCCTTGATGGTGAACGAAGAATCCAAAAACTGATAAAAAAAAATTGAAGAATCAAAGTCAAAGGGGACATTGTTCAACAACAGCAAAACAGTATCAAAACGTCCGTTTCTAAACTGTTGCACAACTTTTGAAGTGTAAAGAAGCGATCACACAGAGATGAAACGCTAGAAGCGCGACGCCAGTTAAACAATTGTTTTCCTATGATACGGTGCGTCTGACCGGCATTCAAGCGTCTTTTTAGACAGGCGTTTTTCCGGCTTCTTTTTAGACACGTGTTTTTGTAGCTGAAAAGTTAAAATACTTTAAACTTTTTGAGCGTCAGACGCCACTAGCTAGCGCGCATTGAATAAGCGTTTCAAGCGTCTTTGAAGCAACCGCGTCTCTAGCGTCTCATTTCTGTGTGATCACCCCCTAAGTCAAGTCTCATTTATCTAGTTATATGCTCATTACTTCCCAAACACAAAACCCTGACATTCAAAACTAAACTGAAAGTGAATCCAAACCAAGCTTTTCACACAATAACACAAACTAACAGATTGCGGCAGTGGTAGATCTGCAGCTCTCATGTTCTGGCTTTGAGGTTTAGTTTAACTTAGTTTGGGAAGCTCTGAGCCTGTGACTGGATAAATGAGATTTCGATTATACTGCACGAGTTGTGTGTGAGTTTGTAAATGAGTGAGTTTTTGGATTCTTCGTTCACCGTGGAAGCATGTGAGGAAAAAAATCATGTTATGTTATGTTCCCGAATTCAACTTAACACATAAACAACTGGTTATTTTTGTGATGATGCATTCCTTTAATGTCACTGTCTCTCACTTCTTCCAATCACAGGACGTAACGAGCCTCTGAAGAAAGAGCGTCCCAAGTGGAAGAGCGACTATCCGATGACAGAGGGCCAGCTACGGAGCAAGCGGGACGAGTTCTGGGACACGGCGCCGGCCTTCGAGGGCCGTAAGGAGATCTGGGACGCCTTGAAAGCTGCAGCCGTGGCCTTGGAGTGCAACGACCACGAGCTGGCCCAGGCAATAGTGGATGGAGCCAGTATCACACTGCCACATGGTGAGGACAGAAAACACATAAATCACAAAACCACCCTAGTTCTTACTCGTCAAGAAAAATACTCTCACATACAAAGTCGGTAGAACAACATATCCTGTTCTCCAACACCCCTCTCCAGGTACTCTTGCGGAGTGTTACGATGAACTCGGGAACCGCTACCAGCTGCCCGTCTACTGCCTTGCTCCACCTGTCAACCTCATCTCAGAGCGCAATGATGACGACCCTGGCGATAGCCCCGAACCTCCTGTAGCACCCAAGAAGGAGTTCCAGCTCAAGGTACTGTCACAAGCACAGCTCCTAAAAGACTTGCATGGTTGTTTTTCACATTTTATTGGGAGTTGAGTGTCTCATCTTTGTATTATCTTTGTTCACACCTCCAACAAATGCAGCATACATATTGAAGTGATTATCAACATGTTTATCAAAGATAACTTGCTAATCGAACAATCCAGAGTCCTGTAGCCCTTAGTTACTGGTGCTAGGTCAGACAAGCTTGACAAAAAGAAACATGGCGATGCTCTAACATGTGTCTCACAGTACTGTTCTTCATCATAACATGTATTTACATGAGTTTTTGGGCTGGATCACAACAGGGACAGCTCATGCCAGCTCTGTAAAGCGAAAGTCAAAGCAAATCAAGGTCCAACTGGGTATATGCCAGCCACTTCCTGTTTGAAATTAAAAGTCCTCATTTCAAATTTCAGCCCTGTAGCATTTCATACACAGGCCAGCCATATACTAGGTTTTGACCAAGTCTTGATTTTTTTATTATTATCATTTTTTAAAATGTGGGTTTCAACAAGCCTAACAAGTTCAGTCACGTCATCCATCTCATCACCTCTCAAGATTTTGCTCTTCTGATTTGATTTGAGCTTGAGCTTCCTACAAATGGGTCTCCCTGTTGAGAAGTGAGATGAACCTCCTGTGCCTAAAATGCGGTGGAAACGTTCTTTCATAATCACAACCTAACACAACCTCCATAGTTTTTGACCTGGAAAGAGGCAGAAATGAGGCGAGGAGAAAACCAAAAAACCTAATAAAAACAACTCCTAATCACCAAGATGCTGATTTACCTGGAACTAATATTACCACACAACCTGTGTTTGGTGAAATATGGGAGGTAATCGGCTGAAATTTGTACTTGGCAAATTACAAAGATGGCAGATTGACACAGGGTTAAGATCACAGACCACCTCCACAATTCTTACAAATTACTAGATGTTCCCAGGTAATACTAGTCCTGTGTGGACAAGGTTTTAGTTTATCCTTGAAAGACAAATTTTACGCGTCTGTCTCTTGATCGGTGTTAATTTTCACACTTCCTGTTTGCCGTAGGTACGACTTTCCACAGGCACAGACCTGCGCCTCAGCGCCAGCATGGCTGACACCATAGGGCTACTAAAAAAGCAGCTGCAGGCCCAGGAGGACATTGACGCCGCCCACCAGCGCTGGTTCTTCTCCGGGAAGCTGCTCACGGACAAGACGCGACTGCAGGACACTAAAATCCAGAAGGACTTTGTCATCCAGGTCATCGTCAACCCGCAGGCCCTCCGAGGCCCCAAGCTGTCACCCACCAACACTGCCTCATCGCCTGCATCTGAATAACGGAGGACACAGAGGACAGATGGAGGGATGGTGCAGTAGGTAGTGAGGTGGTTGGCGGACCCTGAAGGACCAGAGGTGCCTCCGTGTTGCTGGATAACTTATACTTTTTAAGAACAGTTATTGTTATTGAAATAAAATCGTACTGTGGAGGTACAAAACTACTTTGGAGCAAAAACACAAGAAAGAAACTCAAAAGTGCTGCTTTCTGTCATCTGCCACGTGTCATTATAGTTTGGGGTTCTGCCGGGTTGTTCTTTAAGTGAATCCAGTCACCACACTAACGCTGGAGCTCCTCGTCCCCTTGTCTCTTTGAACCATCTCGAATTAAAAGCAGAACTCGTCATGCTGTTGTGCAGCCATTTCAACCACATACAAAACATGCACATCACGCTGCACATTCAGACTCCTCCTCTGCCCTTTTATCTGCACTAATGCTAACTAAGTGCCAACGGATGAACTGCAGAGGTGTTTGTGTTGGTTCTAAAGCACATTTCCACTATGATGCCCGTGGACTCTGCGCTGCAATCCTTTTCTCCTCCACAGAAACAGGAGGGGAAGGCGGAGAGGGAGATACTGAACTTCTTTTTTCCTTCTTTGTTTTATTGAGGAAATAATGTAAACAGAGCTTTTTTGCACATTTGAAGATTATAACTATACTTTTGTGGTAGTTTGTGTGCCTTCTACAAAATGAAACAAAAAAGGGTTAATGTCCGAAAAGACGCTAGTGTTACTGCTAGGCAAAGCCTTCTGTATTTTTTTAGATTCAGGAACTCTTAGATCAATCCAAGCTATAACTGCTGCCTTTTTTAATGATTTCAAGAATATTGCAAACAAAACATTTAATGTGTGAGTGCTGGCAGGTGTGTGCGTGTGCGTACGTATGTATAGGAATATGCATTTGGCCCATATGATACATTTCAGTACCACGTAGCTCAAAGACAAGACTGTTTCCCCGGTCATAGCTTTTCAGTCAATCATATCAAATTGTGCAGGGAAGGCAAAAGTCCCCCACAAAAAATACGATCTTAAAAGCTGCATTATTGACCACTTAATGACCGCCAGACCACTAGGGGGCAGCAACACAGCCCTGATGTAGTCAGTTCAGTTGCTTAGGGCTTGTTGTCCCTTTTCTCACCACATGATGAATGTAAGATCAGTATTCATTCATCCTCATCAACTTGATGTGGTCCTCAAAGGAAAGTATCTGTCACATTTGTTCGCTCAGTGTTTGACTTTCTTCACCAGCATATAAATGGCTTGTGTGAGCCTGTTTGCCAGAAATGCCTGCCGACATGTTTTGGACATAGTCTGTGTAAAAAAAAAAAAAGTGGACGTAGCCTCCGGGTCTGAAAAGCAAGCCAGTGTGTAAGTTCCTTAACCCTGCATTCTTTCTAATGGCCAGCAGGGGGTGACTCTACTGCTTGCAGAGAGAAGTATAATTGTATAGAAGTCAATGTGAAAACGACCCTACTTCTAACTTGATTTATTACCTCCGTAAACATCTTCCCTAAGAGTTTATGGTCTCAATTAGTAGTTTCGAGTCTTCTTCAATACAGTACAATGTTCATTTTTTAAGTAATATTCTCATTTAATTAAACAAGGTACACTTACTATCTTGTGATTGACGGGTGACTACCATGGCTCTCTGTCGATCAAGAGAGGTGTAGCCATGCGTATCCATCAGATCCACTCTCTTGTCCAAATATGATCATTTCTGGCTCCAAAAAAAACAAAAACAAAAAAAACCCCAGCTAAAATGCCAAACTCGGCTTCGAAATGGTCGTCCACAAACCAATAGGTGACGTCACGGTTGTTATTTCCACTACTGTTACACTGTCTATGTTTTTTTGTTTGGGATTGGTGAGAACCATCAGGACTCTATGTGGAGCGGTGAATCAAAACAATGAGCTGAGGGCCTCAAAGAGCGTTAACATCAAGTGTTGATTCTCAGTGGAACCGGCAGTGCTAACAACTCACATAGGAAGTTATTTATTTTAGTGTTTTATTAAGAAATATCACATAAAGGGACAGTCCACAGATTTAGACATGATTTGATTTGACATTAAAAGCAGATGTTGGACGAGTGACGGTCATCAATTTCATATAATTTTTCATTTCACTTATGTTACCTCTCAGTTGATAGCATCCTGTTAGCACCATACACCTGCATCAACGTTAGACTTTTTGTTGTGTCTGGAGGGCAAAGGGAGGGACGCTGTTTTAGACATTTTGTGACTATCAACTGTTTGCTTGCTTGAGCAGAAACATTGCTTAAATGAAATAAAAGATAAATATGTACCTCTTAAAAGTCAGGTAACACAGTCAGTGTTTGAAAAAGCCATTTTCTCAGTACTTGCCTTTAACATGTATGTACAAGTACAGCCTTAGTGATTCTGATTGGTCATCATTGTGCAGCAAAAGATTATTGTTTTGGATTGTTCTTCCAGCTTTGTCACTAACCACAGTGGCTGCCGGAGGACAGAAACAAATCAGCCACAGACAAAATTGCCTTGAATCATATACTGGCAGCTGATGGCTGAAGCTCCCATCAGGCCTGACAGTCTGATTGGTAAAACACATTTACACAAGGTGGCTACATTCACACTGCAGCTCAACTTGCACAGCTGAGATATTCCCCCCTCACATGTGACATATCAGATTTTTGTCTGAGCGCTGTGAACATCAAAAGCTGCATTTAGTTTCTTGCTCCCACAGATCATATGGACATGTAAGAAATTATATCTGGCAGCATGCAGATGTTTCTCTGAACTCTGAATTCACCATGAGCCTGAGACATTTATGATATGTTTGACTACACTGCAGCTTCTTTGAGCAGTGTGTTAGAACATAAAGAAACATGACGCAACCCAGGAAGCTGATTGTTTTGCTGTTTCACATTTCTAGTGTGTCATTTTAAAGGTCCAGTGTGTAGGATTGAGGGGCAACTATTGGCAGAAATGGTATATAATCTTATTAACTATGTTTTCATGAACTTATAATAATCTGAAACTAGTTATCATTCTGTTTTTGTTACCTTGGAATGTGCGATTTCTTTCTACATAAGGAGCGGGTCCTCTTCCACGGAGGCTGCCATGTTGTTTCTACAGTAGCCCAGAACAGACAAACCATTTATGTTTTGACATTGGCCACCATAGTTCTCATACTAAACTACTCATACTACTCATAGTTCTAAATACTAAATGTCATTAAATCCTACACTCAAAACCTTTTAAGTTTTGAAATATCAAAGATTTTAAGGGGTTCACAGATCCAGATAGAAAATTCAAGTGTCCAGGGTTTTGAGTTGCTCATCTGAACTTCTCTTTATAGGATCACATTATTAGGGCTGTGGAGCGATTTTAAAAAAAAAAAAAAAAAAAAAAGATCTAATTCATTACATGCTCTGTGATTAATCTAAAATTGCATTACATCATTTTTTGCTGTCAGAGTATTTAAAAATATGTCAGTTCAATTTAATTCCGACGGATGTGTTGTGGTAAAGCTGCTGGATTTTAGACACAATTGTCTCCCTGTCCTCTACAACCAAAACTGGTTTGCAGTCCATTGCAATCCATTTTGCAAGTTAGTCGGTCACAGGTAGACTTGCCGAGATTGCGTGTGAACGCCTGGTTGAGTGTGGCTTGACGAGGCTGACGGCTAGCGCTAGCATCAGAGGCTATGCTAGCTCAGACCTCCAGGTTCGCTGCTAAATGCTTTGCTAAGAAGTGATATTTCAGGCTTTAAGTACTCCAATGTTACGAAAATTCCTTACTGCAGAAATTGCAGTGGTGCTCCTATCAACAGTTCCATCGGGGCGTTTTTTAAATGTAAGTGTTCATTCACGGGGCAAGCAACGTTGTCTTGTCTGCCTCCATCATGTGACACCGCTACTGTGGCCTTCAGTGACGCACCAGATCAAAGGGCATCATTTTTTCTGTGATGAATAAAATCGAAATTAACAAGTTATTTTTGACAGCCCTAATTATTATCACTGGAAGGAAGAAGTTTTCATTTCACATCTTTAATTTAGGTGCCTTGATTTATAACAACTTGAGACACTTTACTTTTGGCTTAATTTTCAAATCTGCAAAATGACTGAATTTGAGAGTTACTTTTTTTTGAAATATGGGACGCTTGGAATTTCTATCTATTTGTGAACCTTTAAAAAACCACAAACAACAAAATTCAAGTTTATGAAATTGCAAAACTAACGCAAATGTTACCCACAATACATTTCAAAGAGGGAAATTCAGCCCACATGTATCCTATCCCAGAGACTAGAGATGCAAAGATACAAAAATCTCGTCTTTGCATGACTGTCGCTTCCAGGTCATGTTCAGGTCAGGTTTGGGTTACATCCCAGAATAGATATTCAGGCACTTCAGGGTTGGGAATCACGACCTGCTTTGTGAATGTATCTTATATTGTGCTCGTCATGGTTGAACGCTCACAGTTAAGTATTTGCTGTTTCTCCCTCCACACACCAATCTGTAGCTGGATGTGCCTTGTTTTCATTCACCGCTCCTGCCACAATATTTTCAAGCAGTTTGATCATGGAGGGGATAAAATGAAACCATCAGAGTGAAACCTAATTGAGCCACAGCTCACCACATGAAGAAAACATTTAATATTATATAAAAATATCATTATTTTGTGTCTTTTCTGTGCAGTTTCAGCCTTGACACTGATCACAATCACTCTGTCTGTTATTTCCAGGCCTTATTTTGCTGTTCTTGTACCAATGGTTCTTCTGGGGGATATTTCGTAATCATTGTCCGCAAACTTGAATAAGCATTTTTCTCTGTATGTGCAATACAATAGACATAGACCTCATATCATTTTTGTTTTGTTCCTCTAAATCCACAGATTTCATACAGCACCAGCTATGAGTATTCAAGAAATGTCAATCAACAGGTCCAAGCCTGCTACAATCTGACGCCTCGTGTCAGAGAATCAGCTGTTTCCATGTTTGTCACTTTAAAATGTATTCGTCTTCTGATGGCCTCTCATCTTTCACAGAGTAAATATCTAAATATTAAAAATGCCTACACAACTTTTCTCTCCCGGTGTCCGTTTAGCATTCTGCCCTGCATGTCTCAGCTGTGAAGGTTAGGGTGCCATTGAGCCTCAGGGTGGGGAAAAGCTCTGTTGACAACTTCATCGATAGCGTCTCTTGTTACAGCGTCCTTGCTGCAGTGAGCTGTGATGGGTGTTTGTCCTCATGTCGCTTTCTGTCCCATTGCTTGCTCTGAGTCTCGACTCATTTTAGTAACAAGCAGTGGCCATTGTTTGAATCTATAAAGTGCAACATATCACTTCGGTGTAAAAGGGAATGGATTAAGGAATTTTAAGGTGTCAGTCCCTCCAGAAGAAACCCGCTCCACAGGGTCGTAGCAGTTACTGAAATCAAGTTCTTTCCCACCAGTGATTTAATGTAGAGGTGGTTCCCATCCTGAGGGTCCTAACCCCCACTAGGGGTCGTCAAAGCTTCATAGGGAGAACTCCACCTATATTAAGTATTCCAAAATCTTATTTCCACAACCTAGTAAAGTTTATATTTCATCGTCATATTTGGGAACATGAGATACTCTCTCTCAGAGGCAGAAACCAGAGAAATAAGTCTCAAACTTGTGACGTCATTATGTACAAAGTCTGGAGCTGCTTCATAGACAATAAATGGGAGCCTAATATTGTGGACCCACAGACTGTTTGTTTTCTTTTTTATACGAAAATGGTCTTTATTCTCAGCTCTGAAACAGCAATGTCTCCATATGCTCAGAACATTCCCCTGAGTACTCTCTACATCTCTCACAATTCATTGTCTATGGAACAGCTCCAGACTTTTTATACTGGGTGACATCACAGGTTTGAGTTTTAGCACTCTATCCTATGTGCTATATCGTAAGCAACTGGACTTGCTTGAGTTTCCTGAAGACATTTCGCCTCTCGAGTTCTCTCATCCTCTTGGATGAGCAGTGAAAAATCTTCAAGAAACTCAAGCAAGTTCAGTTGTCTGTGATATAGCACATAAGATCACCATGACCTGGATGACTGAGAATCTTCACCCACTTTTAGCACTGTAGATTTTGGATTAGGGAGAGACTTGCTCATGCAGGGGTGTAAGAAAATCATTCTTAAAAATATATAGTACACCCATCATTTCATTAATTCCTGTGAAGAAAACTGAATATAATTGTGTTAATGTCTGGATTATTATTCAAGATATAACCTAAAAAAATACTCACAGGGTAAGGGCACAGTGAACACCTGAACACAAGCTATATTCACAGAGCCTTCACTTTGCTGAACAGCTAGCAAAGTACGACTGTAAAACAACCAAAGAACTAATTCAATAAGGAGAGACTTGTTTTTATAGTAGAAAGAATATTTATTAACATATGTGCATAAGAATGAAAAATGTGAAAAGTCTTTGGCAATTAGTCCCCATGGAGATGGTATAATTTAAGGAGGGTGATGAATCCATAGTCGAATAAGTCTAATTTAGCTTACGAACATTACCAATAGGTCTCATCAACAACACGTTTTACCATAAAGTAGCTACTCTGTTGTAAAGTATTTATGAATATTTGGTACTTTGCAGTGAAAGTAAACAAATTCCTCCAAGACTTTTCCTTTCTGGATTTTTGATTCATACCTAGTTTCGCTAAGGACTCAAGACAAGCCACTGCTCTTGATGTCTGACAAAATTTAGAGAAAAGGCGCCAGGCCATAGACATAGTTGACGAAATGTTAAAACATTTTTTAAATTTGTTGCTGACAGAGGCTGGAGGTGGAGGTTAGGCAGCAGCTGTCTGCCAGAATCTGCAGGTGGAGGTGGAGGCGGTGGCGGCAATGCAGGTTGCTGACAGAGGCTGGAGGTGGAGGTCTGGTTGCAGCAGTCTGTCAGAATCTGCAGGTGGAGGCAGCGGCTGCAAGTTGCTGACAGAGGCTGTGGACTTGGCAGAAGCTGTCTGTCAGAATCTGAAGGTGGAGGCGGCTGCAGGTTGCTGGCAGAGGTTGTAGTTGGAGGTTCAGACGCTGCAGGTGGAGCATGGGGCAGCAGTTGGGTGGTCAAAGCTCCTGGCAGAGGGTGGAGGCAGCAGACTGACAGGTGGAGCGAGGTGTGTCATCTTGTTTCACACATGAAACACTTAAAACTAAAATCCTTAACTTAAAACTACAACACTTAACTTAAAACTACAAGACTTAACTTAAAACATCAAGACTTAAAACTACAAGTCATAACTTCAAACTAAAATGCTTAACTTAAAACTACAAGATTTAACTTAAAACAAAAAGACTTAACTTAAAACAAAAAGACTTAACTTAAAACTACAACACTTAACTTAAAACAGTTCTGAACCATAAACTACAAACTATTTACAGATGTGAGCTAATGTAAGTGCTATTCAGGTTGCTGACAAAGGTTGGAGTTGGAAGTTCAGACGCTGCAGGTGGAGCACAGGAGAGCAGTTGGGTGGTCAAACATCCTGGCAGAGGGTGGAGACAGGAGACTGACAGGTGGAGGGAGTTGTGTCATCTTGTCACACACATGAAACACTTAACTTTAAACTACAAGACTTAACTTAAAACTAAAATACTTAACTTAAAACTGCAACACTTAACTTAAAACAACGAACCTTAACTTAAAAGTACAAGATTTAACTTAAAACTAAAATACTTAACTTAAAATTGCAACACTTAACTTAAAACAACGAACCTTAACTTAAAAGTACAAGATTTAACTTAAAACTAAAAGACTTAACTTAACACAACAGGACTTAATGTAGAAACTACAACACTTAATGTAGGTTACTGACAGAGGCTGAACTTCATCTACCTCTAGCCTCTGTCAGCAACCTGCAGCCTTTGCCTCCAGCTAGAGATTCAGACTGATACCGTGGATCAAGAAGTAAAGTAACATATATATTAAATAATGTCATTTAGAAATACCAGCTGTAACATTAAGGCCACAAACATGTGCATCAATAATAATAATAATAAGAATAATAACAATAATAAATATAATTCCTAATATAAAATGTGCATGCTATTTTGATGGGCCCCATAGTTTACGCTACTGTGCACACAGGTCTCGTCACATGATCAGAGACTTGACATTGGATAACATCAACATACATATTAGCCAGCAATCATAATTGCATATCTGTGTATCACAAAAAATTCCAAAGAAAATGAGAAATTATTCATTTAATTTAACAATTTAAATAGTTTATTATGGTTTACTTGGAATAAGCATATTATTTTGTGATGGACGGTATTGACTATTTTACAAAAACACATGATGGAGATGGGTTTGCCTTTTTCAAGGGCATATATAGCAAATGGCACAGTTTTTAATTTAATGAGAGTTCTTTTGTGTCTCTGTGAGGTGCTTTTCTCTTTGAGTTCATTTTGTGGCTTTTTTAGTCATTTTGTGTCTCTTTGAAGCCAATGTATGTCATTTTAGTCATGTTGTGTCTCTCTGAGACAAGTAAGTGTGTCTCTGAGGTAATTTTGTGTCTCTTTGAGGTTGATTTGTGTCTTCTGTGGTTGTTTTGTGACTGATGACCTGTAATAATGGGAATATTAATGGTTCAAGTGAACAAAAATAATCATAAATATTACAAACAACAATAGGACATAACTATAAAGATAACAGAGACAGAGAAGTGTATAGCTGAATATGACATGTTAGAATTTACAATGCATGCAGTTATTACTTGCTGCAAAATAACAACAGCAGGTCTCTCAAGGATGACCTCCATCACTGGTGAGCTCGGTGAACAGCGCTTTGTTTTATCTCCATGGTAACTGATATTCAAGAGGGTCAAAGTTTAGGGTGTAATGTTATGAGACTGTAGTATGTCTCGACTGTGTGCAAACGGTGTGCAAAACAATTGAATATCCATCCAACAGTTAATTCAAGTTTTTTCCAGTTTGAGGTGAAGTGTATGCTATTATGCTATCTATGTCATTACTTTAATATGTAATAAAAAGTGAAAAATAGAATGTAATAAGAGTGTTTGTAGGATATATCACTGTCTAAAAAAAGTGTTGACTTTTCCTGTGCGTCCTTAAAATGGCACTCAGCCATCTAAACTCTGAAAACTCCTGATCCAAGATTTTGCTTTGCTGTAAAATGCTCAGTTTACCTGTTAGGTTTCTGAAAATTTCACCTGAGGGGGTTACTGGTGATTTACAATGGGCCCCCCAATGTTAAAGTGGTGATTACTGCCCTGCATCACAGCGCAGCTGCTCAGAGGTTCAGTCGCAACAAACGGCAGAAATATGTTGACGCTGAAAGTTGCATTTCACTCATCCATCTCAGAAACCTGGTAAAACACTCTCTGCGTCAGACTCTGGACCAGAGTCAGGTGCTGGCTCAGCTGGTACAGCCTCTCCTCTGTAGCGATGTCAACCGTGTTGGTGGCCACGGCAAAGTGGCGGAGGTCTCCATCAAGAGTGAAGCCACCATCCTCCTCCAGGCACCGAGCCGCTTCTCCTCAGACAGAGAACAACAGACCAGGCACCAGGATCAAATTCTTGCAGTGGTGGCAGCACAGCGCTCACACACTGACGGTCTTCATGGCTCTCTGATCTCCTCCACAGTGTCACTAGTCGTTCGTAAAAGCGTAGTGC
This sequence comes from Epinephelus fuscoguttatus, assembly GCF_011397635.1. Taxonomy (NCBI): domain Eukaryota; kingdom Metazoa; phylum Chordata; class Actinopteri; order Perciformes; family Serranidae; genus Epinephelus; species Epinephelus fuscoguttatus. The sequence goes on from NC_064771.1 coordinate 12,420,918, forward strand.
GCCTTTATTGAAAAGTGCTGGAAGAGGGAGGGAGCGCCCAGCGGAACTCAAAACTCATATTTTTATTTCTATATAATGATTTTTGCAACATTGCTGTTTTCACTCAGTTTCAGAGTCTATACACCACATAACCAGTGTGATATGAGTTTCAGACGATGACAGTCTCTAGCTGACTAGAAAGCGTTTAATGAATACACCTTAATTAATTCACATGATGATATCCTCATCAAGAAGAACCGAAAGCCGGCTGAGTAAACCGATTCTCAATAAGGCTGCTGATAGAGAAAAACTGTCCACGTGAATACAGAAAAGAGCGGAAAACAAAACACACACATTAAAAAAAAAAAAAAAGCCGTAGCGTGTTAAACAAATAAATTGCCGGTTTAATAAATCGCCACACACTAACAGGTGATATTGTTCCTGCAGTGGAGGACTGTCTGATGATGACGTAATGAGAGCTCTGAGGTCAGACGTGTTACGGACCTGATGGTTCCATGGTTGCTATGTTGTCTCTAAGCCATCATTTCACACTACGTTTAATCATTTGAACCAAAACAAACTTTCTGTCGGAGAGAAAAGCAGCAGCTCAACTTTCACTCGACGATTTTTCTGGAAAACAAACTACAAACTGAGACCTTTTGCTTCTGGACCTCTTCTTAAGACCTGCTGTCACTGACAAACGGACTCATTGATGGGAGACGTGAGATTTTGACACTTTCTTAAAGCCCATTTTGTTTTCTGTGTATTTTACCGTTGAGACTTGACAAAAACTGTAGTGATGAAGGTAAAATATGACCAATATTGGCAATATTTTTGCCTACATTGCTGCTATTTTATTGTAAATGAATCAAAGTGGACTGACGTTTGACTGTTACAAAGTTTGAATAGGTAAATCTAAAGCTACTGTCTCTTTGGTTTACCAACTGTCTGTTTTATCTGTCCAACAAACAGCCTAGCATGCTAATAAAAATATAGCCTAGCTTATATAGCTATTCTTTAACTTCGGTGCTGCAAGCAGTGACTCAAGCATTGACGCCTTATTATTTGAATATGCTCATAATTCAACATTTTTGTCAATATTTAGGATATTTTTCATTTATAAGTATTTTACACAAAACGTCTTTTAAATATTATGATGTCATCATACTGTGAGAGCAACAGAGAGGTGTGAATCAACTGCACACAGAGATTTTTCTGATGTTGTGCTGGCTTTTTCTCGTTCCGTAAGAGAGAGCTTCAAATTGGCATGTTGTTGAATATCTGGCAAAAATGTCCCTCTGTAAAAGACAGCTATGTCTCTTTGTGGTCGACTTGTGTCTTTTTCAGTCGTTTTGTCCCGTACAGGTCATGTTTTGTAACTTGGAGGTCATTTTGTGTCTCTTAGAAGTCAATTAATGTCTTTTTTAGTAATTTAGTGTCTCTTTCAGATCAAATTGTGTCACTGTAGTTATTTTTTGTTGTTTTGTTTGTACTTGTGGAAATTACATTTTGACATGTCTAGATTTATTTTTGGCTTAACTTAAATTGTTAACTTAAAAGAAAAAAGTAAAATGTGAACTTAAAATATCTGTAAGATAAGTTCGACATGTTACAAATGTATTTTCATTTAAACAAATCACATTTCAACAACCAAGCTCACTGTCAATGTATTGGAGAGTTTTTTCCTGTCAACGGGAGAGAGGCATCTCAATAGGCTCTTTGAATTTAATTTTAAAGACAGCGAAACACCTTGGAAGAAGGTCTCTCCAATGTTATCTTCCCAGGGAACACTCCAATTTAATCTCACTGTTAATGTACTGGAGAGATTTCCCTGTCAAATGGAGAGAGGCATCTCAAAAGGCTCTTTGAATTTAACTATTTCATTTGTAATTTCTGTTATTGTCATTGTAAAGACAGCAAAACACCTTGGAAGAAGGTCTCTCCAATGTAATCTTCCTGGGGAACACTCCAATTTAATCTCAATTTAGACTTAACTTAAAACATCAAGACTGGGACAGGGAAAAAATGAATCAGAAAAACAGAAAATATTACTCAGAAAAACAGGGGGAAAAATACTCTGAAAAACAGAAAAAATTACATTAAAAAAAACATAAAAATAAATGAATTACTCCGAAAAACATTAAAAGTTACTCAGAAAAACAGGGCTTTTGTCATCTAGTCAAGTGTCAAGTGAATGCAATACGCTTCCGTACATTCATATGTTGATTTCATTTTAATCTACTGTGAAAAGGGACTGCCTTGTAATAATTCTTTTCTTTTCTTCCTGAATAAAGGAGTCCTGAATTTTGAGTAAATGAGCCTTAAGGTGGTCTGATTCAGTTGGTTGCTCTGCGCAAGTGTCAGTTCAAACGAGAGATAATTATCTCTGCCACAAGATGGTGCTCTGCTCTTGTGTAAATACTTGAGTGAATGGTTGGAGTGAAGGCAGAGAGGCAGACCTCATACAGCCTTGTTTGTTTGAGCCTCCAACATATTCATGAATCACATGATTTACAGTATTCCTTGAAAGCAGCATTGCTCAACCTGAGAGGGTGAAATTATGGAGCACAGGAAAATTGTTATTCACAAAGAGTCATTTTTGCGTCTTTGCTACAGGCCTTGAAATGTGAACAACATGCGCTGAGAAAATTGCTCCTACATTTCCTAAAATGCCCCATCAATTTAAGGATGTGGACATGGTAGTTGCAATCAAAGATGACTTTATGGGCATATTAAGTTGGAAGCTGTGAGCTGCATGTGTTACTCATGCACATGATTCAACAACCCTCGACACTCATGTTAGTTTTATTCTGTTGCTGAGGCCTCACCTTACTGTAGCTTTGCAGCACTGCATTTCCCAACAGCCACCTGTCAGTCAAACAGCATAGGTGGGAAGGTAACGGGACTATCTTTCTAGAGTTTTTTTTCTTGATGAATTTTCTGTAGGTGGTGCTCCTTTTATTAAAACTTCTGCTGAGCTGTGGTGAGCGTTTGTGGTTATGGTAATTACCAAGTTTTACTTCTGTTTATAACAAACAAACCAGAACTGTAAAAGCCATCATTTCCTGTCTGGAAGGCAGAGAAAGGCTGTGAGACATCAGGTAAGCATGTGGAGCAGAAAATGGGGCTACTGTGCTCAGGTTTACTCAGTATTTACTCAGTATTTTGTCATAGTAAATAGTAATTAGAGGCACTTTTCTACTGGTACTATACCCAGGTATACAGGCTATACCCAGCTCTTTTTCTGTCTGTTTATAGTATACCCACCTATCAGCCAAAAAGCCACTGGAATATTTAGGAAAGTATACCCACTTACTCCTCAGTAGCCTACCCATCTACTGAGTAAATCACCCACTTCATCAAATACCACTACACCACTAACTGTTCTATAAAAAACTGCCCATTGTTACTGTTGTGCTGCGCATTTTGCAACAACTAATATCATCTTCTCAGTACAGGGAACTTTTCAAGCAGTGCAAATCTGTCTCTTTCTCTCGCTCAGTCTCTGCAAACACAGGGCCTCTGGAGGGTTGTGGTGCACCGGGCCTGGAAAAAGCCCCTATTGACGGTGGAATTTCACAGGGAGAGCTGTGTTTGTGGTCACTCGCCCAGCTAGCCTTATTCTAAACTCTGTACTCCCCACCGACAGACCCAGGATGACCCTGACGCCACAGCACAGAGCTTGGGGAGGGTTGGGACGTTACATTGTCCCAGGCTCGGTTGTTAATTTGACTTTGAATTTCAGTCAGAATCAGTTTTATGAAACTCCCACATCATAGCGTGTGTGTCCAATTTTCTTTCCTCTGACTCCTTTCTGTGTGCAGCAAAACCACCCTGGTAGCCCCTAGAGGTTTACAGTAATCCTACTAGATGAATTGCAAAGTCATGACTGCAATGTTAGGAGATTAAACCAACATACAGTGCTCAAATGCACCAACTGGTACAGTGAGGCCAAGATTGACCCTTTTTTTAATCTACATATGTGAACTATATCATTTATTTTCTTGTGTGACATATACTGCATTCAATCAGGCTGTTTTAAGACTTGCTGACGATTCGTTTGACAGACGTAGGCCCTTTTTATGTGAACCCATCTTTTACAGGCTGGTGATGAAGAAAAAATAAGCCTTTCTTATTTTGTACAAAGATCCCCCAAAAAACACAAAACAAACTCAGCTTGTCATGCTGAACTACAAGCTACAACCCTGCTGTACATTTGCCCAAATGAAACTCTGTTGTCAGTATGGTGGAAAGTCTGCACCACAGGAAGTGGTGAATCAGAAATGAGAGTAAAATAAAAACCGCGTCCAGGGAAGGCTCGACTCGCCACCAGCTCTCCTGCCTTCTCACCCCCACTGGACATAAGCACTATGTTTCCTTCAAAGCTGGAAACTCCCATCTTATAGGCTGTAATTACAACTTCTGTGGGTTGACTTCTTCTGACCATTAGCTTACTATGCAAAAGCTAACGCTAAAGCTAATCAGCAGTAGTAGTGTTAGTGGCATAAAATCTGTAAAAAAGCCACATAGAAAATGAGTTGTACTTAGCAATAATGTTATCTTCAGTCTTATAAAGGTGAGTGGTAAAGAATGTTTGTATTTTAATATGAGCAAAGTGTGGGAGAAGATAATGCTAACATTAGACATTACGCCATTTAGCTAATGTGTCATATTTGCTTGTTGTATACTGTGGTATTGTGTTACTGAGTATAATTAACAGTACTGTTACCTTCTCATCCTGAGCAGAAAGGAGATTAAAAAAAAAATGCATATTTTTTGCAGTATTTATTCAGGCACACGTCTCTGTTCCAAATAATATATTTTAGAATCTGTGATATCAACAACATGCTAGCTTCTCCAACAGGCGAACATTAGCCGCACTTTGCACAAACAAGTTAGCATAATTTTTTATTTAGCTATTTAGCATAGTATTTCTTTCACACAACAAGACAGACTAATAAACACTTTCTCATCCCAACTTGTCAAATATCGTTGTTTTAGTTCGTGGACTTTCATGTCTACATATGACGCACTACGTAACCTCCGGTATCTGTTGTTTATTGTCTTGGGACGTCATGTCAATATATGCTTTTTACATGTATTGTGTCTTTTCAAAATATACTTCCATTTTCTCAGTACAGTATAAAATATATAGTTTCTGCTTGTTAGGTGAATATAGTCTATTTCAAAATAAACTTAGAATGTCAGTAAAAAAAAGTGGTATTTGTGTTAATTTCAACATTCACATGGGAAGTGAACAGCAGCCTCCCAGGTGAAAGTCTTAAGTTTGTTGGACCCAATCCACCTCCCCTCTAACCTAACCTGTAGAGACTTTCCAGCTCCATATATTATTTTATTACTGCCAGTGTTTCAAACTGACAGCATCTAGCAAAGTTATAAACTGATGCACCTTTCGCGGTGCTATTATATGCCTTCATACTGCCACGAAAGGTGCCTTTTTGCAAAGGCGCTGACGAAGCGGCGGGATTTCACAACTTGGGAATGACAACAGGCTGGAATATTAGCTTAATTTTGTTTCTTGACAGACAACATTTAGTCATTAAATAGTAGTTTATATAGTTAATAAAAGTGCAAATGGAAGTTCAGCGTCCAGTGTGTAGGATTTAGGGAGATATATTGATGAAAAGGAATATAATATTCATCACTATGTTTACATTAGTGTATAATTACCTGAAACTAAGAATGATTGTGTTTTCGTTAGCTTAGAATGAGCCATTTATATGTACAGATGCAGCAGGTCCTCTTCCTGACACTCCAACATTGGAGTCCACAATGTTGTTTTTACAGTAGCCCAGAACGGACAAACCAAACACTTGCTCTAGATACAGTCGTTTGTGTTTTCACGTCAGCCACCACAGTTCTCCTGCACACTTGGCACACAGGAGAAGTTTCAGCTGTTGCAATCTGCAACCTCATTGCTAGATGCCACTAAATCCTACACACTGGACCTTTAAAGATCTCAATTTTGGAGACCCTTTATTTCCTTTGGCTGGCAGATGTGGGCCCTCAGATTAGACAGTTTGCCAACCAAGTGGGTTTTAATGGCCTGTAAAAAGGTAGGAGTGTATGTAATATTTATTGCCCCGGCAACAGATAGCTGGGGCTTGGAAAAAAATACAGTCCTGAGGAACCTTGAAAGTCCCCAGCTTGGAGCGCTGACTTACATTTTCCTCATTACTGGAATTTCCTACCCTCCAGAATCCCAGAAAAGCACCAAAAGAACAATAAAGTTAGTTTACTGATGGAGCTGTATGATTTCTGTAGTGATGAAACACTGTTGCTGCTGCTACTTGTGCAACTATGCCCTGTTTGAGTTCAAAGGCACAGCTCTAATGTCTTCTCATTTCCTGCCTTCCCTCACTATTTTCCATCACCAACAATTTTCCGGCTTTTGTCATTTCAGCAGATATTTGCTATTTTTCCCTCATCACAATTTTTCTTCAAAGTAAATATTTTGACACATTGTACACTGTGTAAAATCTAGATGTAATTTGATTACTTTGTGACTGACAGAAGAAGAATAGATTAACTTGTGTTTGGTGGAACTTCAATTTCCAAATATGCCTTGTTTCATAGCAGCAGTAAACAGTTCAGAATTGGATATTTTTCCAATATATCTTGTGATGCTTTCACATTGAGCACCAATTAGTGTTCCCATTTGTTCCGTCCTCTGCAGCTCCTGGATCAGTGTCATACTGGCTTACTTTTTAACAAACCCCACCATTATTTCTGCTGTTCCCTTTTGGTGTAATGTGTACTTGATGTTAGTGAACCTACAGTAATCTCCTGCAGTGATTTACAGGAACTGGAGGTCATTCATGAGTCATCGGGATGTTTATAAGAAGAGTGTGTGTGCTTTCTGTGGGATAAATACAGGGATTGTTATGCAAAGCAGACTTTTGTCCAGAATAACAGAGGACTCTAACCAGAATAGATGAAGAAGTAAAATCCTCTCAGCACAGGGATGGGTGGCTGGTCTAATTGTGTGAATGTGTGTTTGCATGCGCAAGTGCTCGTAGGGCTAGTTATGGTGGCTTTAAAGCTAATCCCTGGACTCCTGCTCTCACCGGACTCTCATCCACTTACCTAACACTCACCTGGCGCTCACCTAAACCTCACATAATACTATACTGTGTTTGTGACTCATGTAATACCTTCTACCGTAAACCACTACTGTGAACCTGATCACCCTATGGTGTGACGGACCACGTCACAGCGCCTAGTGGGAGCAGAGCCAATGGAAGATGTTACAAGACAAGGCAGGTTTCCAAGGCTTAGCATGGCGGGAAGGTGTGTGTGGAGGTTAGGGTGTGTACTGACATGTTAAAGGTATGAGGCTACATCCACACTAATATATTTTTAGTACAGCAGCTTTTTGAAATGAAATCAAACTCTGTACACACAAGCGTTTTAGCACTATGTTGTAGAAATAATCTCTGTCCATACTAACACACCTGAAAAGGCATATCATATTTAGGTACACTGGACATGAGCCTGCTGTTGTAAACAGGAAGCAGATTGTCTACTCTGTAGTTGCTTGCTTAGTTGCAGAAAATACTGTGAAGGAAGAACAGCAATGGGGAAATGTATGACCAAACTTACTGAAAATAACACATGAAGGCACTCAAGGTGGCTGAAAACATAAATTGGGAGTGTCTCAGAGAAGTACTCGTTGTGATTGATCAGGAAGTGAACATGGGTGTCTGTGTCATCAATTTCAAAAGACCAGACTAAAATGCAATCCCAGAGTTTTCAAGCAAATCGGGGTCAGCATCGTTTTCTAAAGTCTTAGTTTCAGGGGTCAAAAATGCAGGAGAACTGTGAACACTGAGCATAAATGTGGCAAAAGTTATGTGTTTTAAAATCAAAACATATTAGTGTGGTTGTAACATGAGGGTTAATATGAGCCAACCTGTTACGATGACAACTTAGAGCAGGAAACCAGTCTGTCATTTTCAATCATAGTGACAGAATTTGCAACAATTTAGCTGTAATGAATATGAGAGGGGAAATCGACCCAAACCTCACCTATGGTCATGAGCTCTGGGTAGTGACTGAAAGAATGAGATCGCGGATACAAGCAGCCGAAATTAGTTTCCTTGGTGGGGTGGCTGGGCTCAGCCTTAGAGATAGGATGCTCAGACATCCGCAGGGAGCTCAGAGTAAAGCCGCTGCTCCTTCGCCTCTAAAGGGGTCAGTTGAGGTAGTTCGGGCATCTGATTTAGATTCCCCTTGGGCTCGTCCTCTTAGAGGTGTTCCAGGCACGTCTCACCGGTATGAGGCCCTGGGGTAGCCCCAGAACACGCTGTAGAGATTACATATCTTGTTTGGCCTGGGAACCCCTCAGGATCCCCCAGGAGAGGCTGGAAAGCGTCGCTGTGAAGAGAGACATCTGGGGTGCTTTGCTTGGCCTGCTGCCGCTGCGACCCGGCCCAGGATAAGCGGGTGAAAATGGATGGATGAATCTTAAGTCGATGCCCAGCTGGCACCATTGACATTGATATGATGTCAGAAAGCTGTTAAATTTTAGTTGGAAAGAAAATTAGGTTGACAAGATTTTAAATGTCTAAATGAGAGTTTCATGAGAATTCGTTTCACCTCATGTGAACAGTACCATTATGATGTTTTGCAGAGGGTGGATTTTGTTCTCCATACCGAAAGACTATGCCATTATTTTATGTCAGAACAACGTTAGCATGAGATGCTTGGAAGACATTGGATTTTGGTTGGCATCAGACATTGTCCTGACATTGAATTTGGTTACCCAACGTCACGACTGAAGTTCATTCGCATATTGTCTAACAACACTGGTGGCCAGCTGGTTGATTGTCCAAAGATGCAGATAAAAAAAACGTTAACCCAATCCACAGCTGGATTAGGCAGCTGTAGCAAAAAATTCCATTCATGAAACAAAACTTATGTTTCAATGTTTTTCAGCTCCTTCAATCCTTCTTAGTCTGATTTCAAGATCGAATACAGGATGTCTGAACTGACTGACAAGGCCTTTCTTTGCCTAAGTTTGCATGTTAGCCATTTGCCACCTCCTTCTAGGTCTACATTCCAAGTATACATATGTTGTAGCTTACCAGTTTGACAAGACCTGTCCCACCATAGGCACATCTAGATGGTGCCTTTTTGCCAAGATTTGCAGATGTTGCGTACTGTTCTTTAACCTTTTCGATACATTAGCTCTTCAGAAGTTCAAACTTAGTTGTAACATAGGTATTTACTTTCCACATTACCAAACTGAATATGGTGGCACCACACAGACTATGTTTTAGGGAGAGATAAGTTGTTACTACAGTCTTACACCAACTACCTGCCAGCTGCAATTCTTGCATAACTAACATAACTAGCCAGCTGACAAAACTAACTTTATCTTACAAGTATATCTGATGTGTTTAAAGAATAAAAGAGGTGATAGGGAATCCGGTCAGTAACACAGTTCATTGCTGTTAATTCCTTGCGTTTTTTGGTGCAACCTATTTTAGTAAATCGCTATTTTAAACTTGCTAGTATTTACTAACTTAAAAAAGACTTTCCACTTAAACTTAAATGAAATATGAATAGCTGTTGCAACCCAATCTAATTCTCCAAAGGGCACATCTTCACAGCCATCACACCTCTCTGAAAGGGAACAAAGCCAGACCATATTGCTTGCTTCATCTTATAGGTTAAGATTTTATTTTTAAGAGGCATAAGCTGTGACAGGAGCGACATGAGGAAAATTCTTCAGTGACACACATTATGAGCCTCACATGGCTGAAGTCGGGCAGCAGCATATGGAGCTAGTGCTGGATGTACATAGACAGAAACCGCATTAACTGTACTCTGTGTACAGGATCAACACACTGACCAGACAGCCTCTTCATCCGCCAGAGCCAAGACACCAGCTCCACGTCTGAGACCTATTAGCCATGAACCCCCCCCCCCTCCCCCCCCCCCCGCCAAGCCGGCCAAGTGTGTCAGCCAAACATACACTGTCCAATGCAGGTGAGACACACTGATTAAATCCCCCCGAGCCAAAGTAAACATCTCCTCATTTCCAATCCCTGCCCTGCCGCCAATCAGGACACTCCTCGAGAGCTCCATTCTTAATCAGCAGACGGTCTCAGGGCTTTCAGCGAACCAGACTGTAGCTTAGGAGAATCTCACAATGTTCGACAGGGTATTAGATGCTGATATGAGCTCTATCAAAGGAGGATTTTCCCATAGGAAAAATTGAGGCAGCGGTCGCCTGAAGGTCAGAGAAATGGTAGGCTGGAAGAGGAAGTGAAACAGAGAAGCTCCTCCCTAATACGCTGTAAATGACTCAGGGGTGAATTCACAAAGAATGGATTGCGGCCGCTGACAGCACCATGGATTGTGCATCACTTGCAAATATTATCTGCCCCATTTCAAGGTCCAGTTCACAGGAGATATTGCCCTTATAATATTACAGCGCAAATAGGCTTTGCAGCTGAGTTTAGCCTCTCCTCTTCTTTTTTTTTTTGCATCTGATTGCAATTATCCATGTGGCAAAGTACAGATATTGCTCTGTGCCAAGAACACAGTGGGCAGAACAATGGCAGGCAGAAAGAGAAAACAAACAAAAAAGTGATATTCTCTTCAAATTATCCGCTCAAGAGCGCTCTTGGCATGACGATGCCTTCAAATGGCTATAATCACTGCTGCCATGATCCCTTGAAAGTCTAGGTGCAACACCCCTTTAAAATGTGCTTTAATTACCACCAACTCTCTTAAGGTGCTAACAGCTTCACTGTTACTGCATGTGGCTATTAGCGCCAATCATTGTGAATTGCACCGTTTTTGCAGTGACGCTCATTTGCATAGTAAGGGGCTGATTTTGCACCAAATGTATACATTTTACATAATTTAAAACGTGCACATAGCACAGGAGCACCAAGATGCTGGAGTAGTGCAAGGGTGAAGTTGGCATCACCCTGGTTCCCTCAACAGTAAAGCCAGTGGATTGTTTTTTCATTGGATTTTGGATTATTGCAGAAAATAAGCTCTGTGGCAAACAGAAGTTTTTGATACTTACATATTTTGATCAGCAAGATAGTCCTCACAAATGAACACCACTTTTATTATTTTTGAAACATAAATGAAATCGCCAGAAATAAAAAGCTAACATTAGGCTATACTACAAACTACACCATGGTCCTTTGACTTCAGCAAGACTGTAAAGCCATGTTCAGCATGGTTCATGGTTAAACACATTCTCTCCCCATTCAGCCACGACCAGCCTTTTAAAGACACACTAAAGCTTCACTATTCATTTTGCGCGGGGGGACGCAATGGATGCGTGTTTATCATTTCATCTGTGTGACCAGTAGCTTATGGTGACTAACCTTGACTAATGTTATCAAACATTAGCGCTGTCAGTAGCACAAGTAGAGAAAGTCAGTGAGCTACTCTAAGCTAAGCTACTTTTCATACCAGACCAAATAAGACTACAGCAGCAGCAAAACCTCTGAGTGTGTTGATCTAAACATTAGGCTACTTTCTAGTAAGTACAGCCTACCAGTAGCTTTTACAAATATTAATCCCATTTCATAATTTCCAGGAAATTTCAGTGTGGTCTACAAACATCATGCAGAGATCAGAAACACGGTCAGGAAAAGCAATCCATCACATTCAACATCTTGTCTGGTTTTCCTTATGAAACTGTTAAATTATTGTTGAACGATAATACAGATGCAAGTAAGGGAAGAATGCCAGTATGGTACAGTTGTGTGCTGGGGGTAAAGCTACAACAGACACTGAGACTTAAGTCGGCTGCCAAACAGCAATCTTGTTAATGTAAGAGTTTACCAAAATTATTACTTTCGTTTTGTCAGGGTTTAATTTTCTGACAGTCTAGCTTGTGTTTACAAAGTTGTATGGCAGCTCAAACCATGGGATGTGCAAAAGGCCCCACCACTTGTCCTGTAGAGGAGCAAGACATACAGACTTTATAGTTGTTTAGCCTCTTTTTGTGGTTTTGTATCTCTACGAAGGCATTTTGAGGTAATTCAGTCCCTTTTTTGGGTCCTTTTGTTTCTTTTTGTAGTTGTTTTGTCTCTTTAAGGTAATGCTGTGTCTTTTGTTGCCCTTTTCTATCTCTTATGATTATTTTGCTCCTCTATGTAGTTATACTGTGCCTCATTGCAGTTCCTTTGCATCTCTTTGTTGTCTTTTTGTGTCTCTTTGTGGCCTTTTTAAGTCTATTACTGGTTAGTACATGCTAATTTGAGTGACCTTTGGCGGGTCCATGTCATTGGTCCGACATCCCATTAGTCCGACGGTCCGCGGTGCTGAACGGCTCCCGGCGGGCATATTTCTACCTTGATGGTACGCCACGACCGGCTCTGGGTCAGCTGGGAAAGGCTTGAAGCGAAGCAGGCTCACGCCTTATGTGTTTGTCACTTTCTTTTTCATTTTAACCCACACCATGATCTTTTCCTAACCCTAACCAAGTGGTTTTTGTGCCTAAACCTAACCAGACCCTAACCACAGGGCATCATGATGATTTCGGAACCACGGGACATCAGGACAATGGGTTTAATATGGTCAGAACAATTGGATGTCGGACCAATGGGCTGTCGGACCAATGGGCAGTTCCCCCTTTGGCAGGGGCCCCTGACACTTTGGGCCCCTTAGCCTCTGCCAGGTAGGCCCATTCATATTAACGTAATGCTTCATGCTGATTCATGCTAACCCTTCATTTTAAGGCTTTTTAAATCTGATCTAAGTAGGTGTTCACATCATTAAAAATACAGTGAGCTGTGTAATTAGTAACCCCAGTCAGAAAGAACATAAACAGCCATAAACATTGATTTATCTGTTTACTTTTTCCTTTAACATTTTGTGCTGTGCTCTTTTATTATCATAATGAGGCACTTTGTAATTGTGCCATAAAAATAATGTTTATTATTGTGGTGTAATGACATGGATACAGTGTTACTCAAGTCATCCTGGCCTCCCTGTCAGTGAACTGTGATGTCTTCAGTTCTTTTCCTCACAATACACCATATAAATCAGTTGGCTGTGACAGAAGAAGGGTAGTTACATTCTTGATTGACACACACACACACACACACACACACACACACACGCACATGCTCTTTATATAGCATAATTACTGCTGGCCTACATAATGCTCCATCCAAACCGCATGACATGGCAGGATAGTGGAAAAATTGCAATTTATGTCACTAGATTTGGTCCTATCAGGTTGCACTGCTGTTTTTCTTTCTGTGGTCGGTGATGGCATCTGCAGCTCTGAGGGAGAGTTCATGCTCACGAGGTCTGATTCAGCTTGAGTTTCTCAGCCATGAAATGTTGTGATAGTTGCACTAAGGCATAGTCATTTTTGTTCGACATTCTGGGAAATACACTTTTTTGCTTTCTTGCCAAAAGTTTGATGAAAAGATCGATACCACCGTCATCTGTCGTGCCAACAGCTGAGTGGTTTATGTAAGCATAAATGCCAGAGCCTTACCAGCAGGGTCTCGGTCATGAGAGGACTCCAGGAAATCACTGTGAAATAGTCCGACACATGAAACCAAATGTGTCACGTTCACACTTTGGTTTTTGTATGGACTAAACAGACAAGATACAACATGTCAGTTAGTAAGATTTATACTGAAGGGCAGATTGTGTTACATTTGAAAGAGCCAAGCTAGCTTTTTCCTCCTGTTTCTAGGCTTTATGCAAAGCTAAGCTAACAGGCTGCTGCCCGAAGAGGGTCTAGCCCTAAAGCAGGATTTATATCCCTGCGTCGAATCGATGCCATACCTATGGCGTAGGCGTGCTGACGTGCACTTTCCCAGAAATGTAACTAATTGTAATTGCGGCAACGTAAGCTGAAAACCATTTCCCTCAGTGGAAACAAAGCTTTTAGTTAATTTCATTTCTCAGATAAGACCCAATATATTGTGAAGACAATAAAACTTTAACAAAATAGCATTTTAAGTCTTATGTGTGATTTATCCTGGCTTCATTTGAGTAGAGGAAATCTTTGCTAGTCACAAGGCTAATATATACAATGTAAAATGCCATAGGCTTGTGCTAATAACGTTAGCATGTTATATTTGTTTGGAAAACGTGTTTAGCAAGACAGTTTTGCCAGTGAACCTTGTGAGTTGTAATGGCGCTGAATTTTGTAAAGTTACCTTTATTAAATGTAGTTGTATTCTCTGGCTTCATATCAGTAGGCTAGAAGAAATGTCTGCTAGCTGCTAGGCTAATTTATACAATGTAAAATGCCATAGGCTTGTGCTAATAACGTTAGCATGCTGTATTTGTGGGGAAAATGTGTCCAGATAAAGACAAGTGCTTTGTCTGTGAATGCTGCAAGTTAGAGTGAAGCTGGTTTGTGTACTTGTGTTTGAATTTGTCGCTAATAAGCCTTGTTTAATGTGTGATTAATGTGTGTTTTGGGTGTGTTTTGAATCAGTTAAACTTGACAACACTTGTTTTGGAGGCGTAACTGCAGAGTGACACAGACACACCATCGCAAGTATAAATGTTCACGATGGCGTAGGCCACAAGCATACTCTACGGCATAGGCTTTGCATATAGATGACGCACAAGTATAAATCCGACTTAACCAGAGGTCCAGGTCTAAAATGATGAACTTAAACCCTAATGGACTTAAGAAATTTGTTCCAAGCTTGGATCCAATAACTTTTTAAAATGTTCCGACTCAGTGCCTGTTCGCAAGAGGAGAGACTCAGGTCTATTTTATAGACTACAAATGCCATTCTACTGCTAACAACGTTTATAATGTTAGATACAACATACTGTCACCCATCCCACTGTACATAATGTTCAATAATGTGTGAAAAATGTAATTTGATTCTATTGTCACTTATTTTGTTGTCTTAAGTTACATGGCTCAGGGATCAAAAAAGTCCCTGAGTTTACGAAATGTTAACAGTCCACAGGTAGTTTACTAACCAGCACTTACTTTCTTGCTGCATTTGTCCACAACTTACATGAAGGAGGCCCAGATAAAAGGGATGCTGCTACGTTTGATCTGTTAGCTTTTTTTTTCACCTCAGTTAAAAGGTATCCATCTTTCCTCCACTCCACCTCCAATATGCTGCCGCTGCCTCTTTTTTTTTTTTTTTTTACACCTTACTTTCAGTCTTGTAATCTGATCTTTACTCAGCCTAGTAGAATGGGAACAAACCCGAACGCAAATGACCATAATAAAACATTGACCCGGCACTATACAGGTCCCAGGTTGAGTCTCGGGTTCCTCTTCTTCTTGGATCCTAGGGCCTGGGTGACGACTCTAGGACCTGAGAAGACCTCTATTGTACAAACATGAGAGTGGTATCAAAGTGAAGGCTATTTTTGCAAAAACTATTCCTTTAATGATGTGGCAGTAGGACAAGTTTGATACATCAGTTTTTCACCTGTTGACAGAGAAGCAGGGATGAGATTAGAGTACAGCACAGTGACAGAAACCAGCTGCAGGCTTCCACAGCAGTAAGTAACAGCCTGTATTTATTTCTGATTAACAGTAGATTTATTAGCTCATGATATTTCACCTAACAGCACTAACACTGTCACATTATGGCAGCTCCACCCATGAATAATGAAGTATTTATTGTAGGTGTCAGAGCGCAGTAATTGCTTGGTGTGTGTTGTGTGATTTAGCATCATTTTCACAGTGTGCAGGCTTTAGTGTGATTTTATATCGTTTGCTCTGCATATTCCTCGCTGTACTTTCCATACAGTCATGCCACACCTACACTTTTTCTTTAGTCTGTGGTCGTTTTCCTCAGACTATGAATATCCACTGGGTCACTCAAATCCATTACTATCTGTCCCTGTCTATTTGCCTCTGTACAGTATGTCTCTCTCCTCTCATGGTGACAGCTTCATACTGAAATTGTTACCACTGAAACCAGTAGTGACAGTGCGTGTTCCCACTAAGCATTACTTTGGTCATGAAAAAACAAAAGTTGTTAAAGCATATAACTTAATGTGTACACACAAGAGATAGTTGCAACCAAAATACAGATGTTTAAACGCAGTTCAAACTCTGGGCTCTTCATTACATCCATGCTGGATTACAGCGGTTAAATGCCAGATGAAATTTCATGAGGCAAGGGGTTCTCCTCCATTTACTTTCTATGAGAAATAAATAAGCATGATAATGGGATAGGAGGTTAATGCAAACCAGGCCAGCAGTATACCTAGAAAATTTGGAAAAGAAAGTTTGCACATGAGCACATTTGTTGGATGAGAACAGAGCCCAGTGAAGTCAAACACTGCAGACTGTGGGTGTCCTGGCTGCTCTGTTGCCTAATGTGCCCACCATGTAAATGTCAGACTTGTATCTGGTCCCTGAGTTTGGTCACATCCTGCCCTCCCTGTCTCTGCTCATGTCTCCTGTGCCTTTGTTCTTTGAGGCGTCTACAGTTCTTTCCAAAACTCTAAAACTGGATACTGGTGGTGTTCTTGGGATGAGTGTATTACAACTGGAGAAGTCTTTTAGGGGCTGTACAAAAAAAAATCAGGGGGAGTGGGGGTCAGAAAAGGGTGGGTGTTATGTATTTATTCATTCCTGGGTCTTTTTATTTTTTTCACAACCTGGATTTATATATTATGCCTGCATTTAAAAGCGAGCGTTATTGTTTAAAAAAAAAAAAAAGACTTATTATTGAAATTCAGGATGGGGTGAGAAAAATTGTGGGGTTAAGCCCATGTTTATACAGATATTTTTGAAAATATCCTATAGCCTATTTTTTCCCCCTCCATTTTAAAAACAATTCTGTCCTCACCTTTTACAAAATATCTCTATATCTTCCACACTATAACGCAAAAATGACTTAGTCTCCCCTGTCACAAAGGTAGTAAAGTGTACAGGCTAGTGTTACCTTTTTCAAAACACCTACTGGAGAGCACATCACTGTGAAAGAAGGAAAGTCATGAGTGGGATATTTATTAACTTTTGCAGTATTATATTTGCCAGTATGGCTCTGTTCTGGGCCTCTCTGCCTTTCCTAGGTCCATGCAGAAAGCCTAAGGCAGAAAGAGCACACCTCTCTGCCCTTCCACACGCCTATGTGGATAACCTAAGGCAGAGAGAGCACACCTCTCTGCCCTTCCACACGCCTGTGTGGATAGCCTCAGGCAAAAAGAGCACACCTCTCTGCCCTTCCACACGCCTATGTGGATAGCCTAAGGCAGAAAGAGCACACCTCTCTGCCCTGCCACACGCCTATGTGGATAGCCTAACGAAAAAATAAAAGCGTCATGAGTGCCAGCAGTCGCTCAGGTCGCTGGCATTGCGCTGCCTAGCAGCTCTGGCAGGGCTTGCAGAAGGCTGCCAAGGGGCAGGGCTTTCAAGCTGTGCTGCAGATGTGTTCAGCTCCATTCTAACTAACCTACCTGTTTATGTGTTTTGCATTTGTTTACATGGATCAACACAAGCCTCTTTTACTTACCAGACAAACCAACAATTTCAGATACCCTTTTCCAGGCATCTGACTTCTTCTGGATGTCTACGTAAATAAACAGAGACACATCATATAGCACCGGGAAACCGGAGACTGCCACAATCAACCTCTCCTCCGTTTTTGTCTTCTCTTTCTTTTTCTTTCACTGTCCCGCCTAGAATATTCAAGGTCTGCAATTGGCTGCTGTTCACTACTGCATCGGCAGCGTCAGCAGCGTCGCTCCTCATTTGCATAAAGTTGAGCTTCTCTCAACTTCGCAGTGACGCTCCAGTCGCTGGCATCGCGCTGCTCACTGCTGCTGACGCTCCAGATGCCCTTCGTAGCAAGCGTACATTGAAAATTAATGACTGCCGGCCGCTTATGATGCTCATGACGCTTTTGGTGTGAATGCACAGTAAGGCAGAAAGAGCACACCTCTCTGCCCTTCCACATGCCTACATGGATAGCCTAAGGCAGAGAGAGCACACCTCTCTGCCCTTCCACATTGCTACATGGATAGTCTAAGGCAGAAAGAGCACACCTCTCTGCCCTTCCACATGCCTACATGGATAGCCTAAGGCAGAGAGAGTACACCTCTCTGCCCTTCCACACGCCTACGTGGAAAGTCTTAAGGTTGAGAGAGCAAACCTCCCTGCCCTTCCATGGAAAACAACACCTCTAGTCTTTGCTGCTGGAACAGAACCGAGCCAGCATCAAAGACAAACACAAATGACATTGATAAGTCAGACACAGTTGTTGCAAAGCGGCTTGCAGAGGAAGCAGCAACAGTAGGCAGGCCAGAGCAGTTTAAATAGGGCGTCCTGAATGAGATCTGCCAATTGGTTGCATAGAAAGGAATCATGTGATCAGCTGACTACCTTTCATCAATCAGCTGATCCATTAGTTGATTGGCTGATGTAGCTGCGATGTGAGCTGAGCTTGACATTGTGTTCTGCCTGAACTAACGCTATGCTGAAGTTCTGGCAAACTTTAAACTGCAGATGCTGAGGTGGAGCAAAAACACTGGGTGCAGCAGATGCCTCTGTTCATTCATGATATGGTGCAGCAATACTAAGTATAAGTATAAAGTAGCAAATCAGTAGTCAGCCGTTGTTGTTTCTTCTAGGGTATACTCTATTACACAATTCAACAATGGGCATGTCCGAATTGAGAAGATGACATCATCCGTTCCCAAACGCTTTGCTTTACATGTCCACACAGATAAACAATTTTTGAAAAATCTGCACCTTAAAAGGTGTTTTAAAAAAAATCTCTGTATTGGTGACCTAAAACTCAATTGGCATATTTGTTTGTTTGCTAATTACACTCAGGCTGTTCTCATGCCCTGTTTGTACCTTTTGCTACAAAACGTAATGCACAAAAATTGGCACATATCCCACGTAATGCTGAGCCAATAATCTGTGCATAATCATACATAGTTTGGTAGGCTGCAATCACATGACCAATGTGCTGAAGGGAGTAAAGAACAAAGCAGTCACGAGCTGTCCACTCAGGAGTCAGGTTCGGGTGGTGGATGGGTCACAAAGCACAAGACTTTCCCCTGGGATTTTCCCCAGGGGACTGTGTGAACCTTGAGTGAACTTTGAGTCACTACATGCCACGTAGTCGCCATGTTTCCTTTCCAAACCCTAAGCAAAACAACTTTAATTTCCTAAACCAAACCTCTGTACCTTTACCTTAATTATGTAACTTTTCATTAAAGACATAACGTTGTTCGTGGGCTGCTAATTTGTAGGATATCATACAAACAGTTGTATAAGGATACATCGCTCCACTTTTATTGAGAGATTTGCTGGCTATGTGTAAATTGTTGCAGGATTACAATTCTAAGCTTTAAGTATGAGCACACCATCTTAAATTGTTTATATACTCATGGTGACATGAACTATACCAGCTACAGGGTTGGGCCTCGCTTTATATAAAGTGAAACATATGTTTCAGTCCCCTTACCCACCCACACTTTTCCATACAGGCCCTTAACTACATTTACATCAGATTGCTGGCGGTCCTGTATCACACGTGGTGGCTTTTATCAACTAAATCTAAATGTGATATATCTTTTGTAAGTATGTTTATGTTTGAGCAAATAAAACATCAGCAAAGATAAATTTCTTCACACACAGCGAAACACCTAGACAGAATGTGTCATTATTTTTCTTGGTTTGAATGAACCTCTACTTTATCTCCATGCTTGTTTTCAAAAATCCCTGTTAAACCTCTCTTTAAACCAGTCCACCCTTACTTCTCTTGATCCCTGCGAACCAACTCCATATGTGTGTAAATGTGTGTGTGCGTGCATGAATGTGTGTGGGAGTCTTGGATCAAGCTGTGCTTTCTGTTTATCTTACTTGTTCTTCCCACTTCCTGGTCAGGGGGTTGCACACTAATAAAAGTTGTTAAGGTATAATAATGCTTACTGGAGACAGTCTGGGTCAAACTACAGTTAACCTGGATGACCGTCGGAGTTTCGTCACAGAAGAGTCTAGTGACTCATTATTGGGAAACACAAATAGCACAAGAGAACAATGTTGTTTTGTCAGTTTGGTGCTGTGGAGAGAGTTCAAGGAGTTCAAGGAGTTCTTTACAGAGTTGTTATGATGCTATGAAGATGTCAAAGATCATGACATACGCTGAATATAAGAGATAAGTAAGGTTAGAAGATAGTTAGGGAGCTGATTATGTACGTATGTGCTTTACTGAGTGCATGTGAGGGGAGGAGGAGATGGAGAAGTGGAGGTGGATGTGGGGAGGGGGTTCTGTGCCACACAAGTTGCCCCTGGGGCCTGAGTGGTCGCGTTGGCTTTGGCAGGAAGAGGGAGGAAGCAAAGAGGAGGTGTGTGTGTGTGTGTGTGTGTGTGTGTGTGTAGAGGGGGGGCTGTGGAGGGCAGCTCCTGGTGCCACGTTTGCATCACAGAACTGTAATTCCTTTCAGTGCTGAGCAAAGCACAGTTGGCACTGTGGCTGCTTCACTTCTTTCTTTCTTTTTTAACCCTTTTCGACCGCTTGCTGCTCCACAGACACCCACAGACTGACGTGATATCAACAGCGTGTGGGTTGTGTTTATTTATTTTTTACTTTTTGTTTTTACAGCAGTTACATGTCCCTTTGTTTGGATCTTCTTACAATTGACTTGCTGGTATCAGACAGAATCTCGTGCTACTCGTTCAGCTCTGTTTCCATCTTCAGTCTGACACTGAGTCCACTCTAACTGATTTCCCTGGGGAGGGGGCTCGATTTTCCTACCAATCACTAGAGACCAACATATCCGCCTGAATCTAACGTCATTTTTAAATCCACACTGATGAGTAGCCATGCCAACAAACCTGCTTTGCTGGGGTTTAAAGTGAAGCAAAATGAAGTAAAAACAAAAAACAAAAAAACAACTTAAGATGTCGGGTGATATTTACAAGTTTTATGTCACGATGCTAGACAAATCAGTCAACTCCAACTCAGTTAAGTGGGTGGAATCAAAGGTCTGGACCCATACAGGCAAAGCATTAACCTTTGCTGAACTTTCCACTCCGTAGTTACTGTTTTGCCGTTGGTAGAGCTTTCCACTCTTGCAGTTTTGAATGATAATAGTGGCAGCTTACCCACTCAAAGTTTTTAGCAAGTTTTCAAACAATGTGTCCCTAATTTTACACATAGGCAACCCAGAGCCAACAACTGTTGATTTTGTGGTCTAAAATGACGTCTGTTGTTAGCAGAGTTAAAGTTCTAGTGTGTAGGATTTTGTGGCATCTAGCGGTAAAGTTGCAGAACTGAAACTTCTTCTGTGCACCAAGCGTGTAGGAGAACTACACTGGCTGAGGCGAAAACACAAATAGCATTATCTAGAGGCAGTGTTTGGGCTACTGTACAACAACATGGCAGACTCCTGAGGAAGAGCTCATTCTAAGGTAACAAAAATACAACAATTGTTATTTAAGGGTGATTATGAACTAATGACAACTTAGTTATGAATATTATATACAATCTCTGCCATTACATAGCTTAGTTAGCTTCAGCCTCTACAGTTTGTCTGATTAACGGAGCAAAATGCTTGCTGCATGTTGACATGCTGAGTTTAAGATCTCACAGTTTTCCCATATCTTCCTTCCGATGCCTCGCGTCTTTTTGCTTTAAAGCTTAGTTTTTCAGTGCAGCAGCTTGTTAAAACTTTGTGTGGTTTCCTAACCATGTTGGTGGTGCATCTCATCACAAAGCAGCTTTTAGGCATTTTTGTGTTGTTTGCCACCAAAAAGCCAATGGGATTTTGACTTTTTAATTTTTATTTTTGCCAAAATCAAACTCTGCAGCAAACAAATGTTTATGATACTGACACATTTTGTTCAGCAAGAGCAAATGAACACCACTTTTATGATTACTGAAGCTTAAATACAATTGCCACAGGTAAAAAGCCAACATTAGGCTATAAACAAACTACTGTACAGTATGGTTGTATGACCAAACA
This sequence comes from Epinephelus fuscoguttatus, assembly GCF_011397635.1. Classification (NCBI taxonomy): domain Eukaryota; kingdom Metazoa; phylum Chordata; class Actinopteri; order Perciformes; family Serranidae; genus Epinephelus; species Epinephelus fuscoguttatus. The sequence continues at coordinate 12,442,833 of NC_064771.1, forward strand.
TCATCACATCACGAGACTATAAAGCTGTGCTTGGCACGGCTCAGCATGATGATGTTCTGTAGTCTCATATAGCCACTTGTCAGCAAATGCATTTTTAAGACACATAGAAGCTTCAAAGTTCACAGTTTACAGATGGATTTTTATGTCGTAGAACAAAACGTGAAAGTCTCCTAAGCTTGTTTTAACCACAGACCTTATGTCAGACATCCAACTAAAAACCCATTAAAAAAACCCATTGCCTTTGAGATGAGGGGACAGTGAGTGGTAAAATGTCAACTCATTTCCTGGTTTTAGCACTCATTCCCGGGGCCCTCTATACAAAATCATTGGAGGGTGATGTTTTCGCCATGGTGGAGGCAGGACTTAATTGCGCTCTATCTCACGCTAACCTTTTATGGCTTACATTAGAGCAGAAATCCAATATGTGACAGACCTGTGGTGCCCAGTTTCAATTGTAAACCTATGATTGGACAATCACTGTTAGGGGAGGGTGTTACCAAAAGGTCTGATAAGTCTGAGAAGCAGCATCCAACATGTTGTGTTTGATGCACAGACGAGTAAACAAAGTTGTAACGCCAAAAATGTGTTGGAAATATAATTGTATAATTACACTTGCCAAAAGCCCTTGATGTTGTCACATTGTCACACTAATTTTCCTGAGAATGAAACACAGACACCACAGATCTCAGCATACGTAGACAGACACACACATACACACAAAACATGTCTGCTGGCACCAAAACACACCCATGCACATGCACACATACAAAACAAACCAGCCACCAAACTGTACATCTTTGCCCAGTAATGACACTGTTTGCGCACACACACACATAGGATGAGGAAATTGCATGACATCAAATCTAATTGGACCCATTCAGAGATGTCAGACAACATGTCTGTAATTGCGTGTTGCTGCTGGTAGGAATCCGTCTCCTTTTTCATCTTTGTTTTTGATTGTCTTTCTTGTAACTTGTGCTGTTTGGAGGATCTGAGGAATCACAGCTGAAGCATCTTTGCATGCAGAAAGAATGTGACGCAAGTGGAAATACAACTAAAACTAATTTAGTAAATTGAAATATATACAAAAACAACCTGTCACCACAAACATAAAACAGCCAAACACTCCACAGAGATTCAGTGATGAACTGTTACCAAACAGAGCATTTTTGAGAATAAAAACTGAAATGAAATTTTCAAAACGAAACAAATGACAAACTGATGGGAACCGTCATAAATCAAAATAACTCTTGCATAAACCCACCATCCACACAAACACACACACACACACACACACACATACTGTTTGCATCAATGTGACTCAGTAGCTTTCAGTGGTAGATTCATCGGCCTCTGTGGCACTTGGGGTTTTCCAAAGTCCACAACATCATCAGTGTTGGAAAATAACTGAAGAGCAGCAAATGATTTGGTTGAGTGTTAACAGCCAGGTGGTATGAATTCAGCGTATCTGTGGAAAGGGCTGCTGTAAACACTCAGCTCGAACCAAAAACACAAATACCGTGAAATCAATGATGTGCATATTTGATAAGTTGGAGGTTTGTTTCCCAAGTGTCAGCATGATTATATTACTTTTTATTTCTCTCCCCACAGAGCCTGAAGGCTAAACTATGACCAGCTTAATAAAGCAGCATATCATTTAAAACAGCAGTGCTTAGGAAAAGGGCAACATTATCACTTCTGAGTCCCAAAAAGTATATTTCAATACCTTATATACAACTGTTCTGAAAATAACTCAAAGGAGTGACAATTGCTGACCACCGCTGACAATGACTAAAAGAACAATGATTAAAGGAAATCAGTGTTGACTGTTGGTAAGTGATTGGATATAAACCACAAATACTTTTGTCTGTGGTTTGGTGCTGGGCAGGTGGTGCACAGAGGGTTTATCCAAGCTTTTTCACTGAAGCAAAACTGTAACAGCTCAGAAAATACACCCTTATTATACAGTTTGTAAACAGTGATGATGTGCATAAATGCACAGGCAAAATGGCATGGAAGTGTAGCGGAGTGCATTAGCCTATCAAGCTGTGCAAGGACATTAACCACCAAAGGTCACAAATGCTGCCTACACAATCAGACTCTGACAAAAAGTGACTGACTTCTGGATCTGTGTGCTATTAGTGTGTGTAAAAGACATTAGCAAGTGGCCCAGTATTCAGTAGCCAAATATATACACGTTTGCTGGGGAAACGTAGCGTATACAAAATTACACTGCTTATCTGTGGTCATGTACAGAACGTCACATGCTCCCTGGCCAATGACCACTGTGTATGAGTTTAACATAATTAACAAACCAGAAAACTAATGTTATGTCCTATTGTATCTGCTTTTTGTGTTGTTGAGTCGCTAGCTATCAAAGTTAAAAGTTTGAAGCAGGAGAATTTTTCTTAAGATTATTATTTTGGCGTTTTGCCTTTGTTAGATAGGACAGTATTAGGGCCAGTCCCAATACCCCCCCTTAGCCCTACCCCTTGGCCGTACCCCTACATTTGCGTGTTTCCGCGAAGGGTAGTGGTGTCCCGATTCCTTTTTGCGTGTAGGGGTAGGGGTGTCCCAATTCCTTTTTGCGTGTAGGGTTAGGGGGCATAACAAGGGGTAGTGGGTATGAAACTAGCCCTTCGGAGCGAGGGATTTCAGATGCTGCTGACTTGCCAGTGAGGGGTAGACATCGCCATGGCTACCACCGAGCAAGAGACGGGGAAAAAAATTCATACATAGCTAACGCTACCGTCGTCAGGTTGCTTGTTAGCTAGCTAGCTAGCTTGCACTATCTGGCGTCTGTCATCTGTCCTGTTCTGCAAAATTGTCGGACTTTTCGCATTACGATAACACGCCAGCTAGTATAACTATGCTGCCTCGTAATGTTAGCTGGTTAGCTAGCTAGCAGAAGTCCCCTGTCGTCTGTCGAAGCATGATGAATGCAGCAAATGGGATCGGTAGGATGAATGAGACTCCATTGTAGATGCCGGTTGGAAATGTAGATGGCTCGCAGCTTACTGTTTAAAATAGTTACGTATGCGTGAACGTAACCGACGCAGTGACGTAGTGAGTGGTGTCCCACTTCCTAGGGAAAGATTTCAACCCCTACCCCTCCTTGCTTCATTTCAAGGGCCAAGGGGTAGTGGGCAAGGGGGGGTATTGGGATTGTGAAATGGGGAGAGAGAGGGGATGACTTGCAGCAAACATGCAGCTACAGGCTGGAACTGAACCCATGGCCGCAGTAGCAAGGACATTGCTTTTGTATATGACACACCTGCTCTACCCACTAAGCCACCATGCACCCATAACAATTGAATTTTGGATTGTGTCCTCAGTCCCGTAGTAGTCAACACATTAAATAGCTTGCAGTCATAGACATGAGTGACAGATGGAAAGTTAGTGTAAAAGTCTAAGTTTACTCCGTTCAAAAGCAAGCAAACCAGAGGGCTGTACCACAAGCCGAGATTAGTTTCTTAGGGATGTACGTTGAATCTAACGCCAGAGTTTTCTGTCCTACGAAGGTGGCTCTCTTTTAACCTGGCTAGATCACCATGGTAACAACAGTGCAGACTTAACCTGGTTTGGACCAGTTTTCGTGCCAAGTTTTGGCTTGAAATTGCCTACAGATTCTCTGCTGAGAGAATACGTTATAAATGCACTTTATCAAACTTGTTGAGCTGTAATGTTACGTAAATGCCACCAAATGATGCTGTGCAGTTACAGTAGTGCTTACTTACTTACTTAAAGGGGTCACTGCAGGACAGGAGAGTTTATTATATATATTATAAGAGTTATTACATGATCCACTGTTGATATGTAAAAGGATTTCGTAAAATAAAAGATCTCAGGAGAATAAAAACAGATGCAAGACAAAAGAGAATATATAATATAATATTGTAAATATTCAAACATGTAGTGGGTAAGTGAGGCATAATTTACATATAAGGTTTAAATTCTCATTGAGTCAGTTTTAGAAAAGTGCCCTTCAAATGAAGCTAAATATAATCAGTATAATATATTTTCACCAAAAGCATAACATCATAAAGTAATTGGGCAATTTATATGGTTTCACAGGATGTGAGAAGCAGCACTATAAACAGCATCAAATGAACCTGTCACTGGACTTTATTGGATTAAAGAGAGAGAGAGAGCCAGCTGAATGAGTCCAGAAAGCATTACACGTTTTCCCCGTGTCGCAGTACGCAGAGGATCAGACACAGTGAGTATGGTCACATAAACTCAGCTTTAACTGCGAGAGAAAACCCACCACGGTGCTTACAGGACAGCTTTCCATCTTTCCAGCCTGCTGTTTGCACTCACACCGGTTACCGTGGATACCAGGGGCATCAAAATACAGGCACAATGACAAATACCAGCATCTGTGTGTGTGTGTGTGTGTGTGTGTGTGTGTGTGTGTGGGTCAGTGAGGTTCAGTCTGGGCGGTAATGTGAGACCAAGATGAAACACTCAGCCATCAGCACATTCCTATGGGCCTCGGTTTTCTGCAGCTCGGAGAGAAAGAAAGAGACAGAGAGAGAGTTAAAGAAAGAAAGAAAGAAAGAAAGAAAGAAGAAGACTGGACGTCAGAAAGACAGGAATATTACAGAGGAAGAAAGCCCAGCAGCAGTAAACATGTCAGCTACTCTTAATGATGCAGCTGCCTCCTGGGCCGCTCACTAACAATCACAGTCACACAGCAATAACTCCTCCACCTCTCATTAGCCTAGTGTGTATATTGTTTTAGGTTTTATATAATGATATGCTCTGTGGATGCTTTGCACAAATCTGCCTTCAGCCTCGCCTGCTTCATGACGGTGGTTGACGGAGGAATCCACTCCCCACAAATATTGTCTGAATATCTGTGAACCAGACTAGAAACACAGAGCTGCCTTAAAATGATTGTTTGTGATGTGGCTGTAGAACCATTTAATAACCACTTATTATCATGTGTAGACGTGCAGACTTTTGTTTGTAGAATAAATTAGGCTACAAACAACTTTAGAAAAAAATTATAGCCTGCCATTGAAGTCAACTGAAAACACCAGAGTCTGGAAACAACACATGTGCTACTGTCAGTTTTCACAGTTTAGGGGCCCTGCTCATTCCTCTGAGAGTCAAGAGAACATAGAAATGTTATAGGACTAAATCCTGATAGTGAAACGAGTCATTTCACAAGGCTTGTGATGCTCAAAAAAAAAGTATCCACTGATTTACAGATGTCTCTCTCACAGTGTGAGTCAATGGGAAAAAGTCTTTTTGGGGCCCCGTGGCATCACATGACAGAACTGGATGGTGTAATTCCAGTCTTGGCCACTATGTCAAATTGGCCTCAAAGCCCAGTGCTGCTCCTTTAGGCTTGGCTTTTTTGCACACACAAAGAAAAAATAAGAAATGTGTCAGGAGAGATGAAGAAGCCACAGGCTCATACAAACTGACTTCCCCTCACCGTAAGATGAAAAACGGACAATGACAAAAAAAAGGGAGAAAAGTTGCCAAACAATCTAAACTAACATTATACAGAAAAATACAACAAAAGATAAATGACATCAGGAAGCACACTGAGCAGTCAGTGAAAAATAATCCAATAAAATGGTGTTCCATAATCTGTACATTACAACATCTAAGGTAGTACTAGCCATGTTTTGTTTTGTAAAAAAGACGGTGGAGCTGATTAACCTTCCTTTTTACAAAACTAAACATGGCCAGTATTTTGGCTAATAAACTACCCAGCAGGTGTAACAGCATCATGCCAGAGGTAGGTAATCTAACTAGTTTAACTAGAACAACATTACTTCAATAACACCTACAGAGTTTTATGAGCAGATGCAATACATGTTAAAGGGACATTGTGTAGTGTTTTCAGTTGTTTATTGGCAAAAATCGATGTCTGCATTCATAAACATGTCATCATTGGTGTATTATTACCTCCACCAATAATCTGACTTATTCTCATAAAAGGAGAATTTCAGATTTGTTTGTACATGGGGCGGGTAAGTCATCTGGGGGGTTCCATAACGTTTCGCCATCTTGAAAATACATCCACCAACAAGGGACATACAGCCCTGCCTTTGATGTTTTCATTGAGAGCCAGGCTGCATGACTGAGAAGCTGAAGGAGAGGAGCAAGAGGCGCTTTGCTACTACCCTACTACTTACTTACTACTACCCACTACTGCAGCATAACAAAGTCCACTCTTTGAGTATCATGCAGCATCACGGGAGATGGAATCCTTGTTGCCAAGAAAGTGCAAAAGGGAATCAAAAAGGCAACGTGACCGGCAAATTCAAAAAACGAGGGTCAACATCAGGGTAGCCTTTCCCAGGTGGAAAGAGCTGCTGAAGGAGAAAGGTTTTAAAGGAGCAATAAGCGAAATTCATCATTTCTAGACTGAAGGAATTAAAAAATTGCTATGTGAAGAATAAGAGGTGTGATTTCATGTGGAGTATAGCATGACCTCACACACCCTCTCTCTGTGTTGATCTCCAGCCCATTGTTTACAAGCCGGTCCGGCTGCGCGTTCATGTACGTTCATGTGAGCCCAGTTCCCGGCTCAGTTGGAGTTGGAGCGTTAGCGTGGCAGCCGAGTAGTGCTAACGCTAACAGGAAAGCAGGGAAATAGCTAAACGCAGCAGAGACCGAGAGTGAGTGAAAGACATCGCTAACTGCTAAACTAAGCCAAACTAAGTTGGCTGTTTAGGTTTTATTTCCTCGCCTCTGTGGCGAGTGAGTGGGCTAACCGGTGCTTCCTCCTCATGCTCCACTTCACTCAGCTGCCAACACAGCCAGTTAGCCTCTGCTAGCTTCCCAGCTAGCAGCTCTCTGTTTGGATCCAACCGGAGTTGGATTGTTATTTAGGTTAATGTGGGAAGAAGCAGCGGGTATATCGGGCAGCTGAGTGAAGCTGAGTGAAGCGGAGCCTGCGGAAGAAACACCAGGACTGTCTGGATGTGATAGTCCGTGGAGATGCCGCAGTACTCACCGGCACAGACGAGGCGAGTGGGGGGGTGGGGAGTGTTGGAGAGCAGAGGTAGAGGGAGGAGTGGCTCATGACACACTTTGTTTTGCTCTACAGGCAGTGCACAACAACGAACCTAGCGGTGAAACGATTTCGCTTATTGTTCCTTTAAAAGGGACGCTGAAGTTGCCTGCTTTCTTCTCGACAGGTAAGTAAACTTTACTGCCTAAATTAGCCTACAGCTAGCTTTTTTCATTGGCTTGGTTAGCCTATGTGATTCATTACCATAGACAGCATATCAGTAGAAAAATACGCTAGCCTCGTTGGTGCAGGACTGACGGAATAAGGGTTGTATACCCACTAACTCCATCAGTAGTTTTCTTTGTAGGCCCATAGCGCATAGGCAACGGTGGAAAGTGACGGCCTTACTTCTGCTAACTGTAAAGTAGCCTATAATTTTTGTCTCGAGGGACATTTCATTTGACCTAATTCATGCTAAGAGTCAGGCCCGGACAGTGATGTGAGGGGAGGAATGAGGTGTGTGAGGTTCAGTCAGTTGTCAAAAGACAAGACATGATTGGTTCGTTTCGATTTACACCCGGAGAAGACCGTAAGTCATTCAGCTTTACCAGCATGACGAAAAGAAAATGGTGCCTCCCAGAACATGTGTCCGTTCCTCAATTCATACAAGTGCAAGTTATTCATATTCCTTCAGTCCAAGAGGGTCCTCAGTCAGTATGTCAGGTGCTCTGTCTGTTGGAGCTAGATTAAATGAGCTGACTGACACATTGTTTGAAGCCTAATTTTTATACAAGTAATATTCATGAGTTCAAAAAAACAATTTCATCATTTTTTCATCTTTGCTGAGCAACATTTGCACAAAATAAATTAAAGCCCTGTCCCAAATAAACGCCTGTTGACTTCAAGAAAATAATAGCCCGGGCTACTAATTGGAGTTTAATGTTAACAGACTCTATTACAGTGAGCAAGGAAGGGATTTGGACACAGGCTGAGGGTTGTTGACTAACCATTTACAGTGGTGTGTGGCTGAGCTCAGACTCAGTAGATTAATCATTGTTCGTGCGATCATGTGACTAAGATTAACATTTGATACCACAGGCAGTTTTTTCTATCAACGACAAGCCTCTACATAAGTTATTTCGTAAATACCGCCATCTTGGATTTTGACCAGCTGGTGACATAGGTTGTAGGATGAATTGTGGGGTAGATTGGGAACATTGCAGAAAAAGCTAGCTGTCAGAAACAGTGTGACTAATGACTGGAGAAATGAGTGTGAATTAATGAAACAAAGACAGCCAGCTTTGAGAGCTGGACAGTTGACTCTGAGGGAGCGTCCCAGCTGCTGTTATTCTTGCTTTTCGTTTTTTTCAGCTCTGTTTGGAGGACCGACTGCCCGTCTGCCTCATTTTCTCCATTCTTTACTCCATTTTTCTGATTCAGCTCACCCCTTTCAACATCCCACATCCTTCTCTCCTCTGCATGCAGAGGGGAAAAACGCAGACTCCACAGTAATTATCCAGCTGGAACTGCTCATGGCTATTCGGGCTGTATTAAATTCATTACCGACCAGAGGAACAGATTTTGAATACTCCCTCAGTGCACAACGTGTTTTTATACACATTAAATTATAATGTGACACCTTGATTGTTGGCATCCTTGGCTGTTAAAGGGGATGCTCAGATACACATGGGCACACCTGAATGCAGGTCCAGCAGTTCCATTATTTCCTACCGTCTGAATGCCTCTTAGCGATTTGGGAGGTAGAGGTAGAAAGGTTAGCATTGAGCTCGTGACCGGAAGGGAGCCAGTGGTGAACCCAGCACAGCAAAAGGAAAGAGGTATTTGGGGAAATTCACTGGAAAGCACCGTTCCATCCATCAGGAAATAAGCCTCAGCAGGATTAAAGGATGAGGAAAAATCCTCTACAGCGAGACCACTTTTCTGGTTCTCCCTTCCATAACAGACGAGGTGGGAGTCAGTGGATGGAACTCATTACAAGTGCAGGGTATTTGTGTCTCTGGCTAACCTTGACATGCTGAAGAATTCTGTTTTTCTCAAAGTTACACAACTTACCTTGTTTTGGGTTACTTTGGGTACACTAAATCAAATGTAATAATGCCCCAATTTTTTGGGCCACATGGGAGTGACAGAAACAAGCTGTGGAACCAAACACATGCTTACTTACACGTAAAGCAGATTTTAAGCAACAATAGCGTGCAGTATCATTTTCTTAAGTCTGCTTTTTCCACCATTGTAGTTCATTTTGGTAACTCTTGTACTTATCTTACTTCTATTGTTACTCTGATAGGCACTGGTTTTGCTTTTGCTCCTTGAAAACACTTCTTATCTTGTATGTTTTGACAGATCTATTGTTTCTAAAACTGGGCCCAGGGAGTGACCCTAATCTGGGGAACCCACTGGTTGTTACTAGTTGTGAACATTAAATTGTGGTAATACTTAGTGTAATGTCGGGTTCACACAACACGATATCAGCCCGATTACAGCCCAACAGTGTTGTAGGTTGTTGGCTCTGATTGTAATTGACAATGAGTGTCGTGCGCAATAATCCATTCATCGCGTGTAGTGTGTCATAGTAAAGGACAACCGACGCCACGTCTGGGACGCCTCATGACATTCCGACAGAGAGTCTAGCATGTTAGATTTTCTTTTTGTCGTTCACGACTACTCACGTCACAGCCGTCACTTTGACCAACAGAAACAGAGTGATCTGCTGCCATAGACAGCTGTACAACAACAACACCCCAGATTTTTGATATTTCCTTTAGGGATGTTACCACACAGAGAAAAAAGGGAAAATTATGGCGTGGAACAGCAGAGGCACTTCAGTAAAACCTGGTGAGTACTGCCATTAGCATCAAGCTAGCAAACAATGTTACTTCTTCATAATGGAGACGGACATAAAGTAAGAATATTAAAAAATATTTGCGGGACTTTTACCTACCACATTATATTTCCTCTGCATTTTTATATTTTATATTTTCTTATAATTAGGGTCCGGGCAGCTAAGCTGCCAGGACACTATTGTAATCCTAGTTCTTCTTCTTCTTCTTCTTCTTCTTCCGAGGAAATCATACTTCCCATGGGTGAAAACTCACCAAACTTTGCACAAAGGTCCAGTTTCATGCCAGATATCCTCAGCTGTAAACTCAAGCCAATAGTTCCTGATGGTGGCGCTACAGCAAGCGTCTAAAGTTCGAAACTTCATAACAAATCAACCATACGTGCTACAGCTTCACAACTTTCATCAAACTGTAGCCCCAATACTGAAGAAACTTTTGTACATTTAAACCTATTAAAAATTATGAAGTTCATCACTGTTTTTTTCAAAAACTGTAAAACTTCTTAAACCTATCTCCTCCCACAATTTTTGCTCAATTGACACCAAACTTGCTACAGAGCATCTTCAGACTGTCCTACAAAACTATGTTTCTCCGATTTTTGATTTATCAAAAATTGAGCCTACAGTGCATCAAAATGTTTGACCGTAAACGGTACTGTAAACATATACATGCAAATTCTTGCTAAATAAATCTTCAGTGTTCATGAAAATAAGACAAAATTCTAGAGTCATGGTAGATGATGTGTGGCAAATTTCAGAATTTTATCTCAAAAACTGAATTTTTGACAGCATTTTGAATTTTGCTCTAATGTGAACAGTTGGAGTCAATGTAAAAATGGCAATTTTAAACATCAGTTTTTCACTTATGGAGCAAATCAATCATTGTTACAAACAAATTACCAACATCTCCATGCTGTCTAGATGCAATATGTGTATTTTCAGATTTTTGTCTTAATAACTGAATTTTTTACAGTGGTTTGAAATCTGCCTTTCCATGCACGGATGGCTGCTTTCCTACACACCAGTGAATGGCTTACTCAATTTGTGAAGCCACTGTTGAGTTGCTACTTGCCAATTAGCTCAGAGTGGTAGATGACTGTCTTAGAATCCACATTGTAATGTAAACATCTTCTTGTGCTCCAGCTTATTGCTTAAAATTGCCTGAGCGTGACTGATCACTGTGCAGCATCTACAACTATTTTTTTCTGCTAGAAAATCTGCCTTCTCATGCTTGAAAATAAACCAAACTGCACAAAGATCCAGTGTCAATACTTCAGTGTGAAACCATCAGAGGCTTCTCACTTTGCACATAGCTCAACTAGTTAAACATCAGTTTTTCACTTATGAAGCAAATCAATCATTGTTAAAATAAATTCCATGCATGGACAGATGCTAAACCTGTGCATCTGACTTAGTCAATTTCTGAAGCTACACAAGTGAGATAGAAATTGATTCTTAGTCTCCGAGGTTGTGAGTTCAAGCCTCAGCTGATGCAAAAGGCAAATTGTGTTGCTAAATTCCTAAATGTCTTCCAATTCTTCTGCTTATTGGTCAGAATTGCCTAAAAATGCCCGGACCCGACCCCTGCGCAGCAGCTATATCTTTACTTGTAATCCGCTCCCATGTGCACTGTTACATTAAATGCATCGCACCATCATTTCAATCTAAAGCCCCATTATAACTTCGATTGAGAGAATCCCTTCATTTTCTAAACAGACTTTTATTGTGAAACATTTGCAGGAACTTGTCAGTGACTTGCATAGTTGCTTGGCCTGCTGCCCCCGTGACCCGGCCCTGGTCCCTTCCCCGAGATAAAGATGAAAATGGATGGATGGATACAAACAGGACAATCAATTTCAATCAATCAATCAATTTTATTTATAAAGCCCAATATCACAAATCACAATTTGCCTCACAGGGCTTTACAGCATACGACATCCCTCTGTCCTTAAGACCCTCACAGTGGATAAGGAAAAACTCCCCAAAAAAAACCCTTTAACGGGGGAAAAAAAACGGTAGAAACCTCAGGAAGAGCAACTGAGGAGGGATCCCTCTTCCAGGACGGACAGACGTGCAATAGATGTCGTACAGAACAGATCAACATGATAAATTAACAGTAATCCATATGACACAGGGAGAGAGAGAGAGAGAGAGAGAGAGAGAGAGAGAGAGCGAGAGAGAGAGATGCAGGTAATGACAGTATCTTACAACAACATTAATGGAAGTAATAATATTATAGTTATAGTTCTGGTTACTGCGGTACAATATGTTGAAAGTATGTATTAATACCTGGCAGTATACATGTGTGACAATAATCATGTGTATAATAACAGAAGAAGTATGACTAATGACTAATGATGGCAGCAGCAGCAGGAGGCATCTGGCGGGACCACGGCAGCAGCACAACCACACACGTCACGCTGTCCAGGCACCGCTGTGATATGAGTTAATCTGAGAGACAGTGGAGCACAAAGGCTCCGGAGAAGAAGCCGAGTTAGTGACATCCAGAATGGCCGGGTTAGCTAGATGCAGTAATAGGATACGAGAGAGAGAGAGAGAGAGAGAAGGAGAGAAGGGGCCCGGTGTATTATAGAGGGGTCCTCCGGCAGACTAGGCCTAAGTCAGCCTAACTAAGGGCTGGTACAGGACAAGCCTGAGCCAGCCCTAACTATAAGCTTTATCAAAGAGGAAAGTCTTAAGTCTAGTCTTAAATGTGGAGACGGTGTCTGCCTCCCGGACCGTAACAGGAAGATGATTCCACAGGAGAGGAGCCTGATAGCTAAAGGCTCTGGCTCCTGATCTACTTTTGGAGACTTTAGGGACCACAAGTAATCCTGCGTTCTCAGAGCGCAGTGTTCTGGTGGGCTAATATGGCACTATGAGCTCTCTAAGATATGACGGAGCTTGACCATTTAGAGCTTTATAAGTTAACAGTAGGATTTTAAATTCAATTCTGGATTTTACAGGGATCCAGTGCAGAGAAGCTAAAACAGGAGAGATATGATCGCGTTTCTTAGTTCCTGTTAGTACACGTGCTGCTGCATTCTGAATTAGCTGGAGAGTTTTTAAGGACTTACTAGAGCTACCTGATAATAGAGAGTTACAATAATCCAGCCTTGAGGTAACAAAAGCGTGGACCAATTTTTCTGCATCTTTTCGGGTCAGGATAGGTATTATGCAGATGAAAAAATGCAGTCCGTGAGGTTTGTTTTAAATGAGAATTAAAAGACAAATCTTGATCAAATGTTACTCCGAGGTTTCTTACGGTAGTGGCAGGGGCCAGAGCAATGCCATCTAGAGAAACTATGTCATCAGATAAAGAGTCTCTGAGTTGTTTGGGGCCAAGAACAATAACTTCAGTTTTGTCTGAATTTAACATCAGGAAATTGGTGCTCATCCAAGTTTTTATGTCTTTAAGGCAATTATGGAGTTTAGTTAATTGATCGCTTTCTTCTGGCTTCATTGATAAATACAACTGAGTATCATCCGCATAACAATGGAAATTTATAGAGTGATTTCTAATGATGTTACCTAAAGGAAGCATATATAGAGTAAACAGGATTGGTCCGAGCACAGAACCTTGCGGAACTCCAAAACAAACTTTAGTACGTAAGGATGGTTCATTGTGAACGTCAACAAATTGAAAACGATCAGATAAATAAGATTTAAACCAGCTTAGTGCTGAACCTTTTAAGCCAATTAAGTGATCCAGTCTCTGCATCAGAATTTGATGGTCAATTGTGTCAAACACCGCACTAAGATCTAATAAAACAAGTACAGAGACGAGTCCTTTGTCTGAAGCAATCAGAAGGTCATTTGTAATTTTAACTAGAGCTGTCTCAGTGCTATGATGCACTCTAAATCCTGACTGAAATTCCTCAAATAAATTATTATCCTGGAGAAAATCACACAGCTGGTCTGCGACTACTTTCTCAAGGATCTTACATAACATAAAGGGAAGATTAGATATTGGTCTATAGTTGGCTAACACCTCTGGATCCAGGGTGGGCTTTTTTAGTAGAGGTTTAATTACAGCTATCTTAAAAGACTGTGGTACATAGCCTGTTAATAAGGATATATTGTTCATATATAATATATGAGTGTTAACTAAAGGCAAGACCTCCTTAAGTAGCCTAGTTGGGATGGGGTCTAAGAGACACGTTGATGATTTGGATGAAGAAATCACTGCAGTCAATTCTTGAAGAGAAATTGGGGAGAAGCAATCTAAATATATATTAGATTTTACAGCTGTGTTTGAGGTTAGATAGGTACTATCTGAGGGCAGGAGGTCATGAATTTTGCCTCTAATAGTTAGAATTTTGTCATTAAAAAAGCTCATAAAATCATTACTGCTAAGGGCTAAAGGAATACAAGGCTCAATAGAGCTTTGACTCTCAGTCAGCCTGGCTACAGTGCTGAAAAGAAACCTGGGGTTGTTCTTATTGTCTTCTATTAGAGCTGAGTAATAGTTTGCTCTGGCATTGGAGGCCCCTCTTATAAGTTTTGAGACTGTCTGTCCAGATTAAACGAGATTCTTCCAGTTTGGTTAATCGCCAATTCCTTTCAAATTTTCGCGATATTTGTTTTAACTTACGGGTTTGACAGTTATACCAAGGAGCGAACTTTCTTTGCTTTTTTAACTTCTTTTTCAGAGGAGCTACAGAGTCGAGCGTTGTTCGTAGCGAGCCTACGGTGCTATCAACAAAATGATCAATTCGGGAGAGGTTAAAGTCGGCACGGGAAACCTCTGTTACTGAAGGTATTGGTAATGAATTTAACGACGAGTAATCTTTTCCTTAAGTTTTGCGACAGCACTATCATAAACATCTAGTATAGTAACTGTTGCTGAGTGGCGTAATCGAGTAAAAAGAAATCAAAAGTAATCAGATAATGATCCGAGAGCGGGATTCTGTGGAAAGACTATTAGGTTATCAATTTCAATTCCATACGTCAGAACTAGATCAAGGGTATGGTTAAAACAATGAGTAGGTTCATGTACACCCTGACTGAAGCCAATGGAGTCTAATAATGAGATAATCGCGGTAGCCAGGGAGTCATTATCAACGTCGACATGAATGTTAAAATCGCCTACAATAATAACTTTATCTGATTTAAGAACTAAACTGGATAAAAACTCTGAGAATTCAGATACAAATTCAGAATACGGGCCAGGAGCACGGTACACTATAACAAATAAAAGTGGCTGCGAGGTTTTCCAGGTCGGATGTAAAAGACTAAGAACGAGGCTTTCAAATGAATTATAATCTAGTTTAGGTTTAGGGCTGATTAACAGACTAGAGTTAAAAATGGCTGCAACTCCTCCTCGGCCGCTGCCTCGAGGAATGTGGGTATTATTATGACTGGGAGGAGTGGACTCATTTAGACTGACATATTCATCTTGACACAGCCAGGTTTCAGTGAGACTGAGTAAATCAATATGATTATCTGATATTAATTCGTTTACTAACACTGCTTTAGACGATAGAGACCTGATATTTAACAGTCCGCATTTAATTCTCCTGTTTTGTCTTTCTGTCACAGAAGAGGTTTTAATTTTTATGAGGTTGTTATGCACAACTCCTCTTTGTTTAATTTTAGATTTAGATAATTTAGGCGGTCGGGGGACAGACACCGTTTGTATAAAACTATTAAAACTATGGCTGGGTAACTGAACTAGAAGCTCAGAGAGGCGTTTAGGACTGCGACTCTGAGTCCTGGTCTCAACTCTGGGTTGTCAGGGATTTAAATTACTAATAAAGTTTGCCAGGTTCCTAGAAATGAGAGCAGCTCCATCCAAAGTGGGATGAATGCCGTCTCTCCTAATAAGACCAGGTTTTCCCCAGAAAGTTTGCCAAGAATAACCTGATGACATCACCCACGTCACAAAAGACGACCAGGGATGAATAGTCATGGACCAACATGGAGTCTGTCATGTCTGTCGGCCAAGTGACAGCAAGGATTAATAAAGTTCTACTGAACTGAATTAAATTGATTTGGAGTTGTGTTGGGAAATGTAAGTTCAAAATTCACTCAGCTTTTTGCTTCGTTTTGGTCTCCACCAACTGGCTCTGTAGCTGCTAAATGATCCATTACTGTGCTGGACAGGTTTTTTGTTTGGTGTTTGTTTTGTGTTTGGTTGTGGGTGTATCAAAGCTTTTTTTGCTGAAATAAAATACAGATAAAACAGTAAGCTGCAGATAACTATTTGACTCACAGCTTGCTAAATTTTTTGCCTTAGTAGATGCAGACAGTAGCGCAAATGTTGCTGTTGCCTAGCAGCAGTGTTGACTCAGAACTTCCTATGTCGTATCCAAAAGCTCACGTGTAATTTGAAGGCAGCTTCTATGCATGCTGGTTCATCTGTCAGGGTCAGTGGAACCTCATAACAGTTATGTCATTAATGGCATTAATTACACCTGTAGTTGCTATCATAAATTAAGATAGGTCTATTTCTGGCAACCAGGGAATTCTTTGCAGGTACAGTGTCAGTTTCATATGAATAGGCTAAGCTAACTATGTTGTTTCTGTGTTTATGAGGGCAGCCAAAATGTACATGTGGGTAGTATACAGGGCTAACTGTGAATGGTACAGTTATCCACTGTACAAACTCACAGGGGTGGAGCTGCAAAAGGGAAATGAGACAGGCGGGACACAGAATGCTGTATTACACACGAGTCCAAGCAAAAATCACACACAGGCACTGTCTGGTAGAAGCTTGGAAATCAACCTTTATTGATATTGTTTTAAAAAAAAGTCATGTCAACCAACAATAGAAAATCATATACGTCTTTCATATTTGCTTCAGTACTGCTGTTTATACGTGTAAAAAAAAAAAAACACTGATTAACATATCTCATCTTATTTAAGAATGACACAGCTCTGACGGCCTCTGCAGGAGCCGAACACTGATCCTGCATCAATGCTGCATTTATACTGAAATTCTTTCAACCGAATTAGCACACTGTAAAAAAACAAAGCCTCTTACGTCTGTCAAACAATAATTCTTTCAAACCTTAGTTCAGCAAGTTTGTGCAGCAATGAGTGGAAGATCTATCACACATATCTCTATGTTCTCATCAGAGCAGAGGTAAAACAAGGACACACGCTCTGCTGAGTCCAAATTAACAATACTTTCCTTTTTTATCCAATTTTGTCTTACCCAGGTATGATTTGTTTATGGTAATTATATTGATACAATGATATGACATTAGATATTGTCTTAGATTTTGGATATCGTAATTGATAAGTATGGTATTTTCCTAGTTTTGAAGGCTGTAATACAGTAAAGCAACGTTCCTCATACAACAGTTTGTACGATACTCTACGAATTATCGCCCCAGGAATGACATTACGTACTTAACGTGAAGTTAAGCAATTGATGTTAAGTTATGGAGGTTAGGTTTAGGCAAGTAAAGGTAATGTGGTTATGTTTAGAAAAAGAAATATGACTCAAAGTTCACACCCTTCCAAACACCTAATACCTCAATATTGATTTTGCTACAATATTTTCTCAATATTGGGGATATTGTACTTCTCCATATAACGCAGCCCTAGATAGCAACATGTTGTACCTTGTCTTTCAAATTTGTTCTAACTCAACTGCACTGTATTGGGGTTTGTAACTTTAGTTAAAGAACGTATGCATCTTTCTTGTAGCTTAACTTTAAGGCACTAAGAGCGATAATGAATCCATAGTAACACAACGGTACACAACGTAACTGAATGACGTACATCAAAATAAAAGTATAAAAAAATCAAACATGAAATAAAATTCCAGAAGGCACTGGATACACAAGGAATACCAACATTTTCAACCTCTTTTCTACACCCTGAAGTTTCTTTTCATGTTCATTTTTGGGGGGTCATTTTCCCCCGTATTTAGCATGTAGTCACTACTAACATGTTTAGGCGCCTTTTCACTTGCTAGCACTTAGCTATGGAGCGCGTAATGCACACCAAGGTTCACATAATTTGTAAATTGTTGAGTTAAACAAACTGTGGCGGGATCACATTCAGTTTTAAATCAGTGTAGCTGAGGGGTTGTGAAATGCTGGTAAGCCTTATATGACTTTTAACTGGCTAGCTGTTGTGTTTCTAAATTCTGCGCACAGTGTCCGTCTTGGTGGTTGGACACCTTGTCGATATTCAAGTACTCTCCTCTATTTCTCTCGGGGAGTAAAATAAATTAGATGCTCTTTGAACTGCCCTGCAGTTGCAATGTGACCGGTGATGATAAAACTGAAGACATAAAACACACATATTGGTATCAAAGTACAGGTGAGGAGAGACGTTAACCTGATTTCTGGTTGTTTGATTTCAATATCCAAATGGTAAAAAACCCCCAAATAAGTACTGTAGTTGTCCAGCAGTCTATGTGCGCAGATACCAAAATAAAAAAACAAAAATATATATTGCTGTATTCTAAATTCAATGAAACATGAAAAGGTGGTTAAGGACAAAATCCAAAGCCTCATAGATATCGACCAACGTAACATTCAAAAACGCATCTCAAACACATATTGTAAAAACATACCCTCCATATAACATCTGTACACTTCCCTGTCACTGAATGGTACAAAAACTGGACCACAAATCATGTAACTGTATCATTTCTGTATTAAAGGGACAGTTCACCCAACCCAAATCACAAATACATATTCACTCTTACCTGCAGCGCCGTTTATTAATCCTATTTGCTTTGGTGTGAGTTGCCGAGTGTTCGAGACATCAGCCATTGAGATGTCTGCCTTCTTTTCAATATGATGAAAGTAGATGGCACTCAGCTTGTGGTGCTCAGTTATGTCTCTTTTTCAAGAAATCATGACCTCTTTACTCAAGATAATCCACAGACTTTGTTGTGAGCAGTTTCATGTAGGAACTTTTCTCTTTCTACTGAACTGAACCAACCATTCCCCCCACAACAGGGAGTGTGTATCTACTGCTAGCTTATCTAGCACCACCGAGCTAGCTAACCTTACAGCTAAGCCACAGAGGACACCATTAATGTTTCCATCTAGTGCTGATAAGAGCACAAGCCTGTCGTCCATGAGCAGATGCACGTTTTGGACTCTTTGAGCACCTCAAGCCAAGTACCATCTAGTTCCATTAAATTAGAGAGAAGGCAGACATCTCCATGTCTGATATCTCCAACACTCTGCGACTCACACCACAACAATCTAGACTGATATGCGGCACTACAGGTGAAAGGAAACATATGCATTTTTGATTTTAGGGGGAAAATGTCCTTTTAAAGGGTGGGAATATGTTAGCATGTTGTTGGACAACAGAAACATCACAAAAATTTGAAGAAAAAAATCACTTTGGCACTGAGAACAAATAACAATGTCCAAAAAAAGTAAATCAGATCTCAGTATCTCAGTTACTGAACGCTGTTAACAACGTGACCAATTTAAATTTCTTTGAAATCTTATTCACAAAATCTCTGATTCACTGTCACAGCAATGGAGAAAAAAGCCAATCCATTCTGCCCCAGGTTTCACCTGGTTTCTCAGATTTTCATGCACCACCTACTTTTCGCCTTAACTCCTGAAAAACTATGGCCTAGCTCAGTAGTGGATAAAGACAACAAAGAAATTTCATCCATTGCAGTATTCTTCTATGGACTTCCTGTCCCTACATGCTTTGCTGTCCAGCAACAATCCTCCCTGATCTCACAAACGCCAACACTAAGTAAATATTTCCCCGAATCACCACATTCCCCCTCTGTGTGGGACAAACTGACAAGTCAAACTTTTTGCACATAAACATGGGCATGGAGTTTCCCTGGTATTCCTACATCGTTTCCTCCT
Organism: Epinephelus fuscoguttatus; assembly: GCF_011397635.1. Classification (NCBI taxonomy): domain Eukaryota; kingdom Metazoa; phylum Chordata; class Actinopteri; order Perciformes; family Serranidae; genus Epinephelus; species Epinephelus fuscoguttatus. Next base: position 12,462,478 of record NC_064771.1, read on the forward strand.
GAGTTTAGCATGCTAGGTGGTAGCATGTTTGACGTGACTTAAACTGCCAGTTTATAGTTTGACTTGACACTCTCTCCCATACAAGAAGAGGAACACAGCACATCTGGGACTGAAAATACTGCTGATCTTTGGCTTATAGCAGGAATATCTTTGGCAGCGAGGACCAGACCCTCAAACTGAAAGATCTGGTCAACAGAGCGGTAAGTCTGTGATATCAAAGCGGGTGCGTGGGGAGGGGTTTGTCTGTGTGATTCAGGGTCGGAGGGTGGGCGGGGGGCGCGATGGCGGGGCAGAGGGAAGCCCCGGGGGTGTGCGGGCTGGTGGTGGTCCTGGGGGTAACTGGCCTGATGGGGGTGATCTGGCAGGAGGGCTGGCGGCAGTGGGAGACGGGGGGGTGGTCACAGGGCGGTAGTCCGGTGGTGGGGGCATGGGTGTGTGGATCGGGGTGCGAGGTGGGGCCCTGGCTGCTACTGACTCTTCTTTCACTCTGGTGAAGTTGATGCACCGACCCTGAAGGAAAGGAATGAGACATGGATGATTAGAAACAGTTTGAGTTTAAATCTGCTGTAAATTTGATTTAGATATTAGTGTGGATGGATTAGGGATGAATTGATCTGCCAGTTGGTTCACCGCTTTGGCCCAAACTGAAAATCTTCAGCAGCTATTGTATGGACTGCCATGAAACTTTATACAGACATTCATGATCTCAAGAATAATTTTGGTGATCCCCTGACTTTTTATCTAGGGCCAACATCAGGTCCAAATTAATTTGTTCAGGCAGCGATTTCCGATAGGGAACTGAAGCTGCTATATTGCTCTCTTCAAAGCCAGACTATTGAGAAAAACAGTAACTTAACAATGCTGAACATACAGGTGCACATAGTTTGTTTGCGTTACACAGTACACTTACATACATTACATTATTGGCTTAGTCCGACTGAAACCGGACTATTAAATGCATGTAAACAGCTTAGTCCAACTGAAATTGGACTATCCGTAACTCGACTAACACACCTAGATAATTTGATTGAAAATCTAACTACTGTTGCATGTATCTACTTAGTCCGGCTGGAGTTGGACTCGCCGTTCTGCGCGTGCACCACTTTTTCTTTTGCGGGCTTTCACCCAAAAGAAGAAGGAGATGACGTAGCAGCAGTGTGTGAAAACGCAAAATACAGATTTGTTTTAAAAAGTTTCTGAACAAGAACTGGAACTAGTCAGACGTACTTGGTCAGAACTTCGATTTTGTCTTCTGCATGTATACTCAGACAAGACGAGAAGACCGACTTGACTGGTTAGCCGAGCTATGAGCTTAGCTCGACTACTGCGTGCATGTAAACGCACTGATTGCGTGCTTTTGGAGCAGTACAGATTTAGTTCCAATTCATCAAAGTCAGACAATACTACAAACTAACTAACTGATGGAGGCAGCTGCAGACCAGTAGCTCCTGTGTTGAGCAAGCTAAAAAACTGTTTTCATAAAAGAGCCTGGTGCTTTGAGAAGAGCATAGATGGGTACTAAGGCCATTAACAGCTTCCCTGTCTGCAGCAAGGTAAAGCGGTGAAAATATTCTAAATATAGCATACACTTAAAATGATATAGTTTTTTTTAGGTGGACCTTGTTGTTATTTGGCTAAAATACCTTCTGCTGCTGCCCCCATCCACAGCAGTACATTGCATAGCTTCTGTGGTGGTACTCTTGCCTGCTTCTCCAAATTGGGACTGACATCCACTTTATGTAATACACTGACTATGGATAAGTATCATACAACCTCACCTCAAAATATGAACAATCCCTTTAATGCTAATTAGCAAATGGTAACATGCCAACACGCTAAACTAAGATGGTGAACATGATAGACATAGTACCTGCTAGGCATTCAGCAAGTAAGCATTGTCATTGTGAGCATGTCATCACAATTACATTAGCATTTAGCTTTAAGCACCACTGTGCCCAAGTGCTGCCTCACAGAGCTGCTCACATGGCTGTGGACTCTGAGTCTTGCTCCAACTGGTGGTGTTTAAATGATAATATGGAAACTTTTGACTCAGTGAGGGCTTTAACAAGGATTACAGAAAAGAACATTGAAAGTATATATAACGTGAAAGTGGGTTGGATTTTGATGAATAATTGATACTTGGAGTAATGTGCACACACTCACACATCTTCAGGTAAAGACACACTGATATGAGGCACATCTGGGCTAAGAGGGCAGTGACATCAGTCCACCATGTGGTCATGGTACAGTCATTGCTCTGTGTTTGTGTGTATGTGTGTGTGTGTGTGTGTGCATGGCCAGCTGGTGTTCCAGATTACACTCAAATCCCCGCTTTGTCGCCCCCACACAAATTATCCCCGTTAGTCCAATGTTCTGTCCCGAGAACTGTCACTTACCAAAGTTCCCTCATACTCATGATGAGACCATATGGAGAACAAAAAAGATAGGAAAGGATTGAGGTTAGAGGCTGTATGTGTGTGTGTGTGTGTGTGTGTGTGTGTGTGTGTATGCGCAGGTGGGTGGGTGAAGTGAGGGTGGGGTAAAAGGTAGCAGCGGAGTTGTAAACAGTGATCAGACTGTAAAACAAATGAATTTGTTCTGGCAGAAATCACATTTCACTCCTGAGCTGCTTGTAAAATATTACACTAACCACAAGCTTCACCCGAGTTCGCAGAGGTCGCTGTTTCCATAGTAACTCTACCCGCTCCATAGTTGCATGTGGTTGGCAGTCGGAGCGGAGTGAAGTAATGTTAATCTGCTAATAACCAGTGATTGGGGCCACAGGACCACAGTTTTACAGAGTGGAAAATGAGGGAATTTATGTCTCTTACAAAGCTGTGGGGAACACATTAAGTGTTGTACCTGTTGTGTTTTAGCCTGATTTTAAAAACTTTATATTTACTGATATGTCTATGGAGAAAAATCACGAATAAACACAGGATACAGGGCCACGTCTTGGACCTATTCTTTGTCTACGGTAGTGTAACGCCCTCGCAGATATAGAATCCAATTTAAGTGAGTGAAAGTAAGACAAAGGGAGAGAAGGCATTTGGAAGTAACGACAAAAAACAATACCAGAAAGAGGAAAATGATAATAAACCAAATTGACATGAGGCAATTCTTAAATATACCACTCTAAACTTTTGCCCTCTACTCCAGCCACTCCAACCACTCCTGTCCTCTCCCATTTAGCCGAACAAGTCGACATCTACCACACACTCCTCACAAAATCACATAAAAAGCAGTCACAAAGGACACATTCCATTCATAGCCTGTAAATTAGCTGCTGTGAGCGAAAACAAAAAGTTGAATAAACAGACTCAAAAAGGACAAGAACCTCGCGGCAACCACCAGTTTCTGGTCTGTCGCCACTTATCCAGTCTGGCATTCCTAGACATCGATAAAAAAAGCCAGGGTGAGGATCTTCTCGGATTCTTAAACTGTTTTCATGCCTCATGGAAATACCCACAGAGAGGAGAAGTGTAGAGGCTGCATTCTTTAGGCAACATGAACACTCAACACTAGCTCTGTACTTTGGCTCCATCCCAGACTGGATTTATTGAAAAACTAATGAAGAATCAGTCTTTTTTTCAGCTGGTCTGGGTGACTGGTGCTACACTAAGATAAGCAGCTACTAGTGGGGGCTAAATATCTAACATACAGATATGAAAGGGACATGTTTCAAGCTTTTCTTTTAATTACGTGTACAAACAGAGATGTGGACTTGGGTCACATGACATGAGTCACAAATTTGACTTCAGACCCGACTTGACAAAATCAAAAATGACTTGCAACTCCACTTAGACTTTTACAGCAGTGACTTGTGACTTTACTTGGACTTGAGCCTTTTGACTTTAAAATACCTGACACCTTCCCCCAAAACCCATAGATGAAAAAAAGGATGTTAACTTTGGTGATGTCGCCTACTACATCAAAGTACCCTAGTTACTACTTAACAACTTCTACGTTTACATTATACAAAACAAGACAGGATAGAAACATACACACTCATTCTGCTGTGGTACTTGTTAATAGTGGTATTTGCTATGAAAGACTTACAGTAATTAGCCTAATGATTAAGTTATGGGAGACAATGACTTTGAGAGGATTTCATTAGAATCCTGGAGGTTGGTTGTGGTTGGGACCCACTCAGCCTGTCTGTGTGTCAGACAGAATGTTATTCAGTTTAAAATACTTCACAGACTTCACCTGTCAAGGATCAGACTTGCCCAGCTGTTTCCTGAATTTGATCCAACCTGTCAACGGTGTAATCGGGACCCAGCAACTCTTTTCCACTCATTTTGACCATGCCCAAGGATTAGACGATTTAGGGTTTAGATTTTTGAGACACTTTCTCACATGTGTAATAAAACCATAGACCCAGAGCCAGCGTTGGCAAAATTTGGTGTGGTCCAAAGAGATCTGGGACTCTCCTGAGCCCAGACACGTGCTTTAGCCTTTTTATCACTGCTAACAAGGCGTCTCATTTTGTACAATCAATGATGTCATGGCTTGAAGTTGGAAAAGCTCAGATATTCCACTCAAGGATCAGTCAATGAATTCCATCAAGTATGGCAACCATTCATTCATTTCTGTAACCGCTTATCCTCTTCAAGGTTGCAGGGGCTGGAGCCTATCCCAGCTGACACTGGGCAAGAGGCAGGGTACACCCTGGACAGGTCGCCAGACTATCGCATACAGAGAGAGACAACCAATCACATTCACATTCACACCTACAGGCAATTTAGAGTCACCAATTAACCTGCATGTTTTTTGATTGTTGCTGACACAAGGAGAACATGCAAACTCCACACAGAAGGGCTCCCCCACCTGGGATTCAAACCTCAAAGTTTAGGACTTGGGATTTGAGTCGAGACTTGAGTGCAAAGACTTGAGGCTTATTTGTGACTTGCAAAACAATGGCTTTGTTCCACCTCTGTAAGACATTAGCTTGTCAATTAAATAAAAACAAGGTGCAAGGTGCCTTTAAATGTGTATTATCTCGTTGCAGGTGATCTGAGAGAAAGAAAGAAAGACCATTGAACTGAGAAATGCTGAGTTGTCAGAGTTGTTGGAGTCCAGTTCTTTTTCTTTTTTTTGTAAATCCGGTTTCGCTTCATGTACATCATTCTGTTAGCGCCCAGCTGCGGTTTGAATCTATGAACATTTTCCTGGATTAAAGAAAGCCACACTCGCTCGTTCTTTCTCACTGACCTCCTCCACTGTCTACAGTCTTACCAAGGTCATAAAATTGTCTAGGCCTGGGCACAACGTGTGTGAGACATGGTCGGTTGGTGGAGACAGCCCTGGCAGTGGTCTGCTTTAGGTATTACCTCATGTCCTTTAGCCAGTTAACTGCTCATGTTAATGTGCATGAGAGAGAGTGAGGACTCGCTCTACCTCATATTTTATACTCTGACGTCAGTGAAATGGATGTGGTTTGGTGACACACACTCTCATAATGGCTAACTCCTGTCTCCAATGTAGATAACATCCTTGTGATCTTAACTCGGCTCTATCACTGGTGAATTATGTGGTTATATACAGTATATGTCCACACACACACACACACACACACACACACACACACACACACACACACAGAGTCCTGAGTTTCTCTGTGAGCCAAACCATGAGTATGAGCTTTATAATGATACTCTCTGAGGCTCACCCAGACACACACACACACACACACACACACACACACACACACACACAACCGCTCTGCTCTATATCACACTGTACAGAGCCTGTACTAAGCAAACAAGAGGAGGGGTTGTTGAGTTCATTGCTGGAAAAAAAAGAAAAAGTGTGTTTGTGTGTATTCAGTACTGTGTACTGTATGAACACTACAGGAGGTCAATTTTTTGTTTTAGTGTGATTGCATTCATTTGCAAGAACTAACAACTTTACAGCATTAATGAATACTTCACCGATCATTTTTATGTCAGTTACTCACCATCTGTAACGTTGAATTCGTCAAGAAAACTTTTTTTTCTCACATGCCTCCACAGTAAACAAAGAATCCAAAAAAGGGAGAATACGCATTATGAACAGGTGTAGAAGGTGTCTGAGTTTAACAACAGCAAAACTATATCAAAACATTAATTCTCTCACACAACTCATGCAGTATAATCCAAGCTTCATTTATCCAGTTGTATCCTCACTACTTTCCAACCACGCGCATTTTTTAACGTTATCGTTTACAACACTTTCACATGAATCTGGTGCACCAAAGTCTGGCCCGTGGACTGACTTAAAATGACCCAGTATTGGTTGATCAAGGAAGTTCATTTAGCATTTTTTCCATTTACCTGACACTGGCAGAATTATCACACAGTTTGTAGACATGCACCAAGTAGGAACTACGCTGGCCAGATTAATGTGTTTTCATAAACAGATGATAAATTGGCAAACAAATGGAAACACAGCGGCAGACATTTCAAGCAGGTAGCACACATGTCCCAAGTCCAACAGTGGTGGAAAGTTGAATACTTTTTTACTGAAAAATGAAACAGTTGCCTTTATCTCATTTTTTATGCGAAAAGCAGTTGGCCCCCAGGTGTTTTCACATTCTCTAATATGGCCAACATTCAAAAAAATTTTGGACACCCCTGACATAAACTGTCTCATGCACAGATGAGTGGTGTGTAGGGTTGAGCCGAATACTTGGATGAAACAAGCATCCGGTACAAGTATCATACGAGTAAAAATTTGTCTCGATATCTGTATTTGTGATAAAGGACAATTCGAATTTAGGTAGCTGTGTTCAATCTCTTACTTGTGTGATCAAACATGATCTGTAGCCTAATTCTAAGATTGTTCTATAAATACTTCTCTAATAAAAAATAAATACAGCAACTTCTGATCAACCCATGTTAAATTTAGGCTTGAAATGACAACTTCTGGTCAGGGCCCACCCACTTCCAATTTAAACTCCACCCACTTCCACCATAAACCCCGTCCATCTAAAGTACAGGTACGGATACAGATGACTTAGTTGCTTCAACAGATACAGATACAGATAATGGTTTACTCGCTCATCCCTAGCGGTGCGCCTTGGCAGCTCAATGGGATGCACAAGTAGAGTTTAAAAATTGTTTATGTGGCAGTGTTTTAGATAGTAAGGCTTTAGTGAAAATGCATGTTTGGGAAGTACTGAGCATATGACTGGATAAATGAGAATTATACAGCACGAGTTGTGTGAGATCTACGTTTTTGCTGTAGTTAGACACAGACCCTGTTAACTTCAGTTCATCAGGAATGTTCTTGGTTTTTGGATTCTTTGTTCACTGAGAGAGCATACGAGAAAAACAAAAGTTTTCTTCTTGAATTCAACATAATACACGCTGAGAACACAAAAGATCATTTTGTGGGTGAAGTGTTCCTTTAGCCTCATGGCTACACTGTACAGGACTGTGGCCAGGCTGGTCCCAGGGGTGACATTCAGCTGTTACTGTGGCAATCGGCTCTGGCTCTGAAAAGCGCACCATGGCAACAGAATGACCAATGAAGAATCCAGACTGAAGTCGGCCAACTCGGCCTTGTGTAAAGAGTAAATGTTCCTATTAATTTGTAACCCTGCCAGCTAGTTCTGGGTGGGACTGTGACAGGAAATTTAACACCAAATAGCTTTTCAGGTAACACTTAAAGCAAGGACAGAGGTGTCCTGCGCTTGTTTTCACTCTTTTCCCAATGAAATAAAACATTACACTACCTGGAAATGAGCCGACCTGCTGGCCCGAGAGATGTTTCTGCCGCTTCGTTACAAACCGCAAATGACTTGAGGAGGCGACATCATTTGAGTGGAAAGAGAGGCACGATTTCTTTGAGAAAGTCAGCATTGCGCCATGCAGCGCTTACGCATGCAGCAATTGCTAAAAGCTTCACTGGGTAAGAGAAATTACTTGACTAAGGATATCAAATCCGAAATCTTTTTTATCTGAGTGCCAGTTTGCTTTGGTGAAGATGTAATCGTAAGCTAATGGCGACTGTTTTTTGTCTCATTCGTCTAAAGGAAAGCTGAAAGCTAATCCTGTCTCTGTTCCTGATTGTGGTGCCAAGAAAACACTCTTAAAAGTGGAATTCCTCTTAAAAAAGATCATTGGAAATTTTTTGCTAATAAGGCATGATTTTAACTAGAGCTTGGGATGGGGCCTGATCAGCGGGAGAGTCGGCTGTGGAGAGTTGGGATGGTAAAGGTAGAGAATAGATTGAGAGAGGGAAGAATGAAAAGGAGAAAGAGAAGAAGAGTAGATGAAGAAGGCAAGAATCATGTTGTTGCACACTAGGAGTCTTCAGCTCCTCAAGGCTGTACTTAAACTAAATGATGCTAATGCTTGCCAATTAAACATACTGCTAACGTACCTAAAAACCAGGCAGCCTGCGAAGAACTAGTTTTTATTCCTCTTGTATCATATGCCAGTGATTTACAAGGTGCCCATCAACAATAGTGAAGTGGAAACCAGAACACGTTTGAACATTAAGACTGACTTTGCTAAATGTGTCAGGGAGATTTAAAACATCCTGGAAGTACTTTCTGTACTCAGTGACCTTCTCATCTTCTCTCCACATTTGACCAAACATCTTATCTGGGGCTTTTTAATATAAAAGCACCCTGCATTAAAACTAAGCCACGTGCCTGATATGAGAAGAGGAGAGATTTTTTACCATCTCACACACACGAACACATCAGGAAACACTCCTATCGAGCTACAAGGATGTGTCTGGGTGCGAGCTGCGGTTCTGCTTTTTATCCAATTTATGGCGTCTAATATGAAGCAGGTGTGAGCTGGCTCAGTGGGATGGAGACAGGCCAGCCGAGGTGTTAGCCAGCACAGGAACGCCAGGAGTGAATGAGACAGAGAGACAGATGGAGGAAGGGATGACGGGATGAGTAATGGATACACATGACTGAAGCATTTTCAGACTGGACATAATAAAAGACTTTTATATATATATATTTACCCTGTTTACACTTGGATTTAAAATGCATCTTGTCAAGAGTGGACAGCACTAAATACAGCTGTTAACAACTACCAAGATGCATTGTGATGCGATCACTCAAACCACTTGCCAAAGTGGTCTGGGATACACTTGACCTATTTTTTGTAGTGTAAACGCTTTTGTATCCTGATGTGTCTCCCACAAGAGTTATTTCTGAATTCGAAAAATGATGCCAGTGTGGAAGTGCCTTAAACCTTCATTCTTTCTAATGGCCAGCAGGGGGTGACTTCAATAGTTGTAAAAAGAAGACTGATTGTATAGTCTACGAGAAAGATAATGACCCTACTTGGCCCTCACTTGATTTATTACCTCAGTAAACACTGAGTTTTGGTCTCAATCACTAGTTTCAAATCTTCTTCAATATATCATGATGTTTATTTAGTAAATCATGGCCCCATTTAGAGTAAAATAGACGATAAAGAAGGGTATGCTACCACAGCAGTGTACTCAGGTTCTCAGTCAGATCCATCCACCCTCTTGTCTGATAATGGTCACTTCTGGCCCCCCAAAAATCAAGATGGCGATGGCATAAAACCCAAACTTGAAGCTTCAAAACAGGAGCCTGCAAACCATGTGCACTTCTTTTAAACAGTCGATGATCCCAGACAAGGAGGTAACGGGAAAACTGGTCATCAGTGCAGGATGTGGGGGTTGTTTTGGTGACATCACACCAACACTTTATTACTTGCCCATTTTACGACAAATTGGATGAAGTGTTGTGTGACCATCCATTGTTTGGCCCTTTGGATTCTGGTGACAGCGATATTTTAAGCTAACACAACTGCAAATATGACTGGGGAGAGTGTTAACGTAATGATTGTGTGCAGGGCCCTTTGACCTTCTAGCATAAGTAGGCAGCAACAAAATCTGAATGTAAGTGGTCCACTTGTGTTCATATCACCGAAATGCATTTGAAAACCAAGTGTACGCCAGGTCAGTGTTGGGTTGCGCTTTTTGTCCCTCTGAGATAAATATCTGCACCCACGCATGGATTTTTAGCTTACCACCTACAGTAGTGAGCTAACCCAGAAAGCCATGGAGCATTTCATACCGCATTATTTAGTGAAAAAACAAACCCTTCAAATCTAAAATCAGTGGTCCCGGCTGAAAATGAGAAGCCTGCTTTAGTATGCCGCTGTCTGAAGTCAAGGACTCATTGTTTTAACATTTCAACACCTTTATCCTTGTAAACTGCATATATGTTGTTTGGGAATGGAAAAGCAACAGTGAGGAGGGGGCAAAAAAAGAGCAATTTACTTTTAATCCAAGTTTCACAGTAAACTGAATAAAGCTTAGAAGAGGAGCAATATAAAAAAAGAGAAAAATATGAGAAAAACATGACTGATGAATGTAGATGGGAAGGAGGAAGAAAGGAGAAGGAGGGCCTACAGCTGTGGGTCATCACAGGTATAAATCACTGCAGGAGGGATGAACTGGAAGCGAAATATGTGGAACAGGGGAAGTGAGTTCCAGAGGGTGTGGATAAAAGCATTTAATGAAATGAAATACTGCTGAGGTACTCACATGATCCCCGGGCTGGGGTCTCATCAGGGAGACCTGGTCGTACCCGCGGCGAAACAGGGCCCAGATAGCATCCAGTTTACCCTGAACAGGACAAAGGAGAGGGGAGAGGTTTAACAGCTGGCTGCATTTGGACAACAAACTCTCCCACACTGCAATCTTAAACTTAATCAAATCCTATTAACACTGTTTCTACTGTATCAGCGAACATTTGGTCTGTGGTCCTCAGCAGTGTGCCTTTAAAGACAAGAGTCTGCAGGTTTTAATCCCAAACAAACACGGCAGCAGCTGATTCGACTGATTGGTTCTTTCCTCTCTGGTTGAAGCTGTGCTGATTAGTCACTTGGCCGTGTTTTGATTCATGTTTCTTTAATTTAAGACACATGAATCTTAATTCCCCGTGAATCCCTGCTGCCACAAGTAAAGCACTTATCAAAGTGGTTCTTTTCACAAATACAACGATCTGTCAGGGAACAAAGGACAAAACAGTTCAGCAACAGAGTCAAAGAGATTCTCCTTCATTACATAAGGTGTAACCCTTCATTCATGTGGTGTCGGAAAAATGAGTTTCCAACAGGGAAAATTCAGTGAACACCTTCTCAAGTTGGAGCAACAACTTGGAAAGTCACCATGATGACTCTGATAGCTGATGTCATATAAGCAGAAACATGGTGGATGAAAGTAAATGTTCGGTTGATGGTAGGGCCTGGTATTGGTCTTCTACTCCTTCAAGGTATTGACCAAAATAACCCAGCACCAAGAAGCAGCAAAATATCTCCAGTCAAATGATGCCTGCATTTAATCCTTTTTGCGCCAACGGTCTGGTGAAGTCAAGCGGTGTATATTTTTTTATCAATTTACATAATGCACCAAAATTTGTACATATCCCACCTAATTACGAGCCAGTAAATCATGCACAGGCCACGTCTTTGGAAAGACTGCGATCATGTGACCAGTGCACTGACGAGAATAAAGATGGAAGCAGTCTCATAAGAAGGCAGGTTAAGGTGGCAGATGGCTTACAAAACACCAGACTTTCCCCTGGAGACTGGTGTTCAGAACTGTGTGAACTTGGGGTGAACCTTGAGTCATTTTAAGGTACCTTGTCACCATGTTTCTTTTTCTAAACATAACCTACATAACTTTATGAATTTGTGGGATGTCATACAAACCTTTGTCCGAGGACACGTTGACTTGAGAGGAAGGTTCAAGTGTAGAAATACAGAGCTGCACAGGGAGCAATACAACCCAACACACAGTGACTGGTCAGTGTGTAAAGTCACTTTTTTCCTTCAGTTTCTGTTTCACTATGAACCACTGCATTGCTGTTTGGAGTCTGTGTCATAATCAAAATACAGCCTTTAAAGTTGTAAGGTAGCAGTGTGTAAGATAACAGTGAGTGCTGCTACTGTATGAAAGACCAGTGGTGCCGTACAGAGCTCTATTGTAGTGTACGATTAAAGCACAAACAGCCCTGACGCCAAGTCCAATAATGGCTCTCTGTCTGGAGAATATGTTACATTACTTTGGTTATGTGTGCACGTTGACAGTTGCTGGACTTTGTGCTTATGCAACTAATTATACACAAATATGTCCTGAGCAGGCTTTATTCCTCTCTGCTGTCTTGTGAAAACTTTGCAGCTCCTCTCGTGGTGCTTTTCATGTTTTAACTTCAGTTGAAGGAGTTCAGGCTTCTCTGTGGGTTGAGAATATTCTACCACTCGCAGTTATTTGAAACTCGCCGGGCAAGAGCTCAAAAACGCACAGTGGTCAAACTGTAAACAAGGCGGATTTTTGAGTTCCTGAAAAGCTGACATTTTGTTGCAGGGCAGCAAGGATGCACTGAGATGTGTTCTGAAGCTGTATGTGAGAACTCAAATGTCCGAATGAAGTTGACTGCACATTAAACAGACTTTACCCTGCCAGCTCCCTGGTACAAAGTCAGACTGAACTCATGTGTGAATGAAGCAGGTGACTGTCCAGAGAATTCACAAAACACTACGATTTCTGCACCTTACGTTTTACATCATGTCCTTCCTCATGCATGCTCTACCCAGGCGCCACCCCTCACCTAAACCAAACTGACTATTACCAGTAGGGTACACAGACAATCTCCTGTTGTAAGGTAACTCTGTGTGAAAGGGGAACTCTGGAAAAAGCCTGTACTTGATTCTCCCGTATTGTCCTGAGTTACAAAAAACTGCTCGCGACTGTGCTTACCCTGATGGGCGAGTACCACTTCCGGCTCTGAGGCGGCTTCTTGTTGTGAGGTTTCTTAGGTTTGGGCTCAAAGGGCTCGTACTCCTGCTCTGGCATCTTCACCACAGCGTTCTTTGGCTTTTCCAGCTTAGCCCCCTCCTCAGTCGAGCCCTTCCCTCCCCAGCGCACCTGCAGACAGTGGACAGTACATGAATATACTAGAAAATATAAGCAGTGGTCTAATTTCCGTTACTTTTTTGGGGGACTTGTCACCTCCATCCTCTTGATCCCTCCGATTCCTCTTCCTCCGTAATATGAGGCATCCACAGTGGGCCACTTCTTCTTGGGCATGCCATCTTCATCATCTGAACTCTCCTAAATCACAAATAATTACACAAAAGTAGTCTTTTTCCACTACTAAATACTTTCTAATCTTGTTAAGGTTACTGTGTGGTTGCTTTTTAAAACTGTACTATACAAATCAGACACATTTTTCCTCAGAAGTGGTGGGTAAGTATGTGTGCGTTTTGACTCACAGGCTCAGGAGGAGGTGGAGGAGGTGGTTCTTTAATCACCTGTGGAACAATAAGAGACATTAATCACATCTCAGAGGACCTCCTGAGAGTCTTTATGTTTCTTTTCAAAAAGGACCCCCAAGGTGCTTATTGGCCCTCTGGAGTTCAGACAAACCTCTTTGAAGCTCTCAATAACTGTAATTTAAGTGTTGCTGTTTAAAACTGACCCCTGCCTGAGTGTAGTTTACATTTTCTTACCACAGTGCAGCAGAGAGGCCAGAACCACCACAGGAAGAGCAGGGCCAGCAGCAGGAACAACACCAGCAGGGTGATGAGGAGAATGGTGCCGTCAAACTGGAGAGTAAACACATGCTACATCAGCAACATTGCTACTGTACAGAGAAGACATTCCCACACTGCTGGCCTGTAAGTCGTAGTAGCTCTGCCGATTAATCTGCTGATTATTTTTTTAATTGATCAATTAGTTATTTGGCCTATAAAACATCAGAGAAGGTTGAAAGATGTCAGTAGGTTTTTCCCAAATCCCAAGACGAAGTCCCAAAATGTCTTGTTTTGTCCAAAACCCAAAGATTTCAGTCATAGGGGAGTAAAGAGACCAGAAGATATTTACATTTAAGAAGCTGGAATCTGACAATTTTTCCTTAAAAAAATGATTCAAACTGATTAATTGATTATCAGATTAGTGTGCAATCAATTTGATAGCTGACAATTAATCGATTAATTGTTACAACTCTAAGTGTTAGTCGAGGGAAAGAGAAGATATTTTCAAAAAGTAAGTGCAGTGTTAATAGTTACAGTAACAGAAGTAGAGGTGGGACTAAAGAGTAGCAGAGGATGTCACACACCCGGTAATAATGCTAGTAGTATTTTCCTCATCACTTCTGTCACTGTAAATATTCATGTTTTTGTTTTTCTCGATGACAGTGGTTAGTGTAAGCTGTGATCCCTGAATGAATCCATCAGTTGCTCACTTTAAGCGAGGCAGGCGTCCATGAGCCAAACGTGGTTCCCATTACGGACCACAGATGAGGATCACATGTGGTTACACTTTCCCCCTATCTATCTCGTGGCAAAGACGGGGGATTTATCTCTTCTCAGCAGTGGGGTCCGTCGTCACTGGGACCTAATTATTATTTCCTCAGAAGTTTCTCAATCAGCAAGTTCTCTATAACTTTCAACAGCTGACAGGCAGAATTTGTGAATGGTTTTGCGAACTGCAGATAGTGACCACATCTGCGTCTTGTAACTCTTGCACATACAATGCGTGTGTTTTTGCAGGCTATATGGGCACATTTTGTGGACTACAAAGGCTTAAACTGCTCAAAGTGGCACAGTGGGAGGATTTGGGGAGGGGTTTGTTTCACTCCTGATTTATCCATAGACTTTAGCATGCATGTTGTTTATTGCTCCAGGCCTACCCATCACAAGTTAGCAACTTGTCGTGCCTCCTTGAGCCTGGTGTGACTTCAGCCTATATGGTTTAGTTTAGTGGCGAGAAGCGGCTAATTGCAATGGTATGTCTAATTGAGCCCTGTATATCATGAACCACAACACAGCAGTCTGAATTCACAGTGTTTTCATGGCTATGATGTCACATGGACTGAGGGAGAACGGCTTCAAAGAGCATGTTTCTTTTTGGCTGGGTGGGAATCTGCTGTGGCTCCGGCCCATATGCTCCAACATACGTGTTTTATTTTGTTAAATTGCTTTAAATTGTCTTAAATTGCATCTTGTTTAATTTTGGTTTGTAGGGAATGAAGCTCCACCCGGCTTCACGCTGACTCAGTTATATACTTTCACACACCTGGGAGGATTAACATGGAGGTCCTCCAACTGCGGGGTAAAGCTTTGCACAAGGGTACTTCAAGGACAGACTACTTGTCTTTCACTTTCACAACCCAAATCTTGAGACTTGAAGCGGCAGTCTCACGGTCATGAACCTTCTTCTCTAACCTTTTGTCTCCTGCCCCCCTGGGGGCTTCAGAGTCTTTTTTGGGTGGATTGCTACTATACGCCCCTGTGGTTTGGCTCCCGAAAAAAAGAGGGAAAATAACAAAATTGAGAAAGGGAAGATGAAAGAGATAACGGGGAGTAAAGAGACTGACTGCAGAGAATAAAATAACAAACTTCTAGGAAAAGGGACAAAGTTGGAGAGGACAGAAGAAGCAGAAGGAAGAAGGGTGGAAACCACATGCAATACACAAAGTAATGGGAAACCCCTTTTATCACGTTACAAAACACACAAAATAACAAGAGTAAACCTATAATTGTAAATCTTAAGCCATATTAACTCCAAATTAAAACAGTACTTCTCACACTGCATGATGTTTTTTGCATTACTGTACTATAATGCACCTCCAAGAGGAACTGTAGAGAAAAACAAGTTCTATCTGTTTCAGCCATCAGACATGTTTATGAATGCTTGTAAAATTGCAAGAGTTTTAATTTATAAATTTAATTTTAATTAAATACTGAGTAATAAGATCCAACTGAACCACACTCTGAATAATCTTTAATACTAATGTAGGCCAGATGGGGCCTATTATGCTTCTCCTTATTTTCTGTCATAAAAATTATGTTACAATTTCAGATGTTCATATTAAACGTGCCCAAAGTTTTAAATAATGAGGTAAACATATGTAAACCTCAGGCCTTTGACTGTTCTGAATACTCTGTTCTCAACTGTTTTATCTACTCTCACAACCAGCTGATGTCAGCTCCTGACAGATTTCTTTACATGGCAATCTGCTCCAGGCACGCTACAACAAGTGGTTACATTACATACACTGCTACATGTAGCTACATGCTAACATAAGGGAAACATGTAATCTTGGTTGCCAGTGCTGTTAATATCTTCCCAATTTCAGATCGTATTCTTGCTTGTAATCAGTTATTCAGACTTCAGCCCAGTTGTCAGAAGAAAATGTTGGAAATTGTACATTTCTGCACACCAGGAATACATTATGTTTGGACATTTCACTCATATCATATCAGTGTTTGTTAAGGGATGTAGCATACTAGCTGATCAGACACTATACGAGACCAACAAACAACAAAACCACTAATGATTTATCGACCTGTCACTGTTTTTCCCTCAGGGATAGTGCCATGAACAGCGGTTGTTTTGTTACCAAGACATCGCTGCATTTCCAACTGGGATTTTGGCCTTTAAACTGGGGGTTGTAAGCCAAAACATGATTTTTTTTTCCCTAACCATAACCAAGTGGTTTTTGGTTACACTTTAACCACAGCAATGGTTATATCTAACATTTCAACGTATCTGCTACATAAGAACGTGCCAATGTACAGTAACATATCTGTAATTTACAGAAATGTACAACACCAACATTTTTTCTGGCGACTGGGTTGGAAGATATTGGTTTACAAGCTTTTATTGGTGATTATTATCATGATTAAAAAATGCAGCTATTTCTGTTACAGTCATTCCCTGGTTGTAATGCAGAGACACCGAGATGCAGAAGACCCGGAAATGTTGATGAATCCAAAATACAAGGATAAACCTGAAAATGAATATTGTGGGTCCACTTTGAATGTATTAACAGATTTATAAAAACTGCCACTTACACACTCTGTGGTGGTGATGTGCACGTTGCTGCTGATGAAGGACAGACCGTCGTTCATGCTCACTTGGAGATAAATCACCCTGAAACAAAACAACAGACATATTCAGGGCAGGTCAGTACTGTTTCGTCATGTTGGGATGTAACAATAAAAACAAGCATGTTTGAAGCAGTTTATTTAGTCTGAAACATTTCCTCCTCAACCTCCATTTGTTTGACCAGGATGATGTCACTTGAACTTGGGTTCACACCAAATAACGTCACCAAACCGCCTGCAAACTGTGAGGTAGTTTGTTAGAAGTCAGAATGTAATTTGAACCAACAGGAAACAACCACAGAACACAAGGGACTATGAGAGGTAGAACAAAGAGACGTCTAGACTAATAATCAGATTCAGTTATTTTTTCAAAGGCTGCTGGACTCAGATTGGTGTTCTCTCTCAGCTGCCAAAATCTCCAACCTGGCAGAAGAACATGTTACCAAAACTGTGCCCAATAAATGAGCTACTCAGTGAGTCCAGTGGCTGTTGTTTACGAGCCCTGTTTCACATGTAATTGAGTTTTCCACTGTGGCTGAAATCCAAAGGAGAATAAACAAACTGTAGGTGTGATCGTGTGACCTACTGAGCTGCACAGCAGGCACACGAGCCAAAGTAGGACAGATGAACTTCAACGAAATGGAAAAAAAAAAAAACAACACAACCTGCTCGTTCAGATTTTGTTTTTATGGTTCTGGCCGAGTTGTGTATTTTTCCAAGACATGACACCATACTAATTTCACTCTCAGAAATGAGAACAATCTCTGCTACAGTCTGTGATCTCCACTTGGTGCTACAAAATCACTTCCTTTCATGGAATGTAAAATACACCAAAGTACAACTTCTTTCCTCTCATACATAAGGGATAAACTCCTTGTCAAAACATGTCTTTGCCCGTCCTCCAGTCCAAACTCCTCTCCTAGCCTTCGAAGATTTTTGGAACAGAGTGAGTCTTTCTTGATGGTCTGAAGGATCCCTTCCTCCTCTGAGTGGGGAAAAACAATTCTGAGAATTTCACGTGACCTCCAGTGGCCTTCTTGGAGCCTGTTCTCGTTAAGATCTTCAAAACATGTGGATAAAAGGTATGCATCTAAAAAAAACACCCCCTGCTCTTAGTCAGTTGAGGACCAGGTGGATGTGAGAGAGGTCTGGCAAATGGAAAGCAGGTCATTGACCGATAAACCTGTCTTTACTCTGACTCAGTGAGCTGTCTGTCTGGTTTAAACAAAAGGAGGGGGGAAAGAGAGAAGAGCTCGGTTGGAGGGTGAAGTTCATGATCAACAGCAGACGGGCCTTGTTGACAATAAACAGCTGGGCTCTAAGGGACTGAAACTTCAAAACAGTCTAAGAGCCAAAGAAAGAGCAGTTTCTGTTAATGTTTTTGTTGTATCTCTGAGTGGTTCAATGCATTAGTGTGAGCAGGTAAAAGATGTGACCACCTACATACAGCACAGTATGGCCATATGTACCTGGATGAAAAACATCCCTTAAATCAGTGGTTCCCAGTTGGTGGGTTGCTGTCCAAAAGTGGGTCCCAACACAAGCGTTTCACAAACATGTCAAGTTTGTCAAACACACATTTCATTTTAAAGTGCAGTGAATTTCCAGCTCACAGCATTTATTTTAAGTGTCGTTTCCTGCTGTAGAGTGAGTAACTAAGCAGCTACTTGACAGAGACAACAAACTAGCACGATTACATGGCCAAATGCAAGTATGATGCTGAACTGTGTGGACCTTGAAGTGATGACTAAGGAGAAACCTGGACCCTGTGGTTGGACCAGCTAGAATCCACTGCCTTAAATTTAAGTTAGGGTTTAAGTTTAGGCAACTAAAACGTGGGTGCTAAGATCAGACAACTACGGATACAGTTTGGTATAAATGGCATACATAAAATAGTAGTGAAATAGCACTGGAAAGCATTTCATGACAAATTTTAGGTTCTATAAAGGGGGCCTATTATGGTTTTCACTATAGTGTCAAATAATGAGGCAAACTTATGTAAAGTTGATCCCTGTAAGCAAAAACCTCAAACCTCATTCTGTTCCTGTTTCTTTATTCTTTCATGAGAAAATCACGTTAGCTTGTGACAAATTTCTGTATATGGTCATCTACTCCAGTCACACTACTGCCGGTGTTAACATTACATACACTGCTACATGTAGCTACATGCTAACGTCAGGGAAACAAGTAATCTTAGTTGCTGACATTGTTAATTTCTCCCCAATTTCGGATCATATTCCTGCTGTAACATGTCTGAATGTATTTAGTAGCTTGTATTGGTGATTTTTTGCAGCATAAAGTTCAGCTATACTCCATTTCAGTCATTCCTCAGGTGCAATAATGGTGCAGAGGCAGCAACAGTGCAGATGCGGAAGACCTGGTAATGCTGACCAATCAGAGCAGACTGGCCTTTTTTCAGGAGGGGGGCTTTAAGAGACAGGTCCTGTAACAGATTGTCTCAGACAGAGGGTGAATGCAGATGTTCCAGCACAGACAGTATGAGGTAAACAAATGTTTTTCAAACATAATAGCATGTAAACATGTTCTAGTTGGAACCCAAAATACAAGTATGAACCTTAAAAGGAGCACAATAGGCCCCCTTTAATACCAACGCAGCATTATTTGACAACCACGGTGGACCTTAATATCTATTCATGGGTGTAGCTTAAAGCATGAGGCTAGTGTTACTCTCTATTTGTCTTACTGTCGACAAATCACATGAAAGGCCCAAAACCAAAAGTATGTTAGTTTGTCTCCCAATAACCGTCTAACCTCTCTACTCTGTCTCTTCAAGACATGATTATTTAAATTTGGGTCACACATGTATTGTTTTGTTTTTAGAGATCTTGGCTGTCATGTTATAGCAAAACTTGCTCAAACAGGAGTAAATACAGCATCTGTCTGGGGCTGTTTTTAGTGGCGGATTAATACAGATTTGGTTCTCTAGTGAATATTTCTGTCAGGTGAATGCGGGATTGAGTCAAAATAAACTACAGCATTCTTTGTAACAAAGAAACATGTTTCATGAGGACAACAATGGAGCTTTGTGACAATATGATATAACAAGCTCTGGCTACACAGGCAATAAAACACTGCCAGCCTTATAATTAAATCTTTTACTGGATATATTTCTGTCAGAAGAATGCCCAGAGACCTGGAACAGAAGAGAGGAAAGAGCCAGAGACAACTGACCAGTGTGAATTTGAGGATGTGGAGGAAATAAAGTAGTTAGGAGGAAATGTTAGTTGTTGAGCACCCTGTCTGACTGCTGTTAGGCGCGGAAGTAAAACAGACAGGGCCGGCCGTCCAGTCATGAACACACACAGACACACTTACAAGGGACATAGCAGACACAACACTAGAGTTCGTCTTAGGCGGTGTGAATCAGCCCAGCTTTAAAAACAAATCTACATTAAAAGACTTTAACAAGTAGTGTGACATTTTTACTTTGTGTGTTCTTCTGTATAACCGGTGACATAATGTCGTATCCAGAGAGGCAGAGAGACGAATTTCTATACACAATCTATGTGACAACAGACCAGAATGCAGCGCAGCAGTGATAAAGGTTGGGGTTTTAAACACATCTGTCAGAGATAAATCAGTTTCATGACAGAATGGCTGTTAATTAGTGAAAAACTAACTTTCCGAGTCTAGGTATTAATGGATCAAACACTCTCTGAAGGTTTTCCACCCTGCCGAGAGTCATGCTGCATACAAATATATGACCACACACACATGAAAGACCGGGCTAGCTGCTACATGGCTTTGATCAGCCAGAGTAGACTGTTGAAAGAGAGTGAAAGACTGACAGGGGATGAAAGAAAGTTTCTGTGTGACAGAGACAAATAAAAGACAGATACAGACAGAAAATGAACAGACGGCCAGAAAAAAGAGGGGTGGGTGAGGGGGCTGGAAACAACCAGCAAGGCACAGCAGACGGTGAAAAGAGCCACCGTGGCACCAAAATTAAAGACAAGAGGTAGAGAGAAAGGGAAGGGGGAGGAGAAAAAAGATAAGTGTGGGATTGGAGAGTCAAGGGGTTAAGTGTTAAGGGGATGGAAAGTTTGAGAGAACTAAGGCAAGATTAGAAAATACATACAAAGGCAAATCCGGCTTAATGGGACGTTTAATTGAAGCGAAGGCACACGATGTACCCTCAGTTTTACGACCTTTCTGCTAAGGTATCGATTAAAACTTCAGTCATCAGTCCAGGTTGTTTAAATCTCTCCTCACTGCCGTTAAAATCATATTCTCTCTCTTTCCACACCACTGACAGGTCAAATAATACATGTAAATTATAACTTCTGTGGGAGACTATGATGAAGTTATTTGTATTATAATTATAGAAGTATACTATGACCATCACAAATACCATTACAAGTCAAGAAACAGTGTGAAAAGAGGGTCTTATATGGGCCAACAGGCCTTCTCCTCCCCTCTTTGTCTAGCCATGCAGTTTAAAGTCTTTAACCACCGTCCACTGAACCTTGTCCTCTGTGGCCTGTTGTACTTTTCTTCCCATAAAGACTTAGGTTAGAGAGGTTTGTGGATTGTTGATCTTGGAATGTGCTTGAGCTCTAAAAAGAGAGCACAGCCAGCTGATGAAGAGCGACTCTGGCCGCCGCTCGGGTTGCACCAAAAAGTTGTGTGACTGTCATTTGGTAAACGCTGGAGTATACCAACCCAGGCTGTCTGAGATTTCACATCCCGCCGCCTCTGTCTTTTACTCCAGTGAGCCAGAGAGCACTGAAGTGATTGAAACACACTGTCTTTTTAATGCGTGTGTCCACAGACCTGATCCTTAACTAACAAATACAATCCACTGTAATCAGATCTACTTAACTAAGTCTGAAGCCAGCAGTGCACTTCAGCTCAGGTCAAAATGTGTGTTTTCTCACAGGCAAAATGCCTGGTTACTAAACAAAGGAGCACTACATTTGGGTATAATAAGAACAGAAAATATTATACAGTCCCATTAAAGTTTGATTTGAGACCTGGTATCAGGCTCTTAAATGCACAAGTTTTCTCAACAATCATTCAAAGTACATGTACCAAGTGACAAAACAGTACAGGTACTTAGGCACAGGCACTGTATTGACTTGTATATGGTACACTGGGACATTGTTGTGTATTAAACAGTAGTTTGAAAGCCTTTAATTTGATTTTTTTTCTAGCCAATTTAGGGCACCATAACAAGCTTTAAACACAACATGGACATATTATCATCTTACTAAGTTGCTAAGTCCAATCCAGACCAAAAATTCACAACGAAACCACCTCAACACCACACTAGAACACTTTAGAAAGTTCCAGAGGTGTGCACTGGCCCTTCTGGCTGATGGTGTCACCTGTGACACAGCTTGTCAAGTCACCAGTGTTTGTTTTTACAACGTAAGGCATGTCACCTATTTCAACAGCCAGTCAGCTTGTGGCAAAGTCAGCTGGTCAAGTCAGTTACAAACTGTCAGCAGACGGTGTGTTCATTCACTGTGGCATTCTCTGACAACAGCTTCCCGTTCTACTGACCCTGAGTCTGTGCCATGTACGTGCCAAAGCCGAAAGTTGGAACAGTAGTGTAAAGAGTCATTGCTATGCAGACGATACACTATCTTAACTAATGGCATTGGTTTAAACTGACTGGTTTCAGAACATCCCAGGCTGGCACACTGTGAGGAGTTGTAAGCTCATCTTGATACAAATCTTTGGTCTGAACAGGGTTTTGTTGCGAACATGCTGCTGCTGGACAGGTAGCACACAGTGTGCTTTTAGAACTTTTATTGCAGAAAACAGCTTCATGCTGCAGCTGTAAATGACTGATATGAGCAGTGAGACTGAACCAAAACAGTACAGCTGTGGGTCATAAAACTAAAACAATGAGATGAAAAATGCTAAAATGCCCTATAAAGCTGGGACGAGCTACAAAGCTGGCTGATAATCCTCTGTGGG
Source organism: Epinephelus fuscoguttatus (assembly GCF_011397635.1). Classification (NCBI taxonomy): domain Eukaryota; kingdom Metazoa; phylum Chordata; class Actinopteri; order Perciformes; family Serranidae; genus Epinephelus; species Epinephelus fuscoguttatus. The sequence continues at coordinate 12,485,304 of NC_064771.1, forward strand.
TTTGTCACTAGAAACTGCCCCTATTACATTATACATACAAATTCTGATCTGAAGTCAATGAAGAACAAAGAAACAACAGATAAAATCTCAAATACTAATGATTAAGCAAGTCACTTTGGATTTGTACCTTTCTAGTCTTGACTTATTTGGTGTCTATGTAAGCCAAAAACCAAAAGTCTCCAGTTGTTTTCAGTGCTGTGTTCTAATTCGGGACAGAAGCAGGACAAATGCATGAAGGCTTTACCACTGCATGTGCTGGCACGGCTACAGAGCCCCTTATATTTTGCTAAGCTGCTCTGGGATCTAGAAAAGAGGAATGTGGCCACGGATGGGGATCGTAAAAGGAGCTAATGTATGGCAGGCCTCTTATGGTCTGTGCCAGTACACACGTGTATGCATACATGTGTCTCTCTGTGTTTGAGGCAAGGAATGTGATCTAAGATGCGTGTGAAATCATAAAAGAGAGGCACCTACTTCCCAACTTCATCGATGACAGGAGCTGGACACAGTAAGAATGTGTTTTCTACACGCGCCGGCTTTTCATCTAGGAGGCAAGGACAACACGAATAAATGCAAAAATGACTCCTTTATTTATTATTGTAAACTATAGACACTCTGATAAAACAGATACTAAGACTGAAAATGACCCAAACAGAGGCTGATATAAACTGTTTCAAACAAGTTGGCTTTACATGAAAGAACAAGTGTAGGTGTACTCACTGACTGTAACAGTGTCGTTGATTTTGAAGCTGCAGAGCACCTGGTTGATGTTCCTGGCGTGGAGAAAACCGTTTCCTCTCACCACCACTTGGAAAGACTCTGGTCACACAACACAGATTGACATTTTTACGATCTCTGGCAAGCAAGATGATATTCTACACTGTATGTATTAAACATAATGCTCATTTCCACAACCGCAGTTAGATTTCACACCCAGCATGGTTACACGGGCAATATTTAAACTGTGAATGGCTTCCTACATTAATTCAGTGTATTTGTCTGTATAAGGACAGTGACAGTTGAGCTAGGATATTGGCTCCAGTCCTCAAATCAGCATGGTCACACTGCAAGCTTTAGTGCTTTATGATTATAATCCTTTTTTAAAAGTGGCCAATATCAGCTCACGGTGTGAACCGGTCATGGTCCTGAACTGACCCACATGCTCAAAAGAGCAATAACAAAGAAGTCAATCACAACACGCTGAAGTAAACATGGAGACCACTGAAGTCAGTGTACAGCTTCATTTATAAGTTAATGTGTAGCGGAGGCCAGCAGAATGATGAGGAGATAATAAAAAAGACAAAGAGAAAGAGAGCTAAATGTTTAAATATTGCTCTTTGTGCAATAACGGTGTGTGTGGATGTGGAGTCAGAGCCAGGAGTGCTGGGATTGTGACGTGAATGGCTTCTCTAAAACAAATTTCAGCCAAAATTTCAGGATGTCAAGGGCTACTTTTAACTACATCTGTCAGCACCTCTTTACAAGACTCTTGCGGCAACACACTCAGTTCAGGCAATCCATCTGTAAGTGATGTAAAAGACACATGAATTCGGATATGGTTGTTCAGACTGAGAGCGCAATGCAAAGAAATTAAACCTGTATCTGATTTTAGGACTATAACAGATTTGAAGAGGACAGAGTCCCAGTCATTTGCGGCATTCACACAGATATAAATAAAATAAATCTAAGTCACATATGAACAAAAAAAAAAATCAGATTTGGGCGACTTTTTCCTGTAGTCTGAACATAGCTTAAGAATCTTAGTGTGGTTCATTTGAAAACACAATGAATGCAGAAAATGGCACTAAAATGTGTGTTTCATTCATTTGTCATGTTTTTTTTTAAAATACTTAGTGTAAATGTGCATGTACAGTAAATGGGCTTCTATGTATTTAACTTCAAATATTGCAATGTTGCCTGTAACACGGAAAATACTCAGCTATAAATACATGAAGATAAGACTGAACTGAACATTCCTCACGGCAGGCCAGCAACTGCTATTCAGTCTCAAGAGTAATATTTTATCTCATAAAGAGCGAAAGCAATTCAATAAAAAAACAAACGCAGATGTAAGAAGCTGTAAAAGTCCCTCTGCTCTTGCCAGAAGTGTTTAATCAAATTTTATCTTTTCATTTGTGCCTTTTAATGTCCATTTAATGTTCCTTTAACTGTCATAATCTTTCTCTTGGCTGGACACTAAAGGATTTTGTCCATTTTACATTTCAGCTGGAGCCAATATCACCACCGCTGCTCTCTCACGGCCAGTCCTTTTAATGACACCCTATAATATTATCCCCAAAGCACGACCCTGTCCCCATAGGTTTCCTGAGTGACCTGGATGCCCATATATGGTCATTTTTCAGCCTGGGATTGTCATTACTGGAGTGAGGGAAGGGGAGACGGGGCACCCAGCCAGAAATTAATACAGTTCAAGAAATGATGGGAGGCTGGCACCGGTGTGGGTGACACAGCAGAGACGCAGTGTGTTTGTGTGTGTGTATGTGTGTGCATGCGTGTGTGTGTGTGTGTGTGTTTCTAACTCCCCACCTCCTGCACACACACTGGAGGGCTCAGCTGCCAAAATCTCAATGCAGGACTTCTTGATGATCTGGAGGGGAAATGAAGACAGCAATTATTTTTTTGTACACATATACTAATGCTGGAAGTAACAGACAGGTTTATCAAATTTAAAGAAATACTTTCCCCCCAAATGATTATGACTATATCAAGTATTCACCCCATGTTACATTGAATTTCTTAAGAAAACTTTTTTCCGCACATGCCTGGGTGAGTGAAGAATCCAAACAAAATTCTTAGGGAATTTAAGTTATAGGGGGCCGTGTTAAATAACAGCAAAACGATATCAAAATATCCGTTTACAAACTCTCACACAATTCTTGCAGTTTTTCGCTACAACCTTACTATTTAAAACTGAACTGAAAGTGAAGCTCATCTGCGCGCTCTCTAAGCCAGACTCCACTGACAAAAACAGTAATTTTACAGTAATGACCACAGGAGCTGCAGGTCTACCACTGCCTCGCTCAGTTAGTTAGTTTTGTGTGATTTTGGTGTTTTAATGGGTTTATTGGATTCACCAATGTCACACAATAACACAAAACACTAATCACAGCAGTGGTAAACCAGCAGCTCCAGTGTTCACTGAGGTAAACTTACTGTAATTATCAATGGAGCCTGGCTTTGAAGAGATGGAGAAGTATCACTTTCAGTTCTGTTTTAAACACTAAGGTTTTAGCAAAAATGTATGTGTTTGGGAAGTACTAAGCATACAACTGGGATTATGAGAGCTGGATGATACTGCACGAGTTGTGTTTGAGTTTGTAAATACAGGTTTTTGGATTCTTTGTTTACTGGAGGCATGAGAGAAAAGTTTTCTTTGAATTCATTGTAACATGGGCTGAATAATTCAAATCTAAATGGTCATTTGGGGTTGAGGTATTCTTTTAGCAAGCTCAATAAACATGTTCTAGAGTTCTCTAAGAATTAAGTAATTTCCTTAATCATATGCTATGACTGTGCATCCATCTATACTGTGCTTATTTTGACAACTATGGTCACATCAGTATGCTCCACTATAATGTTGTAAAGTAGTAAATCTGTAATATTATAATTGTAAACTGCATGTGCTGTGTGAGATTGGGAAGCCTAAAAGCAAAGGAACAGCAACTGCAGGGGGTGGAGCTTATTAGAGGATGTTATGACAGAAAAACTTTATGCTAACAGACTAACAGAGAAACTGATGAAAATATTAGCTTCTCTCATTTTGCAAGTTGCAGTTGCCTCACTCTGCCCGTACTGTACTCTCTGAATATGTGCATGTGTTTCATGAGCCCAGTGTACACAGAGACTTACAGTTCTGCCTGGTGCATATAAAAAACAGTGTTTATGTACTGTTAGAGTTGAATCTTCATCCAAAACAGCAACAGTTGGCTATAAATCAGTGTTACATTTTAACTCTAGCATATTGCAAACCAGTTTAGAGACTGGATGGCTGATGAAGAACAAGGTTTCCTGTTTATTCATACTAGACTGTTTTCTAAAGTCAGTCCCGACACCCAAGGGAGTAATAAAAGGTCATTGTACCAACGCAAGACAGTCTCAGGATAAATACACGAATGTGGACGTCCGCTGTTTGTGAGCTTCAGCTACAGGAATGCTCCCCTGCACAGAGAAGAGTTTATTTACCGAATCAATGACTCCCCGGAGGGCGTGGAAGCCGCCCAACACAGGAAACACGTGCTCGATGGTGTCTGCAATGGTGGCCAGCTATAGAGAGAGAGGGAGGTAGAGATGGAGATGTGGATGGAGGAAAAAGGGGAAAAGATTTAAGCAACTACATTAAATAACTCACAAAAAAGATTAATGAACAATTAACTGGGTAAGTACATTGTGGAAAATTGTGTTCTCTGTAACTGTGGTTATGGTTAGACATGACATTGAGTGGCTGATGTTTCATAGCCGGCTGAAATCGACCTCAAATGCACTGGTGACATAATTTTAGACGTTCCAGGATAGGAAGATCCTAACAATGAGTCTCCATGAAGAACTGCTTACACACACTGTAAAACCAGGAAATCCTATTCACAGTAATGATCACATTTAATCCACAGTCAGGTAATAGACCCATTTACAACCAATCAAATGGAGCTCATATTAAACATGAGGGAGACCACGTCTGGTTACTGACGTGAGACTAGCCCTCAAGTGGCCTCATATATCTTTCACATTAAATACAGGAACCTGAATCATCCTCCCATCATCATGTTGAAGCTAGCTGTTGAGTATTATTGAAGTTACAGACGTTTCTCCAGTCCAGCTTTGTGTGTTGGCATCCTTAAGAGGCAGCTCGGGGTTAAAATTTACTTGGACTGGTTTTCAGGAAATTTTAAATTATGGGTTAGCCAAATTGCACAGGGGCCACTGAATACGCACTATGCAACATGAAAGTAACAGCTTTTCCACAAGTCTGGATTCCTGAGCACATGTGGTACAGTACATGTATGGTGCTGTCTTTATTGCAAACCAGATATATAACTCTTAGGGGATATAAGTGCAAAGCTACCATATGCAGCGCAGCAGATTTATTACACTGGCATTACCTGAGTCTCATTGAAGTCTTTGACACCAACGCAGTAAACAATAGCTCCAAGAGACCTGGCTCTCTCTGCCTGTGGGAAGACACAAGCAATAAAGCCATTAAGTTCCAGAAAACTGGGATTCAAGCAATGAAAGTATGATCTGTCTCCAGAGATAGAACTGCAGCAGGTTTGGGCTGAGTCCGAAATTCCATACTGGCATGCTATTTAGTAGGCTCAAACAGTATGTGAGATTATTTAGCATGTCACAAACCTTAGTATGATACCACCAGTATGTGAATTGCATATTATTTGTGGTGAAATATTACAGTATGCAAATACTAGACACTACACCAGCATAAATACCCAACAATGCAATGCAGCAGTGAGAACAATGTTCAAAACAGGGTACAGCGACCAGGGCAACTCTGCAACATCAGTAAGTCATTATTACTTAAAGAGATGAATAACTTTTGCTGGTATCGCGTTTAGTTGTCTGGCAAATGAAAATATCAGCAACCAAAATGTTTGGTGGGAAATCTACCAAATACATAAATAAATTAATTCATAGTATATTAAATAGCCTAATAATGTATGTTCTATAAGTTATGTTACCAAGTCACCCTTAATATAAACTTTAATTATGCAGACCAGATTTTAGGATTTTAATTATGGATCTATTTTTCCACCAAAGCCATACAGAGTGTAGAGTGTGCCTCTTCAGAGCATACGCCACATCCATAGGTCTTCCTCTTAATGTTCTTGGTAAAGTTAGGTGACGGCATCACGGATCAAGCTCTCCAGGAAGACCACCAACACACCAAGGGTCTCCTATTTGAACAGCCTGAAGATGTGCTTCACTCCGCCATGGCGAGCCAGACGGTGAATAGTGGGCTTGATTTATGGTGACGCTTGGTGCACCAAGTCCTTTTGCTCCTTTGCCTCTGCCACTAAACCAGTCACTCTGTTGAATAGACTGCTTCTTCATTTAGCTAACTTTATAAGTTATTTAATTTGAATAGTTTTATTGCTGTTTTAATGTAGGCTATTATATGGCTATTTAAATTATATGTCCCGTAGTTTATCTATATGGCTGGAATTCTGGAATATTAGCAGCCATATTGGCCATCAAAAAAAAAAAAAAAGTCTAGCATAAACCCTGGTCACAAGTCTGCTGACTGATGTGCAATTTGAGGAACACAATATGAAGCATTGTGCTTGGGGTATCATTACAGACAAATGACACAGTACATGATTATTGAGCTTCGTTTTGGGTATAACGTGGTTTGGGCTTTTTGTTAGCCATGCTGGCTCCAGGGATGTCAGTCGGTCACTCCACCACTTTGACCCAGATTTGACCCAGACTCAGCTGATGTTAGCATTTAGCTGACATATCATTATCTGTGCCTGTGAAATGATGTTAAATGACAGCCAAAATAAAGTTACTCCTACAGATGTGATAAAAAACGTAAACTACCAAGATTCATCATGCATGCAGATGCCAGTTGAGCTGACGAGTTACCATGGCTTCATGTCTCCAATTGGTACGAGGCTCTCAGGAAGTGGCAGGTGATTACAACTCAAGTATGAACAATAGTTCACATATTGGGTATGTAGTGCATAGTTTGTGATTTTAGGTGCAACGTTTTTGTTGGTACCTCTTGTTGCGCAGTGATGAGCTGATGTTCCTGCAGCTCTCCGTCTGTCAGCGCAATAATAACACTGGCGGTGCCTGGAAGAAACATACAGTAATGCTATAACTTCAACATAATTCATTACTTAGCCTGAAGTAAGTTGTTATACAAATGGGTTATATGATGCTTACCAAAGTTCTCCCTGTAAATCTGCTCATTTGCCTTTAAATAAGGAGACATCATGCACAAAAAGTCAGGAAATACCGAGGTTTGGCATTTAAATTTGCAGTTCAATGCACTTTGAGTTGCTCTTTGTTTGACTCTCAGTGTAAAATAACACAAAAAGGAGGCATCACAACAAAGGCTTACCCTCTGCAACCCAAGGTGCATGAATGTGTCTCCACCAGGAATCTCTCTCTTCAGAGCGTTTAGCCCCTTTCTGATGTCCACTCTGCAGAGAAGGAGGAGAAGATGAGAGTTGGTTTGGATGGGGGAACATGTAAACTGCTGTTTTGTCTTGTGTGCCATCTCTTATAATTAGAAGAGTGCACGTTACATTACCTGTGCCTGTGTACCACAAGCTACACCCATGGGATGTAGACCGCCTCTTTTTTATTCTAACTAATCCATCTCCCTGCAGTTCTTGTGTTTTTCCCTGTTTTCCCATCAATTAGCACTATAGTTGCTCTCAACTGTGTAAATTTTTATGTCTCTGTCCTTCACAAATGTTTTTCACCCGATTCTGTTTCATTGTTTTCACTGGAGCACTTATGCAGACTTCTGTTGGAAGTGGAGACACAGTTTTCCGTGATACTTTCTCACACAAAAATAACACTGAGTTTTTTGCAGCAACAGTCACACGGTGACACGGGCCAATTTTCAGCTTCATGTCAGTTCAGAGGACATCTGCTTTCACTCTGGTGCAACAGTTTGAGTTTATTTTACTGCTGATTGTTCATCTTGTGTAACAGCATTCCATGCTAGAATAACATTTATCCACAACAGATATGCAGCTTGGGTTAGTCAGTTGCAGTTAAGTAACTACGTTAAAAATTTATGTTGATGTAACTTTATTTACCTGTTTTCTGTCAGTTTCATGATGGTGGATGCTCTGGAGGAGAATGTAATGAAGGACATCCTCAGCATAGGACTGCAATAGGAAAAAAATTATCACACTTGTCATTCAGCAGCCCACACTGTTGGCAGTGCAGTAGAAAAATCCCCATGGATAAACCAGTTACTGATGATTTGTGCCAGGGACAAAATTCAACAGAATCTGGCCGGTGATTTCCCACCTTGCACAACATGTGAATAACATAAACACTTCTATGACATCTGAGATTAATTAGAAACATTGTGCTACACTATTTCTGCGAAAGCAAAATATTGTTTTCCTCAAACACAGAAAATAACTGGCAGCAACCCATCTTGTGCTGTCCTTTCATGCCAGACAAACAATGTAGAAGTCCTTTCATTTAAACAATAAATATCTCATCGTGGACAAACGACTGTGCTCCCTTTGAGGTCGCTCCAACAGGCTGTGTATGAAATGCTTCTTGCAGCTCAACATGCTAAGACACAAAGCGACACCATGCACAGATTGGTGCCAATATGCAGGATTTGAACCCTCTGTGCGTGACAATGACTCAAATGTTGGTGCTCAAACAACATCACTGGACCCTCAGATGTGGGGAAAAGTTTTTATTTTTGTTTACTGGTGAAATTTTATATTTAGAAAGGAATTACATGCATGTAAACATACACACATGCACAGCTATCTGAAGGAAAAAAAATGTGAGAGAAAGTAAGTGAAGGCAGATTTGGGCTGTTTGAAACGTCCTCATGTTTGTTTAAAACAGGAACTTAAAGGAGGGTTGGTTCTTTGCTATGGCTGAACCACAAAGCTCCAGGTGTTGTTGTGGCTTTCGAGTGGTATGGACAAAACAAAACCACCCACGAGCTGAAAGCCATCTGTTGAAATTTAGCATGTTAGTCTGTATTGTATTAAAATATAGTTCATATTATAGCCATGAGAGGATGCAAATACTTAAGTCATATTTACAGTCCCTTCATTTGCTTGAATAGTTACAAAATACAGGATGGCGCTCTAAAGGAGTAAGACTAATCTGACATCATATAAAAGTGACCATGTACACAATGGCTCATGATATTGAGTGTTTTGTCCATTAGCTTACAGTGAAATCTACCAGCAGTCTCTGTCACAGTCCAAAGGGACACTGATTCAGTAACATACTGACAGCCTACAGTCCACAACAGCTTGGGTACACACTCACAGATGTTTCGTTAAAAGGTGCAGTTTGAGTTTAATGTTGATGTTCACTGCAAAACATGCACTGGTTTGCATGTCTGACAAGTGTAATCAGTGTAGCTGGTGCTACAAAAACAAAAAAGGATGCAGATTATAGATAATTACATGAACCTTGATGACACGTAACCTTAACAGCCAATTTTCTCTGGGTTGCCTGGATTTAAAGATGTGTTTTCTGTCACTTGGATAAACTTTAAAGTCTGTTTGTTTAGTGTTGTCAGTTAGGGATAATTGTGCTGTGGTTTTTGTCAGCTTTGTCCTTCGGAAGCATCCGGTCCACATCGGTACGCCTGTGTAGACGCTTCGTGCCTTGTTGCGTTCTGTAGTGTGTCATCTAAAAATCACAATGCAACGACAGTGCGAGCTCCAGTCTAAGCGTTGCCGCTAGATGCGCTTTAACATGAAACACAACTGACCCCTTCTGTTTGGGTTCACTTCTGCTCTGGACAAACACAGCTTATCAGTTTGATGAAGTTCTAGCTAAACATGTCCATGTGTGAAGGCATATTCAAGACACTTCATCACCTCCTCATTCAGACACACATACCATTGTTTATGTTTTTTTATCCTTCTGTGCAGAGTTCTGCCATGTTTGTTTACTAGTGTGATCATGGAAACGCTCTGATTATGTCTTTATCGCACTCTTGAGGACTGATGTAATGCATAAGAGCACATGTTGAGTATACCCACCAGGGTTGCACATCAGTGCCTGCTGGGCCAGGCATTGTCATTTGCGTACTTGTGTGGACCATGTTCCTGCCCCAAGTCTGGAGAGACTGTAAAACCCGAGCTGACATCAGCTCAGCTACTGCAGAGACAGAGTGAAACATCAGCCTGAATGCTGAGTGACTTAGCATATGGCGAGCTGTCACTGTAAGGACAGATTTTATTTTACTTTACCGGGGTGACTATTGCATAACGTGTGCGTTTCGCTTCAGTGATCTACATCTCAGAGCTACAGGAAGTGGAGTACAACGGCAACAAGGCTGTTAAGTGTCTGGAGACCTGCATTCCGGTAGTGAAACCTTTCAAATGTTATAGTATACAGTTCACCTATGTAATTCAAGTTTTTCCTGCATATTTGATGGGTTTATTGTGTGTTAGCATGTATGTTTACATACCTGATTATTAAGTGCTTCTTACCTTTTGAATTTCTCAGCTAAATTCTCCACAAAGTAGTAGATTTCCTCCCAGTGATTCTTCACACTGCCAGACCTAGGACAAAAAATAATAATAGTCAGTTGTGTTCAACTGTCATGAATAATCATACAGGATTGAAAACATAATCGTAACAAGAGTAAGCAAAAGTAGCTCAATGCTCATCAAAATACAGCTAGCATAAAAACTGTGAAACACAGTTACCCTTAATCCGAGATTGTAGATATATTAAATGACTGTAGCAGTTGGAAAATATAATTTTTTACATAGATATGTGATTAAAACATTAATTGTTCAGCCAGAACTCAATCAAAACATCAGGACTTGTGCCATCTATCAGACACACACTACCTCCATATGGTAGAGCAGTTAAACAAGAAAAATACTGCTTTGTTAGCCAAAAACGACAAGGGGTAAAATCATTAGCGCCACAACACGAACAAGCTGTGATGTATTCTGGCCAAAAAACAACTTGTTACAGTAACTTAACAATCTGTTGCAAATAATAACAGAAAGTATTGTTTTTTGTTAATTTAACAAAAAGAAAATTACTTTTATTCCATAGTTGCCAATACCAACTAGAATGCTATTTAGCTGTCTAGCTAGGAACAGAAAGCAAATTCATCCTTTATCTGATACTAAACAATAGAGGGAAGGAAATTAAACCTAAGTTCCATAAAGAACATGGACCATCCTGTTAAAACAATTAGCCCGCACTATACGTCAGGGGCCTGTTGAGATAAAAGAGTCTGTAGCGTGGTCTGGCGTGTAATTTAGCACCCTCTTATATCCTGACTGAGGCCCTGAAGGCTGAGGAAACAGGTCCAGGTCTCCCCAGGGGAACCGCTATAAAACTGGACAAAAATAAAAACTCCCTATGGAGCTACCTTCATTTCCTCTGGGCAGACTGTGTGTATGTGTGTGTGTTTGTGGCAATTTTATTAAGTGGGAGCATTAAGGAAGGCTTCCGGCATGATGTGACCAGTCAGCAGGTCATCCGTTAGCAAACAAGGGAGCCAAAGAGATGACACATGGGAAATGAGCTAATTGACTGTGGTCAAACTAGAGGCCTGTTTAGAGGATGAGGCTTAACTTAGCATACAGTGCAAGGCTGACTCAATGTTATTCTAGGTGCCGACTAACTGATGTAACGGCATTAGACACACTGGGACTGGCCAGCATTGATGTGTTGCTATTTCCCTGTGTGGGACAGGAGATCAACACCATTTTTATCCACAGGGATTAGCTGGATTTCAATTTATTGGAGAGATTCCATTTACACAGAGTCCACTGAGGAGTCTTTACTCCTGTCAAAGTAAAACATATTAATCTGTTTTGTTGTACTTTGATTATTGACTGCAAGAAATTGTCAGTTTGAAATAGTGTGTATGGGAGTTAATGGGAAACAGACTAAACACTGTGTGACTGTTATCCTCGCTTACCTTGTAGTTGTATCAGTTCCCAGCACATTAGACATAATGAACATAACTAAGTGTTTCTGGCTTATGGGCTTTTCATGCCCCGGGCTAATGAGATAACATTTGTTCAGTAAATGAGATTACTACCAACAACGTTTATTTACTGTTCAATGTATTTTGATTATTTGGATATTTGAAGAGACGGGAACCGACAGATCCTTAGTCTCGTGGGTTGCTTTGGAAAGGAGCACCTGCTACACGGCCAAAACTTGAGATGGAAATGAATTGTGACTAATGTTATTTGCCTTGCAATTGAGTGTCTCGGAGGTTATACCCTATGGTGTTTTGTGTTATTGCTTGGCAGCAGAGGGGTAATTATTTGGCCAGGCTTGGGGAGGTAGATACAGCCAGGGAGCACCAGGGACTTTCCCATCATGCCTCAGTTATTCAGGGCTTTTTATCCTGCCAAAGTGGGCTCTAAATGCTCTATTTGGTAGACTAGACAATGTAAGATGAATACTGTGCGTTCTTATTCTACTTATCCCCAGTTTTCCGCTTTAAAGGGACAGTTCACCTCACTATCAAAAATATATATTCTTCCTCTTACCTGTAGTCAACCTAGATTGTTTTGGTGTGAGTTGCCAAATGTCTGCCTTCTCTAAAATATAATAGAACTAGATGGCACTCAGCTTGTGGTGCTCAAGGCACCAAAAAATACATTTGAAAAGCTCAACAGCAATGTCTCTTTCCAGAAATCATGACTTGGTTACTCAAAATAATCTACAAACCTTATTGTGAGCAGTTTCATGTGGGAACTATTTTCTTTCCACCGAAATACACCTGCCAACTGCATCATGAATGGCATCCTGCTCAGCTGAGCTCTAACTTTAGCTAGCACTTCCTTCTGTGTGGTGATACAGTTGACTGGTGCAGAGACAAAATAGTTCCAACATGAAACTGCTCACAACGAGGTCTATGGATTATTTTAAGTAACTGGCTTATGATTTCTGCAAAGACACATTGCTATTGAGTTTTTCAAAAGTTAACTTTTTGGCGCACTGAGCACCATTCCATTTTATTTCAAGAGAAGGCAGACATCTCTACAGCCCATATCTCCAACACTCTGCAACTCACTCCAACACAATCTTTACGTAATTCTGATTTTGGGAAGAACTGTCCCTTTACATAAGCAACAAAACAGCTTTTCACTGTCACATATAATACCTACAAGTTGTTGACAGAGCTATTAATCAGCCATTACTTTTGCAGATGTTGAACTTTCTGGCATCTAAAACCCAGAACAAACACTCTGCAGCTAGAAGCATTTCAAGGAGAATCAACACCAGCAACGGTAGCTGAGACAAGCTCACACTCAAACTTAGTCAACTTAAAATCCAAGAAAAGCAAGCACATTGATTGCTCAAAAGGCAGCAAGCTGCTGAAAAGAAAAGCAACTTTCTGAGTAAAAACAGTAGAGCACTGCAACTCAGCCAAAGCTAGAGGTTCAGGTTTGGGTTCCCTTGGGCCACCCGTGCTGGTGTTATCTGGACCCTGACTCCAAACACAATAAAAGCATCCCCAATAACATGTACTTATTATGTAAGTTTCAGTGTTTTTACTTGTCTAGTCAGAAACAAATGCTATGGCAACTAATCATCTTAGCTAAGCATTTTCTCAGTGTTATTGTTGATCTAATGACATGACTCGTCCCCCCACATCAAGGCTGACTGAGCAAAGAAAGTGGACAAGACCTTACAAGCTCAACAAAATCCGCCCAAAATATAAAAAGCTTGAGGTGGAGGAAGAGGGATGTTTAGCTTGGATGTACAACAAAATGTGCAACGCAAACAGAAACAGTCACACACACACATGCACGCACGCATGCACGTACGCACGCACGTACGCACGCATACACACACACACACACACACACACACACACACACACGGCCTCTGACCTGAAGGAATGGCAGGCGCCAATTTCTGTTGCAAATTGTTCCATTACAGCAACAGAGGAGGGGAAAAGAATAAGAGAGTCTGGTAAAACTCTCCTGCAGCTAACAGTCATGTAGAGGTGTGGAGATCATTTTTGAGTATTTATTTAACATAAGGGTGAATGTGAGGACTCCCACATTTGGTTTTCAGCTGCTTATCTTTATTTCTGAACCACAATGGCTCTTGTTTGCCTTGGAAGGATTCGATTGTCTGAGGTGGCTGCAGTCGTGGGATCGAGACCTAGCTTGCAGTTTCACTCACCTGTCCAAACAGCGTTGGGAAAGGAAGTGGGCCATTTCGTTCTATGATTCTTGAAGAAACTATTTTATGCGGTGTCTTTTTCCCCACTAAATCCTTTGATCTAATTTTAATGGTCTGAGTTGAGCCCTCGAGTTCAGTGGTTTGGGGTTTGGACGCAGAAATTAAAGGTTTTTGAGAGGTGAGGGGCGTTACGATTTGCCGACAAAGTGATCAAGCCCCAACAGCAGTTTGAAGTTATGTCACAGCAAATCGTCAAAGCCGGGCAACAGTGTTTTCTTGATTGGACAGATTCACTGAGCAAGATGAGGAGCATGTGTATGGCTGTAAGCCATCTGAGAACTGAGAGAAAAAGAAACAAAAGAGAAGATAAGGAAGGAAGGAGCAAGGGAAAGATAAAAAGCCTTATCAGTGAGATTACAGTGCATTCAGATGACTGGGAGTGAGATAATGTAAAAAATCTGCTGGCTCTGTGGCAAACTTTGTCTGCCAGAGGAAACATGCCGATGATTCGATGAAAACTTCAACTTAATAGCCAAGTTTCTCTCCAAGCTGCTTCAGTGCGCTTCAGCCAACACAGCTGGCACACAAAACAGCCCGAAGCTCCAACAGCACCAAACACCAAAGCAAGGTGTCAACAATTGATTAAATGTACTTTCACACCTAATCTGTTTGGTTCAGTTAAAACAAACTCAGGTCCATTAACAAGATTAATACTGGTCATTCATACCAGTGTGAAAGCTGTCAGTTAAACCCAGGTGTGGTTCAAACAACTGAAACTAAACTGTTTGAAAAGGTGGGTCTCGGTCCACTTCCAGACTGGCTCTGATGCGGTTCATTTGTGGTGTGAAAGCAAAAACAAACCAACCACTGGATTTCACCATAGCAGATGTAATTTTTCAATAGCTGAACCACCAATAAATCCATCTGCTGATCGTGAAATCTATTCAGGAAGCAATCTTAAAATGTATCTGTATAAGGCCATTTATGCAAGTCATTTGGTAACCAGGGTAACAAGTATGCACATCAGCGTGGGTATTTTCCCCGATTAAAAAGCTGCTGTGATTGTATCTGACTTTGTGTACTTTGTCAGTTCATTAAATCCATTTAAAAAAGTGTGACAGTGATCCCACAGTAAGTAAATAAAAAGTCAGTGTGAACAGGAACAGAACCAGAACTAAATGCAACAATGTAGCATTTGGTTTTCCTTGCATCCTCATACAATGGCATATATTATTTCTTACATATTAGTGACCCATGAATGGCCTTGTGATGTTACATGCATAATGTAGAGTTACATACTTAAAATAAAGGTCCGAAGGTTAAGTTTAAGAAAAGAAACATGGTTGTGTGTAGTCATATTACATACTGGACAAAAATTTACACATTAAATGTTATGTTACATAAGTTAAGTTTGGGAAAAGAAATATAATGATGGCATAGGTTGAAATAATCATAGTTCACTTGGTTTCACATGGTGCCAAAGTCCAGTTTCCTGGTGGAAAGTCCTATATGTGGTTGACCCATCCACCACCACAACCTGCCTCCTTACACAGTCTCTCCCTCTTTACTTTGTCTGCACATTTAATCTTCAACGTAATCAGGAAGACCGTGATTACATGGGTTTTACAAAAAATTGTGGTGCATTACTTATGCACGAACAGTGCCTAAGAATAACCTGAATATTTTCATTTTACCTCATTTTTACAGGGGACCACTGATCAGCATTACCACATCTAAAAAGCTGGGGTGCCCATGTGGCCTTGGGGTTTTAAGGAATGGATCATGAGCCACAGTGTTCCTGGTTCAGGTCTAGCTGAGGACCACTGTTGCATCTCTCTCCATCTTATCCCCTGTTATCTCTCTACTGTCAACTCTCCAACAAGGGCACAACGTGTCCTAAAAATACTGTACAGAATACCAAGAAGCTTACCAGTGACTAACAGTTGTGTTTTTGTGTTGATTTTACTTCTATGGAACCACTGACCAGTGTTGGTCTTGTCTGTTTGCATTTATCTTAGTCCAGATGCTGAACAAAATTTAAAACTATCCACGCTCTGTGGTAAAAATTGCCTCATTAATATGACATTAAGGAGTGTTTATGAGGTTTGGTTTGCTTAATCAACAGCCATTCAGCTATGATGTTGCAGCTGGCTCAATCAACTTCAACTCCACCCAGGCACCACTCGCCTGTTTTACCATCTTCATGGCTCTTGTTACTGACAAAGATGATGCTAGATGTTTTCTGCAGTTTGAGGTTATAATCACCTCTAAGTCATGTTGTCCTAAGTTAGTTTGAATACTAATTCCCTCTGCTGCTAGATCTGTATATCTACATGTAACATTCAGGGCAGTGATCTACTGTTTCCAATCGCTCTGGGCACAAAGGGAGGTAATACGCATCATTACTGTTCAGCGGTGCTAAACAGACCATGTCAAGAGGAGACAGGAATTCTGCTAGATGTCTCCCAGGGGTCTGAGAAGACCTGAAGGATACAAACATCTTCAGTCATTTTTAATAATGTCTTTTTCTGCTGACTGGATGATTTTTGCAAGGCTGGCTCTGCAGAAAACAGACAGAAACATAACAAGAAAAGTAAAGGACAACAAAATAGCAAAACAAGTAGGCTAATGCTTACTCTACATTTATGGTGATATTTTTAAAATACAGCTGGCGATGCCATGAAATACAACAGATGCAGAGCTGTGGATGTAATTTTTCTAACATTCCAGTCCTCCACTGGTTTCTATTAATTTCCATACAGTATGTAAATCAATTAGCTGACGCATTCTTCAGCTGTGCAACACATCTGTTGTGATGTTTCATTACATCGAATGCCAAGTCTGAATTAATGTTTGCCAGTGTTATATTAGTATTGCATAATACAGTTAAGTGAAGATTTATTTAAAAGGTACATTGCATTACCGCATAATAGAGCTGTACTTGACCAAAAATGATTTGTCCGACACCCTGTTAGCCTTAAAACAAATGTGTATTCTCCAAAAACACACCACACATTCTCCCAACCGAAGCACATGGCTAATTATTATGCACAATGACATCATTGGACCTTCCTAATATGGTGGAGGCATGACCCGCCTTGATCTTCCTCTCACTGGCCTACCCTGATATTCTTACCCAAACCCTCACCAATCCCACTCCTCATGGCTAAATCTAACCCACCCAACCAATGAAGGCAACATGTATAATTCCATGTAACAAATACATGATTGATTGATTGATTGATTGAGTACTAGCCAATCAGAGGGAGACTAGGGCGAACCAGGCCTTGGCCATACTAATGCTGCATTCCAGGCAAGTTTCTGAGCCCGTAAGTCACCACTTCAAGTCACGGCTCACAACTTCATTGCGTTCCAGGCAAATCACACCAAACTGTCAAACCAACATGGTGGACTATGCAGGGTTTATGTTTGTTTACGATCACTTCTATCACCAAAGGTGCCGGTTCCTTGCTCATTTGAGCGAAACAGGGGAGAAACGGCACATAAGGTCACAGATGCTATTATACTTTTTATTTTACGTTATCTGTGTGTTTGGAAACATATTTCGTATTGCTGCCATTGTTGTTTAGAAGGCTGTGTGACGTCAGAGAATGTAACTGGGAGTGCATCAATCTGATACGAGTTTAGGGTGGTAAGTTACAGCTTTGACGACTGTTGCAGTGCACTTTCACAGGTAGAAGGTTGTAAAAACACAGGTTACGGGTTACCTGGAATGCGCCATAAGGTCCGGTTATGTCGTTCTGCATACAGTAACAATTAGCCATGTGCTTCTATTTGGTAGAGTGCCACTCGAGAAAGGCCCTTTGGAGCAATGGCCATTTGATTTTGGGATACAGATCTGTTGTATAAATGTGCTTTCAGTGGGACATTTTTGGACCACTGGGGCTTTGGAATTACACGCCTTTGCAACAAATGACCGTCCCCATCAGTTTAGCATTTTAGACTGCTAATATTTGTTTATTTGTACCCACGTGGCAAAGCATATAAATTAAAACTGCTTCAGGGTGCCTTAAAAGTAGAAACATACAGACATGTTGTGCTAAGGGCCCTAAAGTGGCCATTTTGAAAAGTCTGAGAATTGTTTGCTATACCTGCAAACCTGTAACTCCAGCAAAGGATATTACAACTGAAGCATGTTTGATATCAAGTCTTCTTTAATTTCTCAACCAAGTCCCCTTTTAACTACCCAGCAAGCACTTCTCTCCCAGAGGGCAGCAGGATGACGGCATGTGGGAAAAAGCTCCATCGGTCAGAAATCTCAGAAGTGGCTCTCAGCTTCGTTTCTCACGGTTCAAAGTGTCGGAGAAGAAAAAATTGGAAAAAAAAAAATCCCAACTCCACTAAAGAGGCTGTCTGCCATTCCAGCTGGGCCTACCCACACCACCCCAGCCTGCAACCAATGATGGTGCTCCAATTTAACTGACTGGGCACAAGGATTTGTTTGTTTAAAACCACTAACCTACTTTTACAGCCATTGCAGAAGTCAAAGTCTTTACTGCGTGATTGCTGAGCTAATGCTGCATGTCTATTCCAAAACCGAGAGGAATTGTGTGGAAAAAAACAGTTGGATAACTAGCTGGTGGAGAGGCATGTGAGATGTGTCAAAAGATTCAGATTTTTCTTTTTCTGACTTTGTAATGAACTTTTTTTTGTCGATTAAGTCAGATTTTACCAGGTGTTCTGGATAAGCTTTAGAGTGACATTCATTCCCTTTAAAACCTATTGTTTTGTTTTTGTTCCTGGGGCACTTCACACAGCACGATCCCATTTAACAAGACATGTCTTCCTGCTGAAAACACTGAGGCTGCACGCTGAAAATGACAAAACACAGAGCGGGTGTCATTCCACAGCTAGAACGTATTCCACTGCGAGACATATCCAAAATATTTATGGACTGCAGCTGCAGTTTGGGCGTTGGGTCATGTTGCCTGAATCCTGGCAAGTCAGCGGAAAAACCAACCACTGTGCCAACTTGTGACAACATCAATAATAATAACAACAACGCTTTGCAGCCATTATTAGTGTTCTGAAAAACAAAGACAAGACAGAAATGACTGTGATTTGACCCAGGGCTACCAGAGATAGATTATTATTAATGGAAGCACTAAAGTCTTGAGAAAATACTGTATCACTATATATTTAAACAATGATACTGCAGTAACACCAAGTAGGGCAATGAGGAGTGTGGACTGAAGCGGTAATGGGAGTCTGGTGGAAACAAGATAAATGGAAAGAACCTGTGGAAAAGTGTCAGAAACCAGACAGAGACTGACACATAAGGAAAGAGGGAAAGATCACTTGTAAGAATACATGTATCTGTTCGCATGCCTGTTGATTTCATTATCTGTGAATTAATGAAACACTACTACAGGGTTAATTCTAATATTGTTAAACCATCCATGAATTCAACAGTGATAGCAATACTGTGCAATATACGCTTCTAATTTGTGCCCAGTCAACATAAACAACATGGTTAAATTCATTAAGAGGTGAGCATTTGACCCAAAGGTGAATTCCTTTATCTCCCATATGAACACACCCAAAACCATTCCTCTAGCTCTGTGTTCCATATAAAACAGCAAGCTGCGGCCCGCCTGCTCTGAATCAGCAGATATACATCCTCATTGAAACATATACGGCAGTAGGGCTTAAAGGTATACACGAAATCCAAATGACCACAGTGACTATTTTAAGGCCTATAGTTTCAGAATTTGATAGCTAAACTGACTGACAAGCAAATCTCCTCAAAACTTAGATTCCTAAAAATCCTTTCACTATGTAGGCGTCATGTCTCTGGAGTTCTGGGTGCGAAACTACCATTAGCCATTGACTGTTTTTGGTTGTATGCACACTTTTAGCAGAGTTAGGCTAGTGTTGCTTGAGGGACTGCAATGTCGATCTCTTGGTTGGTTGGTCCATCACTATGGGCCAGAACTAATGTCTGGAAAACTATCAGTTGAATTGCCATTACATTTTGTACAAACATTCATGGTTTCCAGTCGATGAATCCTGATAACTTCGGTGATCCTTTGATTTTTTTTCTAGCGCCATCATCAGGTCGAATTTTACTTGATGCTATCCATTGCTTTGTGATCATATATCAGTAAAACTTTCCCATCAGCCTCAGTTGTACTTTGTTTTAGTGCTGTTAGCAAGTGTTAGCATGCTAACACACTAACTGAAGATGGCTGAAATGGTAAACATTATACATGTTAAACATCAGCATATTAGCATGTCAATGTGAGCATGTTAGCATGCTGCGGTTAGCTTTTACAGGATGTCTAAAGATATCAGATGCTAAAATTTAATGGTTTTTAAGATCTATTCAGACATTTTTAACCAAATTTAAGACAGATTTTTGGACAAATCATCTTTGTTTTTATTCAAGGTAGGTATAAATGTTCAAATATATGTGAATTTTGCCAACGGGTAAATGCAAGTATAAAGTAAAACAACAACAAAGGCTTGAGAAATGTGGACTTTCATGCAGAGCAGCTTAACTGATTCTAACAAAACAAAATTAAAAGATGGATAAATGGATTTGGATCAAATGTTTGTGGCAGCTAAGGCCTCACAACTTCAAATTTAAGACCATTTAATGACTTTTAATGCCAATGCACTATAGTGGACTGAGTGCAGCCTCACAGAGCCAGTAGCATGGCTGCAGAGTTTTTAGTCTAGTTCCTCTGTGCCTTTATTTGGGCTAGAGGAGAAATCAGTTAATTGGTGCTGTATGTCTCATCCACCACAACACAGGGACATATTTGACATCGTAAACTGCAGATGACAGGGTGCGCCTATAGCAGGGTCATCCCTTTGTTCCCAGGGTCCTATATTTCCCATGGGCCTTTTCTAGCCTTATGTTGATTTGACAATGTGTCTCATGAGTAAAAAAAGACTGTTAAGGGCTGGCTTTGCAGTTTAAACTGCAAAAAAAAACAAAGGGATATGGACATTTCAAATGCAGTGTGAATGCTAAAAATCCATTCATTCACTGTGGAGATATTAATCTCTACATTCAAGAAATCTTGCCCACAAATAGGAAGACATAGGCTTAAAAGAGTAAATCATCAGTAGGCTGTCAGTTGAAGGCAGGTGATTTCAACATACTGACCCAGGGAAACATACACCGAACATTTGACCGAGGGAAAAACCATTAATGAGAACATAAAACCCTTTGAAAGGTCTCCCTGTGTGTCATATTAAGGAGGATTCTAGGACCATATATAGTTTTTTTTAATGTAACACCCTTGATTTATAATTTTTTTAGGTTGTCATTTGGTGGCTCTTGGTTTGGTTCAATGTGTCAGACTGTTTTTCCTCCTACTCAACCATCATATGTGTTGGCAGTCTCCCATTGACTCCACCAGCTGTGTCCTATTAGTTATTACTGTCTGTGTGCTAAAGTCACAGTTCAACACCTATGTGCTGCTGGGACTTGAGGGAACAACCAACCTGTACATTTATTTGGTTGCAAGCTTTTCATCCTGTCAGTGGTTGTTGTGTTGCTGCCTGTGATGCTTAATGGGTATTGTAACACCTCTACTTTCCTTTAGGATGTCATACATACCTCTGCAGGTCATTTAGCGATGAAGGATAGAGTGTCTCATTCAAGCCTAAGTTTTCCAAACCCAGTCCCAGATGTCCCAGATTCAAACTGGCAACCAACCATACAGGCATTAGCCACTTCCTCTACCCTTCAGACTGCAGCCACCCATCTCAGACAGCACTGTCCTACATGTTTGAGCTGTGCAGTGACATCATCTGCCCGAGTCTGCAATAAATGCCTTTGGAGTCAACTTTATGAGCCAACGCAGCAGTTATCTTTCCTCATTATTGTGAAGCTCACGATGCTACAACACAGTGCCCAAAGCGTGTTTCTCATTTTCAATCAAACAAACCAACTGCATCACCTTTACAGTTTGTCTATACATTTTCTTTCTACTTTAACACTACCTACCCCATCTGCAGACATAGTGTTGATATTGGACAAATCTGCTACACCCCTAATCATGTCTATTGATGATGAATGTTCAGTGCTAATGTTCTCTCTGTTGGGATGGCAATGTCAGTTGGTTGGTGCACCACTTTGATCCTGACTGAAATATCTCAATAAGACAACTGACATTCCCTTTAGCCTCAGTCGTACTTTGTGTAAGGTGCTAAAATGTTAACACACGATGAACTTGGTAAACAATACAGCTGCTAAACATCAGCATGTTAGCACTGTTACCTACATTAGCATTTAGCTCAAAGCACCACTGTGCCTAAGTCCAGTCCCACAGAACTGCTAGTCTTGTCAATTATTCCTACATTATCAACAAACAGCTGGTTAAAGCTTTACTTTTCACCTTGCTACATGAAAGGAGCTGCCAGCACAGGCAATTAACAATGATTTAAATTGTGTGCTACACAACTATCCAGTAAGGATGTACCTACAAGGGTACTGGGCTGATATTACAGCAGCTATTACTGATGAAAACAGCTTCAAAACAGCTTAAATGAGAGATACATAGCTAATAAGAGACATCCTCTGTGGCCATAGTATAAAAACTGTCAGCCTTGTTTTCCCCTCTGCTCAACCATAGTGCTCAATTCAGTTTTGTCCCAGTTCCCAGTCGCAAATTTCAACTGGAACGCCTCCTGAAGTCAAATCTTCAACTCAGAAGGTCAGAGAAACCCCACCAAACCTTACTGCAAAATCAAGTATGGCTGCTCTACCCATCAGCAGTGGTCAAAGCTGCAGTACTATACTGTTTATTAGCATTTATGTCTCATTTATCGTCCACAAAGTACTATCCAACCTCTGTCTGTGGAGATTTTGCTGCAGTGTTTGTATGTGCAAAATACTGTGTAATGCGGTGGATCAACTGGTATTGCTAACAATGGCTGACCTGGTTAGAAGTGGTATCACTAACAACATCTTGGTTTTCCGACTCAAATGTGAAGTCTCATCCATGCATTATTGCTCAGGATTACCCACTTGAAGGTGCGTCTTTTACTGATAAAGTGCATTTCTTAAGTCAATGGCGTTCAAAAGCAGCACCCTCTTTAGCATTGTTTACTATTGTGCTGTGCAGCAGTTGTTGGTAGTCAGCTACTCATCATCATGGGTTTTCAGGGAGTTGTTACAGCTTTGCTTGGCATCTACTGCCTATTGCTTGAAAAATGCAGATGGGATGACGGAGGAGGCTATTAAAAATATCACTAAACCACTGAACTGACAAATGTTGACCCCAAATACTCCCTGAATGATGTCAAAGCCCATATGATGTCACCGCAACCAGCTGGGATGCGGGCATGCTTTGATCCAACTTCGGAGATGGTCCATCTCTGGCACAACTCTGTGCATTTAAACTGGTAGAGGAAACCAAAAATCAATGGGGTATGATCCGGTGTGGCCAAAGTGCAGATGGAAAAGCCATATAAGTGACAAAAAGTGGTTATTTGTGTCTTAAATAGTTGAAGGATGTCAGCATTTCAGTACTCTGTATCCTCTGCTGAAGCTCCTTCTCAAACACTTCACGCCTTTTATATGAATCAAAAAGGGCAGAGAGTTCAGTCTCATAAAACCAACTCAGGCCTGAGGGATGAAGTTGCGTGGTGGTGGAGGCAGGTCTCTAATGAGCTTCCTCCCATTTGAAGTCCACAGCCCATGTCTAAACCATGTTAGTCACCCCCAGATTGGGCACCAAAGCACGCAGACCAGCTAACAATAGCATCTGACTTTGAAAAAAACAAAGAGGCTGTTTCCTTATTTGCAGCATGTGTCAGTGTTTACCGCAAAGCACAAGCCAAATGCAGCCCTCCACATCTGGGATGCAGTTCCATGTTTTGTGTCCACTTCGGCTCAGGAATCAAGAGCCAGGAATAATGTCAAAGGTGCTGTGAAGTTCAGTTGGTACAGCAAAGCACTTAAACTGTCACCAGACATTGACTCCCACTGGATGCCCTTTTGATAAAACCATCAATCCAGTGTCATTTAAAATATTATACGGTCAGAAGTGATGTTAATCTGTATGGGACGTCTCGTAGACAAACTCCCCCCTAAAAAACAGGCCTTTAAAGGTGCTGCGTGCAACATTTTGTTCTCCAAATTAAGACCACATTTTCCATAAATGTTGTTGCTTCCTGTCCTTTCCTGTTTCCCCTCCCCACTCCTGGCAGTGCTCCATTAATGCAAGGAGAAGGAGAAGAGCTGATACAGCAATATGCTTTAAGTCAAGGTTAAGCGAACTCAAGATATATAATTAAGCTGCAATAAAGTTCCTTATGGGGCAGAATTGTTCCCCAGTGGCTTCTGATGATGATGGTGTGTTTGGTTACAGTAATTATGGTTATATCTGCATCTCTAAAATGAATGCAACAATGAGGTAAGGCTGTTAAAATTCAACAAGTAGCCTTTAATTTGTGATTTCTGTATGGTATTATGTCAGAAAACACAAGTTAGTGCACTTGAATGTGTATGGACCGTACAGTAAGGGTACTGAAAGAGAAGCAGGCACTCAAGCGGCTTCTCCTGCTTTTCCTCTGACATTTTATTTTCTCCTCAGCTGAAGTCCAGCGCTAAGATGTCACACAACCACAACATTTTTCCTATGTGGGCGTACAGAGAGTGGAAATGAAAGAGTGCACGGTGAGCAGTCACTGAGTAAAGAGCATAAAAAAGTCCCTGAAGCACGAGTGGAATAAAAGAACAACCTCTCTTTAAGTTTGTCTTTTTAAGGAGAATAAGAAAACAAAGTGGAGAAGGAGGCTGGGGGTTTAAAATTGAGAAGAAAGAGAGATATAATTCTAGTTGCATCCAATTCGTCACCTCTCTTTTTGCTTATTCAGCAAACTGTCCTCCGCAAGTCAGCCTCCTTTCCAGCTTCATCGCGCGAGCGCACGCACGCGCCCGCACAGATGCAGCGGTGCTAACAAGCTAACTCAAAAAGCTAACTTTATCTACTTTTTTTTTTAACAACCACATTAAAGACTGAAACTTTGCTTTATTTAAGCCCATGTTAGGAAAAGCTGCCTGTTTTTAACCTCACTTAACAGCATGACCGGGCTAAAATAACACACCGCAATAAAGTTAATAGCAACATGAAAAGTTAATGCAGATGTTAGCTTATTTTCGGTGTTTTGCTAGCGTCTTTTACCACTGAAACTGCTGTAGGCTAGCAACCCAATGATATACTTATTATGTCGTTATGAATATAAAACAGTTCAAAGCTGTTTCCACTTACTTATCAAGCACAAAATACAGGTCAAAAGCGCCCTGACAGGAACTCTCCTCCTCCTCCTCGTCCGGCTGCTCCGGCTCGGCTCGTGCGGATGGAGAAGACAGCAAAAATAATCCGAATAAAACCAGAACAAGACGCATGTTCAACAGAAGTCTCGCCATAGTTTCTCCTCGAGGAAAAATAAAAGTTAATTCCTTTGTGGATAACAAGCAAAAAAAGCAAAAAAAGTTTGAGCGTCTTCTTACATCCCAGAGACAGTTATCTGATTAAAGAGGCAGAGATGCGACCGAGACAAAAGAAAAGGATGCAGGCGATGCTTCCACGTCTCTCTTAGTTTGAGCTCAGTAAACAATCATGGCCACCCGCATCCCGGTCAGAAAGCCAGCCGGAGAGATGCTTTCTCTCATTGGGGATGACTTAAAGATGAAAGTTTGGGATGTTTCAGAATCCACATGCAGTGAGTCGGAAAAAAAAGTTTTAAGAACAATCTTTGCAGAAACAAATCCAAACCTGCGTCAAAGGGGAGCTACAAATGATGGACTGGGTGGTTCCTAAAAAATATGGATAAAAGTTTCCTGTCAAAGTGACAAAAGAGGTCTGAAAAGGCTAAATGAAGCAGGATAATGCAGAGCAGTGTTGGCGCTGGAGGAACTGGGAGCCCAGGGGACAGACTTGGCTGAAATGGACCAGGTTTCATATTTCAAACTGAGGAGGAGAGAGAAAGAGTAAAAATGGGTCAAGATCCCATTTTGCGCCTCCCTCACGTGGCAGACTGGCGCATTTTGCGGAGAATCAGCGCAGAGCAGGATGGGATGTTAATTCTGAGGTGTCTCTGTTGAATGCTGAAGCACATTGACATAAATTAGTCTTACGACTTTAAACCAATGTGTGCATTTAGTTTAGTTTCCCAGCATTTTGTCCTCATTAATCACTGCAAGTTTGTTTTCTCTGCAGCTACCAGTTAATTACAGCAGCAGGAGTCATGAAGAGCAACATCCTCTATAATTACACCATCATAAACAAGAGGCTGTAATGTGGAAAATATATTTACAGGGTAGAACAAACATACACTTAAATAAAATCTGTTTTTGTACAAACAAATGGAGGTGGTTCACACATTGTTAATCAATTATGATGTTCAGTATAACATGGGGTAAAGTTTGGAGGATGGAAGGATAGATTGCATCATAAAGATCTTTTTTAGATGAAAAGCAATCTGGCTAACACATTTCTTGACACATTTCACATTAACACATTTCACATACTCTGATTACTTTGTTTATTGCAATAGCCTTTTAAACACCATTACCTGGGTTGCCCTAGGATGTGTAGTATTTGCAGAGATAAACTGTGTTCTTAATCTCACGAAAATCTAAATGATTTATCAAGCTGTGCAAAGTTTAAAATTCTACACACATTATTTGCATGTTTGTCTTGTAAACCATCCTCATCCTTTCTGTAAGCATAGCTGGAGTAACCTGCCAAGGGCCTTTGAACTTCCAGTTCCTCTCATTCAACCCGGTCTCACTCTGAAGTTGTCAAAATCTGATTTGCGGCGTCAGGCACTGACGAAAAAAGTTGTACCTTAACGTCGGCATGATACACGGCCGGTTGCCGTTATAATTTAACAGCGCTCTGCGTCTTCAGGGGGACATGTGGCGAGACAAGAACGAAAGTTAAGGTGGCGGAAGTCTGAGCAGCAGACAACAAACACTGACTTTCACCTGGGAGAGCAGTGTTTGAGGCCCGAAAGATTATAAGGCCAAACTCTGTTCTCTTTTCCTAAACCTAACCAGCTGTTTTTGTTGCTTAAACCCAACCACGTACATTAGTTGTTGAAGGAAAAAAAAAACATCAATTCGTGGTGTTGTGCCAATGTAGTGCGTTTATTTTGAAAGAGACAGATTGGAAACTGTAAATTAGAAGTGTATTACGAAAGAAGACAATCCACGTAACAGGCAAAACGTGACCCATTGTCCCAGAATGTCACCATTCAACACACCCAGGATACCTTTCACATTCTGGTCGTGTAAAGTCCATGATCAAACATCGATATGTAACAAGGTCGGAGTGAGAATGTGTTGTCTCACTATATTTGTTGTTCGCACAATATTCCTGAATGCTTATACTGTTCTTGTGTACTGTTCATATGTTTTCCTACCACAAATAATTGCACCAAACTTCGTATATATCCTACGTAATGAGCCAGTAATTCTTGTGTAACTCATGTATTTTGGAAGGTTGTGTTCATGTGACCAATGCGCTGATGGGAGTAAAGAATAAAAAGGGGAAAGCGGTCTCATAAAGAGGTAGGTTAGGTTGTGGATGGGACATAAAACACAGAACTTTTCCCAGGACACTGGTGTTCGAGACAGTATGACCTCTGAGTCATTTTAAGGTAGCCTACGTTGTCACCATGTTTCTATTCCTAAACCAAAAGACCAACAATGATGTTCCTTTTTCTTAACATAACGAAACAAACTTTCTTGCTTAAACCCAACCTACGTGACTTTACACTGAGCGTATAAATTTATAGTAATTGCATAACATCATTAGTGGAGTGCCAATTCCTAGGATATCATATGAGCAGTTGTGTGTGCTTTTTTGTAGGATATCATATGAGGCAACGTATGAGGATATGTTGGAATGTGACATGGACTCAGGGTTAATGTGTCAATTTGTGATGTGTTATGAAAATGCACCATGTTTCTGTATCAAGTTATAATTCTTAAACTCTTTGTGAGATCAAACCCTTATGATAAGCATTTTCTCAGCAATACTATTAATGATAGTGGCGGGGTCTGCCATTGCTGCTGACGATTCAAATTGCCTTCATCTGCAGGAGACTATTTCCATTGTTTATGTTTGCCTTTTTTATTTGAAATCTGGTATTACAGCTAATACTTACACCAACAAACAACAACAAAAATGCTGGTTCTTCAGCTATGCCTGCTGAGGTTTCCTCCTCCAGAGCCACTCTTTCGCTGGGAAATGTTTGTAGAACTGAATTTTAATCTGCTGTCTTGTCACTTCTACACAAACCAGGCCACGAAACAGATTCTTAAAAAGTTGGTAGTGGCATGACTTCTTCACACGGTCAGTCTAGTTGTGTGGCTTAAAGCCTGGCCCCTGGTTAAGGTCTCAACTCATGTTGACGTGTGCTGACCCCCCGCCCCCCCTTTCTGATCCTTGTGGTTTACAAATGAAAGTCTAGCGCTTTCCAGAGCCCTGCTCCTCTGTCTCGCATGCACTCATAAATCTTCACATCCGCTCACATGCATATGTACCACATACATACTTACAAACACCCACGTCCAGTGTATACAGTCAATCACAATCATTACTTTCACACTCTGCTTAACAGAGTCAACATTTTGTTATTTTGCTGAATGCAATATATTTTACTCTCGAATTCATGACTAAAAGAATAGTATATTCTCTTCTGTAAGAGCCACCCAACTCTCTGGGTGCATGCACCACAGATAAATAATGGTTTGTGTACAATTAAGCTCAAGTCTGTTACCATTAAATACAAATGACCTCAGCCATCTCTTATAATACCTGAGACACACTTAGAGTTGGTTTTATTTTTTAATAAGAAGACACTGAACGACTTGATAATTGCTACTAAAGTTTGGTTTCTATGGCATGCACAACAGTAAAAATGCGTTCTTGAGTCAGACTCAAGCCACAAATCTGATGACTTTAGCCTCAAATTGAGCCATTGTAAAAAGATTTGCAACTTAATTTGGACTTGAACACCAGTGACTTATGGCTTCTCTTGGACTTGGGTCTTTTGACCTAAAAATACTTGATACCTTCCCCCTATGACCTAAGACTTTGTTAAGTACAAAAAATATTTTGATCAACAAAAATAGAAATGAAGTATGCAAAATGTGTGGGTCAAAATTGCTAACGATGTACAACTTCCAACTTTGTTTGACATTGAAAGTTGCACATAGAACAGTAAGTCAACAGAGTCAGTGAGCTAATGCTTAGCTAATGTTAGCTTAATAGCTAAGTAACTTTTAAACTTTTTTTGTTTTCAAAAAATAAATGCAAATTAAAAAAGCATTCATGATTATTGTAAATCTGATATTGACATTACTATTATTGAAGGATGCATTATGTCTTGTTTGGATTGTTTGAAAGTCAAAGCTTAATACTTGGGACTTATCAGTCTTGACTTGGGAATTGAGTGCAAAGACTTGAGACTTACTTATGGCTTGCAAAACAATAATTTGGTCCCATCTCTGGTTCTTGTGTGTATTTCTTTTTAGTTTATTTTCCTTGTTGTATTTTAGGACCACATGACAAGTTCTTAAAACATGGGATCAAAATTCTTTTGAGACTGTTTTTTGTTCCGATCAACATGGTCCCATCAGTCAGAACCTAAATGACTCCAACCTCCAAAGATGAAGCTCTAATGAAAGTTCAGTCAGGAAGACAATACTTTTCATGCTCAGGTTGTAAATGTTCTTTCTCACCCTGTTGTTCACTCCTTGCACACATTCTCACTTACTATTTCTAGGTGTCATTGTCTGGGTCAATTAACTCATCAGCACAGTGACACACCTTCTCTGTCAGCTTATCATCTTACTGCGTCTCATTTTAAATATGGTTCTTTCTTCACCGTAGTTCCTTCTTGCTGCAGTTGTGCACAGCCTCCTCCTTCACATCACCACCTAGTCTTTACGGATTCATCGGTCTCATCCACCTCAGCAGTCAGCAGCCTCAGAGACATCAGCCACCAATGACTGGACTCCATGGGGGGGATTTATCTTGCTGTCGCTCAAAATCCCTCGATCACAATATTCTTTATTAGATATTCTCTTTACTACTATCTTCTGTCTCTTCTGATTGAACTGTCATCCACCAAAGACTCATATGTCCAGTAGTCCTTGATATGATTGCCTTTAAATTCAGTGTAATCTTGTGACACAAGAGCACCCCCTAAATCAAATTGTCCCTGCTGTACAGTTCACCTTCAGTCTTGATGTTGTTTCTCTCTTGAATGAATGCTTTACGTACCAAGACTTTGTCTGTTGTGATACAGATATCAGAGTCTGTAATGTTATTCCATTTTTGGCAAGCTAAAGCTACGATTTAGCAGCATTACAAAAAGAAATGTGCTGTTTCTCTTTACTCTTCACAGCTGTCGGTTAATAATGTAGTAACTAACTGCATCAAATTATAAAGGGAACTACCTACACTTCAGTGTAGAATAGATAGCCTACACAGTATATTCAAGGACTTTTGTAATGATAAATACAGATTTTTCATGTCTGTGTGATGCCTCCTCTGTTGATGTAAAACATGACACACACTTTCATATTTCAGTTGCCTTTTTTATTGTGTCTCACCACTGGGCATACAGTTTTTCCCGTACACAATGAGGACATTGTGTGATGGTTTGCTGCTCAGAGCAATAAGTGTATTACTTCAAAAGGTCCCAAATCCAAAAATCTAACATAATTCATTAATCGCAAACATAGTTTCAAAGCCTTTTTGGTGTGTGCTTAATCTGTGTTAAATGTGATTTCTCAAAAATGTAATTTTTTAAAGTTGTTTTAATGTTACAACTGATCTTTGACACACAAAACAATCGGCTTCTCAGCACCATTCATTCTTACAACCTTCAGCAGTCAGTAAAATTCAACAGAAATAATACCTATAAGTTGATCCTACTGTTGAACCTTTGCTCTACATTACAAACAGGCTAAAAAGGCTTAGGTTTTGACATAATGAACAACAGATTACACTTTGTACTTTGTACTTAATCTACATTCTTTACTTCTTAGACCAGTCTAGTTTTGAAATCTTGAAACTATTTGGCCAAAGCAAAAGTGACTGTTGCAAACCCCCTGGTTTTGTTCAGGACATGGTTTACTTCTGGCCTGCAAAGTGCTTGTTGAGGATGCCCTTGGCGGTCTCAAGGGCGGCGTCAGCTGCGACAGGTATGTGAGGTGCGATGCCAGCTCCCTCCCAGGCTGGCCCGGCAGCAGTGTCGGAGTGGACGGTGGGGATGCTAAGGAAGATGTCAGTCTCACCAACACCAAAGGTCTTGGGTGGGTGGGAAGTCCCGGCGGTGGTCTCTCCAATGATCATGGCACGGCCGAGCTTCTTCATGATGTAGACAAACTCCTCTGCGGCGCCAGCAGTCGCTCCACTGGTCAGGATGAGCAGGCTCTTCTTGGAGCCATACCTTGTTCCTGGGGAAGAGGAGGGAGGCAGGACAATGCCAACAATTTGAGGCAGAAAACATGGAAATGATGGGTGGATAGTGAAAATGATAGGAAATTATTTAGGTAAAGAAAAAGATGAAGGGTGACTAACAAGTAGAAGCAATTTTATAGCAATCACACCTCCCTTCTAAAGGCTGCAGAAAACAGATAAGCATTGCAGAGATAAAGCTGTCTTGCTGACCAAAGTTGCCTTAAAAACAACTTTGAAGAAACGGTTCACAACAAAATCAAAACTACACATATTTCATATTACCTGTGGTGCTATTTATTAAACTTCATTGTATTGGTGTGAGTTGCTGAGTGCTGAAGATATCGGCAGTAGGGATGTCTGCCTTCTCTCAATTACAATGGAACTAGATGGCACTCAGTTTGTGGTGCTCAAAGTGCCAAAAAAATACATCTGAAAAACTCAACAGCAATGTCTCTTTTCAAAAATCATGACAGGGTGACTCCAGATAATCCACAGACCTTGTTGTGAGCAGTTTCATGTAGGAAATACTTTCTTTCTACCAAACTACACCCAGCAAACCTATCACCACGCAGAAGGAAACATACCTTAGCTAGCATCACTGAGTTAGCTAACGCTACAGCTAAGCTGAGGAGGACACCATTAATGTTTACATCTTACGTCATGAGCCTAAACCTCTCGTCTATAAGGAAATGCAGGCTTCCTTTTGCGGGGTGATGCAGTTAGTGGGTGAAGTTGGGTTGGTGAAGGAAAATAGTTCCTACATGAAACTGCTCACAACAAGGTCTATGGATTTTCAACTGGCAGCTGGTCACGCAGTAACTGGGTCATGATTTCAGGAAAGAGACATTGCTGTTGAGTTTTCAAATGTCTTTTTTTGGTGCTTTGAGCACCACAAGCTGAGGGCCATCCAGTTCCATTATATTCAAGAGAAGGCAGACCTCGACAGCCGATATCTCCAACATTCTGCCAAAACAGTCTGGACTGATAAATACTAAGAGGTGAGAGTGTATTTTTAATTTTGGGGTTAACTGGTTCTTTAAAGACCTATCACTATACGGACAATAATCCAGACAGCTTTATGGCTTACTGGGCTAATAGGACAGTTCATCTTAAAAAGGTCAGATGCACCTTTGTTCTTGTATTTTTGAGCCTTCATGTAACTGATTTTTGGCCAAAGGGTCCAGTGGAAACACAGTGCAAACAAAACACTGGTGACCTTCTCAAATGATCCGCTAAACTTGTTAGCAAGCAGTTGCTAATTTTACACACCCCGCAGATACAGAGCAATGTTAGCATTCATTTGGAGTCATGTTTCTCGACATCTGGTGAAATAAGTCCAATATAACATTCCTTTCAGCTTTGTTTTTGGTCTCTGCCACCTCCGGAGAAAACATTACCAGCTAGCTGCTAACTCTAACTCTGTTGCTAACAGGAATCTGTGGTGCTATACACAGTAAAATATTATGACTTTTTAGGGTTTTTTTGGTAAATTACCAGTGAGTTCAGGCAGGGTTCGGAGCTCGATGGTGGTGCCGGACGGCCTGTCATACAGCTTGTCCAGCAAAATCTGCTTGTCAGCATCAAAGAAGTAAGAGCAGAAGCCTGCAATGGCTGTTGTTGGGCCACCGATGTTGTTCCTGCAAAACAATTGCAGACAATTAAAAAAAATAATAATTAAATTATCCTTAATGAACTTTGCATAAGTGCAGGCAAGTAAGAAGCTATCTTCAAATGAGTTCATCCTCTTTATCTGTTGGTGGTCCATATTTTAAAATGACATGTAGATGATCATTAAGTAAAGAGATAAATCCTTATTTAAACAATAATACTTTTGCAAACTAAATCACCTCTATTTAGTCATGGACTGATGGGCATTTGCTTTTTGGAATGGACACACTACATTTTGGACAGAAGCTTTGACTTGCTACGTGAGCAGGATCACCCACCTGAGGTCAATGATCAAACCGTCAGTGTTGACAATTTTGTTCCAGACGTGCTCAACAATAATCTGGGCGATGGCCTTGACCTCCTCAAAGTCTCCGAACATGTCAAAGCGCAAGTAGCCGATGTTGTTCTCGAATACATCAGTGTGGAAGGAGACTTTGATCAGCTCAATGTACATCTCTGGAGTATAATCCTATGGGAGAGGAAGAAGCGGCAAGTCAACACATGGATTGTAGGCATGGCCAATAAGTCTCACTTAAAATAAATAAATAAACAGCAGATTACCTACATATACTTGTATTTCACATATTATTAAATGTATTTGAATTGCTGAACATTACAAATGTTTCCAGATTGTATTATTGACATCATATCCCTTATAGACTAAACATGTTTACCCAATGTACTGCACAATTCTCTCTTTTAATTTGACTTTAGAAGCATTAAAAACATGTTTCATTAGTCATCTACCTGACATTACTACAACAATGTATTAAATACTTTTTGAAAAGTTGTGAACACTAGAGCATTTCAAGAGACAAGGGACTCACCATGGGTGGAAGGACTGGGGTGTTGCTCGTGGTCTTCAGGCTCTTGTCTCCAGACAGGGTCTTCAGGTCAGCAGACAGCTTCACCCCCAGTCTTTCCTTGGAGACAACCATGTTGTACTCGCCGTTTGCCAGTAGTCCTCTCAACTTCTCTGCAACATCGGCCCCGATATCTTCAAAGGCATAGTTGTCGGCAATCAGGGCTGCTGATCCCTCAATGATGGCTGGAACTTGGGCACGGAGGTTGACAATCTTGATGGCAGTCGCAAGGGCATCCTCTGCATTGACCTCCACATCAGGGGTCACACCTGTAACCTCCCAGGTGGAGCCGGTGATGGGGTTGACTGACTTTGCGGTTGGCACGGTAATGTAGAAGTCAGTGTCTCCCACTTTGATTTTATCAACTTTTACAGAGCCCCCAGCGGTCTTCTCGCCCACAATGGTGGCCCTCTTCAGGTTCTGGAGGCAGTAGGCGACATCCTCAGCAATGCCCTTGGTGTTTTTGCTGGTGAGGATGATAAGGGGTTTGGTAACACCATACCTCTGCCCCAGGAGTGCAGGCATAGAAAACAGCTTTGTGGTGGTGTTTGAGGGACGGTCATACACGCTGTCGATGTGAAGTGCAGGCTCGGCTTCAGTGAAGTAAGACACAATATAGGAGAGTCCTGTGATGTCTCCGCTTCCAGTGTAGCGCAAGTCAAAAATGAGAGCTGATGTTGGCAAGATTTTATTCCAGACCAGGTCGAGGAGCAAAGGGCCAACCTTGTCAGCGACCTCCTCCCCAAGGATGTGATCGATCCTCAGGTAGCCAATGTTGCCCTCCAGGATGTCAAGCTTGATCGAAGTCTGTAGGACGGCAATGAGCTGCTCAGGGGGCAAGGGGGGCATCTTCGGGGGAACCACAGGGACATAGTTTGGCTCATAGGAGACCATCAAGCGTGGGTCACTGACTGTGGTCTGGACTCCAGCACTGAGAACATTTGCCAAGGTTTCAGCGTCTGGGATGTTGAGAACCTCCGTGTTGCTGCTGGCTGCTTCAATTGCCTCCTTCATCCCCTGCAGCTTCTCTGGTGAGCAATAATTGTCCATGACAATTTTTGCCATATCTATGATGAGGTTGGAGTCAAACGCAGCATGGATAAAGAAAACATTCCCCAAAACTAGCAGAGGTGCCAACAGGAAAATAGCCTTTGCCATTTTTGTTAAGTTTAGTCAAACAAAAAGTGAGTAGAAGTGGAGGTTGTTGAGCCAAGCCTCCTTCTCCGGAGAGGTGCTTTGTCAAATGGCACTGTTTTGGCTGCAAGGTTTCTGTTAACACACTCGTAAGAGGATTTGCCCCACAATAAACCTCTAAACGCATTATCCCAAGTGCTTCTGTAAGGCAATAACAGCCTAGCCTTGAAGGTGTGTAGTAACAAGGAGGTGTTGCCAAAGATAATCGTCTTAAATTTACACAAGGTATTTTGAATACCTATCCAAAGCTACCTGTGTCAAATAAGGCAAGCTTTGTACCTGACAAATGACGAGAAAGGGATTAAGGTTGGTGGGTTCACTCATTAAGCACTTTTGGTGTCAGTGTTTGTAAGTGGAATCTTTAGTGTGTGACTTTTGTGCCCTTTTTTAAGATAAAAACAGGAGAAAATGTCAAAATAAAGCATGTGAGAACTCACAATTGCCATTTAATTAAACATTTAACTTAAAGCATCTCATTTACTTTTCATAGCCAAAGAGGAATATTCTGATTAATGTCTGTAAAGTAAATCAAATATAATTCCACTAATAACCACTGAATTTGTTTATTGTCTCATAAATGGTACACATTTCATAGCAGTTGTTCAGTTGGTGGTGGATGACTCCCCACTGTAATGGTGTTGAAGTGATCAGCAAGACTCTGTTTAGGTTTGTTTGATACTTGTGCCCTCTGCTGGTACATTTTTGTAAAGGAACAGAAAAAGTGAAACATTATTACAGCATACTGAAAAAAACACAGTGCAAAGAACTTCAGCAAACAATCAAGAAATTAAGCCAAGAAATTACAATCTAACATAATGAAATACATCACCATACATTTACATATGTATTAAATAATTTCATACATTAACATGGGTCAACAGAATATGTACTGGATAAACACATGGTATTTAATATGTATGTAAAGGCAAAATAAAGGCAACTTTACATGATGTAAATGAATACATGCGGGTGGGGAGTTATAAGGTCATCATATAAATAAAAACAGTGCAATTTAATTCAAGAAACAATGATATTTGGTGTATTATTAATAAGCAGTTGTTATATTCACAGTACTTAAGCTACTGCTCACACTGGAACAAGGCTGATGTAATATCAATGGGTTATCAGACTATATATCCTCTTAGTGTTTTTAATGCCGGGACAGATAAGTAGATTTGAGGTTTGTTTATAACCACAGCAAATAAATTCCTTCTTGTAATGAGACTTATATTGTATCCATAAACACTTAATGCAAGTCCCTTGGATGAAGGCATCAGCTTAACACCTTAAAAGTACCAATAAATTCAAAGGTGGAGACAACTGCCTGGGATTCTGGGAGGTATAGCATAAATGTAAAAGATACAGGTCGTGGAGGATTGTCATTTTGTATTAAAGCTACCTATGTTGATGTAAAATGTACAAAGATTATTTTCTCCTTTCTTGTGAAAAGGCCTCTGAAACCATTCAAGGAATAAGGGACTCTAAACCTCTAAACCAAAACCAGAAAAAAATAATTAAATTGCAAGAAAAGCTATGTGGTACATTACTGCCTTTAAGGAGTAATTATCAAATACCTTACTCAATTATTAAATTGTATTTACCGTGTATCTGGTTAGTGCTACACATGCCACACATATAAATTAGACTTTGAAATTGAAGTGGGGGCTACATACCAGAAAATTAAAGGTATACTATGCAGGAGTGTTGGTTACTGTTTGTTTACACGTTCACTAGCAAAATTGAAAGTAAAAGCCAACCCCAGATTCACTCTCATTTGGCAGTTCACCTTGCTTTATTTGCTGCTTATAGTCTAGTATTTGGTTGGACATTTTTTTTTTTATAAAACCCCAACCTCACCTAAGCGCTGCGAAGGTACATGCACATAATGTCCCAAAAGCAGAAAATTTGAAGAAATAATAAATCTAGGCCATGACACACTTCTAGTGGGTCATAAGTGGTGATTGAGAGGGAATACTTCTGCATGAGTACATTGTTTTTTTAAGAAACAAATCCTGCATAGTACACCTTTCACTAATACTCAGAATACAACAAGAAGATCTATTTTCCTTGCTCTTTCTTCAGCCTTGCTGATATGATTCTCTGTGCCACAGGAAGAGCATCATTTGCCTGGGCTATAACATGTGGCTCAACACCTGAAATGCTCCACTCTTTCCCACTGATTGCACTCAGCACAACCTGGTTAGGGATGGAGGCGTACAGGACGCTGTCCCCAATCTGATAGGTTCCACTTGATAGAGAACCTCCAATTGTTGGCTCTCCAATGATTGTGGCCCTATTCAGGTCCTTCATAGAGCGGGTAAACACTTCAGCTGCTGACCCCGTCATGTGACTGGTGAGGATGTAGATGTCCTTGGTGGGCCCATACCTTTGACCTCTGATTTGAGGCAATGTCATGACCTCTGTCATGTTGGTTGTGGTGCGGTCGAAGACAGTGTAAAGATGCCTCAGAGGTTCAGCATCAAAGAAATAGGTGCACAAGAGGGGAATTGCTGTGGAATATCCACCAGTGTTGTACCTCATGTCAATGATAAGGGCATCTGTGTTTACTATCTTGCTCCACACTAATTTTATCAGCTGAGGCCCAATGGCTTTTACCACCTCTATATCTGCCATCAGGTCAAACCTCAGATAGCCGATATTACCAGGCAGAATATCAATTTTAAACAACGCTTCTACTATATATCCAACTTCTTCAGCAGTTGGGATCTTTGGGACATCATGAAGTGACTCTGGCTCAACATCGCAGTGGAAGACATGGATGCGGTGATCACCTGAACTCTCTTGGAGGTCTGCAGTCAACTGAGATGCCAAAGATTCAAAGTCAACTACTGACCAGTACAATCCCTCAGACCATTTGCTCAACAGCACTTTCCTGATCTCTAGTGCAACTGCATGGATTGCATAGTGGTTTTCTAACAGTTCCCCAGTTTTCTCTATGAGTATCTCAAGCCCTTGGTGAAAATCTGCAATCTCGTGAACGTGATCCACAGCTTCCTCAGCTAACACAATGGCATCTGGAACCACACCCCCTCCTAGCCAGCATTCACCATTGTTGTCTAAAAAGTTTATGAAAGGGACTGTGATGGCAATATCTGTCCCTTCTATTTGAAACGTCTTTGAATGCATCAGGGTACCAGATGTAATTTCCCCAATGACTGTGCCACGATGGAGTGACTGAATCAGGTAGGCAAACTCTTCGCCGGCGCTTGCTGTGTAGTAGCTTGTCAACACGTAAACCCCACGTTTGGAGCCATAGGATGGGCCTATAATCCGAGGCAGAGAGTCATATTCTGTTGTTGTATTCTGAATTTGGTCATATATTGTG
The DNA here is from genome assembly GCF_011397635.1 of Epinephelus fuscoguttatus. Lineage (NCBI taxonomy): Eukaryota > Metazoa > Chordata > Actinopteri > Perciformes > Serranidae > Epinephelus > Epinephelus fuscoguttatus. The sequence continues at coordinate 12,523,727 of NC_064771.1, forward strand.
AAAAAATGATGCTTCTGGGTAGTGTCCTGCAGATAGGACAGTATAAGGGCAAGAGAAGTAAAGGATCCACCAGTGTTATAGCGTAGATCAATAATCAAGTTATTAGTGTCTTTGAGGGGCTCCCATACCTTTTTAGCCATGAGCTCTTCTAGTTCAGCCCCTGCAGACCACTTGACAAACTTGTCAATGCAGAGATAGCCGGTATTGTGTCGGAGAACTTCCACTTTGATTGTTGTATCGACCAGTTTCTTTAATGAATTCAAATCATTTGGTGGGTTGTCAAGCACAGGATCCTCCTCTGTAATAGCAGCATTGTCTTGCATATATCTGATGATCAGTCGTGGGTCTTCAGACACAGTCTGGAGGTCCTGGTTGAGTCTGACTGCCAGGTCCTCCTCGGATACAACAGAGAATAAGTCTGTGGACTGCAGATGTTGAAGAAGAGCTGGGACTCTGTCAGTGAAAGCATAATTCCTCCTGATTATATCGGAGATACTTTGCATAACTTTTGGAATAGTGCTCCTGATAGCCAGAAGAGACTTGGCTTTTGTGACAGCTTCCTTGGCGATAGCGTTGACTGTTGGGGAAACACCACTCACTTCCCAGCTATGGCCGGTGATCGGACTAACTGATCTCGCCACAGGAACTGTTATGTAGAACTCTGACTGAGGGATCCTAATCTTTTGGACTTTCACTGACCCACCAGCAGACCTTTCCCCGACTGTGATTGCCCTCTTTAGGTTTTTTAATGTATATGCCACTGCCTCAGCAGCCCCCATGGTACGCTTACTGGTCAAAATAATTACATCTTTCTTCTTTCCATACCTTTCACCCTCTATTGACGGCACGGTCCACAGCTCCCTTGTTGTATTCGAGGGCCTGTCATACACAGTGTCAATATGAATGAGGGGCTCAGGGTCTGAGAAATAGGAGATTATAAAGGGAACTCCAGACAATTCTCCAGCTGTGCTATATCTCAGGTCCAAGATCAATGAGGATGTTTGAGCAGCTTTGTCCCAGATGTTGTCCCTCAGCAGAGATCCAAGCTTCGCCGCTGTCTCCTCCCCAATGACCCGATCTATCCGCAAATATCCAATGTTGTTGTCCAGTATATCCAGCTTGACAGAGTTTCTCACCAGCCAGATCAGCTGCTCTTTGGGGAGAGACGGCAGCGCCGGTGGCATCACTGGGACAAAATTGGGCTCGTATGATACAGTCAGCCGCGGATCGTTAAGCGCTCCTTGTACTCCGACTGTGAGCACAGATGCCAGGGTCTTTCGGTCCGAAATCTGCAAGATTTCTCCACTGTTGATGGCTTGTTGGATGGCCTCCTGCATCCCAACCAGGTTCTCAGGAAAGCAGTAGTTTTCTAAAAGAATCTTGGCCATTTCTAACACCAGGGCAGGCTGGAATGATGAGCTGACAGATAGAGTACATAGAAGAAGCACCAGTAGCAGTGGTGGTGTGTGTTGCGCCATCGTCAATGTCCTCATCATCACTGCTGGAAAGGGAATTACTCAGTCCTCTCTTTGACTGGGCTGCCTTAGCTCATTTGTTCGTGTTGAAAGATGATGATTTTTTTGTAGGAGGGAACATTGTCACTGTCATGAGTTTTTTGGACAACAACAGCATCCACATAAGAGGCTTTTGTCCCCAATAAACCTTTAATCGCATTATCTTTGGTGCTTCAGCCAGTAGACAATAACAGAGACTAAAAATTGGTAAATGGGAGCCTGAGCAGTGTGTTATCCTTTCCTACACAAATCCACTGCATGTGTGGGTTCTTATTTTTATTGAACACTCATGCATTTGTTTTGTTTTTGTCCTTTGACTAGCAGGCTTAATGAACCTGACACAGCTTACTATTACTAACAGTTAAAATGTAGTCTTATTTTGGCTTGATTTACAGTCTATAGCCTTCATTTTCTGAATTTGTCACGTTATCATATTTATACTGAAACTTTTCTTTTAGATAAAAAACTGGTTTGAGAGGCAGGTAAAATGTGTTAACAATGGAATTATTGGTGCGAAAGCCTGATCACAAACTCTCACGCTAATTCTCCCTCTCTCTCTTGTCTGTTATGAAAGCTTATGGTGGTGTATTTTGGTGCTGTTGGTAGCTTTAGGGGTCATGTCTGGGTCATTCCACGTGGCAAAGCCTTCTTAAAATATACACAGGATCAGATTGGGTAAAAAATAAATAAATAAAAAAGCACACAAATACACACCCTGGATATAGGAACAGAAGGGTGATTGGAAAGTCTTAATCTGGATCAAATGCTGAATTATTTGCTTTTTCTCCATTTTCTCCTGCTCTGCTATTTAATCACAGTAATGTTTCCCCTTGTTAGATTTTTTGTTGTTGCATTTTGTTTTAATAAAAAGGTGTCCATTGCAAGTCCCAAGGTGACATAGTATAAATTAAATGTAAGACAGAAAACCTATTTGCTGAAGTGCTAAATCTGTATGTTGAACTTGAACCCAACATCAATGACCCTGTGAGACTCTGAGTCAGACAGTTTTGCAGTTCAGAAATATGCAGCCAGCCGTCATCTTCTTCCGGATGCTAGACTGTGCTCAGCTAATCTTTGCGTCTTAACTTTTAAGCCTCCTGCTTTACATAATACAATTCCCTCTGCCAATTCCCTGTAAACCAGTCAAGATGTCTGAACACTGCATTGTGTCATACTATGCCCTCATGTGTCAAATATAAGGACAGGTTACACATTGTGGAATTTCAGATGTAGAAATATTCTCTCAGGGCAAGGCTGCTGTATTGGTTGAAATAATCTCATTGGATAATTTACAGCTATACACAGTGGGCTAGTTATCTTGGTAAGCTAATTAGCCTGCTGAGATTCTTATATCACAAGACCAGAAATTCAAATACAGCAGACAGCTATTTTCAGTGCTGAAGCTCCAAAAACCCTCTACAGGCTACGTGCCCAACACCAAACAGCTAACAGACAAAGTTAGCAACTAGCTTGAAATAAAGGGAGTGGAAACTGTGTAAATCAGTGTGTAAATGAGCCTTTGTTTGCTAACATATTAACTGTGAAAGATCATAATTTGTAACTTTTGCATTTACAGCTTTTTTTACTGTCCATAAGTGGACCAAAAAGGTCAATTAAGACAGGCTCAAGATTTAATACCGCTAATGCAGACATTTGAAAGGACCTCCATGCAAAATTCAAAGCATATAAATTGTCTGGACATAGTTTCCAAAATAGAGGAGGCTGGGCCAGTGGCTAGCTGCAGCTAACAGTGCTAACTCCATAAACACTTCTGGCCAACAGCAACAGTGCTGATTAAGCTAACAGTGCTAACCAGGGGTTGGGTGCTACGCATCCACGGCAATACAAACCACAAAGAAGCTTGGGGTTATAGCACACACACACACACACACACACACACACACACACACAGGAGACTTCATTCTCTGCTCAGGACACTACTGTAGCCATCTTGCTACATTTGTGAGTTCCCCAGCAGTGACACACAGATCCCCTGATAGGTTTACAGTATGGAGCTGTCTGCTCCGAACAACAATCATTAAATTAATTAATAAATCATATGTGCCCGCAGCTGCCCGGCTCCTGCGGCACATGCTCTTAAGTAGGCTGAGCCATCCCCCCACACCCCTCTCTCTCTCCTGCAGCCAACTGCTAACCGCACCCTCCTCCACAACTGCACTATTTGTCTAGCAATAGGTTCGTTTGAGATGAGCCAGGCCTGCCCAGATTCGATTACCGGCGATCGGCGCACAATGCATGCCGGTTAGTTTTGTGTCTGACTTCATCCTGACTTGCTCTGACGTATTACAAAAGTGGACGGTGATAAAACCGTGAGAGCAAGGCGGCCGCAGTTTTTAGAGCCAGGCGCTGCAGTTGCTCTCCACCGACTGCACCACCTGGCTCTCACCTGATCTAACAGCTGATTGGTTCAGATGTTGACTCAACAATATGACGTTTTAGATGAACTATTCATTTTTGTTAGAGATTAAGATTGTATTTGTCTGATTTGTTTATTTTAATAAATTAATCTATCATAATTAAAACAACTGGAGATTGAAAACAAACTGATATATGGGTCTGATCACTTTTTTAATGAATTGACATCATTCCAGACAGGATGTGAGTGTGTCTGTGACTTCCTATATGGACTGAAGGCTGCTGGAAACTGTTCGACTTCACCGCAGCTTTTTGTCACCGCCCCCCGCTGTGGCCGCCTGCTCTCGTCTACTTTCCAGGCGAGGCGCAGTTCATCTCGAACGAGCTTAATTACTGGTTTGCTGCTGTATTAATGCTCTGAATGCCAGAACCTTTAATATGGCTCTGTTGTTACATGTTGATGACAGGGGGAATCTCTTGAGAAACAAAAGTCAACTGAGCCAATTATTTTTGTGGACATTAAAATGGGAAGCTTTGTTATTGGTGCTATTTTGGGACAAGAGTAATTCTGGCTTACCAGAAAGGACGTGCATGAACTTGTCCCCTCACTGGTTTCATCACAGAGGTTTGAGCTCTGATAAGGACGTGTCACTGACTTCAAATATTTACAAAGCTAACACTCTGTACGTTTACATGGACAGTTTAATTCCACTTTTAATCGAAATGAAAGGCCATTCCGATTAAAAGTGGTCATGTAAACGGTCATTCCGACTGAAAAATGCACTCATTCCTCTTTAAGTTCATTCTGGTCTTTCTGCGCATGCTCGTTTCCTTGCCCTTCTGGCGCGATGACGTATATAACGCGCATAGCAACGGGCTGCATAGCAACGGGCTGAGATAGAGCAGTCAGACTCGTTGCACTCACCGGTTTCCATTCACCACAGCACGGTCGTCTATCTCCCTTCTCCTCTTCAACAGATGAAGCATTAGCAGAACAAGGTTGTTCTGCTGCTTCAAGAATATAAGCAAAACATGCCCGAAAAAGGCACTAAGAATGGCGTCGTCAAGCATCTTGTTAAGCCTGATTTATGGTCCTGCGTTAAATCAACAAAGTTGCTACGTCGTAGGGTATGTGGCTACGCAGAAGGCTCGCCGTAGCCCCCGGCGTAGCCTGACGTGCACCTCCCCAAAAATGTAACTACACATTGAGGAGACGCAGACCCAGCGCAGACTGAGAGGGCTGTGATTGGTTTGCTTGGTAGCAACGCATTTCCGGTTCCATATTTCCAGATTGCGCCATCCCCGCCATCTTTAAACATCTTCTGTTACGATGTAGATGTTGCAGTATTAAGGCCCATTTATGCTCAAAGTTCAATACAGATACGGATACGGACGGAGCCGTCTGTCCGTGCTCCGCGTTCATTTCTCTGTGACCGGAAAAGCTGGAAGCTAAACAAAAATCAACTAGAGATGACGATAACCATTCAGGAAAGGAACGCAGCCTCCTACCGCTCTGGCAATGAATTGCACTGTGACGAAATGGAGTGACGGAGAAGTTCGAAGGGTTCATGACGATGTCAGAGCAACGACGTAGGTACGTCGTAGGTACGCCGCAGGACCATAAATCAGGCTTTATCCGGAGCGAGGACTACAGTGTTTTCTTCCGGTAAAAATAAACACGTAACATCCGCCCCGCCCTCTATCCAATCAGCCCCAAACCTTGCACAGACCTGAATGAAGGCGATTAAACTGATCTCCCATGTAAACCCTCATTCGGAATGAATATTTCCCATGTAAACTACCTGGAAAAACTTTAATTCTGAATGATTTCATTCAGATTTATTTCATTCCGAATGAGAAGCCATCATGTAACCGTAGCAAGCTGAAAAGAGTTGGATTGCTAGTGGCTTCGCTTTTTCCCACCCCCCTGCTTCTGGTGCCCTTGTTCGGACCATGCCAATTTTTGAACTCAGCTTTCATTGTGATGTCAACTACACATCTGTAACGTTCAGTGATCTTGTACAGTTGTGATGCTGTCACACAGACAAAATCTGTCCTCAAAGAGACAGAAAGACATGTATACATCTGGCAAAATACTCAAAATGTAGTAGTTCCTGTCTAGGACCACATTTTGCCATGATGACACACACATACAGACTCACAAGGAGAAAATAATACAAGCCCCTGCTGTCGCGACTGATAAAACCTATGTTGATTCACAAGATTCAACTTTATACAATGTGAAAAGCTGAGAGTCCAGAGTCCAGTCACTGCTTAAGCTGGGATACAATGATGCACAGCTGTTGTCACTATCATCTAACGAGCAGTTGGATGCAGCTGCACTTTCTGTGGGGACTTAGAGGCTGTTTACACGTACACGGTGATTTTGATAAACGGAGACATCTTCCTTCGTTTGGGCCCTTCGTTTGTACACAAACGGAGATTTCTCCTCTGAAAACGAGTCTTTCTAAAAACTCCGGCCACAGTGGAGATTTTGGAAAACTCCGGTTGCGCATTTGCATGTAAACTAAGAAAAACGGAGATAAACGGAGTTATAGGCAGCCGACATCACAGTATGCCCCAGAACTTGCGCCTGTGTAAAAAGTGCGACCTATGTTGCTATGGTGACAATGGATACATGGAAGGCTTGAGCTTCTTGTTACACTGCCACCTATAGGTTTGGCATGCTCTTGTGTATATATACACGGGTAAGTGTAAATGAAGATCTTTTTGAAAACGGAGACGGTGAAATGTCCGTTTATGAAAATAGCCGGCAACGTGTAAACAGCCTCTTAATAATCCCCGCTGCTGCTGCTGCTGCATTTATTTAAGGTGAAACATCCCAGAGCACTTTAAGTTTGAAATGTTATGCTAATTCAAATAACTGAGAATAACGTCTATATTTAAATGTACATTTTGTCATCACCTATGTAGTGTCCTGTGTACCTGAGTTGTGTTCTTTGGATAGGATGAGTTAACTGATTGGGAGCTTCCTGGGACAATCAGTGGCACCTGTTTCACCTACAAAAGGCCCTTGCTCACTGTCACTCTCAGCAAGCAGACTCCGTAGGGCCAGAGTCTCTCCTCACCATTTTGTTAACTATTTGTTTTGCTTTATTTTACTTAATAATTTTAAAATGTAGTTTATCCAACTTTGTTTCTCTCTTCATGCTCTACATTGTGTGTTCCTCTTAGTTGTTGTAGGCAGAGAAAACACTTTGGAAAACTGTCCTGTCATGTGGGAACTCATGTATGATAGTTTTGGTTGAGAAAATATAGGAGCAGCAGTTGCTGTTGGAGCTGATACAGCATCTTCTGTCTTGTTTATTGTTGTAACTCAAAAGTAGTTGCTAAATTAGTCCTTACCTCAGGTCAGCCACACCTCAGGTCAAGCATCAAATAAAACTTAAACCATATGTAAACCTGTAAACCAGGCACTACAGTTTTTTTCTAGCCAATGTGGGCTACAATTTTTACATCTTGTCTTAACACCATAAAAAATATTGGATGTTTAAATACCAATTTATGTTACAACAATAAAAAGTTTATTTTAACAAGATACATTGGTTTGATATATAAATTTTGATATATAATTCTGTCATGCTAAGAAAAAAAAGTATGATTCAGTATCTATAACATTAAAAACATCTTGTTATGAAGTGAAAAGGATCACGTAAAAAGGTTATAACAAGAAACTGAGCAATTTTTTTTTAAAATCCATTTATTTTTCCAATCAAGGATAGAAGGTGTCAATCAAAAGTGTGTGAAAGGCACTGCTGATATTTATTAGTTTAAAGCTGCAGACAAACGTAATCGTTTGCCCTTTTGGTATATGGTCACCATGGGAAGTCAAAAAAGTAGGAAATGAACAATTAAGTTTTTTATTGATTTCAGGGTAGGACAGCATCAAAAACAAAATGTAGACATCATAAGACAAACAGTACAATAAAAACTTGCCACTGAAAGCTTGGTAGTCTGAATTTTGTGTTAGGATTAGCAGCTCTGACATGCAGGAAGCAGCAGAGCTCATTATATATTTAGCAGATTCATGACTTTAGGAGTTTGTTACGGCCAGCCTGCACTGCAATACAGAATTTTCTCGACAGTTTCTCTTATAGTAGATGCAACATTAGCAATACAGCATTAATGTTGTCTGTATGGCAGTAACTTACCAACTACTGCTAAATATATATTAACATAAACAAATTACAGTTACAATAGTAATGTACAGATTTACATTAAAACTAGCATAGGATTAACAGATGAACAGCTGTGATTAAATGTCACCCTATTAATGCCAACAAATCTATTTACTGTATTTGTTTTACAAAACTCACATTACTAACAGATCTGCTTTGGCAAGATTTTTTTAATCTTAAAAAACAAAACAAAACAAAAAAACAGAAAAAAGATGCAACCCGATCTCACAAATACAAATAACCGTGACCTCTTCACATCGCCTTACGTATCGGTGTCAGTGTGTTAAAATTACAAAAAATGCCAATGCAAAGTCAATTAGGATTGTTTGTCATGGTAAACACACTAATTCCCTGGTGAAATGATGTCACGCATTAGGTGGTGGTTAACAATCCAAACCCTTAGGTTGTATAATGAGTGAGAAAGTCCATGTAGGGAGGAGGCTGAGGTGGATGGGTCAAAGAAATGCAGGACTTTCACCTGGGAGAGCACTGTTTGTGTCCTATGTAAAATAAGAAGTCGATGATTACTTCCTTTAACTTTGTAGTTATGCCATGTTCAGTCAAGTACTTATGTTTTGTACATAACATAAGTTATTTTACCCGATAACATAATCTTGTCCTAAACCTAACCAAGTAGTTTTGGTGCCTACACTCAGCCGTGCTCCCACTACGTAATTTTACATATGACGTGCTACCACCATGTAATGCGGTGTTAAGAGGTAGAAGTCATTTCACATATGTGAGATCACAATGCAAAGATGTTTGTTAACCACCAAAATACTGTTGCTTTTTACACACTTTATGTTATGTTTTACATTATTTACTGCATAATACAATTTTGTTTTTTGTTATAACACATTAGATCAAGATAGTGTACGGGCAAGCTTTTTATGTACATATAACCAGTATTAAATACACAATATAAAGACATCTGTCTCCTTTGGTTCGTGCTTGATGGTGATGACATGTGAAATGCTAACAGGCATGGTATCTGGCTGCAGGTTCCGTTACAATTCATAGCAGCACAAGCAACAACGTGTTATTGACCTGTTTGAGGTTTCACTGTTAGTTGCATTTCAGACTGGTCCAAATTGAAATACCTCATCTACTTAATGGATTGCCTTATGTCTTGTAGAGATATTCGTTGTCCCCAGAGGATAATTCCTACTGACTTTGGTGATCCTCTGACATTTCATCAGGTCAAAACTTTTAATACTTTCTGGAAAATAAACTGCAAAACTACTGACATTCCCCATTCCATTATCAAATGTTAGCATGCTAACATGCTAAAAAAAGATCCTGAATAGGATAAACATTAAACCTGCTAAACATCAGCATGATAGTATTGTCATTTTGAGCATGTTAGCATTCAGCTTAAAGCACTGCTGAGCCTAAGTACAACCTCACAGAGTATGGCTGTATACTCTCAGTCTTGATATCACTGATGTAACTTGTGTTGCAGGGATGAGTATTTCGGACTTTTAATCTTATCAACCTACTTAAGAAAATAGAGGCGTCCATGTTTCTTGCACTGTTTTCTACTTTGTAATGCAACTGTTGCACAGTCATTTAATTCCTTGGTATAAATAAAATTTTATCTTTTTGTTAGACCTGTGGTACTTCTACTGGACCATTACAGGAAATTACAGGAACAGACTTAAATGAAATGCAGCATTTGCACTATTATAATCACCTGTCCTACCACCAGAGCAAACCAATTCTCTCTGACTACCTGCAGCCACACTCTGCCACCTTCATCTCTTCATAAAGGTATCTGATAGTGAGGCGTCCGTTCTCCTGATACATGACTGTGATGGGGTCCAGTTTGATGGGGACGCAACATGCCATGTTGGCCTTCTTGGGGTTCCTGATGTTGATCAGCGTCTGGATAAGGGCGTGCTTTGATGGGGTCATTTCGTCTGTCAGCGGGTGGTAACACAGTCCTCGACATTCAAAGGCGTCATATTCTGGAGGCGCCACGATCCAGCTGTCCCAGCCAATGTCTTTAAAGTTGACTTTGAGAGAGGTCCGCTGGCAGTATTCTCTCTCTACCTTTCTTTTCTTTCTTCGTAGGTGTTCCTCCGGGATCTCGTTTGGAAGCTGATCTCCTCTGTTCCAGTCCGCACCTGAATGTAAGATGGTTTCTTCTTCATGGAGGATCATCTCTCTTAGTTCCTTCTTTTTCTCCCTCCTCTTGCTACCCAGGTCATCTGAGAAGATGATTAAAGCCGCTGAAGTGTTATCTCCAACAGACACGCTCATATTCAAACAGCCTGCTCCTTCTTCTTCACCTTTAGAGGCCTCACAGTCCTTCCTATCCACCACGACATCAAAAACAGTTGCTCTATGGCCCGACTTGATCCAGCTCTGAATCGCCGCAGTCACTTCAAATGTTTCCCACATGCTCTCAAAGCTTGTCACCTCTTTTCCAACCAGCAGTTGGGTGGTGGATGTGAAATCGTTGTAATCCACTTCATAGACTTTGACAGTGGTCTTGAATCTGTGGTAGGTGACCGTTGACCTGGGATCTGGGAAGAAGAAGAGCTGTAGTTCAGCAGTGGTGAGCTTCTCATGGGTGGGGATGCTGATGTTAAACTGCAGCCTGCTCTTTGACTTTGTGCCATTAGTCTCAGAGAGAGGGATATCTGTTGGAGATAAGAAGAGGTCAGAGGTCAAATAAACGCTCTAAGTTTATCGTAGAGCAGCTAGATTTGGGCTGTCTGACTAAAATTAAATCCTTCATGGACTTAAGCACTTCTAGCACTTTAATGCATGTAGCATCCTTTTTATTGTCTATGTTGTCCTGTCAATTGTCTGTATGTGTTGTTGTGCTACCCTGTGTGCCTTTTAATTGCCCCTCGGGAACAAATAAAGTGTTTTAATGTATTGTTTGTGGTTTGTGTTTTTTTTTAAAGACTTTTTATACTGATTTAGTCAAAACTTTAATTACAAAATAGATAAATCAAATTAACTAATTTTCTTCTGATTGTGCCCCTATATTCTTCAGCAGGTGTGAATTTTTGGTTTAGACAGACAATGCTGACGTCTTTGCTTTGCCTCATCTGCGATTTGAACAATCTGTATGTTACTACTTTATTTTGTCTGTATTTGTATGTTAGTTACTTCAACCTGGTCTCACTCCAAGGGCATTAATATACACCACCTGGGGCAGTGGGTGAAAAGGGTAAATGGTAAAAGGTGCCCCGGTGTCATTATAGTGATGTGAGGAGCACCCTTTAGCGTCTATATAAGATGCACTGGACTTTCAAACAGCTTCAATGTAAACCCATCTGCATCATTATTAGAGCAACAGACATAGAATAAATACTGAGTTTGCTTTGGTGGATGGGTCGGGTTAAGGACTTTAACCCAGGAGATTGGTGTTTGTGTCCAGTGTGAAACTGAAAGTCAACTTGCAGTTATTTTGTCACGTGAGTCATGTCTTTTCCTCACCCTAACCAAGGAGTTGTGTTGCCTAAACCTAATTGCTGACCCTTTCTTAGTCAGGAGAGTCAACTCACATGACCACCAACCCCTTTTACATCAAGATACCAACAATACGACACACCGGGGCAGTACAATACAATACAATGTACTGCAGAATCACTATAGTCGTACCGGCAGCTTCTGCCCAAGTGTCAAAATATGATGAACAGGTATGAGGTCATGTTGACTTTGTGTCATGATTACAGAGTAACATGAAGAATGCTGAGGTCACAGGACTACCTGTGAGTTTTCGCAGGCTGGACTTTCGACCGGACCCATGAAAGAGACACAGCTAACAGTAGTTAGACCCCCTCCTTCTATATATATATATATATATATAATGCAGGATGAACACTACACGGATTGTGCCGTAGCTGTCAATGACTCAGCAGGTGTTACCGTGCTAATGCTAGCAAGCTAAGCTAATTACCTTTCACTCTCTGCGTGGAAGCTTGTTAGCCTTGCCTGTTAGCTTCCAATTTCAGAGGGAAATACAAATTTAATCACGCAAAAGGTCCTCCCAAATGTTTAATGTTGTAAAGAGACAGAAGTCTGAATTTGCTAAAGGCTGATAACCAATGCTAAAACATCTTTTATCAACATTTGTAAGCTACAGGGCCATTATGTGCTCCAGATGAGAGTACACTGCTGACACTGACAGCGTGTCTTGAAGCAAAGTCTGCCTCAAAATCATCTTAATGGTTTGAAGCTTAGACTGTATAGCCTATAAATATGTCCAAAAACTGTTTCACCGTCTTTTGATAAAAATGGAAAATTATGTACAATAGTATCATTTTAGTTTATATTTAATTATAAAAAAGTGTCTAAAATTCAAATTTCAATATGTTTCTACGTGGCCATTTATTGGTAAAATACAAGCATACCAGTTTTTAGAGGTAGCAATTAGGCTATCATGGGAAAATAAATTACTGTATTGTAACTATTCAATGATAAAAATGCTACGGGCTACTTTAGAGCAGTGGTTCCCAACTAAGGGTTTGGGGCCCCTATAAGGATCACAAGATACATCTGAGGGTCTGTGACATAATTAGGAACTTGAAAAAGCCAAATTCTGCAACAGAAAAATTATACTGTAGTTTTATAAATTTGGCCTCAAACTTTTGCGTTACAATTTGCATTTGAGGCCTCTAATAGTAATGAAAAAGATCAGCTTTTATCATGGTAATGAGTATTCATGAGTAGAAAGGATTCGTTTAAAAGGCATCAGAGGCAAAAAGGTTGGAAACCACTGGTTTGGAGCTTTATATAATATAAAATAATAATTTATAAAAAACCTCTGATTTATACCCTGTTCATGTACCTTGGACAGTGAAGCTTCGTATGACATCAGACTGAGGGTTTGCCGAGCTGTCCGAGGCGTACTTGTTGTAGAGCTCCATCATAAACTGAGGAGGGTAGATTTTGCTGTTCTCGTGAGGAACGTCTGACAGGTTGAGTTTTCTCAGAAAGCCCTCCTTCATGGTTCCCAGGAGGTTCTCCATCCTGGAGTCTGTGTCTTCCTCCTCCAGAAGGTCCTCCTCTGACAGATGAGAGTAGAGTCCATCAGGGATCTCGCTCTGGATGTCATTATTGAGAGCTTTACAGGTGCAGGAGCCAACAGAAACCAGCAGACACAAAGACACCTGGAACAGGGATGATCTGGAGCTCCACATTTTGAAATCCGATCCTTTCTAAGCCACTGAGCTTGCACAAACTTTACCTTCTTCCCAGCTTTGTGACGGCAAGGTTTGAAAATGGAGATCCCCAATGCAAGGACCACAGTCCTGATGTCCGCTCCCATGCTCCCAGAGTAAACAGGGGGACTTGTGTCACCAAAATAGTAGCTTGGCCAAGCTTATCACTGCCATTGATGCCTTCTTTTAAGCTTTGTTATCATTAGAGGGCTGGCTGCTAATGAAGACACTGTAAACACTTGACAGCGATAATGAGGGAGGCAGAGGAAACTGTGAGGTTACTCAGAGACTTTCCATTGAAAGTCTTTTCCCAGCTTGAGGGTGAAAGTGTTGAGGCCAGTGGAAACAAAACGCTTACAAGAAACACAACAGCAAATTGCATTCTTTACCGCCACCATTGCCACATATTTCTTACAGATTAGTTGTGCTTAACCGCTGCATATTGCAGGTCAGGCACATGTTCCAGATACCAAAATGTGATTAAAACTTAATGACCTTGATCCTTTCAAAGGTACTGAAAAGGAAGGTAACATATTTGACAGATAGTTATTGAAATGTGCAAGAGAAATGATCTTGTAAGTCAATTAGTAATATAAAGCTGTCACAAATGCAAAAAGCAGTAAATCTTACACACTATGGACATTTGAATGCAACTGTAAAATCATAATTTGACCTCATACCAGACCAGACAAAAGAGATATTTGCTTGGCAAAATATCACCATGCAGATGCAGCCAGGTTTGTTATGGTCAAAGTCTCTGAAATGTGGCGATCTACATCTAGTTCTTTGGTACAGTGCCACCAGGAGGTGCGGAGTGGAATATGCAAAGATTCTTGTTTTCCTGCTGTAATGCAGACACACCTTATGCTGTGCTCAGACTACCAGTGACAACGCAACGGGCTACAAGTTCTTTTCAATGGAAGCCGCTGACATGACGCCACAAACTGACACCCAACACTTGACGCTACATGACTGGCAAGACATGCTACATATCAAAGTTAAGCTGGCCTCAGCTTTTGTCAGCACTCTAATGGCGTGGTGAGGCATCAACCAATTATATGTTCACAGACGCACACAAGCCCATGATGACATAACTACGTCAATGACAGCGACAATGTAGCTGGCCATGGTGTAGCTTTGTTTTTCGTAGTGTGAACAGACCATTTAAGGTGCTTTCAGACAGTGAGCAACTACCACTATGGCCGCCAGCAAACAACGTCAATGTTCTGTATTTGTTCTGGAGCAGGCTAGAAACAATCCTACTAGCCTGCGCACTACAGGCTGCTTCTATCTACTTAGTAGCTACATAGCTAAATAGAGCCAATTGTAGCATAATGAAGTGGAAAGGTTAAGCAATATGACACGATTAGAAAGTTTTGCTGACTAGTGTCATGAATTGTTTACTGTACCAGATGAATAATTAGACTCTGATGCTGATGTTGCGCCAAGATCATTTTTCTCCATTGATCTGTCTGTTTTCAGCTGGTGAAGAGGGAACTCAGATACTAGTAAAAGCAGCACGATGAGCCACTGCTGTGTCTTCACAACACGCGGCAACCTCCGAGGCTGACAAATAACGCTAAAACAAAGTGCCAAAAACTGCAGTTTATCGAATGGCCAGTTGAGGCAGCTCCAAGACAGAATCAATCTGTATAGAAACTAATGTTAAAATGCCGGGCTTTACAGCAGAAAGAAACATGTTTACCACCTGTACAAAAAACAGTTTGGGTCTCTATAGTTATTTTCAACTTTGATGAACTGTATGGGGATTGAATTTTTGTATAACTCACTTGTTTATATTTTATCAGGTTTAAAGTTACACATATTTAAAGGCAGGACTGCTTATGCAACAGGTTATCTGCAAGGCTTTGCTACAGTCTATAGCCCTTTTTAGATAGGAATTGTGCAAATTTGCAGGAAAGCCCAATCAGTCTTTATTCAGCATTGGCAGTATAAAAACACTACTTTTGTTTATACAGAATATGCCTTTTTCAGGGCAATGGTGGGCTTGAGCAAGTAACAAAACGTGTAACTCAGCATGTGATGTAAACAGTGACGTGGGAGGGAAGCCACGGCTAGTCAGTCCTTGGGCAATTCTCTTCTCTTCTCTTCACCGTTCCCGTCATCTGACGGTTAATGGTCTGTTCGTTTGCGAGGACAAGGAGGGTGCGCAATTCTTTGTCTCCCCAGTTGCTCATCTTTACAGTGTCTGTCAGGTTTGTGTTTCCCTCTTGCTACTAGCTGCTCGCTAATTCCTGCTATCAGCTGTTTCCTGTTTATCCACTGCCAGTGGTTCGCACGTGCAGCGTCATCAACAGCTCCTCCTGTTGCGGAAGGCCACCTAGGTCTGTTTAAACTAAAAGGGTTGCGCCAATATGACTACCCTACAAGGCGGAAAATTGGGCACCTCGGATCAACTCACAAATCCCACTCTGTGTGTCTGAACACTCGCAGTCTGCTGGCAAAACGGCCCAACATTCGCGGAAAATCTGGCAGTGTAAAAGGGGCTTATGAGTCAGACTCACACCTCGTTCCTCCACAGCTCCACCCTCTCGGTTAAATATGGTCACTTCTGGCTCCAAAAAAACTAAGATGGCAAATGCCAAACTTGAGGTTTCAACACAGCAGTCCACAAATCAGTGGGTGATATCAAGGTAGCTACGTCCATTATTTTATATGTTTCACAAGAGGGGCCACTATCCTCCCTGTCCTTATTGTGTTGTTGTCCTCAGCAGTATGGCTGCCGTCAAGATTACATTGAAAACAATGGAGGGGGTAGCAACCACTTCATGTATGACAGCACCTTAAATGTACCTTTACTGTAATGCTATGTAAAGCAGGTGTGATTATACCATATCAAGTGTAAGGTTATGTAGGTGTATCTCTTTTAGTGTTTTGTTTATCCATGTTGGCAGTCATTAACTTCTACCTTCCTCTTCTGTATTGCAAACATTTTCTTTGCTCCTCAGGATTCTTCTAAGCAAGAAACAAACAGACGTTTGGAACGGCACATGGAAAAATGTTGAAATTGATATAGCTTTTATAATGGGAATCTATAAAATCTGATAGGCATGAGAGCAGAGATCATTTCACACCACCAGCAAATGCAACACATGATGATCGATGGTGGGATCCGTCCCTTGTTTCTGTGGGGGGTTTAAGCCCGAACCAAGCCAATGTGTCTGAGGACGTTGGCCTGAGTCCGGCCTATCTTGGAATTTCTGTCTTTCACCCATGCAGTCACTCAGTACTTGGTTCATGCCGGGTTTCATAAAAATGCTTTCATTGTGGACCTTTCAAGTTCCTCTCTATGGAGTCAATCAGTGATGAAAGGCAACGACAAAATCTACTGGCATGGATACAGCAAATAATGTCGGCATGCAGGAGGGAAACAAACGCAGCAGGGAAAGTAGACTGAGAAAGATCACATTACTTTAGGCCAAATTACTGGGTTGAAAAATATGCAGGAAAAACCCATTAAATTATATTAGTTTGGTGAATAGCTTGTGATTGTTTGATGGTTGATATTAATATTATACTGAGGCTTGCACTGGCCAATGTTGAGTCCCAGTAGTTGCTGTTTTCAAGTCGTTCAAAAGTATCAACGCGTTTCTTCCAGAATTTCTTACTTATCAGGATGAAAAAGGTTTTGAAACATTTAGACCATCATGTAACATTTAAACTCTCCAATTACCTATTTTATGAATAGATCTTTAAAGCGGCATTAACTTTTTGGCTACTTTGGGGCAGAGGAACAAACTGTTAACACAATGCTGACACATTATCACCTTATAAAGTTGAGTTGGTAAACTGGTGCCAAACAGCTGCCTATTTACATATCCACCCGCACACATGGAGCAACATTAGAATTCTCTGAAAGTCATGTTTCTGTCTGTCTGATGAATTTAAGTCCATTATACCATGGTGTGGGGGAATACTCAGATTATGATAGCCGATTCTGATTGGCTGCAGGGTGTCCATTCAAATCTGATACAGGACACCTACTAAGTAGTTCTGGTGAAACTGGGACACAGTCAGAGCTTCCGTTTACAGTTTATTAGGGTGGAGACGAACACACAAGCTGCAAGAAGTACACTGGCCCTCTGAACTTACTAATACTTTATATCACATCAGCAACCATCTCACATCTCATCATTATTCACCTCACCACTTCAGGCTGCGGCCAAGACATTATACATGGGGTACCATTTCTTTTGTTAAAATCTCACTGCTGATTTTGGGAAAATAACATGGCTGAATAGCTAGCTAGCCCTGTTAACATACTGTCAAATTATATACTGTTTGTCAACTGTACGCCGTGTTTCTGACTTTGAATTTTGCTAGCATAATGTTAGCTTTCTAGCTAATAGCTGAGCCAAAAGGTTCTATGAGGTTAAAGGACTAGGAATATCTCCTGTTGCTAAGCTGTATCATAGTAGGTTCGTCCTAATTACTGGAGTGGTTAACAGCGTTTCCATTGCATAAGAGCCTTTTGAGATGGCAATGATTGTTCCAGTTATCAGTAAAACTCTCAGGTGGTACCAGAGAAACCAAGTTATGGCTTGTGAAAGACAGATTTTGATTACAAAAGGCCAAAAAAATTCTTATATTTTTTTTTCTTGGCAAGTATAATGCCCTTTGGGGTGTCCATAATCAAAAGTCCATGTGTGTTGGATGGTTCACACCTCCCCATCAGTGATTAATTCCTGATAATGCACACCTGGTGGAGCATTTTCCTTTACACATTCACTTTCCTTTTAGT
Source organism: Epinephelus fuscoguttatus (assembly GCF_011397635.1). Lineage (NCBI taxonomy): Eukaryota > Metazoa > Chordata > Actinopteri > Perciformes > Serranidae > Epinephelus > Epinephelus fuscoguttatus. Next base: position 12,541,758 of record NC_064771.1, read on the forward strand.
TCTGTTTTTGGTCTCCACCATCTCCTGAGAAAGTCATCTTGCTCTTTAGCTGCTAAATTCTCCACCATGGTGACCAGTTCGTTGATAACTCGTCTCTCTGCATTTGGTGCTAGGCACGTTTCTTGGTTTCTTTGAGATATTTGGTTGGAAATGGCTGTCTGCTGTAAAGTTGCAGACCATAAAACCAAAACAGTGAGCTTAAAGACACTAAAATGCTTTGTAGAAGTCTAGTGATAATTCTCTGTGGGTTTGTCACTGAGGGACTCATTTCACATATCACATCTGATCCGTTTGTGATATACAAATATTAACTGGTGCAGCTAAAATGTGGACTCACCATCATCATCTATTCAGTGCGTGTAGAAAAAAACTGGACATTACAGTTCTGCCTTCAGGTGCAAAACAAAAATGACAATTGATTTAAAAAAAAGAAGAAGAATGTAATCAAATTTTGCAACAGGTTTTCCAGGCTTCTAATTTGTAGCAACTGAGTTCAGAGAAGAGATGACTCACATTTAAATTGCCAATAGCTGTTATCTCTAAGATCGAATGAGATAATACATCAATAACCAAAGATATCAGCCTAACTTTAAATATATTAATATATGCAATCTAATGAAATGCTGTCTATCTAACGTAGGGGTCTTCAGTGTTTTTTAGGCCAAGGACCCCTGAACTGAAACAAAGATAAAGCAGCGATCCCCTACTACATGTATTGTATAAAACTGAGTTGCATATTAAACTGGGCCTGCAATAACACATATAGCAGCTTAGACATAATCATACCCTTTTTATTGTGCATACAGTACTGTGCTATTACATCATGGTTGTTTCTGAGGTGGGCAATGTTTCAGTCTCTTGCTCAAAAAGTTACAAAATAATCCGTTGTGGCTCACAATAATGTCCTTAGACTTGGAATAATAATTCAGCTGACTGGTTTATATGGTTCAATAGTACATAACTGTTAACTAACTAGGTCACCTCGCTGTTTTGGATGGGTGCTGCACAATGATTTAGTGTTAGATAGCTCACACGATTGCACAAGGATTCATGGGTAACAGCCTACCATCAGTGTTTTGTACCGTAATCTTTTTTAATGAATAGGCCAATTTGGCTTTTCTAATAAAATGTTGGATTTATGTTAATGTATATTTTCAGACCTACTTTAATGTTTGAAAAACAAAATAAAACTTAAATTAAAACTGAAATTACTTAACAGTAATTTGGCGGCCCCCTTCGCAGTAACTTTGAGGACATCCAAGGGGTCACAGACCCGTTGTTGAAGACCCAGGATCTAATGTATAGGTGCAGTATCAACAGACAGTAACCCATAATAAGATATATGTCAAGTGCACAAAAAGCCTATGCTTTATACACTTCCTGTAAAACCTAATAAAGTCGAAAAGCACGTCTGACTGTATGTACAATTCAGTTTATTTCCTTTCCAGGCGTACATTAAATCTATAATTTGTTAAAGCACACTTCACATAACTATTCAAATACACTTTTAACCATACAGTTATAAGGTCAGATACACTTGTTCTTTTCTAATTACTATGGAAATCTACCATTCTTACAAACTGTACATAGCTTTAATAAACAGTACTGTCTTAGTTCCTTTAACTTACCCAAAATGCACAGCAGGTGGCAGCAACGCACTGCTTTTCCCCTGTGCTGTAACATGGCGCAGAAACTACTCATCACTTGCAGTACATTAAATCTCAGTAGGTGTCAAAATACACTCATTATATACAAGATATAAACAAATGACTATTGAAATATAGTTCAGATAAGAAGATATTGCCTCTCATGCATGAATACCGCTTCTTGCTTATATACGGGTGGTGTTCATGGAAACAATGCGTCACTCAGTGTGACACAACACTTAAGAATGAGTACCATTTAGTTAGTAACTACTGTATTTACATAATGAGGGTTGATTAATCAGATAGGATGTAAGTGTGTAAATGTCCATGCTGTGTCTCCCAGACCCTCCTGAGTCTGTGAGTCAATTTGCAGTTCACTGAATCCCAAAGACAGGGAGGGGCAAGCGGCTGAGGACACAGAAACTTCTGAAATGCAGACTCCAAATTGTAACCAAGTCCAAAACCAGGTCTGAGTCCAGGTCTGAGTCCAGAGAAAATCAAGTCTTATCTTTTCTAATAATAAAACAGGCAAGCTCACTTTATAAAAGTGAAAAAGGACTAAAAAAGTTTCAGAAGGATCAACAGAGATGAAGATACCTGCAGGAGTTTTGGCTTAACTTCAGCGTCCAGCTGGTTAATACATTACATACACAGGTTTCTATTAAGTGCACTTCTTAAAACTGCTTTCAGAGAGAAAATAATTGAGACTAATATATGTTAACTGTTAGATAAGCTGTAAAAAGTTGAATCAACGTCCGATCATGACAGAGACTAGTCCAAGATTCAGAAAAGAGTTCTCAAACTGAGACTCAAGAACTGGTGCTCTGTGCGTCGTATCAGTTTATCCTCGACTGTCCTCTTTGATGTGGAAATGTTTGTCTATATCTACATCCCATTGTGATCTTTTATCTTCATTAATCGCACATCCAGTGGCTCCAGCCCTACCGACAGGCGCAGGTATCCACAGACATGCCGGGATAAACCTTTAGCACCATATTCCTGCTTGTATCAAGGAAAAGAACGCTGAGGGGACTCATTTTCTCTGGAACGCAGCACGGCTCGGGGACACCAGGGACGATTCCCACTGCTCTGACAATGCTCTGGATGGTGGCGTGATTGGAAGGACGCACCACCTAAGGAAATGAGTGGGAGGAAAAGGGATTAATACTCTTAGAACTTACTTTTATAACTATAAAGATAAAGGCAAAAATTAATTTACATACAAACATTTTACATGTTTTTGGTGCGTTTCTTTTATCTGAATTCAAAAAGGATAATGAACCCTGTAAATTAAAGGCTTCTGTTGCTCACTTTTGGGATGGGGAATCCACAGGCCCCAGCGCAGTAGTAGGCATCAAACGACTTTGGCGCCAAAACCCACTCACTCCAGCCAATGTCAGCAAAGTCCACCCGGAGGTAGCGCCTGGAGCACACTCTGGGCTCGCTCCACTGTCTCCTCCTGGCCTTTTTCATCGTCCTCTCATCGAAGCTCAGCACCTGAGGCTTACTCAGGCCCTCGCTGCTCTCCTGACCTTGCTTCCTTCCCGGTTTCACTGCTGCTTTGGCTTTCGCTGGGAAATACGTGTTCTGCCACAGTTCATGATTCTTCATAGTGTTGTATTGGACTTCTGGAATGTCGTTGGTTTGGATCTGGAGATGAAGCTCCCTCCGAATCCTTGAGGCTGAAGCTGAGGTGTCTTCTGCTACAGGGAAGGGTCCGTACCGCTGGAGTGAATTGGCCACACTGTTCGGCTCATCTATAGCTCGATCATCAGCGTATACCAAGATATACGGCAGATTGGCTGGAGAGAGGCGCTCTTGGCCGTGAGGGCTCTTTTGTTGCCCCCTAGCTGCCCCAAACCCCATATCAAACTCCACCATAACCACAAGTTCTTTGACATCCCTGGTGTGTTTCAGCACTGCTGTAACATCCCTTGATTGCCAAGAGCCTTTCTTGAAGGGCGCCAGAGTTATGTTTCCCAGAGGTGTTGCAAAAGATTTTGAGGATGATCCGTGGAAGAGGAGAAGTGGGGAGGGAGGATAAGGATGCTGGAGGCCGCCGGACGAGTGGCGAGGCCTTCGGAAACGCCACGGTCGCTGGTGGTGGCGGGGCCGCTTGTGGAGGAAATGAAAAGAGGCGAGGAGGATGAGCTCTGAGTCTTGGATGGAGGACAAGTTGAACTGGAACACCTCTTTCCCGTGCAAGACTCCTGAGGAAAAGAGATCAGAAGAAGAATGAGAAGATTGACTGGAAAAACACGTTCTTCTGAGAAAACAACCTTCTTTTCATGCTTTTTCTAATTTATCTATTGGCTTTAAAAAGGACTCATAAACAGTGATGTGCTCGCCGGTTCAACCGTACAGATGTTTTGTCAAACATATGCTAAAGCCATGAAGAGGGTTCTCTCTCTGAAATGAACAATAAAGACGACTAAAGCGATCAAGTTGCTGCCTTGAACCTTTCCCCCTCTCCTCTTTTCCCCTCCTCTATCATCTCATCCTGGCTCGTTTGACTGACATGAACAACAACATCCAATATGTCTTCTGCAAAATGTTGCTCAACACATCTGACTGACATAAGCAGCAGCATGGAAAATATTAAGCGCGGCACGCTTAAGTGCCTGCCTCACGAATCACCAAAAGCCTCATCCTAGATGGCTATACTCTTGAAGTTCAACCTCGTCTCCCACACTTCCACCGCAGCCTGAAAGACAAACATTGGATCGGTCCAGTAGGTCTGTCGCAGGCATATGGAAATGCTTATAGCAGAAAGAGCTCCTCTGAGGCTTTTCGCTGTGCAGCCGGTGTCTGGGTGTGATAATAGGCTCTTGTCTAACACCTAGGCTGCAGCAGCTACTGGGGAACTAACAGTGCTCAAGACTTAAAGTCCCCCAGATCACTAAATCATAACGCAGACGGAGCATGGAGGTGAAGATGTTAAGCACAAAGGGGAGTGAGAGCTGCTGTGAGATTGACCAAACACCTGTGTTTGGGCTGTTTAGGATGTAAAATTATTAACATCAAATTGTTTTCTAAGCCATTATTTTGTGCACAAGATTGGAGATTGCAAGTTTAACATAAACTTTCTGCCTTCTTCTGTATTTTCAATTTGTAAAAGGTTCATCTGTAATGAAATGCGCAATAGAAATAAAAAATAAAGTAAAATAAAACTGAAAGATTACATGAACCTTAACTTTCATTCAAGGATGAGTGGCATAAAACTGTTATAACGTATCTTTAAAATTCATTTTTATAAGATAAATAAAAATGGGCTATGCTGATGCTCCTTTTCCTATTTTTAAAGTGCTTTAGGAAATAAGCATTTTGTCCATTGTCTAGAAGTCTATTATGTAGCTGGGTATCAGCTGAATTATTATAACATGAGTGACACAAAAGCAGCCTTCAAAATACAAATTTACTTTTTCAAAACTCATTTAGCCTTTTTCACAAAGTGGCCAATCAATATTAATTCGTTTATAATAATTCCAGTGACCTAAATAAACCCAAGGGACTTTAAATTAAGCTTAGAGAAATGTATATGAGATCATATATACATGATGAGAATTAGATTTCCCTACTGACAAGCAAAGCACCAGCAGTGAATATTATTTTATTTCTCTCCTGTAAGATCATTAATAAACGCTGTGGTCACTCACTCGGGACAGCTTTAAAACTTCTCACGGTGTTTCCGTCCCTTTGGCTCTGCGGCTCTTTACTGTACTTCTCGTACACTTGGAACATGTTGATGGAGACCATGTCTCGGTTTGCGCTTTCGTGCGCAAACACGCGCTCCTCCACAGCCGGTGAGACATCGGCACCTTGACGCACGGCTTCACCAAGATCCTCCAGCACGATTTTACTCCAGCTCGACTCCAGAATCAGTAATAAATACAGAGTGTGAAGAAGCCGGCTCGCCATGGTTGACGTTGCAGGAGATGTTTCCAGTAAAAAGAAATAATTTAATTCAGTAAAAAAGTTACAGGCGCGCTGCCTTTCTGTCTCGCGCTCACTGATGCCCACCCAGACTTCAAGCCGGTATCCAGGTAATCCGTGTCAGACCCGCACTCCACGGTTCACGGTCTACAGCTGTTTCTACAATGGGAGGAGAGCGGGGGAGGACGCATGCATGAACCTCTGCTGCTGGTTGACAGATGGTGACGCGTCGGAGCGCACAGCCAACGAGAAACATGCAGCATTGTAGTGAAGTGCTCACGAGTTTTGATTTGCAGCAAAGGAAAGTACAGAGCAGCTTCCCATGAGAATATTAAAGCTATACAACATGCACACAGGCAGTTATAGGCAGCTATTTAAGGCCAGACATAAAGAGGATAAAGCTATTAAGTTTAACATAAAAATAATTAAGATTAAACACACAACATGCAGGCTATGTTTTATAGGCTATATTTGTTTTATTATCATTATCATTATTTAGGCTATGGACAAAACAGGTGAATGGAGTTTTATCTGTGGTGTACATAGCATTGAAAAGTCACTTCAAAAATATTTTCTCTGCAATGGCACACCTAAGGGAAGGCCAGGGGGACAATGGCCCCCATCATGCAATTGCAAGCCCCTCGGGCAAAAATAATTGGAGGCCAAAAGTTCTGTCATAAAGAGGCTGTGATGCACTCAGCCAACCATATCGGCATAGCTTGTTGGTAAAAGGGCTAAATAACACTCCAATGTTAGGCTAAATTTGGCATGGTCATTTTCAAGGGGGTCCCCTGAACTCTCATCTCAACATAGCTGAATGAAAATGTGTTTTATGGGTACCCATGATTCTTGAGAAACTTGACATCAAAGTTCTCCTTATATAGTAAAGCTATGTATTTGTATTTTTAAGGAAAAGGACAACCATCCTGTTTGAGTAACAATGAATCGCCTAACATGTGTACATAACACATTAAAACATTTAAATCATTAAAACAGGACTCAAAGATGTACCCGTGCACATCAGATAATTAGAATTAATAACCTAACTGTAAAATAAGAAACTAAGGTATATTAGTATGTGATTCCTCTCCATATTGACAGTTTTCAACTTGCCTATATACTTCAACAGCATAAGTGAAGTCCTGAAATTCTGTTATGACTCTTAGCTTTGGTGTTCCACCTCAAGATTTTCAGTAACCCCATCTGGCCACCCCTATGAAAAATTCCTGGGGGTGCCACTGTTTCTATGCACTGTGGTGTGTATTTCCCCCTCACATTTTCTCCTCATAATTTATAGTATGTCACTCAATGAAGAGTTAAAAGAGGAAAACTGAGCTGCTGGCTAAATGATACAACTGTGCTATGATGATACACATCAATGGCGGTGTCTACAATGACTTGTCGCTGAAGATTCTCAGTCATCCAGGTCATGGTAATCGTAAGTGCTAATATCGTAGGCCAGAGGACTTGCTTGCGGTTCTTGAAGATGTTCCGCCTCTCATCCAAGAAGCTTCTTCAGTTCTAAATGACTGGTACAAAGTAGCAGGCTATAAACCCTGTGTGGGTGGGAACCTTTGCACAGTTGTAGGGGCATTGTCAATACTGACATTTTGTTCCAAACTTCTAAAAATCATCATTTCATGGAATAAAAACTTATGACTATTTTAAATCAGCCCTAAACCTTGCAAGGCTATGCTGACAGTCAACCGGTTGGGACCTATTTCTTTCATGAAATTGAAGAATGTTAACGCCCTCTAATCAGCTCCTGCCTCTCACTCTCTGCTCCTAGTTAACAGCTGTCGAGAAGGCTTGGTCAGTGGCATGAATTTGCATGTTAAAGTTCACCAGTTGAAGCTCAAGTTAACTGTAGACCTGTGTATGTTTGCAAAGCTGATTCAGTCGTATCAGCTTTTAGTGGTTACAAAAAGCATAAAACCACAGTACATCTGGCAGTGAGGGGGACTTCACTGAGGACTCTCATCTCAGCCTCAGGAAAGACCATAACTCGTCAAGATGACTGACAAGCAGCCAACAGCAGAAAAAGAACTGCCGGACGTCTTTTTAGGGTCTCCTCTACTTTCTCTGTCACTGCACAATAGTTTTGCTGTTAAAGAGATGGCAGCAGGCTAAAGCCACCATGGGTCAGACAGCTATTAAAATACCTCCTACTGGTCCTGAAGGAATCACAAGGGGCTCTTTGACACCGCCGTGTCATACAAGGACTCTGCTGGGACTGGGATCCCCTTCAGTAAAACACTGGTGTGTTTAAAGTTCGTGCTGCTTCAACGAAGGAGTCAGATAACATCTGTCTCCACCCAGGGGGCTATCAGGCTCTGTTATCACTCAGTGTGGGTTTGTCTAATTGGTTCTAATGGGCTTAGAAAAACTAATGTTGCTCTTGTGTCTTCTTTTGATGGCGTTTCTGACTGTCCTCACCAGTAAAAACAATCACATTAATCATCTGATCAAACACTTAAAACAACCAAGGCTTATGTTTTCATGACAAGCAGTGTCTCTTGGTCATGTGAATAATGACTCTTTTCTCTTAGAAGCAAAGGCGACAGTAAACGAGGCTTGATTTCCAACCGGCCCCTTGGGATCTGGGCTCTTAAAGTAGCTTGACGTTGTTATAGTGCCACAAACCCTCTTCAGAAGGAGGTCAGGGAAGATGGTTGGGGGCACAAAGGGCATGACTTTGATGCTGGAGAACACAGCTCATATCCAATCTGCTACCAGCAGCTCAATTTTGGGTGCTTCTAACCATGACCACAACCTAACTAAAATTTTAGTTACCTAAAACTAGCAGATAGCAGATTAGAAAACAGTCACATGGATCATTTTGGACGGCAATGACACACAACTTATTTGTTGTTTAGGTGTGAGGAGTTCAAGCACTTCATTTATAACTCTACATTCTGCAGTGACAATTTCCTGCTTTTGTAAAAGTATGGATTGCTGTTTGATTTGCTGCAATCAGTTGTCATTCAAATCTAACGTAATCTTATAATTTTGCATAATCTTTCGCAATATATTTGGCATCACATACATAGCCTTGTCACGAGAACTGCTTTTGTTGGACACTATTTTGTCCTAGAAATAACTGGGATAAAGAATATTATTGTGATTTCAAGTACATTTAAGCCAATAATATAATGTTGAAATTACAGCAAAAAAAATGCAAGTACACCCTTTCAAAGTGCAATGAACCTTTTGTTCTTACTAATATTAAGACATTGGAATTGGAATATGGAAAATATTTAACATATTTTTAAAAAGCGACACTATTTTTTATAATATGTATATCAGTTCTAAATTATAGTACTTTCATAAGAATGGGACAAAAATAATCAGTCACAAGAGGCATCACTTGGTTTTGTTTTTTTTGGCCAAGTCTCAAACTAATATACAAGTTTAGCAAAGGTCCAGGAACACCAAAGTTATCTCTATGATCTGGCTGGTGTGCTGCAGTTAGCTCCCGGAGATTAGATAGAAGCTCTGGGAGCCGGGTGGTTTGCCGATGGATTTACAGAGTGGAACATGAAGTTGTTTGAGGGTAAAACTACAAATGACAAACTTTTTGACTCATGCCAGAAGTTGGCAAGCTAAAGACTATCAGGACTGTGCCTCTTCCACTCCAAAATTGTAGTTACAGGCTACTAGTAAGCTATGCTGTTTCGTCTTTAAAGTATTGTTTTGTCATAATTCTGACGAAACAAACAAGGAAACACAACAGGCAATACGGTTGTGTAATGGTTGAGGTCATGTCCATAATAAATCAATAAGTAATTATCATGTTAGGCTTGTGTATATGAGATCTAGGGTCTACATCTTTGCAGCTTGAGGAAAAAGAGCATAGCGTCCATTCAGGCATCCATTCAGGCGTCCATTCAGCACAACACATTCTCACTCCAACCTTGTCACATATCAACATTTGGTCATAGACTTCCCACATCCAAATTCGACATGCAGTGTACCCTGGTTGCGTTGGTTGTTGACGTTCTGGGAAGCCATGTTAACTTCAGCCTGTTACATGCATTGTCTTCTTTCAAAATACACTTCCATTCTCACAGGAAATGTACTGTGTGCATACAGTCTCTTTCAAATAAACGCACTACGTCGGTGCAACACAGCCATTTGAGGTTTTTTTCCTTCAACAACAAACACACGTGGTTATGTTTTGCCACCACACACACATGGTTGGCTTTAGAAAAAAAGAACAGGGTTTGGCTTTACACTCTTACCGGAAGCAAACCCCCGAGTTAAAGATGGTAGTCGCTGGACTCATCCACCACCCCTCCCGCCCATCCTACTTGGACTTTCGCTGCCTTAACTTCAGTTCTTGTCCGTCATGTAAGTTTTCTCTGACACCACTGGGCACCATTTATCATTGCAACTGGCCAGGTATCATGCCATGAAAGGACAGCATTTTTCATTAGTGTCTGATCTGACCAAGCATCAGATTTCAACGACTTTTCAGTGAGACCAGGCTGTTCAGCATGGCCATTACCTGGGGCACATTCATCAAAGGTTAATTTCAACAGAAATGGTGGTGCATTGAACACACTGTTGTGTATGTTGTGTTACAATAGTGCACTGCTATTTAATAGGTCAGAATCTGTATATACATGTTGCAAATTTTTTGCTTCTTCTTGGATACTATGAGAGCTCCCTAAAAGAGCAAGTTTTTTTTCCCACCAAATATAACTGTAGTTAACCATTTGCTATGGGTGAACAATTCCTTGACGTAAGTGTCTCTTAAATGTGTCTTAAATTTCAGATTCTGTCACCTCCTAGATTGTTCCAAAAATTCATCACGTAAAATAAAAATAATAATAGAGAAAGTTACACTCAGCATCTGGCACTTGGATAGAGAAGTGACTTCTATCCTCACCTCTGTCACAAAATTGAATCACCCTCCATCTGGAGCCACTGAGGTCATGATGTCTTGCACTCCAAGTTTGTGCGTAAGATTGTCATTGTATTCGTCTTAGTACTGATTGCTCAACCGTGGCTCTTTCATTTGAGACAAAAATCTGACATGTAATGTTGGAAGAATCTCTATTGTGCCACCTTGCCTTGTAGAAACCATAAGCCAAAAGGCCACAACTCCAAATCAACTCATCTGTTTCAGCAGCTGTTGCCACTGAGCCAAAACTGCTTCACTACAGTGATTAGCTGCCACTTCAAAGGTAATCTAAACCCTTATGAGTACTTGTCACACCCACAGCAAACTTCATAAGACCTCTCACTTAATGGCTTTCCTGCAATGGGAGAAGTAGAGAAAATGTCAGACGGACAAGGCTCATAATTTGTTGAATTGAAAACTGTTATATCCAATGAGCATAAATTCTCAATGATCATAAAGTCACCTCATTATCGTGGGTTTGCAGCCAGGGATCAAAGGAGCGTGTGCAGGCACTGTGTCCCACACACGTCAGCCTGGTTACCAATATAGCCGCTAAACAAAGTAAAGGGTGTAAAGAGAGAAATGTGAACGTAGAAAATAGTCATTATTAGGTGTTAAAGCTTAAATATTAAAAAGAGCCTGAGGCTTTATGTTCCATGGGGAGTTTTTAATTTCTTCTATGAATAAAACTGGAAAAAAAGGCTTTTTAACCTTTTTCTTCTTTGTAGCTTTGCTGGAAATATCTCAGCTCATCACGTTCTCTGTGCTCGGACAGTTAAAGAAAAAGTTCAACACATTTGGAAAAAATGTTTCACTTTATTGCCGAGAGTTAGATGAGAACATCGTTACCACTCTTGTGTCTGTCCATTTACTGGGAAGCTAATTCCAGTTGCCAGTTAGCTTAGCATAAAAACAGAAAGCAGCAAGAAACAGCTTCCTGGCTCTGTCAGGATGTAACAAAACCCCACAACACATCTGTGTTATTGCAGAGAGTTAGATAAGAAGACTGACACTTACAATGTCGGCTCACTAGATATATAGCTACAGCCGGCAGCTGGTTAGCTTAGCCTAGCATAAATACTGGAAACAAGAGGAAACAACAAGTATAGCTTTGCCTAAAAAATCCACCTACCAGTGCCTCTAAAGCTCAGTAATGAATGTGTGTATCTCGTTTACTGAATCTGTACAAAAAAGGAGTAAACATGACAAGTTTACAGGGACTTAATGTGCCTGAGTATTTCTTCACTAGTCACATTGAGTTCCATCACCGTCATCACCATAAAGTTGAGGTTAAAGGGACTAAACAAGTTATAAAGTGTTAATTAGCAAGCTTTAAAGGTGCTCGTTTGAGGATCTTTGGTGCCGTGCCATTGTTCCAACAGACAATAATTACAAAGCCCCAGTAGTCTGAAAAATGTCCCATTGAACCAAAAGTCCATTTGTCCAACAGCCTGGGTTTCCCTGAAAATAAACGTGAGCTTGCTCCAAAGAGCTGTTTCTACGAAAATACTCACTCTCCCCAACAGAAAAACTAATTATTATGCAGGATGACATCATCAGACCTTCCTACTATAGCAAAGGCCAGACCCACCCTACTTTGCCGCCAATAGGCTTACCCTGATTTTCTTAACCTAACCTTATCCACTCTTAGGGCCCGTCCCAATACCTCCCCTTAGCCCTACACCTTGGTCCTACCCCTACATTTGCGTGTTCCCGCGAGGGGCACTGGTGTCCCAATTCCTTTTTGCGTGTAGGAGTAGGGAGCATAACGAGGGGTAGTGGGTATGAAACTAGCCCCTCGGAGCGAGGGATTTCAGATGCTGACTTGCCAGTGAGGGGTAGACGTCGCTATGGCTACCACCGAGCAAGAGACGGGGAAAAAAGTTCATACGTAGCTAATGTTAACGTCGTCAGGCTGTTTGTTAGCTAGCTAGCTAGCTAGCTTGCACTATCTGGCGTCTGTCATCTGTCCTGTTCTGCAAAATTGTCGGACTTTTCACATTACGATAACACACCAGCTAGTATAACTATGCTGCCTCGTAATGTTAGCTGGTTAGCTAGCTAGCAGAAGTCCCCTGTCATCTGTCGTTCATCAAACGAAGCATAATGAATGCGGCAAACGGGATCTGTGGGATGAATGAGACTCCATTGTAGATGCTGGTTGGAAATGTAGATGGCTCGCAGCTTCCTGTTTAAAATAGTTATGTATGCGTGAACGTAACCTATGCGGTGACATAATGAATGGTGTCCCAATTCCTAGGGAAAGATTTCTACCCATACCCCTTGTTGCTTCATTTTGAGAGCCAAGGGGTAGTGGACAAGGGCTAAGGGGTAGTGGAAAAGGGCTAAAAGGTAGTGGATAAGGGGGGGTATTGGGATTGGGCCTTACTCATCATGCCTAAATCTAACCAACCAAACCAATGAAGGCAACGAGTACAAGCCAATCAGAGGCAGAGTTGGGCGGGTCATGCCCACAGACTGTATAAAATAATAGTCTACCTTGACGTCACCCATTGATTTGTGGACTTTTGTTTTGAAGCCTAGAGTAAGGCATTTCAGCATCTTGGATTTTTGGAGCTCATTGGACTCATACAGACTCATAGTCTGTAGCAGTGCCTCGCAGACAGCCTGTCACTCAAGCAGCCCTGTTCTTAAATATGTGTTACTTTAAGCCATAATAAAATGTAAATGCATGAGTTTTGAAATTAGCTATAGCGACCAAAACCGTTTTTGTACCAGGCTGTAAACATGTTTATTTTAGCTGTAAAGTTGGACATTTCAACATTGGGGTCTATGGGATTGTCAAACTTTTGGGGCCAGCCTCAAGTGGCCATTAAAGGAACTGCTGTTTTTTGGCACTTCTTTGTTGGCTTAATTCTTCAGCTCTGGAGGTTGCTACTTGGTCACACCTCGCTATAGAGACAGGGTCTGATAACATCATTCTGTATAATGATTAGCCATGTGTTTCTGTTTGGAAAAAGGCCCTTTGAAGCAATAGGCATATGTTTTCGGGATAACTGACTGTCATACAAATGGGTTTTCAGTTCAGTGGGGCATTTTTTGGACTACTTGGGCTTGTGGAATTTTGGGCCGTTGGAAAAACTGGTACTTATTAATTTTTCAGGCCAAGCTAGGCTAGCTGTTTCCCCATTTCCAGTCTTTTTGTTAAGCTAAGCTAACCAGCTGCTGGCTGTAGCTTCATATAGTGTACAGACATGAAAGTGGCATCAATCTGTCAACTACATCTCAGCATGAGTAGGAATAAGTGTGTTTCCTTCTATTTCTTGTACATCATCCATTCATGCCTCACCACAAATGTCTTGTACATTGTTGAGGGGCTTTCTGGACCACATGAACATGCAGGAAATGTTGATCAGGCAATTTAATTTCTTCATTCTCGGGATCACTGAGGTTGAAAAGGTTGAGGACCAGCGCTGTTGTACAGTAATAGCAGCACCAGACCAAGAGGCAGGCCAAAATTCACGTCCTCTATTACACATTGAGACTCATTTAAAATTTTTCATCTATGTATGACATCATGGATGAGTCACCTCTCCTCCACCTCCCCCTCCTTCTCCTCCGCAGGGTAAAATGGGAAGTGTAGCCCCCCAAAATATGCTCTCATTCACAGAATATTTGCCTGGGGTGCTCATCAGGACAGGGAGGAGGACAGACGAGCCCACCATGTTTCTTTTGGCCTGTGATCCCATCCTTCATCCTCCCCCTTTTCCTCCTCCTCTTCCTCCCTTTGACTTGTTTTCATACTGCTGGCTGGAGCTGAATGACCATTCATGCTCGCTGCTGTTGGATATGGATGTTTATGTTTGTGTGTGTGTGTGAGAGAGAGAGAATCTGAGGGGCATGACATCCCCTCATCTGATGTCTGCCAAAGCATCCACACACACCATGCCCCGCTCCAGTCTGGACTCTGTGCCATACCTCCCTCATAGAGAGCCACAGTCATGCCACTTGAGCTCACATCAACATCACTCAACCAGGAGTGACAGGTCCACACACACACATACACACACAAACATACAGCCCTCCCGCTCTCTCCGGGAGACATCCGGTTGTCTCATGCATTAGCGTTGAGAGTAGCCGCAGCAGTGCCAGCCGAGAGAGGCATGTCTGCTGGAGTCAGAGGGGAAACTTGTGCATGACAAATTTATGACTGCAAATCACTGCAATTAGCCCAACTTTACGGTGAAAAAACAACAACTGACATCTCAGGAGGATTAGACCACATTTATTCATTCATGCAGCACCTGGGCAACACGCTGACAGGGAAGTCATCACCGTCATGTGTGTGACATAGAGACGGAGAGTGTCTGGTGATTAACGACAGCTCCTAAAGCTGACACTGGAATATTAAAAGCTTTTCCTATTTCACTGATTTTGAAATCTTCTAGGTATAATTGAAACATCCAGTTCAAATGTCTAATGAAAAATCAATTGCAGAATTGGCTGTATGCAAAAAATATCGAAGAAACTTATGAGAATGGCCCACCCGATAGAGATAAATGCCACCTTTACTCATCCACTGTAATCCAAAATCTCGACAGCCAGCTATATGCAAAGATACCCTTACTGGCCGTAAGCTAAATAAATAAACGGTCCGTGAAAAAAAAAATTGTCTTAGTTACAACATGATTGAGCTAACAGAAGTAGTTTCATGTCATATCTGACAACGGGAGTCTTTTAACAGATGATGTCCTGATGTTAGCTTTGCTGCTGCTGTTAGCTGTCCCTGTCAGCTGCAGCCACTGATGCTTTCTAGACATTGTGATTTCTCAAAACTGAATAAATACCACACATAGCAACACAAAACTGCTTTGCTAGCTCAGTCATGTTGTAACTAATATATCCGCTGGAAAAAAATATTTTTTTAATCCAGTATCTTTGGTGAAACTGCACTGATTTCAGCACCAGAGAGAAGATATCTATTGTCAGATCTCGCGAGAGTGTGTTTTTTGAGACAGAGACAGGTCTTGAACAAAGTCAATTTTCTCCTGATTTGTCCGTCTGAAGTTTGCCATTTTGGTGTCGGAATGTTCTGAAGATATGTGGCTTGTGATAAATGGGTCCAATATTTGCTTCTGTGACTATGGGGCGAAAGAATCAGCCATAATCTGTAATCACATTCATTTCTCCCACTGAAGTCAATGGACTCAGGACCTGCTGTTAGTCTCCTAAAGGGGCGTGGTGGTCGCGAACCCCACATGACACTAATACAGGAAACTGACTCGCAGGGGACCGTCTTGGTTTATCCACTGTCTTTGCTATATGTTGATCTGAACTGAGTGTTTAGGCTTTGTTAGCTTAACTGGCTAACAAATAGCAGGCACCAGCCAGATGAAAAATTAACTTGGAAGCTTCTTAAATATACAAGTTTTCTTACTTTTTTTTGAGTGAGTAAATGTGCTCTAATTTTTTCATATTTCAGCTCTGTACACACGTGCCCCACTGAGAGGCTAATGTTACTAGCTAACGTTAGCTAACTTTAGCTGCTATTTTCAACTTACTAGGTCAACTGTTCCCAGAGGTCTAATGCAGTGATTCTCAAATGGTGTGCTGTGATGCAAATCCAGGTGTGCTGTGGGGTTTTGCGATAACCACACATTATTATTGCAATATTCAACTGGGTCTATACAAAAAGTTATGAATTAATTTTTAATTGACTGTATCAGTATGTTGTGCAGAGCCATTTCCTGATAAAGAGGCAAAGTCCAGCTAAAAAATGTAATTTAATTTAATGTAGCCTAATTTAAAAAACCTTCCCGGGGAACTTATTTCTCGCCATTCGTGCGTAGGCATGTATGTGACAAATCACATTATCTTTCATTATCTTCCATCATTTTCTGTTGAAATGGATGTGTTCTTTGATTGGTGCTTTAATGTAATTTTAAAAAGTTTAAAATGAATTCTTGAATGATTTGTTAATATATTTCATGAGTAATGGTTGGCTGTCAATTTTATTTGATATTAGTAAATAAAAACAAACATTTATGTTGTGATAAGAGTGATAGTGATAGAGGCTGTTGCGCTCAGATATAAATACAGGTGTGCCTTGAGATTTTGAGTTAAGTTTTAAACTACCGGTCTAGTGAAAAAAATCTGTTAAATGTCTGGTTTGTGGCTAAAAACATGCAGACATTGCAATTGCATCCAACCTGAGGCATATTTAACACAATGCTTTAACATTGACGTCTGAAATTAGTTAATTCCGCTCCTCTAGACTGAGGACGGTGGTTTCTGATCCACATCTGCTGCTGTTTCTCAGTGAATTTTTGTTTGTTTGTTTTACTTCTCCCATTTACATCCTATTATTTTTTGGACTTAAAGTAGCTCTTGTTTTTTCCTCATTTGATTGATTGGAACAGCTTTAAACACCTAAAATCATAGGGATTTGTGCAGTGTTGGTAGTCTTTTCCTTCAGTTGCCTGCCCTCTGTCTGGACAGCAACATCAAATGCAAAGAAACTATTAAATCAAAAACTATGTACAAAAAAATGCAGAAGAGGCAGCGCTTACAGTGCACATCAGCCTGAAGCTCTCAACTGATGCTGAAACTACAGAACATTAGCACTGCAAAATATATTTTTAGAATCCAAATTTTCTGACAGTTTTCATCTAAATGTACCGTGCTTTAAAGGAAAACTACAGTTTATTACAACTATAACCATTTTACAGGTTATGATAAAATTGTACAAAAGGTAATAACATAAATCTGAAAACATGGCGACATTGTTGAAAGTAGATCAGGACAAGGCAACAAGCTTGAGCGATCAGACAGTCAGACAGGTTGTAAACATGCTGACAGCTTTTCCAGATTATCCAGCACATTATGAAGTGAAAAATGTTGCTAATAATCGAAAATTGTAGAACAATGTATGTGCTCTTCAGCACATAGGTCAGCATTTAACCAGGAAGCTTGCCAGTTTGGGTAATAGTCGGAGCAGTAATTGTCACTTGCCTTCAAATATCTTTTCCAAACAATGTGCTTAACCTGGAGATTTGTATACAACTTGTAACACGATCTGACCATTGTGCCTGTTGCCCATTTGGACCTATTTTTAGGGATGAAAAGTAGAAATAGTGAGTCATTATCTTAACACGGCATTGATTAGACATGGATTAGGGGTGGGAATCTTTTGGGAATCGTATATTACAGTTCAGAATTCTCGATTGTGTAATGAGAAAGTGAAAGTCAACAATTCCACTGTTAATTGTTTTAGTAAAAACAGAAGCTGGTGTGTGTTTTCTGCAATAAAGTGAGGAACAGAAAAAAAACCCTGTAGTGCTCCACTGTGTTGTTTCTAAGTGTCTCCTGCAGTTGATAGAGAACACTTTCTCTGCTGAAGTGATCGTCAACCACAACTCTGTACATGCACAGGGATTTTGACATTAAACAGATTATGGACTGAACTTTTTCCTTTGCCCAACCGCAGTTGACTGTAGTTTTGTAAAGCGTTGCTTGTGTGTTGGCCATCACTAACGTCAGTGACAGAGCGATCGGAGCTGAGATGGATGGGAAGTTGTTCTTTTAGAAACAATATCAACTGTTCACACAACTACTGCCGCCAGAGAAGACCTCCACTGCAGCCACTGGAGGCTGTGTTTAAATTCCCAGAAAGCCCTCACGGATTCTTCTCTTTCGGCCTCCCTCCTGTCTGCGCCCCTCCATACATGTCAGCTTGACCCGGTGCCACAGGGCTGTCAGAGCCACACATGAGGACCTGCTCATTTATCATCCCGCTGCAGACAGTGGAGCTGATGACTAACCGAGGTAATGAGCTGCTCTCGGCTGTGCGAAGGGCTTCCCTCCGGAGATCCAACTAGCATGTGCAGAATCCAAAACCACAAGAACCCCAACAAACCCCACACAGCACCACCCCCATGTGGCTCCACACAGACAAGGCCAGCAATCAGCGTGATGGATTTCAGCCCTGACACGCTTTTCCTCAAGCGGCCCAATTAGGAAAATACTTTTGCGGGTTGTTTTTTTTTCTTTCTTTAACAAAGCTAAGTTCTCATTGTGTCTTACTGTCTGATCCAGTGGTTGATGTGCTGTACTGTTGGCTAGAAGATGGATTGACTTTAAAGAGGAAATTTAGTTTCATTATGGTTAGGAATAAGGAGTTGGGGAAATCCCTTTGCACAAAAGGAAAGTGAGAAACCAGATCTTAAGCAAGGTGCTGAACTCAAAAAACCAAAGACAGGCAGGCGCAAAAAGGCCTGAAAACTTGCAGACAGACTAACGGCACTTTTGAAAAACGAGTTTGCCATGCCATCCAAGAGCAGATTTCCACTGAGGAGTTTGAGGGACTTCCACTTAGTTCTTACTCACACTAATCATGAGAAAACATGTCATAGGGAGCTTTCATAGCTGAGGCCCAAACCTTACAATCTCTCTCTTTAAACCAAACGTCAGTCTGAGACTGTGTGACGGATGAGTCTGAATGTCTCCCATGAGGAGAGCTTTCATTAGTAAATGGTGATCACTCTCCTCCAGTGTTTTCAAGACTGCAATTTTCTCTAAGCGAGTTGTTTTGGCAATTCCTCCTCAGAGGCCCCCGTCTGAGAACAATCATCCACGACGTGTTTGTCAGTTATTTGAAAAATTGACAACGATCTCAAATTGCACCTATTATTCACATCTCAGGCTTCTGGAACAGCTGCATTTTAAAAGCCAGCCATGATTGCATATCTTTCTTTGCCAGTAGGAACGGTTCGCAGCACCAGACGCTCCAGTCGATTTCACACTCCGGGAGCAGACCTGTGCTCGTACTTGGCTTCACCTTGTCAGCTCTCTCCTTGTTAACTACCTCCAGACTGTGCTGTTGTTGTGTCAGACTGGAGGACGAGGCGAGGCGAGCTTAAAGCTGCCACTCTCAAATAATGCGCTTAAACTACAGCTATAGATTCTGTTCATTTGTACAATATTAATTTTTGTTGTAGATGCAATTGTTGCTGTTTTACTGTAACCCAACTGCCAGAATAAATCTTGCTATTGTAGATTTTTCAAACCATATGTTGAAACTTTACATTTCAGTTTTCAATGTTATGTTGTGATGACACTGTAGTTGATGTGTGGTTAGGTATAGGCTCAAAAACACTTGGTTAGGGTTAGGAAAACAAAATGTTTTGGCTTCAAATACCCTGTTTGCTGCAACTAAGACAGCTGGAAATTGTTAACAAGACCAGATGCAAACTTGTGTGTGAAATGCAAATGGCATTTAATTTGGCTATTCTGTGGGGGTCTAAGTCTTCATAATCTATTGTCTTTTTTTATCTGTGAAATAAAAGTAAATACAAGCTTTATTTCCACTGGGGAACATGGTTGTCAGTTCAAAAAAATAACTCCAGAAAGAAGATGCAGTGCTCCAGTCTGGCATGTCTGCTTTTTTCTTATATTTCAACAGCCCATGTTTTATTACATACACTGATATTTAAAGGGACAGTTTACCCCAGAATCTAAAGTACATATTTTTTGTCTTACCTGTGGTGCCATTTCTCAGTCTAGATTGTTTTGGTGTGAGCTGCAGAGTGTTGGAGATATCAGCCTTAGAGATGTCTGTCTTCTCTCCAATATAATGGAACTAGATGGCATCTGAAAAACTCAGCAGCAATGTCTCTTTCCAGAATTCATGACCTGCTTACTCAAGATAATCCACAGACCTTGTTGTGAGCTAATCTAATGGAGGAACTATTTTCTTTTGTCCGTGTAGATTGTTTTGGTGTCTCTATTGCCATAGAGATGTCTGCCTTCTCTCCAATACAGTGGAACAAATGGCACTCAGCTTGTGGTGCTCAAAGCGCCATAAACAATATATTTGAAAAACTTAACAGCAATGTCTCTTTCCAGAAATCATGACCTGGTTACTCAAGATAATCCACAGATTTTGTTGTGAGCAGTGTCATATTGGAACTATTTTCTTTCTACCAAACTACACCTGCCAACTATATCACTGTGCAGAAGGAGGCGTATATCTACTGCCAGTGCACCACTGAGCTAGCTAACATTACAGCTCAGCCGAGGAGGACATCATTAATGTTTACATCTCACACTGTCACAAGCAGAAGCCTGTCATCCATGAGCAGATGCACACTTCCTTCCGCCCCGGTGATATAGTTGTCGGGTGTAGTTTGGTAGAAAGAAAACAGTTCCTACGTGAAACTGCTCACAACAAGGTGTTTTTTGGGGCACTTTTGAGCACCACAGAGTGCACCACGTGAGCAGAGTGTCATCTAGTTCCATTATATTACAGAGAGGGCATACATCTGTATGGCTGATATCTCCAACATTCTTCAACTCTCACCAAAACAATCTAGATTGATAGATAGCGCTACAGGTAAGAGGAAGAATATCTATGTTTGATTTTGCAGGTCTGGTGTGATCTCCACCATCTCTGCACTTTAGCAGCTTAATCCTCCACTGTGTTCACTAGATAGTTACTAGTTGTGTATGGTGTGTGTTTCAAAGCTTATTTGCTGACATCAGTTGCCTGCTGCATGCTGGAAATTAGGTTGATGAGAGCAGTAAAGCAGAACCAAAACTGTGTTCCAGTTCTGGTTCTGTCTTAATAGTTTCAGGCCGTTAATCCAAAACAAGCTGAAAGACAATATAATGCCTAGTAGATAAGTAGATAAATGTTACACATGGTCATTTGATCCATGCGTAATATAAAAATATTGAATCAAATATTATAAAATATTATAGGTATTAGTGCCATCGTCATGGTAATTAAAAGCACTGATTAAACACTTGACTGAAACTACATTTGCGGCATAACTCTGTATTCTTTCAATTTCAGCCTTTATGTGTTATCACAGCGTCCCTTTCAGAAGCAGCAACATTTAAAGTTGAACCTGAGCAGATTTCAGCAGATCAAAATGAAACTGTTCACACACTTGAGTTTGGTTTGGCTCTGTATTGTGAGAGTGCCCTCTCTTTACAGGAAGGCCCCCTGTTGTTTATGCCTGTGATGAGCTGGGGAAGGAGGAATCGGCCATCGAGCGCCGCGCTCCGTCCTCGCAACTATACATCACTTCAAGAGCTACCCTACAGGAAGGGCCATTTTCCCATCATCCCTCAGTCAGTGAGGCCGTTACTCTCCACATTAATGGACCAAATGGACTGACGACTGGCACCAAGCGCTCTCCATCTCCCCCTCATTTTATTACTCTTTGTATACTTTCTCTCCCTCACCCGCTCTGCTTATTCCTCCCTCTCTCTTTTCACTTCCCTCTCACGTTTTCTCTCAATCCTGTTTTCAGCATTTTGTCCTGGTTGTCTATAAATCACTTGTCATATCACTGTGACGTACTCCCGCCCTGCTGAGGCAGCCTGCGGTGTGATTTAGTCTCCAGTTGATTTTCGTGCAGAGTGATACTTTGTATGTCAGTGCCTCTGTCAGTCGCACACAATTCGGACACAGCGAGTTTTCCAGCCAGGCCTGAACTTTTTATTCTCTTTTCATGCGAGAGAATGGAATTAAGTCGGTGCATTACAGACTTCAGTTTTTCTGGCCAGGCACATTGTTTTCCTTGGCTGCTGCACTTAAAGTCTGTTGAAACAGGCCTTTTTTTTCATGTCTATAAATGGGCTCTTTTCATGAATCCATGAGGGAATGCTCGCTTTTTGAAGGGATTTAAGAGGATACTGCACCATACTCAGTCAGGGGCCCCTAGATTTGTGCTCCATATTCACACACTCCATCATATTGAAGCTTATATGGTATGGCTGGACTCGCTGCGTATGAATTGTCATGGTATTTATCAGAATGGCTCACCGAAATGCTGGAGACGGGAACAACTGGAGTGGTGATGAGAGGGGTTAGTGAATTGCTTCCTGTGTCTGAGAGCTGACGAGTGAGACAGAGAAGGAGGCAGCAGACGCTCACAACGCAGATAGTAGGGAAGTTAGCAAAACAAAAAGAGTGATGGGAGAAATCAGAAAGGAAAACTATAAAAAAAAATCTAAGAAAGAAATAGTTCTGCACTTAAGTATCTTGAAATTGCATCTGCAGATGCAATAAATGCCATAAAAGAATTTGTGTCAGCTTTATTCTGAATTGCAGCGAACACTACACACCCCCAAGATCTCTAAATGACTGCTGGAAGTATAGGTATGACAGTGGTATTAATCCTCACGACAGTCAATGAGCATTTCCCCAAATTTCAAAACTATTCCTTCAAGAAATGAAACTTGCAATGGCTGTATTTCTGATAATGTGTAAGAATTCTTTAAAGGTCCAGTGTTTAGGATTTTGGAGTGTCTGTTGACAGAACTAAATATAATATTCATAACCATATTTTCATTGTTTATAGTCATTTTAGGAATAAGAACTGGTGTGTCTTTGTGTCCTCAAAATGAGCTGTTTATATGGAGCAAGCCCTTTTCTGCTGAGTCTGCCATGTTGTTTCTACAGTAGCCCACAACAAACAAACCAAACACTGGCTCTTGATGGAGCCATTTGCATCGTCACATTTTCGCACTGGCCACAGTATTCCTACATGCTTGGTACTTGAGACAAGTTTCAGTTGGTTGCAATCTGCAACCTCACCACTAGATGCCACTTAACTCTACACACTGGACCTTTAAAGGTGCAACATGTAAGATATGGCCAGAGATTATCAACAGAATGTGAAAATGTAACAGTTTTGACATATCAAAGACATTTATATATTGTGTTGCAGAGATATTTACTGAAATTAGCATTTTAACCAGCTAGCCTCAGCCTATAATGTCTTGTAAAACCACTTGTAGGCTACCTCGAGAGGCAGTAGTGAGTCACTGTTGCATTCAGTCTGCCCTCTGTCCTACATGAAAAAGTCAAAGAAGTCATGTCCAGAATCAAGTCCAAAATCCTTGATACTGGTGTTAGGTCAGGCACTTAACGTCAGTGTACAGCCAAGCTAAGGCAGCTAGGCTTAAATAGCTTGCAGGCTTACAGTTCATTGCTCATTCAAGGCCATAATTTTCAATCGCTGTCTCAATCCAACATTGCACCTTCAAAGGTCTAGTGTCTAGGATTTATTGGCATCAAGCTGTGATGTTGAAGAACTGAAACTTCTACCATGTGCCAAGCATGTGTAAACTACAGCGAATGATAACCTTATCTAGAGCCCAGTGTTGTCCATTCTGGGCTACTGTAGAACAGAAAGGTGGACTCCATGGAAGAGGAATTGCTCCGTATGTAGCAATAAACGGCTCATTCTAAGGTAACCAAAAACATCGAATGTGATTTTAAACTAATGAAAACATAGTTAGGAATATTATTTTTCATTTCTGCCAATAGATGCCCCTAGATGCTCCACACCCTTTTGATGCCAGAACAGTTGCACATTAGTTTGGTTTCTGTTCTTCCAGTGAGCACTGACTCCAAGCTCAATCTTCACTGTTGGCTGTAGCCTTTCTCCTGGGAAAAACTAACCTAATACTTGAAATGGTCTGGTCCTGCTGGGAATGCTCAAACTAAAAATGTCCGTTCTCATGGAACTGGAGCTCTCAATACAAACATCAATTAAAAGTGATGTTATATTAAGATTGTTTAATGGTAAATTGACCAGCTTTTTGGGTTTGGGTGGGTTTTGAGGTTTTGGAAGCTTCTTGCTCTCCAAGAGCAAAAAGTCTGAGGTGGTATTATGTTACCCGGTCTTTCTTTCTTCACCTCGACCCACAGGCGTTCCACTCCACCAGTCAGGTTATGCTGGAACTCAGAAAGGCAAAATTTCATTTTCTTGCTGCTATTATCTCCTGATTCATGTGTTGCTGGACCAAAACACAAGAGACAGCAGGCAACAGGAAGTTGAAGAAATAACTCTTAATTTATGGTTCATGCAGGCAAGGTGAAAGTAATGATGCCAGAACAAAACCAAGGATGCAACAAACACTGAACTGAACTATCTGATGAGGGGATGAAGTGCAGGTGAAGGGCAGGTTAGAGGAATGAGGTGATTAGGCAGGAGAACAAGCAGGAAGTGGACTGGCTGGGAAACACTCTGGGAGCAGTGAAGGACTAACAAGGCTGATTCAGAGCAGGTGTGTAGATCAGGGATGTAAAAAGGGAACTGGATACAGTGTTGGAGGCGGGGCCCCGTTCATTCCTATAAAAGTGCTCAGTGGCGCATGAAGACAAAATGGTTTACTTCTTGAACTTTCAACATTAAATCGTGTGGTTCCTCAAGACTTTCCAAATGTTACTGGACCAAATGGATGACATCCCGATAGTGAAACGAGTCATTTCACTCAAGAACTCAAGGACACCTTGAGGGAATTTTTTCGAATTTGGCACAAATGTTCACTTGGACTCGAGAATGAACTGAATAAATTTCTGTGGTCAATGGTCAGGGTCACTGAGACCTTGCATCTGTCTCATTCTTGTGAACGCGATATCTCAAGAACACCTTCAGGGAATTTCATTTCAACGTCCCCTCGGACTCAAGAATGAACTGATGAGAATGTAGTGGTTAAAGGTCAAAGGTAAAGGTCACTGTGACTTCACAAATCATGTTTTTGGCCATAACTCAAGAATTCATGCGCTAATCATGACAGAACTTCACACAAATGTAAAAAAGGATAAAATAATGGAAGTGATGGCATTTTATATCTAAAAGGTCAAAGGTCAGGTTCACTGTGTCATCATAATGTTCTGCAGAAACCCTTTTCTGGCCATTACTCAACATCATAACTCAGGAACAGAAGGGGAAACATTTGGTCAGATACTAAATCTTGGGTGTCCACCTTGAAACTGTGCTGATTGTATAAATCTTCTCTGATGCCAGGGGAAAAGATGTATCTGAAGCATCCATGTTTTCACAGACATGGATGCAAACTGTTATTGCAACTTGAGTGGTTCGTGGAAGCATACAACCATGAGGCCATAATTCTAAATACTTATGAAATACCCTTGGTGACATTTTGACCGTCATTAAAGTGTGCAGCTGTGCTTTGTATCTACTGTCCCACAATCATACCTGACAAAACCCAGAGGTCTTATTGCTGGAGTGCTGTTATGTCAGCCTCTGCATTTTTATGACTGAAGTTATAATTGTGTAGTCTCCTTTTTCACTGACACTAATTAACCCATATTTCTACTGTAACAGACTAAACAGCATGCACCCTCACAGTGCACACGCACACACGTCATATTGTCAGTAAGCCAACAATGACTTGAATGGAGCTAATTTCTGGTTCTGACTGAATTATTTCTGTAATCGCACTCTTCCACCACACACCGTGCTGCTACAAGCTCTCAGGTTGCCGTTAATGATCATGTGACCCAGTCCTGAACCTTTGACATCAAATACTCCACATGTAGTGCGATGTGATTGTAAAAGTTTGACTGCTGCGTTTATCAAACCACAGTGAACTCTGTCTGTTTCCTTTCTGTTTCCTCCCTTCATCAAATAATACAGAGGAACTCCCAGCTCCCAGCTCACTTTCCTTTCTTTCACGCTGCCTGTCAGTCAGTGCGTTTTCTAGTGTGTATAAAGTGAAGTCAGGCTGCTACTTTCTGCCAAACACCCTTTTCAGTTAGATATTTGATACCGCTACTTCATAGTTCTGCGGGAGAGGCAAGAGGGACTTCATGCATCATTTCACAATTAACCTTGATGTCTGTCCTGTCACATGCTCCATATATAGAGGAAAGTAAGCTGTTTCAGAAGAATTATAAAGACTGAATAGTATGACTTGTGCAGTTTTGTTTACAGGTGAAATATGATAAATACAACTAAAAAAATGGAGATACATATGACAGATTTTCCCATGTGGCATTAAAAATAACTAAGAAGGACACTCTAGCCTGTTTTCAACATTCTTACCACTGAATAATATAATATATATTTAATTTGATGGGTTATTTTTGATTGAGTTAAAATGTACCTCTTTTAATGGCTACTAGATGCAAGCTTAATAAAAAAAAAACCTGACTGCATTGAAGTGAATGGGAAAAACCAAAACCTCTCTCTGAAAATACAAAATCAGTAAATTAATAAAACTTTAAATAAAGTTCTTTAAATGAAGTACTTACAAATTGTAGTTAATGACTTAATTAATCATTGACTTTTTAGCTCAGTTAGACACCACTGACAACTTTTGGCCAGTAAAATTTGTCATTAATGTTGTAACAAGTTAAACCTGATCCGTAAAGCATTTGAAAATGATTCATTAACCATTCATAAAGCCATTAGTTCTCAGCTCATAAAGTCTTTATAAAGAACGCCTGATTAGAGAGTGGTGCAAGTAAACTTCCTCCACATGATACTGGTGGTCTCTGCTAATATAGTTTCCTCACTGGTACTTCTGAAAAGAATTGTTCTGTTATAAACATTTAAACATTAAAGCAATATTAATATATTTCTTTTTGTGAACACAACATTTACATAAAATCACATCATAGGTTTTATGGCTAACTTGTTAGCAAACAGTTGCTTACACATCTATTAGAAACAGGACATCATCGGGGCGTCGGTGGCTTAGTGGTAGAGCAGGCGCCCCATGTACAAGGCTGTTGCCGCAGCGGCCCAGGTTCGAATCCAGCCTGTGGCCCCTCTCTCTCTCTTCCCCTTTCACACTTGTCTGTCCTATCAATTAAAGGCAAAAAATATCTTTAAAAAAAGAAAGAAACAGGGCATCATTAGCATCCAGTAGAGGTCATGTTTCCGGCCACCTGTTGGATATAAATCCAACATTTACACTTTTAGCTTTGCTTTGGTCTCCAACAACCAAAACGAAAGTGTAGTAGTGACTGAACCCCAATGTTTTTTTGGTTTTTTTTTTACAATTTTCAGGCTGAAAACCACAACATCACCTACATAAAGTATAATGGCCCTGAGCAAATGCTGCCTCAATTGGTAAGTTTGTAGCCACCAAGATTCATCTAAAAAAATCATTATCAGTTTAAGTGTATGCCATATTTAGATGGTTTTTACTGTTTTACCTTGCCATCAGACAGTCCTGTATGGGGTGCCGTTTGTAAAGTGTCTCACGCTGAAAATAACATCAACATTTTGCCACATTTAGCTTCAAACAATGTTTAAAAAAGTATTGTGATTTTTTTAACGTCACCTTTTACCACATTTACAGCAATATTTGTTAACTTAGAAATATATTAAATAGTTAAATCTAAATATTAAATGTGGCACCTAAATGTTAAATGTTAAATCTAAATATTGAATCTAAATCTAAATGCTAAATCTAAATCTAAATCTAAATATTAAATCTAAATCTAAATGCTAAATCTAAATCTAAATATTAAATCTAAATCTAAATATAAATGTTAAATCTAAATGCTAAATATAAATCTAAATCTAAATGTTAAATCTAAATATTAAATCTAAATCTAAATCTAAATGTTAAATCTAAATGTTTTGGGTGAAACTAAATATTTAGCTAATATGCAAATTCACACTGCCGGTCACCGGAAGTACCAAAATAAAAGCTCGAGATGGTCAGACTGTTTATAGAATCAAATAACGAATTAAAACCAACTTATCGGGGGAAATGGACACTTGAACATACATTAGCGTGATAATACTATACCTCCGAAGGGACACTAACAACTCAAAGTACACGTCAAATAAAATTTCTCCAAACACGTTTCTTGTTATTTTAGGTAGTTATTATCACGCTAATGTATGTTCAAGTGTCCATTTCCCCCGATAAGTTGGTTTTAATTCGTTATTTGATTCTATAAACAGTCTGACCATCTCGAGCTTTTATTTTGGTACTTCCGGTGACCGGCAGTGTGAATTTGCATATTAGCTAAATATTTAGTTTCACCCAAAACATTTAGATTTAACATTTAGATTTAGATTTAGATTTAATATTTAGATTTAACATTTAGATTTAGATTTATATTTAGCATTTAGATTTAACATTTATATTTAGATTTAGATTTAATATTTAGATTTAGATTTAGCATTTAGATTTAGATTTAATATTTAGATTTAACATTTAGATTTAGATTTAGATTTAGATTTAACATTTAGATTTAACATTTAACATTTAGGTGCCACATTTAATATTTAGATTTAACTATTTAATATATTTCTAAGTTAACAAATATTGCTGTAAATGTGGTAAAAGGTGACGTTAAAAAAATCACAATACTTTTTTAAACATTGTTTGAAGCTAAATGTGGCAAAATGTTGATGTTATTTTCAGCGTGAGACACTTTACAAACGGCACCCCATAGTCCTGTCCAATAGATAACTGAAGCCAGTACCTCTAAGCCACCAGACTCCATCGACAATAACAGTCATTTTACTTCACAGAACATGGGAGTTACTGGTCTACCACTGCCCCCATCAGTTAGTGTGTGGGGTAAAGCGGTAAATATATACCAAAAATAGCTTACACTACACTAACTGGATTTTTTTTTTTTTTTTTTTTTAAATATATTTTTTGGGCATTTTTTGCCTTTAATGGTCAGGACAGTCAAGTGTAAAGGGGGAGAGAGAGAGGGGATGACATGCAGCAAAGGGCCACAGGCTGGACTCATACCTGGGCCGCTGCGGCAGCAGCCTTGTACATGGGGCGCGTGCTCTACCACTAAGCCACCGACGCCCCACACTAACTGGATTTTTTAGGTAATTCTTCTTAGGTGCTTCAAATAGGTATGTTTTTTTTGCTGCTGCCCCCATCCACAGCAATACATTGTTTAGTTTACGTGCCGGTAGATTTGATTTGTCAAAGATGCTAACAAACCAACACAGGGTAACACTTTATATTAAGGTACTGTAATAAGCGTTAACTAATTCTTAATAAGCACCAATTAACAGTTAATGAGCACTTGAGACATTAATAAGACTATATGTGTTAATTATAGCATAATTAACGCAGTTATTATTGCATATAGGAGCATTATAAACACTAAATAGAAACTTGTTAACAGTTTATAAAGCCATCCTAAATATTAATAAGATGTCTATTTACATTAATTATGATTTATAAGGGTTAATTATAGAATAATAACCACATTTATTACTGGTTTATAAGACACTATAAGACCCTATCAGATTAAATTAATAACGTGTTATTAATAGTTAATAATGATCCTTTGCAGCTACCGGATCTAAAGTGGGAACAGTGTCGTATAAAGGTTAATAAATTATTAAAGCAAAATAGTTAAGTTTTGGTCTGTAAAATCAAAACATTGAGCTGAAAGATGTTAAAAATCTCAGTGGAACTGATGTGAACTTAAGTTGAGTGATAATTTTTTGTGGGTTCATCACTACAAATATGACTTTCCACATGTATATAGCCATTTAATCTATTGTTAATATAAAAGTATTTACTAGTAGTGATTTATGAGATACTTGTTCAGGAGTATGGTTGCACAACAGGTGTGTCAGATCTTTACACAGTGAGGGCGCATAAATCAGCTCCTAGCTCTTGGCTTAGTTGAGAGGCTTTTAAAAGCATAACTTGGTTCAAGCTTCCCTTTCTCTGATTAGAAAAATCGTATTTTTTGAATCCAGGGGACACAGGTTGAGTTCCCTGGCCATAAAACTCTGACTCACAAAACTCAAGATATATGAGATAAATGTGTTTTCAGTCATCAATGTCTGCCGCTGCCCCATTAAATCCACAGCTTATCCTTATTTATGAGGACAGGTAGAAGGGGCTTAGGAAAACATCAGAGATGACAGAATATGAATATCAGATATCAGCGTTAAAGAGACACTCTGCAGGCAAAACCAACATCCGCGTGGAAATGACCCAGACGTACTTCTTCATCAGACGTCCAGAGTGAATCCCAAAACCTGACATCTAAGGGAACCTGAACCTGAGTGTGTGTGGTGGGGGAAAATGAGAAAAAGAATGATCCAGATAACAGGAGTTTTTCTGATTTGTCATCTGGATTAATTTCCAGAATCACAAGCCAATAAAAAGGTTTTGTAATTGACTTTAAGTGGACTGAAAATGAGACAGAGAAAAGAGGGAAAAAGATTGACAAAGACAGTTTCATTAGACAAAGAGAAGAAATAAGCAGGAAGGTGAAGAGGCAGATATATAAAGGAGACATTTAAGGAAACAAAAAGAGGCACTGAAACAAAGAAAC
The DNA here is from genome assembly GCF_011397635.1 of Epinephelus fuscoguttatus. NCBI lineage: Eukaryota > Metazoa > Chordata > Actinopteri > Perciformes > Serranidae > Epinephelus > Epinephelus fuscoguttatus. Next base: position 12,572,314 of record NC_064771.1, read on the forward strand.
ACTCAAAAAGTGTAAAAAGAAAGGCTGGGGCACATAAAGTGAGACAAAAAAACACCAGAGAGCCAGCTCGGCCTCATCTCATCAATCAGACAGGTTCATGAGTGATAGCAGCCAAAGGCCTAGTGAGCGGCCCGTCCTCACAGCCGTACACCCTCTGCTTTATTTCATCATGAAAGTTTTATGCGTGGAAAAATAACAAGACGCGGAGCCAAGTGGCTTGACGGTCAAAAGAAAGAAAGAAAAAATCCGGGCCCTCTGAGACAAAAGGCTTCTGTTGTTTCTAAATCAACGTTAATTTGTGACTTGGCGGACCCCCGCCTGGAGGAAGCTTGTGGTAAAGAAAAGAAAATGAGTCAGGTTATTTTGTTCACATTTGCCATCTGAGGTCCAGAGTTGTTTTTTCATGCAAACCCTGTGGTTTGGCCTTAAAGTTTGGATTTCACCTCTGCCCCCACTAACACCCGCACCCCTCCCTCCCAAAACGACTTTCTGACCAAATGGGAATGAATGCAGTGATGGCAATGAATCAGAGTGAAAGCTTCGTCCTGGGATTTGTCCACATCACAGCAGAAGCCCTGGTTGTCCTGCATTTGTCCTCGAAATAATTTGTTGTGTGATGCCACAAAATAGAATATAGTCAGTGTGCTTTAACTTCAAACTCCTGTGTCTCTCGATACTTAGTTTATACCACAGATCAAGGAGATCACAGGAGCAAAAGTGCAAATGTAAAGTAAGAGGTGGGATTCATACACAATATTAAACTCATTTCCCTGATATTTTATACGCTTCTCTTTTCCTTCTTCTCTGTTGTGATTGAGACACAGATTCCAAGTTGGTAAAGTGCAAACCTCAGTCAAAGTTTAGCTTTTCTCTGTCATTGTGTTCAGTCACTTCAGTTCCAAATCAAATGTTTTTTTGTTTTGTTTTTTGATGGTACAAAAATTTGGTTTGAATTCACAATAAAGTCTTTATCTCATTTAATTCTACAATTAGGAAAAAAGACCATCTCAAATGATTGACCAAAAAAACCAAAAGGTCCCAACCAAATGTTCCAGAGCTTTTATCAGAGTCCATCGACAGTACTGATGAAATGCAGTTGGAGACTTTGAAAAAGCTGGTAATACCCCCATTTCTGCCAAAATGAGCACGTGTCAACCCACTAAAAATAAATGTCAGACTCCTTTCCCATTGCCAGTGGACCAATGCTTTTTTCCCGGTGTGTCACGTTAGACACCATGACAGGCCAGAAAACAGGTTAGTAAACAGAAAGCAGCATGGGGGCCAGTAAAAATGTCACTTCTTTTTTTATACCTCTTACTTTTTCAGTCTGTTTCTCAAACTCAGTTCAGACCAATTTGGAACTAGCACTGCCTAAATGGAGAGAAACCTATTGTGTTACTGTCTGTCACTGCATTGTGCCAGCAAAGAGACTTATATTAGTACGTCTACTCTAGTGTCGTATGTCACATTTTGATCACTGCCGATCGGAGACAAGTGGAACTGAAACCAATAAATACACGTGACTACTGCAAAGTCGTTTTACCAGGGAGGGAATGCCAATTGTAACTTTATCCATGAAAAAACAAGCGAGGTGTCAGTGGGTGTTTTGTGCAGTGGAAAAGGGGCTAAAGTGAATGTTGAGTTAATATCTTTAACTACTTTGTCCAAGATCAACAATGAACCTAACATGTTAGCCAGTTCTAAGATAACCCCAATTGTAAGACAACCCCTCTTTTTCCAACCTCCTGTTTTTCGAAAAACTTGTTGAATATACAAAATAACTTCATCTGTCTGGTCCTAATGGAGAACTTCCCCTAAGATATTGTTAGTCACAGGATAAGATATTTCTCATCCTGGAAGTCTTTTCTCATGTTGAAGTGAATTATGAAACACTCAGTTAAACCATGACATAAATCACTTGTTTAGCTTGTCAGAGTTTTCAAGTGCAGCTGCTTATTCATTCTGTTTATCAGTCGTAGACTACCACACTTTCCTGTCAGGCTTGTGGAAGTGGTTGGAATAATTTTCTTTGGCAGTTAGTGTCTTTTCTCTTTGGGAGATGCTTTCCATTCATTTTTATTTTTAGGAGCAGCAAAACAGTTTGAATCCATCAGAAACTTCAGCAGCTTAAACTAGGCTTCCAAAACACATTAAAGCTGACTAACTTTAAAGAACACTCTCACAAGACTAAGACTGTGAATACAGTGAAGAAATAATGGACACTGACTATTTGGGGGGCAGCTGCTGCAACACTGTAATTAATAAAACTGGCAACACAAGACATGAGAGCAGCTCGTAACATGATGCATAGGCTATGTGCTGCAGCTATCCACTCTACAAATTTAGTAATAGGTCTTCTATTTATGTTTTTATATAAGTTGTACGCAGCCCTTTTACAGAGAATTAGATCATAAACTGTACATCAAAAAAATAAATAAAAATTGCAATATACAGGATATCCATCCATCCATCCATCCATCCATCCATTTTCAACTGTTTATCCAGGGCCGGGTTGCAGGGGCAGCAGACCAAGCACAGCACCTCAGACGTCCCTCTCCCCAGCGACACTTTCCAGCTCCTCCTGGGGGACCCCAAGGCATTCCCTAGCCAGATGAGATAATCCCTCCAGCATGTTCTGGGTCTGCCCTGGCACATCCTACCAGTGGGACGTGCCTGGAACACCTCCGACAGGAGGTGCCCAGGAGGCATCCTGATCAGATGCCCGAACAACCTCAACTGACCCCTTTCGACGCAAAAGAGCAGTGGTTCTACTCCGAGCTCCCTCCAAATGTCCGAGCTCCTTACCCTATCTCTAAGGCTGAGCCCAGCCACCCAGCGGAGCAAACTCATTTCGGCCACTTGTATCCATGATTTCATTCTTTCGGTCACTACTCAGAGCTCATGACCTTAGGTGAGGATTTGGATGTAGATGGACTGGTAAATCCAAAGCTTTGCCTTGTGGCTCAGCTCTCTCTTCACCCTGACGGTCCAGCACAATGCACACATCACTGCAGATGCCACGCCGAACTGCCAATCCATCTCATGCTCCATTCTACCCTCACTTGTGAACAGGACAACAAGATACTAGAACTCCCTCGCTTGAGGCAACGCCTCTCCCTCAACCCAGAGGGGGGAATCCATCAGTTTCCAGCAGAGAACCATGGTCTCAGAGTTGGAGGTGCTGATTCTCATGCTGACCGCCTCACACTTGACATGCTGGAGGTCACAGTGTGATGAAGCCAACAGAACCGTATCATCTGCAAAAAGCAGAGATGGAATTCTGAGCTTCCCAAACCAGACACCTTCCTATACAAGAAATTACTTGATAATAGGCTAAGCTCAAAAACAAGTTAATGAAGCACCATAATTTTATATCAGTATTTCCTGTCAGTTTATAAAGTAAATTAATCATTCTGTGTGTCGGCAAAAGGTCTCTAACAGGGCTTCCACTTTGGGGTCTTGATCACCTTGTCGGCTCTTATTTTGCCAGCACCAGTTAGCAGTTGCTTGGTAACCATAGTCCTTACACAGCAACTGTAGTCTGTACATGTTAGCTCACCCATATTACACAAACTCAGTGAAACTGTTGAAGCTTCACAGCGCTGTGCTAGGTCTGAAAAATTGAAGAAACAATCTCATACAATCCCAACACAAAAGTTCATCATCTTGTTGTGCCTTTTACTCAACCAACCCTACGCCGTATGTGCGTTGCAGGTGTGGCTAATTAAAAAGATACATTTTAAGGCACATCCGCTTTGGGAACGATCCGCACCTGTTAGGTCTACAATGTAGCCAAAGCATAAGAGTTTGCACTCATGCTCACAGCTCTGTGAGGCAGTACTCTCGAAGCACATCAGTGCTGTTGGCTACATGCTAACTTCAGCATTCTAACATACTCACAAGAACAATGCTAACATGCTAAAGCTAAGCAGGTATGATGTGTATGTTAGTTTTGCATTTTAACATGCTAACATTTAAGAATTAGCACTTAACACAAAATGCAGCTGAGGCTGTTGGGAATATCATTAGTTTTGCAGGTTTTTGGAAAGATTGGATAAAGTGAAATTTGGACATCATGGTGGCACTTGATAGAAAGTCAGATGATCACCAAATTTATTTCAATTGAGGAAAACTGAGGGAAACATGAATGACTGTACTAAATTTCATGGCAATTAAATATTGCCCTCTGTGTAACCATGCCATGCCGCTAGCAAGGCTAAAGACATTCAAGCTAAAACAAGGCATACAGCAACACTCAGGCTTACTGTGTGTGGCGGGTACTGGTACTTCCCTCATTCAAAGAACATCTGCTGCTGTGAATACAAAAATGTCTAGTCCCCACACGACCCCCACTTTTTTTGTAATATCCGCATAAAGAATCTTATATTCGTGCTAATATAGTACCCACTCAGTAATACCAAATTTTATCTCCACCAGAGTATGAACTGAGTCACTTATAAGTGCTGAAATGCACATTAATATGTTCATAATATGAAACATAAGCAGCTCCAGCTCCATGTGAAGTTGCAAACCAAACATAGCGTGTAAGATAGAGAGACAATAAAGGTCCAGAAAAGTGGGAGAAAATAACATGAAAGCAAGCAAATATTTTGCCCCATGTTCCGCTCTACGTTCACCAGGAGGAAGCATTCCTGCATATTCTCTCAGCTTCAATGCGCGAAATGAGAAAATTCCATCCATCGCCGACGATAAAGACAATGTTATTGCAAGACTCACAGTGTTGGGTTACATGATGTTTGTCTCCCTGGAAACAAGCCCGTCGGAGAGGCAGAGATCAGAAACAGGTGAAGGCTCTCCCTCTCGGTCATACTGTCTCTTTACTGTGTGAGGTGAGAGGAAGTCTGACGCCAGCAGCAATTGTGTTCAATATGGTCAAATAGGACAATTTTCCTGTCAGAAGCGAAAGCGTTCAGTGTGTGTTCTGGAGGAGAAAAGCTCTCACAACATCATTGTAGTCATCATAAGTCATCATACAGTAAAACTCTCAAGATAAAAGCCAGATAAATTCAGTTATTTGACTGTGAGCAGCTTTATATGGCAGTGACAGAGTGCTGACTGCGTGTGACTGTGAGCTTCACCTCAGCGCCATCGATCTCCATTTACAGGAACTTTGCTTGCATGAAAGCCAGGTCTGGACTTGATTGGGAGGCGAGCGGAGAGGCGGCCAATTTGTCATCATTTGGGTGACAACTTGTCTGACTGACATGCTCCCTCACTGACCTCTCTATGTGCTTTGAACTGATAACAAAACTGTATGTGTGAGACTGTGTGTGAGGACCAGAGAGAAAAATGACAGCGATGAGGGAACAGAGGATGTTAAAGAGAAAAGCAGGGTTTCTAGGTTAAATGGTAAAATTCCAAACTTTTCCAGACCTTTGTGTGTTGACTTCTTCTGAAGATTTTGGTATTTATAAAGATTTGTGTTGATACATTTGCCATCCAGACTTATTTGACCTGTATAAGAAATATTAAAAGAGCAAAACCTTAAAGCCCCTCTTATCAATACTCTTATGAAAGCAATGGATCAAATGGCCACCTGTAATGTGAAAAGGGTTGCTCATGGTGACAAACCCACAACCAGAATCTGCAGATCCTCTCAGCTGTGCACAACTTTTAAGTGTCTTTCAGCTGATTGTTTTGGTTAACAGCCCTTGATTTTACTTTTCCTATTGCTCTGTTTCCAGCAGCAGACTCCTGTTTTCATTCAAAAAGCTCTGATGAATCCGCTGTACCACATGTCCATGTGCCAAACCTACTGGGCACTTAGTGACTAGCTAAGCTAGCTGGTGAAAAGTGAACCATTTAGACTGCTAGCTAAGTAAATGCTTAGCTAGCTTAGCTGGACTAGCTAAAATGCTAACTGTTTTCTTTCTTTTTCCAGAACTAAAAGGAAAGTGGATTTAAGATTTATATTTTCAAGGCAGCCAGGAACAAGAGTGAATGCCTAGGTTTCTTTTTGTCTTCTGTGACTGTTAATGTTAGCCGAGCGTCCACATTCAACATATTCTCGTATAACGGTTAGTATGATATCCTTTGAATTAGCTGCCCACAAATGACGTTACATTCCTAATGTACAGTTACGTAATTAACATAAAGTTACATAAGTTAGGTACAGGCAGGTTAAGTCACTGTGATTACATTTAAGAAAAGAAACATGGAGAAGACGTATCTTAAAATGACTCAAAGTTCACATGCTTTCAATCACGTAACTCCATGGGGAAGGCCCTGGGGGAAAGTCCATTTTTTTGTGACAACATGACGCTTGGGAATGCTTTGTTGTTTACTCCCATCAGCGCATTGGTCATGTGATTGCAGCCATTCAAAATACATGAGATAGATATGAATTTGGGTGCATTACTTTAAACAGTTTGTGAGAACAGCTTGCCAAATTACACTGTAGCTTTTGGGGGAGCCCGCATATTTTGGGGTAGGTGGTGGAAGTCTACTATACACATGCATGAACATACATAAATGCATCCTCCAGTGTACAAATTATATTGTCAAGATTGCAGTGTTATGAACTGCCTCCAGGGCCATCATTGATGGTCACCTCAGGGCTGACCCCCTTACCCAGCAGTTTGGGAGCTAGACACGGGAACTTTACTTGGGTCTTAAGGAACTGGAGAGTAGAGGACTGCATTGGGATTAAAATTCCATGTTTCCTGTGAGACCCAAAGCAGATCTCACGAAAACAGGCGGTTTTATCTAAGCTGCGGTTGGGAGCGGGCAGTCAAAACAAAATGTGCGGGTTCTGGAGATTAATTAACATGGAGGAGGAGGAGATGTCATCATGTGAAGTGGAAAAGAAGATGAAAGCAGGGTATTACAATATAAAAGAAAAACAAGGCTTTAAATATATAATATGAATATAATATATCACAAAATGGCTGTAATCATGAATGTAATTATGCACAAGAATGTAATTTCTCTACTTATTACCAGTTGCTATGCATTTTTCTCTAAATACCTCAGTAAAATAACGTGTTCTCTCTGCGGAATGGGAGAAGACTTAACCTGTTGATAATCAATCAGTTGTGCAGGCATGTATGGTCAGAACATGGGAATGGGTGGGAACAGATAACACACTTTGCAGAAGTGGGCGGTAATGGTCAAAAATCCAGTGTGAGCAGGCAGAGGCGGGATTAGGAAAACAGTCCCGAGCAGAGTTCTACTGGAATGTTTATTCGTTGACAAACGGAAACTTACACTGCACATTTACTGCTTGTCAACTTAAATGGTATTTCCTATTCTCTGTTTGAAACACACTGGCACAGAAAATGACAATATTTCAGGGTTCCTCCTAAATCTCTCAAATAAGCCTTTTGGGGAGCTCTTATCTCCTTGCTCCTTGTGGCTTTTGAGTTTGAACCCTGCGCAGGACAAATCAACTTTACAAGATAATGGCAATAATGTAGGTTTAACTTGAAGATTCTGGTAAATCTTTAAATTACTACAGTTAAAATGTTGTACAGCAGGTCCACATCCAGCCCAACAGCAACGTCCAAGTGACCCAGCATACATAAATCTGATGTACTGGTATGACAAAATACGCAAACAAAAAATAGTATCTGAAAGTAGCTAAAAGTGAGCCATCTCACTTCCTCCTCATCTCTGTTGAGTTACACGCATGCAGTAGAATACTGACTGGGCAGGATGTACTGCTCGGTAAAGAGATGTTGCCAATCATATTTTTCACAAATGGTTTTTTCATGTGATGCAGTCCCGACCACGCTTGTACCTTTTCATAACATCTGGGCTGCATTGGCATAGTCAGTAAATATATCTTTTCCTAAACACTTTTTCCAGTCCAGGATGGAAAACGTGGTGAGGTGTGTGTGTGTGTGTGTGTGTGTGTGTGTGTGTGTGTGTGTGTGTGTGTGTGTGTGTGGTGGTGGTGGTGGTGGAGGGGGTGACAGAGGGGAAATGGAGGGACGGAGATACTAGTAGAGAAAGATAGAGTGTTTATGGTTACTGGTTCTTGCAACTTGGTATGGCTCTGTGCATTCATAGGACTGATAGCTGTTTTTTTTAAATTTTGTTTCAGCACTTTTACTTTTTTTTTTTTTTTTTTTACTTCATAAGTGAAATGATAAACGTTGATTTTTGTACTACATTCATTTGCATTTATTAAAAGTTGTCATTACCAAAAACTAAAAAGGTTTTGAATAGGCTGCTGAAAATGTTTGGCCCATGTACATTTTCTGGTTTTAAAATCCAGCCCAACTGAATCTGGTATAAAGTAGCCCTGCTGTCAAGTTCACATGGGGAAATATACAAAATAATTTAAATTTAACTCTTTCCAAAAATAAATATATGCTAATAATTTGACACCTTGTTTTTAGCATAGGCTGGCATAAAAAACTAACTCAAAGTGACCACCTTCAACACACTACAGTTTTTTACACATGATTAAAGTTTAACCTCCAACCTTGTTTTTTTCTACAGGAAACTACATTATTATTCTACTAAAACACTGTTTTGTTTTGAAATGAAAGCTGTCTACTCGGCTGAGCATCACAGCTCTGAGTCTCAGATCTGTTTTATAAGTTCACATAGACTCTGCGACACAATTTTGTAGACACAGTAATGAAATAATTGGCTGTGTCGCTCCGGCCTCATCAGAGATGGAACACAGAAGAGCCAGTGTGACTATGTGTCCCTGCAAATTCACCTGGGAACAATTGTGTACAGGTTTAGATCTTATTAGTAATGATCCTGTGTGTATCTTTAGACATTCACAGTTTATGTGCAGGATGTGTTTGCATCTATCTTTTGCTGGGATTTCTGAATGTGCAGCTATATTTTATCATCTGTCATTAAAAAGCACATTTATGTCCCTGCACTATTACTCACACTGTAATATTTCAGACAGTCAGCACCATCAGCATTTAAATTAGTGGAAAATGAAACAGCCTGGTTTTCATAACGCTACGAAAAACTGCAGTCAGTGAATAAACCAAATCTGAACTTGATTACGAGAAGTAATGAGTTGCTCTGTTTCAGAAGCTGCTTTTTTACTTCTTATTTTTACAAGCAATTGGTAGCCGAGCAAATAACCCTGCACGGGGAGCCAGCCAGGTACGCAGGCAGGCGAGGCTGGAGGCATTGTGAAAGCTGAATAATTACATCGCCTAAAATGGTTTTTTGGCTTAAAGCATGGAATGGAAGATTAGCTCCCCAGAGAGAGGATTTAAAAGATCCAACCTCCCTAACCCTGCTGGCTTGAGGATGACTGCTTAGGCTGACGAGATGTAAGAAAAGGCTCTTTCTCTGGATTTTAACCGTTTTTTTGTTATTTGGATGAATAAATCAAAGCGAAAGAGTAAACAAGCGGCAGGTGTGTGCGCCAACAGCTTTAAGAGTTTCCCACCTCTTTAAGTTGCTTCACAGGTCTTTAGTCGGTCTCACAGGCCAGTAGGAACAAGTAAAGGAGAGCAGGAGGAAAAGTTCAGCTTTGACCAGCTGTGATTAACTAAAATATATTTTGGTGTAAATTTCAGAAAACAGTGCAAACAGCTGGTGGTCCACTCAGCTCCAACAACTGAGACTCAACCAGGGCCCCTTGTTGGGTTGGGTCCAAATCATATTGAGTCTAATTCTGTCAAGTAGGGCCCCATAGTGTTGCTGCTAGCCCCAGGTTTGTGTGCCAATATGTCTAATGCCCAAGAGGAGCAGGCTTAGTATCAGCATGGTGTGTCATAATCACTGCTGGTACTGGAAAAGTGTTTTAAGATGAGACAAAGAATGAAACACAGATATAACGAAAAATATTACTACTTATTTTAAAGGTGTCTGCATGTTAATTGACCTATGGCTAAGTCCTGCCCTCAAACCTGATGAGCCAATCACAGTGCGTATAGCCATTTCCATATACTCGCACATTCTCTGCCTGGACATTCATCGAAATACATTACAGAAGGTCAATTTTGTTTGGTTTTATGAGCTTTTTCGGAGATTTGAAGATTAAAAATGGTCTAACAGTGTGCATGGGGTACATGCAACTCCGACACAAGGTATCCTGAGAGGCTGGCCGAGGAGGTGTATTTTTTACACTTTAAACCACATCTCAACCATGAAAAGTGTCTCCTTTGGATAAAGTTGTGTGGTAATGTTAGACCACAACACCAACTCAACGTGAATAAGATTAACAATGATGTCTACATCTGTTCTAAGGTAAGTCAACATTGTGTTTGAGGCAACATATTGTCACTTTGCTGGAAAGAAATATAAAGCTATCTTTAACATCTCTAGCTAACGTTAGCTAAAGTTAGCCTAACGTTAGGTCCTAGCTGCGTTGTTCATCATGTCACCTTGTTTGCTGGGAGTTCATTAGCCTGTTTTGTTCTAGTTTTGTACTTTGGTGATCCTACATCATTGTTAGCTGTTGTCCAGAGGTCTCTAGTTAAGCTAACATTAACTTCTGGAGCTTAGCATCATTAATTTATCTGTAATGGCAGAGATAACAAAGGTTGGCAAACGTTATGCTGAATGATTCAGTGTAAATACTGTAGCACCAAACTAACGGAGAGACACTCTTGGTAAAGATGGTAAAAAGGCTGTTATCCTTTTCTCATATTCTGAGCCAAAAACCTTAACTTCAGTGGTACTTAACTTGTTGTCTTTGATGGCGACGGCAATGAGATGCGGTTCACAAGCGTACACTGTGACCTCTAAATTTTGGCTTGTAATTTAAGCTTTTCATCGACCTTCTCAACAATAAAGTGATTAATATATCCCTCCAATGCGTAGTTTAGGCCCTTTTGGTTATTTCTCAATGACATCTGATCGTTATGTCTCCAAAAATCATCAAGTGCCTCCTGCGAAATGCCGTGTACTGTGACACCTGCCATAGCGCTGGTCACTGAATGTTGATAGTTTGTCCGAGTAAGTGGAGGGGGGCGTGGCTTAGCCATAGGTCAAATGGTGATGCCCTTGGTTCTCTTCTCCCTCTATGCACGTAAGGTCTGACTGTGCTGTGTAGGTTTCGGTAGGTTTTGATATGGTCTGTTTCAGATCAGGTTAAAAATTCAGCTTTTGTAAAATCTTCTACGCTGAAGACGTACTCAGTATTTCTGAGGAGGTCTGAGGTCACAAGTGATGTGCATGCAAACATGTTGTAATTAGAAATGGAGTGTGTCATCACCCTGTTTAATCACACTAGCACACTACGAACTGCAGCGACACTCTTAAAGACTGATTTTAATTTACAAGTGTTCTGCTTAATGTTTGTCTTAAAGGGACAGTTCACCCCCGAATCAAAATTATGTATTTTTCTACTCACCTAGTGCTGTTTTGATTGTTTTGGTGTGAGTTGCTGAGTGCTGGAGATCAGCTGTAGAGATGTCTTCCTTCTCTCCAATATAATGCATCCAGATGGCGCTCAGCTTGTGGTGCTCAGAGTGCCAAAAAAAATACATTTGAAAAACCAACAACAGAAATCATGACCTGGTTACTCAAGATAATCCACAGACCTTGTTGTGAGCAGTTTTATGTAGGAACTGTTTTCTCTCTACCAAACTACACCCACCAACTGCATCACAGGACAGAAAGAAGCGTACTACTCAGTGCTGGCCAAATGCTAAGGGCGCCATTATCTAGGGGGCGCCTCAAATGGGAAAAGAAAATAAATCAAAATGTTTATTTTTTACTATTTTTTTACTTATGCTATTACTACTATTTAAAGAATATACATTACATAAGGCCATGGGAATATAACTGAATAACAAAGTCTCCTCCATAATAGAGAGGCCTTTTTTCCTGGGTCCTGCGGCCCCCCGGTCCTACTTCCCAGCTCTTTACAAAAAAAAAAAGGACATAAAATTGAAAAACTCAACAGCAATGTCTCTTTCCAGAAATCATGAACCGATTACTCAAGATAATCCACAGAGCTTGTTGTGAGTAGTTTTACATAGGAACTATTTTCTCTCTACTGAACACCCGCCAGTTCAGCCAAGGAGGACACCATTAATGTTTACATTCCATGTGTGTCATATGCCTGTTGGTGGGTGTAGTTCAGTAGAAAGAAAATAGCTCCTACATGAAACCACTCACAACAAGGTCTGTGAATTATCTTGAGTAACTAGATCATGATTTCTAGAAAGAGACATTGCTGTTCACTTTTTCAAATGAGAGAGCACTGCATGATGCAGGCAGACATCTCTACAGGCAACACTCTGCAACTCCCTTCAAAACAACCTAGACTGATAACACTACAGGTAAGAGGAAAAATATGTATTTTTGATTTTGGGGTGAACTGTCCCTTTAATCCCATGGAAGCCATGACATCATATTTCTTTTACGAGCTGAGTGCAGGGCAGGAAGTGTAATGTGACGGTACCTTGTTAACTTTCAAATGAGGTGGAAATTGAATGAGGAAAGGTATGGATCACTTACATCATCAACTTATAATGTGAAATTTAGACCTCAAATTCTGTTTCCTGTGGTGAACATAGAACTTTTTTGGGGGGGGGGGGGGTTGGTGTGGTTGATTGAAAATGGTCACAGACATCATATTTGATGTGTTTATTACTCTGTGCTATTGTATTTTACACTTCAAAAACATAAAAATGAAACTAGAAAATCATACATTTTTGGTCATGTGAGGCATACGGTCAGGGTTTTACTGTATTTAAATGTTTTACAGATATGGTTCTTTTTACACACAGTAAAGAACTGATATACATTGCAGAATAAATATATGAGGAAATGTATATTCTACAGCAGGATGCAGATACGACTGCTTTCCTCCGCAGTTTGGTACAGTAACATGTTGAACAGTGGTTCTTTGTTAGCAGACCGAAACGCTCTCCCTGTGCGATCACCGCAGGATGCAGGCCTCATAGAAAACACACGCACACACACACACACACACACACACACACACACACACATAACCTAAAGGAACTTATACATCAGAGCAGTCACCCTCCTATGAATGTTTAATAAGTGAGAAGAGGGGCCAGTCAAAATTCACACACACATACACAAACTTAATGAGGGGTGTCTCACATGTAGTGCTTCAACTGACGCCAGGAATGGTGGGAGAGGGAAAGGTGTGTGTGCGTGTGTGTGTGTGTGTGTGTGTGTACGGTGTGGTGGGAGTGTTTGAAGGTGTGAATCAAACACTTAACTAAGCTGCTCCACTCATGCTTTCCCAAGACTTATACAAACACATTAAGCTGCCTGTCATATTTCTGCATGTTTACAGACTGCATGCTGTAATAGATGTACACAGTGGAACTAAACTAGATTTATGTGAAGAAAAAAATACACACAACTAACTTGTCTCCAGTCCATTTGATGTAATCTGTGGTAGATTAAAAGATGTAAACCTGAACTTTCACTCCATGCCCCCCCAGTAGGATTAACCCCCCTTTCAACACCCCCAATGCTCAGCTTTTACATCGGTTATGTTGTTATGTACCCATGTACACTTGAGAACATCATGCATGTGACATTTTTGTTGTGCTACAGTGTAGAAAAGGGCACTGCAGACAAGACACTGCTGCCTTGGTGACTGTCATCCACCAGAGACCAGAGGAGCAGCAAGGCGTAGCTCTGCCTCTGGCCAGAGGAAGAGCTGCTGCTGTCAGCTGCAGGTCAAAGGCGGCATTTCCATCTAATATAAAGGGCATCAGAATTAAATTGCAACTGTTTCATAACACCTTGTAGTTGTGTTAAATAGCAGTCCACTTATGTGTATTGGTACAGCTGGTGTTCACACCCGATGCATACTGTACCGGAGTACACATAAACCATACCCAAGACGAACCTTTTCACGTGGACTTGGGCACGGAATGGCACTCTGCGTGTGGGTATGATAGACAGAGTTCACACTAATCAAACAAACTGGACTTAAGGGTCAAGTGGACTTGGATCCAATGAAAACCTCCAGACAGTCTACAGTAGGTACTGTTCGCGGCCCTGTAAGGCTATACTAGAGGTAGGCAACCTTTACTATCAAAAATCTGTCTTTTTTTAAGCCTTGAGGGTAACTCAGGCTATTAGATCTAAATTAGCCTACCAGTATTAATAAGTCTAAATGAGCATTCATTTATGTTTTACCACAAGATGGCTACTCTGCAGTGGGCTATTTCTGATTATCTGTTACTTAAACTTTGCAGAGTTAGTTGTAAAAGTTAGTGGTAAAAGCTAACTGTTCACATAGCCTACTAATAAATTCTCTTTTTTCATCAAGACTTTTCCTTTTTTGAATTTTGAATCTATAGCTGGTCTAGCTAGGACGACTTAAAACCAGCCCAACCACTGAGGTTTGGCAAAATTGAGAGGAAAATGCGGCAAGCTGTAGATGTGTAATTTTAGTTTTGAAATTTTAAAACTGTTTTTTATTTAGTGTGAAGGAAACATATTTAACTGGAATATGCAAAAAAAATTCTCAAGGCCTATAACAATGATTACTGAAAATCAAAACATAAAAAAAAATGTTTTTCATTCCCATATGAATTTTTTTGTCAAGGCCACAGTGGAACTGCTAAACAGTCCTTCCAGGATCTCACGACAAAAAAAAACCCCTTGTATTTGCGGCCAATTTTGTCAAAAATTGCAATAAAAATTGTGGCATTTTTTTGTGATTTTTTTGCAGGAAATTGCGGCAAATGACAAAAATTGCGGCTAATGACAAAAAGAGAAAAAAAAGTGATTTTTTAAAAACTGTTACCTCCAAAAAAAAAGTCATGTAATCACTTGCTATGATAATCATACTGAATTTTACAAAAATAGTTGCAAATGTTTTTTTTTTTATAGTTCTCTTCTTCCGTTTTATTTAATTAGTTTAAAATCAAGGACTCCAACAATGTTGCAAAAAATCCTGAGTGGATATTGTAGCTCTCAAACCAGACAATGTGACTGTAGACAACATGTAAGCTACATTTTCTGTAAACATAACATTATAAAACATTCAATACATATTATATACATTTAAAATATAGAACGTTTCTCTGTAAAGCCACTAGCCCGATTTTATGATGCGCCTGATGACGTTTCAAACGACTTCTGGTCTGCTGAAAAATGCGGGAAAATGCGGAAAAATCGCGGGACTTTTGAAAAATTGCAAGTCCCCGCAAATACTGCGGATTTTCATTGAATTTGCCTTAAGTATTGTGATCGCAAGATTTATGTTTTATGTTTCATGTTTTTATTATGGATCCCCATTAGTCTTCACAAAGTGAAGACTATTCTTCCTGGGGTCCAGACACTCATATATACAGTACAATCAAAATAAAAACTTAATACAATGAAACAATAAATCAAGTAAGATCGTGATTTTCTGGAGGGACTGGCTAAAGAGAGGCACAGGAGCCGCATGTGGCTCCGGAGCTGCAGGTTGCCTAACTCTGGGCTGATTTAAGCTAATGTTACAATACTAACATGCTTACAACAACAGTGCTAACGTGCTGATGTTTAGCAGGTATGTCTACTATGTTCGCCAGCTCAGTTAGCATGCTCAAATTTGCTAATTAGCACCAAACACAAAATACAGCTGAGGCTGATGGGAATGTCATTAGTTTTTTAGGGAATCTCGTGATAAAGCAAAGAATTGGACAAATTAAAAAATTACCTGATGATGGCGAGATTAAAAGTCAACGGATCATCAAAGTTATTACAAGGTCAACTTATAATGCAACATATTTTCAAATAGTTCAGTTTTCTCAAAGGAGAAAAAAGGAGAAGTAAAGGAGTTTGTTGTTCAACAAAGGAGAGACAATAACTTGGTTTCAATCCAAATGTATCACAAATTTTAAGCGAATTTGGTGAAAATGCGCAAAAGAAAATGCGAATTTATGCACGTTTCCATTCATTATTGTTTTGCGAGTTTTGGGAGTCAACAGGTCGAGCAGAAGGTGGCGCTTCTCGTGAAAAATAAAAATAAAAATGCAAAAGAACACCTGTAGAAGAAGAGGGCGCCGTGAGATGACGTCATTGAAAACGTCTCATGTCCACAACTGATGTAAACAATTACCGGCACATCCATGACTACGACAAGATGGAGAGATTCCTTGGGAACTTCTTGGCTATTGTGAGAGCTCTCATCACACTCATATCAGCGTTGTCAGCATAGCCTACATAATGCCGTGATGTCTGTGTTGGTTCACCAGGCAGCGCACATGATGCAACGGTATTCAGCACGTCCAGTCTATTCAGGTAAGTTGTGAAGTAGCCTATACTCACTAAGTTCACACAGGTGTGTGTGTGAAGTAGAAGTGGGATTCGGTAGCCTACGTCATTGTTTATTCGCTAAATCTGTTTCCATTGCCAAAAGTCGCATTTTCCTAATATCGATACGCTGACTTTTCCACCCCCTCCAAGCGTAAAAACTTTTTTGCGATATTTCGGCCTTTTTTTGAATTTCTGGCGTTGCCATTCAAGTTTTTTTTTCACAATTGTTGAAAATGCGAATAAAAATAGGTGGATGGAAACCCGACTATTGTCATTAAAAGCTGCTGTTCCTTCTCGAGGGTCCAAAAGTGTTGTTTTGTCACAAGAGCTGAAAAGAAAAAAATGTGCAGTAAAAAATGTGGAGGTGGATATATTTGTCATTTTTCTCTTTTTGTTTGTTTGCAACCTTTTAACACCATCGCTGGTCTTGATTGGTGTTTGCCTGTTTGGTATACACTGTGGTCACATGTGACGTCATCACTTCAAAGATTAAACATCAGCACATAATTAAACGTTTATTTTAATGTAAATACTGTAACGAAGTTAGATTAAAGCCTGACAGGGTCCATTGTGGTCATTTTTTATGACAATCTAAAAACAGGAAGAGGACGCTGCTGTTCCCCCAGATGAATGAAAGGAAGGTTTTGAGTTTGGTGACAGCAGATGGCGGAAAGTACAGGGTCACAAAAAAACTCCCACCAATACACTCGCACAAGAGAATGTTTGCACACAAAACTTGCATGCATTTATAGTCCACGTGTGCACCTCTGCTACCTGTATGATTATCACTGTCCACACAGTAGCAACTCTGCAGAGACCAGTTTCATCTGTCCCGAAGCGTCTGCTCCCTTCTTCTCCTGTCACAGTTATTTTGATGCATATTTGCTTCTCCCTCGGGCCTGAGCTGTCTCTGCAGCACTCAGAATGTGTTTGTTGTTTCTTGCGCTTGCACATGCCAATTAAGGTAAATGTGATAGACGTGACTTAAGCACATGAAAGCATCTAAGGTTCCCTGGCAAAATACTTGGGTGGAGAGGTACTTCAAATCAGTATGTGTGTGTGTGTGTGTGTGTGTGTGTGTGTGTGTGTGTGTGTGTGTGTGTGTGAAAATGTGCATGAAATGGGACATACAGGACCTGAAGCAAACCCTAAGGTTGTAAATTGTCAACGATGTCTGGAGAAAAGCCTCCCTTTGAAATAAAGATACGAGACTCAGTATTTGTGGAATGTACTGTAAAACTCTTCTTGCCAGATACACACGGACACATTTATCCATTTTTATCTGTTCATTTTCCGTGTTGTACTTTGTGCCTCAACACAAACCAGTTAGGGGCAATGAAATTCACAACCTGGGCTATCAAGTCAACCAGGGTATAATGTTGTTGTTGTTTTCTTTGTTCAGCTTTGTTGAAACAAATACGGCTTTCACTTTCAGCAGCAACATTTTCAACAACCTTTTTTATAGGGCATTAAGGTAAGCAATTATGGGATAATGGTAAATGCTAAAACATTGTGTAACAGTATCACAGGGAGAGAAAAGCAAGTCCGCAAACCCAGTCAATGATGCTGATTTCACAGTAATATCTAAGTACAGAAAGTATGATAACAAACATACAGCTGCTGGTCATACCACACCAAGTGGCTGCAGCAGCAAAAACGCAGCGTACTGAGTTGAGTAAGGGTATGTTTTATTGATTAGAAATTCAACTTTTCATTTCAAAAAAGCTGTATATCGTATTTATTCTGTTCAAAGCTACAACTTAAAGCAGCATAAATTCATTTATTGCCTCCAGGGGGCAGCTTAACAATCAAGCAATATTACATGAGAGGGTGTGTCCCACTGTCATTATTGGCACACATCATATCCTCATACAATGGTTTGTATAATATCTAACAAATTATGCCTCACAAATGGTGTCCTCACATTGCATACTCAACGTAAAGTCATGTAGGTTAGGGTTAGGAAAAGAAACATGATGACAACATACCTAAAAATAACTCAGAATTCACGAGGTTTCACACAGTACATGACTACATGTCTCCTGGGAGAAAGTCCTGTGTTCTGTGACCCATCTGCCGCCCCAGCATGCATCTTTATATGGACTTTGAGTCTTCACACTACTTCCTAACTCTCATCAGTACATTGCAATGTGATTGCAGTCTTCCCAATTATGCATTACTTTTTGTTTATGCATAAGTATAGTGTATAAGAACAGCTTGTGGCACGACACTGATGTAGCCCGGCACTGAGCTGCCTGCACCGAGGTCCTTATGAGTCCTGGCAAGCACTTCATTCCTGGCAGCATCACTGTCGTACCAGTAATGATGGTAAAGCTCATCTTCAAATGTAATATCTTGATTATACAACGGTTACCAATAAAACAAAATATATAATTAAAATGCACTCATATTGTGGGGCAATTCAAATGCAAAATGCTTTTTGCTGGTGTTATCTCCGTTTCTGACTCCGGTCTGACTAATGACTGCAAAACAATCAGTCACGTCAGAAGACTCCAGTGTAATGAAACCTAGTTTACTACTCCAGCAAGTAGGCCGACCCTTAAAGATAGGGCCACCAGTTGTCACCAGCAACCACCAGCTGTTCAAAACAAAATTTTCACCATGGTCACAAAACTGTTTGCTCTCTGGTTATCAGCTCCATAAATTATATTCTTTAGAAAAAGTTTATTTAAATCTAAATTAACAACAAACTGGTCCATTTTGTATCAACATGTAACCTACTGGTTTTTGATTCAGCTCTGGAAATTACATTGCTGCCATGGAAACTGTGGAGTAATATTTTTAGTGATGAGGATGGTGTGATGTTCTCTACTAACTTTATTACGTTCTCAGTGTCTGATTGACCAATCACATTGCCTGGCCAGATCTACTTGTGTGATTGCTTTATGCATCCAGCAGACATAGAGAATCATTAACAATCATTTGGTGTTGTGTTTCTCAAAACCCAACAGCTGTAAGTCTCATGTTCAATCTCCTTTTAGCTTCCTTTTGCTTTCCGCCAACTCCTGAGGGAAATATTTGGCTTTTTAACATTCACCAGCTAATCAAACTCTGACCTTTTTAGTTTACATGACAGTTGTGTGTAATTTCTCGGTCACTGTGCTCCCCACGTTCCCAGTGTGATCTCATCTCAGAGGTTCTATAAAAGCACACATGCAGACCCACCACACATCCAGGGAAATGGTGGTCCACTTCCTGATGATCTGCAGGGCCCCTGTGGGGAAGTGAATCCCATAGTGTGTGGAGGAGATTCAGATTTAATCCAAGTTCTCACCTATTTAAACGAAACAGATCACCACCTCAAAGAGAGGGCAAAATCCCCACTAATAGCGGTTAAGGCCTGTGGCAGACCGACACACTCACACACAGAGACACACAGAAGACAGACAGTGATGAATTGTAGTGGGAAAATCCCTACTGTACGGATTCTTCAAAGGCAAAAAACCTGCAAAGCTCTTCAAGGCAGATCCTCGCAGCACTCAGAGAGGGCTCGCTTTCCCTCAGTGAAGAGAATAAAAACCAATGAGAGAACTGGAAAGTCATTCAGACACTTTATTAAGATCTCAAGTCATAAAGCCACTGGAAAGCCATCGGATCCACGGCCATTTGGGCGCCGTGTCCTATGGACAGCAATCAAAAACCTTGATGCATAGCATACATCTGGGATAGTGCTTTAGTGCTGAGTCTCCCATACTGGAGACCAGTTGAGAAAACACTCGCAGAGGTGAGTTGCACCCAGTGTTCCCTTTGAGCCAGCGCTGTTCGGTCCTCAAGGTTTTCTTCCAACTGCAGCTGCCGAAACCTGCAAACTTTTCCACAGCACTGAGCTGAACACAAGGGAACATTGGACACATTAGAATTTGAGTTAGAATAACGCCAAAGAACTATTGGCTGCTCAGAAAGTCGTCAGAAATCGCCAGATAGTCAAAAAGCATCAGCGTACTATCTCATGTGCTGATTGAGAGACATAGGCACAATTGTGCCTGGACACACTGTCCAGGTAAATTCAAGGAACTGAAAAGTTAAAGGACGAGCAGTACGACCAAAAACAGAAAGAGCACAGGAATGACACTTCTCTCAATACACAATACTCTATGTTTACAGGGATACCTTGCTGATTTTCAACCAGGTCCGTGTCACTGCGGTGTGGGGAGTGTGTGCAGATGATGTGCAGTGTCCAGGCACCCCAGCACCAGGAGCTCCTTGCCAGACACATCATTTCTGGTCATTGGGCAGATTTTAGCTAGCAAACAGGCTGGGAGCTCTTGGAGCTGGTGGCACGAGGGGCACCTTAACCCCGTTCATCTGCACAGTCTCCCCACACCATGCTGACACAGATCTGGTTGAAAATTGGCAACGTGTCCCTTTAAGTCAAGCTGGGAAGACACTGTAGATTTTTTAATCTTGTATGTTGTGTTAACGCAAACCCCACATTGTAATTGTCTTGGGTGCGGCTTTCATGCTCATTCTGCACATCAAACAACAACCGACCTGAATTTGTTGCAGTTCAAAAATTTGTAGGGGACAACCGATTTGGATTTGAAGTTTAAAGCATCTGCCCACCTTTATATGCTGGTGTTTGTTCGCCTATTGTCCACAAGTTACACACAAATTACATGACTGAGGACATGGTCATGGCCCCTTGACGAAAGTCCAGGTCCTGCACCGGTCCGTATCCATGGGTACTCACTGGGTGACCTACAAAAGAGTTGTGTGATGGGTAAAAATTATGTTTACATAAACTCACAGGTATAGACACAAGTAAAAATTAACTAAACACAGACAAGCAGCAGGTTTGGTACATAACTGCCAACAGCTGTAAATCAGTGGGATAGCAGGCAACGGCATGAATTTTGAGTTGCTCAAGTGACTTTGCCCGAGGATTTAGGTAACAATGAATAACATGTATGCACAGTAAAGCAGAAAAGTCTGCCCTCCATTAACAGATTACAATGGCATAGTGTCAAGTCTAAGCAATGTGATGTTCATTGTGTATGTGATCAATGGAATGGTTCAAATATCAGAAACACTATAGTATTCTTCGGTCACCACTATTGTAAAGTACAGCTAATATAAAACATGCAAAAAGGGGTATGGTCCTGTAAATACAGCTCATATTCAAGCAAGATTGCTTGGGTTGAAACTAAACCTACAGACATGTGAAATATGTCCGTGTTTTTAAAATGCTGTGGGGCAGTTCAAACAGACTCTCTCAATTTTTATGTTCTCAGTATATCAAAAATCCCATGCATAATTACAGTAATTCAAATACTTCAAATTAGTGACTTTCCCTCCTTGAGGATGACAAACATTTTTATGGTTTCAATTATGTCTGCTATGCAAATAGGTATCCTGTAAATGTGTGGTATTCTGAGGTTAAGAGCTCGTGCAGACGGGCAGCAACCCATGCTGGCTTTAAGACAAGTACATTAACACACACACACGGAGACAGACACACACAGCTTTTAAAGCCGTTTAACTCTACAGTCGCAAAGCAGCTGTGATATTTTTACAAGCTGCACACACGGGGAGAAATGCTTGCTTCAGATCATTTACTTGTGTTGAGCAATGATGACAAATAGCAAAGCTATGAAAGCTTGATTCAGAAAGATCCAAACCCAACTGCTAGAACAAATTGGCATTGTACTTTTTCTCCAAACCACGGATATGTTACATTTGTAGGTTATTATGTAGTGGATACATTGAAACTTTACGTTTCAACAACGCTGTGGTTAACGTGTGGTTATGTTAAGGGGCTAAAACGGTAAAAAGTAAAAGGGGGACCAAAACAGTAAAAAAAAATAACTGCTTTTCATGGTGTAATTCTGGCTTGAAATGCAGTGATGTCTCATTGAAGAACTACGGCTACTTGTATTCCTACAGGAATGTCTCGGTAAAAAAGAAAACCACTTTTCGTGGCAGGAAACAAAGCTGTGCCTCAGTAAAAACAAAACAAAACAAAAAAACACTTTTCTTGGTATTATGTTGGTGGGAAATGTAGTGATGGAAATAAAAAACACTTCCTGACAGGAAATGAAGCAATGTCTCGGTAAAAAACAACCGTTTTTTCATGGCACTATCCTTAGTGGAAACAGAGCAATAACTTGCTGAAAAACAACTGTTTTTGTTGCGCTATCCCGGCTAGGAATAAAACAATGTCTCAGTTTAATAAAAAAGAAAAACTCTTTTTACCGGACCTGTAGCGGCAGGAAATACAGCAATGTCTTGGTAAAAAACTACTACTCCTTTGTGGCAGTATCTTGGCTGGAAACACAGCGATGTCCTGGTAAAAAAACAAAACCTTCCTGTGGCACTATCCCAACCGGAAACGAAACAATGTCTCAGTTTAAAAAAAAAAACTTTTTTTCACGGCACATACTGACAGGAACATACTGGCAGGAAATGCAGTGATGTCTTGGTAAAAAAAAACAACAACAACAACCAACCAAAAAAAAAAGCTTTTCTCTGTAAATAGCAACCTTTTCTTGTATCCTGGCAGGAAATTAAAAGTCTCAGTAAAAAAGTTTGTGGCACTACCTCAGCTGGAAATGAAGCAATATCTCAGTTTGAATAAACAAAAAACCTTTTCACGGCACTGTACCTGCAGAAAATACAATGATGTCTTGGTAAAAAAAACAAACACCTTTTTGTGGCAGTGATGTCCTGGTAAAAAAACATGCTTTTTGTGGCACTATCCCGTCAGGAAACGAGGCAATGTCACGGTAAAAAATCTAAGTTTCTCATTTTTAATGACCTCGAAAACCTCATATCTACCTCAACCAATGTCAAAAGCTGCAAAGATTTTAAGTTTTTGTTTGGGTATCCACTGGATGTTGTAAAATATTTCATTATATCAGTTTATTTTATAAATGTTTTAATATTTCCTGCTGGTTCCCACCTATCATGTCTCTTCAAACCATTTTTTCCTTCACCAAACTGACTAATGAGTTACTGTTTGACTGTCTGACACATTGTCAGAGAATAAAGATGAACAATTTCTTGTATGCAACAACACGACTTAAACACCGGCACATATTGCTTGAAACTATAAGTGATTTCAGTGAGGTGTTTTCTTAAGTCTCTTGTACCAACCTATACAGGAAGTATTCATGTAAAATTAACACTTTTATCAATAATAATGTTTTAACTCTAATTCTCTGCATTATTCAAGGCACAAATCCATAAAAGTCTTGAAATTGAAATATCTCTTACCTAACAAGTCACCTTCTATTCCTCTACACAATGTGACAAAAAGGCAGAGAGGATGGTGGATGTCAACATGCCTCAGTAGCATCCTTTAACACTTCCTCCTGCTCTCTTGGGTTACACAGCTGTCCCATAAAGCCCTTCTCTTCCTATCTCTGTATAAAGCGGCTTTTTCACCATGCAGCTCTGTCTGTGTTTGGGGCTTGTAAAGATTTACTTTTACCAGATGCTCTCTGCCTTGTTAACTGCAGCCCAATTGTCCCATTGTAGCTCAGCTCATTTAATAAGATTTGCATGGCTGAACATGAAGTCAACAATTCAAGAAGCTATCCGCAACTATGCGTGGTAAATTCTGATTATCCAGAGACTTTTACCCACCGCAGAGCCTTACATCCATGTCTTCCTCTTCTGTATGAGCTGAAAATGTTCCTGTCCGGTTTTATCAAGATGAATTTTTCCACATTTTGAAATGAAACCTAGGCAACTTAAAGGGATACTCTCAGTTTTCAACCAGGTCTGTATCACCGCAGTATAAGGAGCGTGCACAGATGACTGGTGTTAAGACGCCCCCCGTGCTGCCCGTGCCGTGAGCGAAAAACCACGAGTGACCTGAAATGCATCATTTCGTGTCTAGTTCATGTCCAGTTATTGGTGCGCTGTCAGTTGATTTGTAAGTATCTTATGACTCTGCTTGTGCCAGACAGAAAGATGAATTAGAAATTAATGAGACAATAAAACATGATACAGTATTTTACAGCACCATATTACATACACTTCAGTGTGTCGGGACACTTTTTTTATATAGTTACACAATTTCATATGAAACAATACTGAACATCTGTAAAGGATTACATTAATATTATTGTAATCTCTGGTCAGATCTCAAATAACTTCTCTCTTCATTGCTCAACTCCACATAGCACTTTGAAGATGAGTCATACTTGTAAATGCAGTCATTTTACTGGTACTGATATTGGCTTACAGTAACTCATTCCGTACTTCATTATAATGCTGAGCAGAAACTTACTAAGTGATGTGATTACTTTTTCAGTAATGTAAGAATAGTGTATGGTATTACAATTTGAATTTCAGTAATTACAGTATAATCACTAATCCCCCAACATCGTTCTGACAATATGGAAGCTGGCATGTTCACTGTCTCAACAAGAGTATGATGAAGGGTTGTTATCAGTGAACATACCCTCATACAACGGTTTGTATGATGTCTTGTGAAAATTAGCAAAAAACAGATCTTATAAACATGCAGCAAACCCCAGGCCAGAAAGTAGTGACACATATTGATGTTTTCAATTATGTTCAGCTGTCATCCATTTTATTTGAACACCATCGTTAGCTTTTATTCTTAAACACCTTTCTCCAGAAAACACCACAATCACTAAACATGGTTTCTTCTGAGAACACTGTGAGAGCTTAAGAGCACACATAACACAATAAGCTTTTACCTATTTGGACATAATCATAATCCATAATACCATATCAAATACATACAATAAAAACCTTTAGGATATGCAATTACACCTGCAGCTATTTTTAGCATGATTGTTACGACAGCAATACATTAAAACTTAAACACTTGTTTTCGTCAAGCCTATTTAAACACATATCACCACACAGAAAACAATAAATAACACTATATCTTGTTCCCATTACAGCTGGACACTTAACTATGCAAGAAACAAGAATATGATATTGCAGAGAAAAAATGTTCGTCTTCCCTCCTTTGTTCTCAATTTTTTTTTTCATCTATATCCTGTTTCCGTCAGGAGAAGGTGTCAAAATAAAAGCCCCATAGGATCAAAGAAAAAAGGGGACCACCAAAATAAAGGCTGACAAGAAGCAATTTCAATCTTAGCTTCAACCTTATTCACAGACCTTAGTTTACCTTTTGAAGTAATTTACATATAATATCTAACAAACTGAATGACGCTGCGTACTTAACGTTAAGTTACGTAAGTTAGGTTTAGAAAAGTTAAGTTACATGGGTTAGTTACAGTTTGGGAAAAGAAACATACCCACATACCTTAAGATAACTCAGAGTTCACTTGGCTCCACATGGTTTTGAACATGAGAAAGTCCTGTGTTGTTTGACCAATCCACCAACCCGTCCTGCCTCCTTAAGGCTCATTTACACTAACTTTACGTATGAGAATAGATCAGTCAGTTTCAAATGTTATAAATGTCAGTACCTTCATACTTCATGCAGCCTTCATGATGGCATAGATACAGCCAATAGATGGCACTAGAGGGCAGAGTCAAAAGTTCCAAACAACAACAACAACCAAGGTGACAAGTTGTAATATGGTACCTTTAAGTGGAGGCAGCTTTGTAGAGGGCAGTACTCTGTGCTGCATTTACTTACGGACAGACAGAGACTTCTTTTTGTTGTATTACCAATTCGTTCTGTTCCACCATTATTGAAATTTCTATATCATCTTCTACTGTCGTATGTAGTTTGACCTACGCTACACTGCTTCCACAATCTCCAGAGGTACTGCTTTGTTTCGCCTGTATTTGTAAGCTCTAAGAAAATGTGCACAAATATGGACAAAATAAATACAGAGTACAGACTTCATGCATCTTCTCACTAACTCTGAGTTGAGCATTAATGAGCCCTCATACGGACTTACGCTCCTTACACTACTATGTCAACACATTGGTCACGTGATAGTAGCCTTCCCGAGTACATGGGTTACACACGAATTACTGGCTCATTATTGCGTGGGTTGTGGTTCGTTACTTTTCATAGTGAGCACTGCATGAGAACAGCCTGTATCAGTTTAGCATCAGTAAGTTCAATGGATAGACAGTTTGGGAGTGTTAGCTTAGCGCAGGGGCCAGAGGTGTGATGAGGTATTAATGCAAAAAGCTGTAAACCTATAATATGCTAGATTAGATGAGATACAATCACATTCAGGCATGTTTTCAATGAAAGAAAAATCTTTTGGGTTCCAGTTGTACTTTAATGGAAAGAAAGAAAGAAAGAAAAGATTTATTACAGCAGTATAAACATTTCCTGAAATAAATGACCCATCACTGTCAGCCTATAAATTCAGATGCTTCATGTTTCTTGGTGAAGCTAACTTGAAGCAACCTCAAATATTTTGGCTGTCGATTTTTACTATCCCATCACATACGCATAGCTGCAGCAACTTAGCATGCAAGATACCACCATCATTCCAGCTTAACTACTTCAAGACAGATTAGGTTGTGGATTTTACTAAAAGTTAATGGATCTTTGCCCCCCCCCAACATTCCTCATTTCTTCATGGCCCCTGTAGCTGTTGTCTCTGTCTTTCCTGACTCCCGGGGGCTGGCTGGTTGGTATGAAGGGAGGGAGGGTGTCGTCGTTCTCGTTAGCATTTGGGCCATTTAAAGCTGATTATATGGAGCTGGCTGTGCCATAAAGCTTCCCTTCATGAGAGATCACCCGGACAAACCGCACGTCCGACTGTCAATATGATGGCTGTTGCCCGGCAGGCCAAACACAGTTTGCTGGAATGTGAGTTGTTTAATCAGAAGACAAATGCCATATTTTGAGCAGTTTATTTTTACGGCCCGGCGGGGGTGTGTGAGTGTGTGTGTATGAAGTGGCATGAGTGAGTGTGTATATCCCTTTGAATTTGTGCAGGGGTTATATAAACATGCATTAAGCTAGATTTTCTCTTGTTTGTGTGCATTCACTGCATGTTTATGCACATGTATGTTTGACAAGTTCTTGCAGTGTAACAGTGGCATATATGTGTGTGTACTTGAAGAGGTGAGTTAACTGTATATGTCAGTCTACAGTGTGTAGTATGTGTGCGAGGAAGCCATTATAAATGCCTACATTTTTCTCTATGTATGTTAGCGTGTGTGTGAGAGAATAAAAGGTCGTACCGCATGCTACAGGGTTAGTTAGCATTAATGTGTGCTGTGCCAAGGGCCCAGCGTGGCCACCCATGATGGTTGTGGCGCCTCTGAGTAACACAGCTTGAATCAACAGCAAGACAAAACACATTTGAACCCCGCTGAGTTTCTCTGTGAGAAGCCAGTTAATGGTCCTGTCTTGAAAATACAAACAGCACACAAACGCACGGCTCAACACACAGTAGCAACCATTGTTTCTGCCTCACATCTATCCGGCTATGTCACTTTGTCTTCAATTCAGAGGAGTGTTATTAATAATGAGAACTGATGCATGAAGAGTAAATGTTCTCTGTGAGAAAACTGACCCCAATTTGATTAACTCCTGATCTGGAGTCCTGACCTCCGATTTTTCATCACAGTGTTTACTGAAGAGAAGGAAGAAAGACCACTTTTTAGTTTATTGTTCAGTCCCTTTTTGCAGTTATAAAGCAGGAATTTCACACAATATTTGCTAACATTACGTTTAAAAACATTTATTTGTGTAAGGCTTCTCTGATTTTAACCTGTGCTGTTAGTTGATGCTTTTGGACACTACTTAATTTCTCATTATCTGTAATAAAAAACATGTTGTCACAGTTAGCATTATCATTGCTACTAGCTGCCTTTTCTCACTGGGATTCCATGTATCATGCCAGCTAGCTAGACCTGACAAGGCAATGTTCCAATTTGTTTTCTAAGGGACACAAGCAAGTTGCTTTCCAAGGTATTGTGGGCAGCAAGAAAAAAGGGAGGGGATTCTAGGATTGCAGATACAAGCAAAAATGAAGCTATGCTTGGTACAACAACATGATCTCATCCTTACTCGTCGTAATTTCTTGCACGGGCAGAAGCTAGACTAAGCCAGGGGCAACCTTTTTCTTTGAATCTTGATGCAGAAAGAGTCAGTGGTTAGAGGTCAGAGGTAGAGCAGGTTGTCCACGAATTGGAAGATTGGAGTCGATCCCCGGCTGCTCGAGTCCAATTGTCGATGTATCCTTGGGCGAGATACTGAACCCTAAATAGCTCCCAATGGCTGTTCCGTTGGCGTATGAGTGCAAGTGAATGCTTACCCAGTAGCAGGTGGCACCATGTCTCGGCCACCAGTGTGTGAATGTGTGTGTGAGTGGGTGAATGTGACGTGGTGTAAAGGCACTTTGAGTGGTCGGATAACTACAAAGGTGCTATATAAGTACAGTCTATTTACCATGTGTGGTTAGACATGTGTCACATACGGTGACTAACATAAGGGGTCGTGTAGGCAATAAAACTACTTGGTTATGGATAGGAAAAGATTGCAGATGTCACCACAAAACACCTGGTTTTGAGTGGCACAAATGGCGCAAACAACAACAATGTTTGTTGGTCTCAAACACTGGTCTCCTGGGTCAAAGTCTGTTGTTTATTGGATGCATCCACCTCCCCTCCTACTCACCCTGAGTGGACTTTCACACTCTTTCAGCAAAGTTTGCTTCTAGTAATGACACTGATGGGTTTGCATTTGAGTTGGTGGAAAGCCCAGTACATCTCACACAGACACTAAACGGTGCCTCCAATGTCATTATAGTGATGTCTGGACACTGCCCAAGCAGTGTATTTTTCCAGTGGGTCTTCTCCCTAAGATAGGCTTGTAGTGTATGTACAATCAAATTTACCTTTAAACAGTATAATGTTTGGTTTACAGCAAGTTGCCCACTTTCTAAATCCTGAAAATGGCCATCAGTAAGCTATCATGGTATTGTTGCCATGTGTTTTCCACCCTCTGCCGCACAGTTATCCTGGATTGTTTGTAAATGGAAAAACTTATATAGGGCACACTACTTGCTGCATCATCCCTGAATGTAGGCACTGAATGTAAATAGTGACGTTATTCCAAAAGATACTGGACTGTAACATAAACACCAGTACATACATTGCCACCCAACACAACACCACATTCTGCACCCTCAGGGAAGATTCAGAACTGCTGTGACTACAGCAAAAAATGACAAAGAATCATTGTGGAAAAACCTTCGGAAAGCTAATTGCACATAGACAGATGTCACTCATCAGAAAATGTGCGAAATGTATTCTTAACCTGTCTCAACTAGTTTGAAGACATCAGGAAAAATAGAAACTCTGTGTTGAAGAGAACTAAAAAGGAAATCATGTTTTTGATTTGTGCGGGATTACTTTTAACAAGGGACATCTGTCTTTAACAAAACTGTTGAAAGCCATTTGTGCTCAAATTTTTACTGAACAAATAATAAATAAGGCAGATTTGCACTGGATTAAAATCATACTCGACCACTGCAATTACTACGTAAGAGCAGGGCTGCTGGCAGACAGATTTCTAGGAGACTGTATTTTTTGTTCCAGTGCTTATGAAAGATGTAGGATAAATAAATGTATGAAGGTTTTCATGGCAGTTTTTCCTTAAACACATTTAAGGGTCGGGGGGTGGTGGTGCCAGGTAGCCTGGGCTGGCTTCTGTAGATTAGAAGGGCTTGTTATGTCTTCCATACTAACATGTTTTTATTCATACAGTATAGCTGTATTTTGCTCAGTAATTGATTGCTGATTAGTATGATTTGAGACAGACTTGTGATGACAGCCTGTAGAAATAAATAAACTTGAATGCGCACGAGCATTTCAACAACAGCCGCTATTATTGCAGCCAGGGACTTGGAGAAAATACGCATTTAAATCAGTTCCACACTGAACATATAAACAGTATTTAGCATGATTATCTTCACCAAACTAGGAATGGATGTGGATAATGCTTGGCTTCTTCCCCTGAGGTTATTTTGTAACGTCCAAACCATGAACCGTACAGTTTATGTATTTCTACACCCTGATAAGGCCTGATTCTGGCCGAGAAATGACTTCTATTGGAGCATCTTTGTTGGAAGTGATCCGAGTCAGTCAGTCTTCATCTGGGATGCCGGCCCAGCACTCTCACTAACCACTACTTTGTTTCTGACGCAGGGAAATAAATAACCGCCAATCGGAAATTTGTCTTCCCAGTCAATAAGTTCAAACCTTTTACAGGAACCTTAGTAACCTCTGATTGTGTATTTTCTGTGTGTGTGTGTGTGAGTTTGTGCATATTTATGTGCATTTGTGCAATTATTGGATTTGTCCAAACCCATGGCCCGAGGTCGAGCTCACTCCAAGCCACGAAAAGCATGAATCAAAAACCACGGGAGCTCAGCCAGATACACAACAATGCTGACCATAAATATTGAGAGGAAGGCACACCCCAAAACACTTGGAATGCCCCGTGTCTGTGCATGTTCCTTTCTAGCTTTTCAATCAAAAAGAATAATACATTTATGCATAATTCTAACATGATTCCTGTATTTTTTTTCCTGCTAATAGAAGACGCCGATTTGGTGCCATTCAGTCTCGTCCACCATTAAAACTTGACCATAAAAAGAGAGGTTGTTTATCCTCACTTCACTGTGCTGAGTTATGTTTTCATATCAGCGCTGCATGATATGAAGCTCTACTTCCTTCCAATCATATCATGCCCACAGGAAGAAACAGAAGCTGTGCAGGAAATGATCCCTTAAAACATGTAACTTCATGGATTTTGGCGCATTGAGGGTCCTAAAGTGTTATTTTTCTTTTTAAAGCAAGCCTGCAAATGTTATCAAGTCATTACCAAATGGGGATTAGCCCGAACGCTGTGGAGATGAAATAGTCCATGAGAGAGGTTCTTCCTGATGACTGGACAAAAACACTAATGTGGTTTTATTTTTGTCACAGCAGCATATTTACCTACGGTGAAGGTTGTGATTTTTAGCTCACCATCAGATTTCAGACACAGATAGCACCAAAGCATTAAGCCTCGTCATGCTTTAATTATACACTTTATTCCCAACAGTGACCATGTTTGCATTCTTTCATTTATTCTGTAATATGGAGCAAGAACATTGTAGAACTGGAGTTACATCCAGGTAACTTCTATTTCGCCTTGTCTCCTGCCTGCAATCAGCATGTTTATGTTCTTTTATTTACTGTAATGAAGAACTCGCCATTAGGGATGCATGATAGTATCGGCATGTCATTGGTATTGGCCAATAATGGCTTTAAAATTAACTATTAGAATTGGCCAACATGATTTTTCTTATTTTGCACAATGAATGAATATTACATACATTGAAGAGTATTCTATTTCATGTCTCCATCTGCTGGTGGGCTATCACTATAAAGGCCCGAACATACTCAGTCGGAACGTACGGACTCAAAGCGGACGTCCGCAAGCCCTGTGCGCACAAAGCTCAGATTTTACGACCGCGTGGACTCCGCTCCGCGCAACAGTGACTGCTCTGCATGTATTTTCCACATCGTGGGGATTTTTCACGGACATTTTTACAGGAAACTACAACGCGGAAGTGCGCTCGACTATGAAAGCCCGAATGACTGTGGACATTCCTCGCGGAGTCCATTCCGCGTACAGTACAGGCCAAAAGTTTGGACACACCTTCTCATTCAATGCCTTTTCTTTATTTTCATGACTATTTACATTGTAGATTCTCACTGAAGGCATCAAAACTATGAATGAACACATGTGGAGTTATGTACTTAACAAAAAAAGGTGAAATAACTGAAAACATGTTTTATATTCAACAGTGTCACCAGCAAAACACCCCCACACCATCACACCTCCTCCTCCATGCTTCACAGTGGGAACCAGGCATGTGGAATCCATCCGTTCACCTTTTCTGCGTCTCACAAAGACACGGCGGTTGGAACCAAAGATCTCAAATTTGGACTCATCAGGCCAAAGCACAGATTTCCACTGGTCTAATGTCCATTGCTTGTGTTTCTTGGCCCAAACAAATCTCTTCTGCTTGTTGCCTCTCCTTAGCAGTGGTTTCCTAGCAGCTATTTGACCATGAAGGCCTGATTCACGCAGTCTCCTCTTAACAGTTGTTCTAGAGATGGGTCTGCTGCTAGAACTCTGTGTGGCATTCATCTGGTCTCTGATCTGAGCTGCTGTTAACTTGCGATTTCTGAGGCTGGTGACTCGGATGAACTTATCCTCAGAAGCAGAGGTGACTCTTGGTCTTCCTTTCCTGGGTTGGTCCTCATGTGTGCCAGTTTCGTTGTAGCGCTTGATGGTTTTTGCGACTCCACTTGGGGACACATTTAAAGTTTTTGCAATTTTCCGGACTGACTGACCTTCATTTCTTAAAATAATGATGGCCACTCGTTTTTCTTTAGTTAGCTGATTGGTTCTTGCCATAATATGAATTTTAACAGTTGTCCAATAGAGCTGTCGGCTGTGTATTAACCTGACTTCTGCACAGCACAACTGATGGTCCCAACCCCATTGATAAAGCAAGAAATTCCACTAATTAACCCTGATAAGGCACACCTGTGAAGTGGAAACCATTTCAGGTGACTACCTCTTGAAGCTCATGGAGAGAATGCCAAGAGTGTACAAAGCAGTAATCAGAGCAAAGGGTGGCTATTTTGAAGAAACTAGAATATAAAACATGTTTTCAGTTATTTCACCTTTTTTTGTTAAGTACATAACTCCACATGTGTTCATTCATAGTTTTGATGCCTTCAGTGAGAATCTACAATGTAAATAGTCATGAAAATAAAGAAAACACATTGAATGAGAAGGTGTGTCCAAACTTTTGGCCTGTACTGTACGTAACGACCGAGTATGTTCGGGCCTTAAGAGTAGGGGAGATCGTGGATGGCTGTAACAAAGAGATAGTTGTAACACTCTCAGTCTGGCCAATTAGAAACGAGCTGTGGTGACATCATCAACATAGTCCATGCCCATTTACAATTGGAGCTCACTGGTGAAGCCGCATGTCTCTGAGTCCAAATTTGTCTGTTCTAGAGCCAAAAAACGGTTTGTCAGGTGAGAAACCAAACATTTTCATCACAGTAGTTTTTTGCATAGTGTCCATTGTGTTGTATGTACAATTGTTTCACTTACATAGGTTCAACTAGTAGTTTCTCTAGTTTAATTTGATGTGTTTCATTAGTGCTAGCTTTTAAGCTAAATGCTAAAAACTGTTAGCTCTTTCATGGCTGCTAGGCATGGGGAGGGTTGTAACAGTTCTTAAAAAGTGTGGATTTTGGGCCCACGAAGCCTGCACCCCAGGCAAGGACATCTACATTTGCCACAACTGCCAATCAGATTAAAAATTGGCTATAGGTATTATGTTTTAGTTTGCTCAGATAATAGTTACTCTTCGAAAGTGTTTATTGTTCAACTGTTCAAATGCTGTTCAAACGTCAACCTTTTTTGTATTTACGTTATACATTTCTATTTATTTTAATATTATAATTATAGTATTCTTACAAGTTTATTGTTCCTTCTTTATTATTCATTGAAGGGCTTGAATACATTTAGCCTATTGTGAATCTTTTTAAGCACAATAATTTAATTGTCACATCCATCCCCAGCTAGTGTTACAACTCACCCCGGTACTGGGGTACGTTGTAACAATATACCTCTTTGTATTTGACATTAATTTCCATAATCTGTGATGGTGTAGTAGAGGTCAAAGTGTGTGTTATTTATAGCAGACAAATATGGGTACCACGTATCAAAATTTAAGAACTCTAACAAAAAAACCCACTGAGTTACACTTGCTCAAACAAAAAGTGTTACAATCATCCTCGGTCTCCCCTATACATGCATAATATGATGTTAATTTCACTACAGAACAGACTCGATCACTAAAATTAGGCAGGCAAAAAAGTGGATATATTGATATCAGTATGAGTTATTGGCCAGTTTTATGTATCAGCGTATCGGATATCGGCAAAAAAATCCAGCATCGTGCATCCCTACCCCTTATAGTTGCTGAAGTGTAGCTACATTGTGGAGGAGATAACCTACCCATGGTATACCGTCGGCGGCTATGTGAAAAGGCTTTAAAGCTAAACTCTTCAGTGCACAACTCTACATCTTAAGCCATGCTAGATGCTCTGTGAGGCTGCACATAGACACAGTGGCACTTTGAGCTAAACGCTAACATCACAACGTATCCTCATACAATGGTTCGTATGATATCTCACAAATTTGCTCCCCACAAGTGACGCTACATACTTAACGCTGAGTTATGTATTTAATGTTAAGTTATGTACTGTAGGTTAGGTTTAGGAGAGGAAACATGGTGACAACATACTGTAAGATGATTCAAAGGTCACTTGGTTTAACATGGCTCCAAGCCCCAGTCTCTTGAAGGACAGTCTCGTGTTTTGTGACCCATCCACCACCCCAACCTGCCTCCTTACAGGGACTACTTTCCTCTTTACTCCCATCAGTGCATTGGTCACGTGATGGCAGCCTTCTCAAATCCATGGGTCATACACAATTTACTGGGTCATAATCATGTGGGATATATACAAATTTCGGTGCATTACTTTTCGTAGAAATACATACAAACAGTGCATGAGATCAGCCTGAACATTAGCACGCCAACAGGCTCACAATGATATTGCAAACATACTGGTTTTTAGCAGGTACTGTTTACTTCCCAATTACTTGCGACACTGTACAGAGCTCCCTGCAGACTTTAACAAGGACCTATCATGTTTTTCCTTATTCTGTCATTAGTATAATTAATGAGGTAAATGTATGTAAAAGTAATCCCTATGAGCAAAACACCACAGGCCTCTTCTGTTCTGAAAACTCTTTTTCTACTTTGGCTACAGGCTGATGTCAACCCGTTACAGATTTCTTTATATGGTCATCTGCTCCAGGCACACTACTGCAAGTAGCCTACACTGCTACATGTAGCTACATGCTAAAGTCAAGGAAACATGTAATCCTGGTCGTTGTTGTTGTTAATTTCTCCCCAATTTTGGATCATATTTCTGCTGGAACATGTCCTGTTGTGAAGACTTTGGTTTAGAGGCTTTTATTTGTGATTTTTCACTGTAGAAGGTGCTGATACACTCCATTATAGTGACTGCCTGGCTGCAATGACAGTTCACAGATGCTGAAAGCACAGATACTCACATAAGGGGTGCACAGGTGTTCCAGCCATAGACTGTATAAAATAATGGAGTGATGGATGGATCGACATAAAAGCCAAGGATATTATCTGCAAACACTGTGTCGCTCAAAGTCACCCGCCCTTAATTATGTGTGATTTTAAGCCTTAGTAAAATGTAAATGGGTGAGTTATATAAAAAAAATCACCCCCTGTAAATTTGTCAGGAAGGAGAAATTAGCTATAGAGACCAAATCCGATTTTGTAAACATGTTTATTTGGCATTTTAACATGGTTGTCAGTTGGGACTGACAATCACTGAATGGACTGTAGTTTTTGGCACTTTGCACTGACTTCATTTTTCAGCCTTGTTTTGTTTTTTTTTGTTTTTTTAAACTAATACATGTAAAAATGTTCAACTAGAAACCATAAAATACAAATATGAACCTGAAAATGATTGTAATAGCTCCTCTTTAACTTCACTACATTTAGACAAAGTATGTTTCAAGCCTTAAGTTGTACTTTTTCTAAATGTAGTAACATTTTAAAAGTAAATGGGAACAAGACTGTTGTGAGTCTTTGAGAACGTGGACAAGAAAGGTGTGTGTGTGTAGCAGTAAAGTATCATGGCCACTGTCTTAGTGTAGTGTGTTAGCATGCTAACGTATGCCAGTCAGCATTGAACACAAAGTACAGAGAGGCTCAATGTAAATGTCACAGTTTTGTAAGTATCTGGTCATAAACCAAAGTATTGTATAAATTAGAATGTTGTTGCTACAGGAAATGTTAGGGGTTCACAAAAGTTATTAAAACTCATCCTGAAGAGGGCATAAATGTCTCTACCAAATTTCATGGCAATCCGTCCAATAGCTAAGGAGATATTTCACCATGAGCCAAAATGGCTGGTCGACTGACCGACCAGCGGAATGATTGACGATGCCATCCTGAGAGTTATGCTGCTAGCATGGCTAAAAGACAGAGAATCATCATTCATACAGTCCTGGCTAACAACTCAACCACTGACTACCATTATGAACAATTCCTAAGACCATTTATCCACATTTTTTCATTCATACTTTCTATTTATTTTATTTTTTATTGCATGTTTCCTCAGCCAGGAGCGCAATACGATCCAGGGTCTGTAAAGTTTAGATTTCAAAATGATGAAAAATAAGTGCATGAACAAAAAGCCTGTGTGTGTGTGTGTGTGTGTGTGTGTGTGTGTGTATGATCATTGCAAAATAAGAGAATCTAACTTAGAAAAGCAGAGGTTCAGTAAATGGTCTGTATCCCTCCCTGACACTGATATCCTTCAGCAATGTAAAATAAATGGCTCCGGTAATGTCTATTCAACATTTCTCTTCCTCTCCCTCCTGCATTTTTACCAAGCCAGGAAAACCACATGCGCAGTCTATACGATCTAGCCCATATCTAAAGACAATACAGACTAGCCTTCCGACCGGAGCGCCAATAGGGCTTTTGAATGGCAGTCAAAAGAGATCATGTTTTGTAACCCATTTAGCGGTTTGGGAGAGGAAAGACGCTGGCGGAAATCAAAGAAGTGTCTTTGTGGAAACAAAGATCATCTGTCTCTCGTCTTTTCTCTTTTGACAGGAAAGAGAATGTCTGAGGGTTGTGATTAATGAAAGTATGGTGAGGGCACACTCAGTCAGGAAATATGCATACACACACACACGCACACACACATGCAGTCAAACAGAGCCCGGGCACCTGGAGGAGGCATGGATATAATATCCATCATAGTGAGAAAAGATGACACATTTTGTGCAGTGAAACGTTAGCCCCCACCAGCCAGCTCAGCTGTGTGTCCTGGGGCATTTGTCTTTGGCAGGGAGACACACACACACACACACACACACACACACACACACTGAAGCTGGAGGAGCTTCAACTGTCATCAAACATTAAGGATGGAATCTTAGTTAGTAAGAATAATGGTGTTATTATTACAGTGAGGTAATGGCAGATGGAGGAGCCAATGTCACACACATCCATAAACACGCATGCCCACATACACACACATCACACACGATACACCTGTTCACATAGACACGGAGACACACACCCAAACACTTAAACAAAACAGACATACACACTCGCCCTTACACCTATGCACATGTCTGCACTCAAACATAGAAACACACAGAGTCTGTAATGGAAATATAGCTTTTTACTCCAGTTATGTGGAACTTCACATGACATCCAGAGTGGTGGCGACTGAACGCGCTCACAACCACACACTGCCTGTCTCCAGTGTGAGGGTTTGGACAGCCGCTGTGCTCCCCTGCAGGAAGCAGAATTAAGTGTAAATGTGACAGATGCCGAGTTCCTCTCACCACTCTGTCATTACTCTCGACATTATTAGTGTTGATATTGGATGAATTTAAAGTTGCTGCGGAGCCGTAGATAATCACACTGGTTGAAATAAACCTCAGCGGGCGGAGCCACAGAACCACAGCCTACTCTCCAGTTGGCCGGGCAGATGTGTTGTATGGTCCATACAGGCAAGGCTGATTAAAGGAGGGGCAGCAGGTGTGATTCAAGCTGATGGTCAAACTCCAGTGAGACTAAACAGCAAGTCAGAGGTGGGACCAAGTCATTGATTTACACAAGTAAGTCTCGAGTCCTTGCAGTCAAGTCCCAGGTTAAGACAGGCAAGTCCTTAGTCAAGTCCTAAGTGAAACTGACAAGTCCTGAGTCAAGACAGGCAATTCCAAGGTTAAGTTCCAAGTAAAGTCCTAAGTAAAACTGACAGGTCCCAAATCAAGGCAGTCAAGTCCTGAGTCAAGTCTTAGGTCAAGACTGATATGTCCCAAGTCACAGTGACAAGTCCCAAGTTTAGACAAGCAAGTACTGAATTAAGTCCCAGGTCAAGACTGACAAGGCTTAAGTTAAGTCTTAAGTCAAGACAGGCAGATCCTGAGTCAAGCCAAAAGTCAAGATGGACAAGTCCCAAGTCAAGTCCCATGTCCAGACAGATAAATTCTAATTCAAGTCCCAAGTCAAGACAGGCAAGTCCCGAGTCAAGTTCTATGTCAAACTGACCAGTCAAGTTCCAGGGCAAGACAGACAAGTCCTTAGTCAAGTCCTAAGTAAAACGGACAAGTCCCAAATCAAAACAAGACCCAAGTCAAGTCCCAAGTCAAGACAGGCAAGTCCTGAGTCAGCTCTTTGGTCAAGACTGATAAGTCCCGTGTCACACTGACAAGTCCCACATTGAGACAGGCAAGTACTGAATTAAGTCCCAGGTCAAGACAGACAAGGCTTAAGTTAAGTCCTAAGTCAAGACAGGCAAATCCTGAGTCAAGCCAAAAGTCGGACAAGTCCCAGGTCAATTCCCATGTCATGACAGATAAGTTCTAAATCAAATCCCGAGTCTAACTGACAAGTCCTAAGTCAAGACAGGCAAGTCCTGAGTCAAGTTCTACATCAAACTGACCAGTCAAGTCCCAAGTCCCTCAACGCAGAGTTTCCTAAACAAGTCATAATGCTCTCTTTATCAATCATAATACAATTTTAACAACAGATTAATAATACAGTAAATTTACAAAAAGCATGAATGTTTTTAAAAATTGTGTTATTTGTTCAAATAAGTGCGCCATCATAAAAAAAAATAGTGCTGAGCTGACATTGCACTTTAATAGCATATAGCAGTATTAACCAGAACCACAACAGAGTGAATTTTGTATGTTTCTGTCTTGTCTTGTTGAATTTACCTCATCTGGTGGTGGAAACATTTCTATAATTTTCTTTTCCGAAATTTGTAAGACATTTTCTGTAAGACCACTCTTCCTTTAAGTGATATTGTATATTGTTGCATGTTTGAAATACAAAGAGTTGATTCAGGAAATGAAGGGAAATGAACTGATTCTTGGCACACTTTTTAAATATCATATTTTTTAATCTTCAGGCTTGAGGGAAGGCATTAAATATTCTTAAGACAAAAGGCTGGAGTTTCAGTGAAGTCACAAGTCATTAATGTTAAAGTCCAAGTCGAGTTGCAAGAGTTTTTTGATTTTGTCATGTTAAGTCTCAAGTCATCAGTTGTGTGATCTGAGTCTGACTTGAGTGCAACTACCACTCAGATATTAAAGAAAGAAATGCATGTAATATTTATTAGCATAAATAATGACAATAATAATCTACCCTGGAACTAACAAAAGTGATGATATGGATTCCTGACAGGATTGGATTCCACCTATGTGATCAGTTTTAATGTTGTAGAATTTCATTAGGCAGCAGTCTTTAACAGTATGTTTAGTTTCCTGTGAAGTGATTGTAGAAGTGATTGTCGTATTGGCCCTCGTCACTGAACCACATAGAACTCTGGTTCAGTCTGTGGATACACAATTACTGCAGCGGACAGAGTCATAATAATGACAAGCATGCAGGCACATATGTTATTACAGTGCACATCCATACATCCACACGCAGACTTACAGACGAGAACACACACACTAGTAGAGTACATTTTAGCAATCTGATGGTCTGTCTGCTCCGGTAATAGCCAAGCAAACACAGACAGAAGTAGACTGATTCATCTTTAACGGAGGACACACACAATAAGACGCATTAAGCGTGCTGAACTGAAGGAACAGATGAAGAAACAAAAAGCCAACAACAGATTCCCTTGTCTCATACAGTTGTAGTAATGTGGAGGATACTTGTCAGTTGAAGAAATGCAGCTAAAGATTTGGTCTTGGAATAACTGCAAAGCCCACACATGCACATGTATTCTGTATCTATTCACTCTTGAGGCTGTGGGACATGAAGCACAATAACAAACAGTCATACTGTCACCAACTGAAGCTCTGCACTGCCATCTTCTGGCTCTGGACATACTGTGGTAAGAAAGTGCATAGGATGCATTTGGCTGAGCGTCCTTACAATAATTACAATCAGCAAATATCCAGAACAGGGAAAGCAAATGCACAAAGAGCAAATGATAGAATATTTAGTTGTTTACATCAAGGTATAGCAAAAGTATAGAAGCAACTGTGTTGAATTTTAGAGCTGAAATCTTTCCCTCTGTCACTTCTTCTGTACAAACATTGACATATCAATGGAAGGTTAACTCAGCACGCCGATAGACTCCTCAAATTTGATTGGTTGTCTCCATTCACGTAAGGTACGGCCAGTAGAATGCTATGAGGAAGTCTGATATGATGAGGAAGTGATAATGAAAGTATCTTCCAATCTGCATAATTTTTGGACAGAACATATGTTTGCTGACCTCATATTTAATTTTCTTTCCAGCAT
Organism: Epinephelus fuscoguttatus; assembly: GCF_011397635.1. Lineage (NCBI taxonomy): Eukaryota > Metazoa > Chordata > Actinopteri > Perciformes > Serranidae > Epinephelus > Epinephelus fuscoguttatus. Next base: position 12,612,876 of record NC_064771.1, read on the forward strand.
CTGCACTTGCAGTACAATAAGAACTAAAGCATATGTTTCTACAGTTAGGTGTAGGCACTCACAGAACTTGGTTAGATAAGACTGTGGTTTTGCATAATATTGAAAAAGTCAAAAGTGACTTGAAGCACAAGTTTGATTCATTCATTTTGGTCATTTGGGGGCAATGGAAACAAGCTGTGATCACAACATTAACATAAAAGCTTTTAAACTGATATAGGAAACTTGTTAGAAAACAGGTGCTTATTACACATTCATCAGTTACAGAGAAACATTATCCTTCATTTTGAGTTTTGTTTGTGTCCACATGATAAGTATGAGTCCAATATTCACTCTCTTTTGGCTCTGTTTTTGGTCTCCACCAACTCCTGAGAGTAATATCTGGTTTTTTAGCCGCTAAATGCTTGAATGCTGTAGGTTCCAGTTAGCCAGTTAGTTGCCAACATTTTCTACATTTTCACTACATGATTTGGCATGACTCAGCTCAACTCAACGCACTCCTAGTACCAGGTTCTTTTTGTTACAACCCGAAGTCCCCATCAAGGTCATGCTTCCTTGTTTTCAATTTTGTTAGTATTTCCAGTCTTATTTTGACACTTAACCTTGCCTCTCGTTGCAGGTACTTCACTTCCTGCCCTTGTGTGTTTCCCTCCTGTGTGATTACCTGCCCCGCCCTGATTGGTTTCACCTGTCTGTCATTACCCCTCCTCCCTTGTGTATTTGGTCCACCTGCTGCCCTTTGTCTGTACTAGTTCATCTGTGTAGTTTGGAGCACATATTCTAGCCCTGTGTTCCTAGTGTTTTGATCAGATATCTTTTATTTTTGCATTAAGCCCCAAGCTTTTGGAAGCTTTATTGTAATTTTTTGGCCTGTTTTTCTGTTCACCAACCTTCATTAAAGTCCTTGTGTTTTTGAGTCCTGCTACTGAGTCCTCTCTGTTGTTGGTACCAGTCTGATACTTTTCTCTTCTTTTCACTGCAGGTGGTATCCATATCAGCAGGATTCTCAGCTGATCACCATAGTGATGGCGCATGACTACCTCATCTTCAACATGACACTTGCTGAATCCTTTCATTCCAAACCAAATAGAGGACCCCCTGCATTTTGTCAGCTGTACGGCATAGTGCATGTAGTGCATGAAGAAGTTCTGCAGGCTCCATTTTTGAAAATCTGGGTTGAGTGAATAAAACAATTCTGGTAGCGTGGCTATTAAAAATGGTGGGTCTGTGCAATGTGTCCGTTGCTGCATTGGTGCCAATTCTGTCTGACCAATCAGTGGTCTGCAGTGTTTTAACTCCATTCTCAGGAATCAGTTCAGCTCGCTTGGAACCTCAACTGAGTTTGTACCAAAAAAAGTACCAGGTGCTATCCAAAACTTTTGCAAATGGAAAACCAAAAAAGAGCGAGTTGAGTAGAGTCACGTTGTACAAAGTGGGTTTTTTGCTGCAGCCACAAATAACACTGCGAGAGCAGTGAGAATGAACCAAAAAAGTAAAGCTGTAAATCACGATTAAAAAAATACCTTGCACTGTGTATTGTCCAGGCAGCAATTACATTTCATTGGAAGCATATTTGGCAAAACAGATTAGTATATAATAGTAATTTCTGGGCACCTTTATAGTACTTAGGGAAGCAGAGAGCATTTCCCTAATTAGGCTTTTTTAAATGAGCCTGGATTTAAACCAACAACTGTCACATCATCATGTTGTGATTGTTCTCTGTGTCCTCTAAATGACTCTGCACATACATCCACACTTCTGCCAACATACATTACAGACACACCGCTTCACTGATCTTTCAGCAGGTTTTTATATAACGGATCTCATCCAGGTTCCCTTCCATGGTTGTATTTATAGGGTCTTAGGTCAAGATTCATAAATGATTCACAACATGCTGAAAAGATTCTTTGTAGCATTAAATTTGCCAAAAGGAAAAGCAATAGGAGACAGTACAACAGGTGGAGACAATTTGACCCATAGGTCAACATGCATTATGCACACACAGTCTTCTTCTATGCTTACATGCGTGCATCCATCCTTTATTCAAGCTCCAGTGCACATTGTAACAATCTGTACATGCTGTACATCAAATCATCCATTCCAGGCGGTGATTGAAACAAGATGGAGGCAGCGCTGGGTGGATGATTTGTAAAATACATGGCAACAAATTATTTACAGGGATCCTTACCACCCAAAAAAACATTCACAGTGAGAGGAGGTTGAGTTTTTACTGGGACGAAGGAGACTTTTATGAGATGTGATGGACAGATACACAGCTGAGATTTATGGCTCTGGTGTGGCCTGCTCGTCCAAAGGGATACATTAAGGAAAAGATGGGAGGGAGAGATAGATGAGGAGGAAGAGGAGAGGGTTGAGGAGAAGTAGAGGGGAAATAAAAGAGTGACAATAGAGAAAAAGAGTTCTTTTCATCCACTGCAATCATCTTAATGTCAAATAAAAGAGCAGTGAGGAGTGGTCACAGTACACCCCTCTGCAGACTGAATTTTGAGTTTCATCTTTAGTTTGTCCTTGAGCACTGACGCCGCTGTTAGAACTGTGAAACACATCCCGCATATTACATTTCCACATTCTGCAGTTTGAGTTTATTGGACCCTTGTTCTTGATCCCTGTTACTCTGCAGATGATGACAAGGAATGTGACTGTCTATCAGTTTTAAGAGGAAGTGGGAAGCACACTGACTTTTGTGTGTCTGGAGCAGAGCTGTTCTGAGGACACAGATGATCTTCCTGGTTGGTTAAACGTCAGCTGGTAAACAATAAATGGTGGAAACAACAGAGCCGCAGTTTTAGGTAGAAAATTAGGCAGAAAATGTACTACTAACTGAAAGATGAATGCTAAACAAAATACGCTGATGCTGGATTTACATTATCAACACCAGTTTTACTGAAGAATACATGTCCACTTTATGCAGAAAAAGTATTTACTGTATGAAAAGAGAATATACAGAGAGGATATTTGTGACTTCAGGGTTATCAATACTACAGTTCGACATGAAATTGGCAGATACAAAGGCCTGGGTCTGGAAAAAAGAGCCTGTAACCCTTGTAATGACGATTAGCATTCTTTTGGAGTTGTGTTGATAATTTGCTTTGATTGAGTTTCTTTGTTTGAGCTAATTTGCTTTAGCTTGATTTATTTAGTTTTGTGTATAATTTTGGTAACAGGGCACTGTCAGATTGAAACACTGCTGGTAATGACGTAATAAACGGTGCTGGAAAGGGGAAGGGGGTTTGGGTCCAGGCCCTGGACCTTCAGCTAGGAGCTCATTGATTTCTTCCTGTATGAATAAAGAGCCAAACTATGTTTTTTTCTCAACCTAACCACATGCTTTTGTTGCCTAAACCTAACCATCTGACTTATGTTACATTTTATCTCTGTTTGTACTTCAGATCTTAACATTATCTTGAGTTAATAAATTAAATATAAATCTGAAGAGAGACTGATTCCTGCCACCGTGTTCTAAAGCTGCACTGCATCCTGGTTAGTGTTCCTCCTCTTGTCTATCTGTCATCTATGTTTGATCAGGATAAGCACACACCAAACAGTTAAATAGAGCCGGAAATGAAAAGCCTTTTAGCAGCTTGAATATTTTAGAGGATATAAATCGGATAATGAAGCCTGGATTTTATGATGTGGTCACCACTTGACCGGAGTTCCTTCTTCGTTGGTTTCAAGCTTGCTAACAAAATATTGCTGATCTTTAGCTCCCGCCCGCTGAAATGATTTCTGTCTCTGGAGCAGCTGTGTGTAAAAGAACATTTTCTTAAAGTAAAACTTCAACCTGAGAGTGCTAATGGGGCCTGGGGGAGTGGTCTGGGATGGAGAACGGGGCCTTTGGGGGAAAAGAGGCAGGCTGATGGAGGGCAGGACTGAGAGTGTAGGGCTTGTAAAACTTGTCTGGGGCTGATGCGGTCTCGCTGTGTTTCACGGAGGCTGATGTTAACTGCTGCAGCGAGGTGGAGGGTCCGAGCCCAGTGTGTTTATCCTGGACAGGAAGGTAGCAGGGTGCACAGAGAGAGAAAGAGAGATGACTCTGGATGATCCAGGCTCTGACTGCAGATGGGTGGGCTTTACTGTACGTGTGGGAGTTGTGCTGACCGCATACGTTCATGTGGCGGATGCTCATGCCACCCAGCTGACAGAATGATGATTGCCTACACAATGTACTCACACATCCATAAGGGACTGTCATATAGGATGTAACTCCACTCCTGCACTGTAAAATCCATCATTTACAATGGCTTTTGCACTGCACATAAACACATTTTCTTTATCCATCTCTGCAGGATACAGACCTGCAGCTCAGCTCAGTTTTCCAGATACAACAGAACATGTGCAGGGACACTGGTAGAAGAGCTCTCTACAGTATAGTGTGGCATCTTCATATGTGCAGCACATACAGTGTGCCTCCTCCTACTGTAAAACAACCATCCTGCCCTTGATTTATTTTCCCTCACTCAGTTTTCTCATGCATATCTGGGCGGT